>NC_091793.1:37035000-37660000 GCF_041296235.1 Equus asinus
ACTCGAAAGGCGTGAGCCCAAATTATGCTTGAGGAAGTTGACTAATGTTGTGATTTCACAGAAAAGAATGGAGCAAGAATAAGCTGTTGGGAGAGAGGCTGTGGTGGCCTGTCAAGGTGACCAGTATCCAGGCTATCTTTGATGATAGGAAGGGATTTGAAGTAAAAACACATTTATAGGGAAAAATGGACACAAATTGGTGGTTGAAAATGCGAGATAAAAGAAGAGAGAAACAGTGAGGTTAATACTTTCTCTGAGGTTTTTGCCTACTGATGCAACACGCAGTCTCCTTTTTGATCATACTGGAGGTCAAAAGAACACCCCTCTGAAGATGAAACAAAAAGACCCAGTTAGACCATTGAGATGTTTTCTTATCAATTCTTCCTACCCCTTTTGAATTCATCCTGTGGGGCTGCAATCAATGCAAAATTCAGAAAAGAGTGAAGAAGATAGGTGACAATGGTGTCCTCAATTGTCTCTGCTTTCCTCCACTGTTTTTCTTTAACATTGATATTTTTTTGTTAACAATCTCACCCTTAGTCTGCTTCCCTGAGCCTTCAAAAACAGCCTTGTTATATCCCTTTATAATTATCGTTGACAGACTTCCTGAACTTAAAAAACCTCAAAAAGGAAACATGTGTTTTCTTTTGGATCAAGCCTTAAAAATACGAATGATTAGCGGTGGAAGTCAAGTTATATAAGAAAAACAAAGCAACAAACCTTGAACGTTGATAATGATTGAATTAGGATATTAGGCAATACAGTGGATAAGAGATAATCCTTGTCCTATAAACATAATATAACAAATATAGAGTAACCAATGTGGTTAGGTTATTTTTCACTTTACTCCTTCTTCTGGTGGCAACATCCCAAGTTTACTTTCCAGCACCATTGGACACATTCTGGTGACACCATTAACCAAGGTATTTTCTTAAACAAACCAAGAGGTGGGCACGACCCAAGCTAGTCTAATCAGATGCTTGCTCTTGGGAGTTTGAACTTGAGTGGAAGAAAGAAAAAAACTGGAAAAGACTACTTCCTGCTTGCTATCTGGGTCCCCAAAGCTGCCCTGGTCCTTGTGTTTTCTGAGCCTGGTTGTTGAGCTGTGCTTTCCATTCTATGAGCTAATGCACAGAATGGAAATTTCCTTTTTGGCCTACCTTAACTAGTTTCCTCTACTTCCAATCAGCATTTTATCTTGAATGCTTCCAAGTGCCAGGCACTATTATAAAGGCATTGTGTGGATGATGTCATGTGATCTGCATAATAACCCTACAATTATTTTCCCCATTTGACAGATGAAGCCGAGCCTTAAAAAAATTAATGTAACTTGTCAAAGTTTACATAGCTAGCCAGAAATGAAACTGAGATTCAAACGCAGGTAATATGACTCCTAGTCTTTAGTATCTAATCTGTGGGGAAGAATTCTTTCAGAAAACTCATTAAGTGGACCTTTTGGTAGGGAAGTGGCGGGGAGAAGACCCTGGAAGCTAGTTGGGAAAAGTTGAGACACAAGGGAAACTAATTGTCCTTCATAATAAAGTAATGGAATTGGAGGAGTTGTTCTCTGACATTTAGAGAGAGTAGATTTGGGGAACCTGAGATGAAACTAGAGATGTTAGGAGACTGAATCCTTACAATAGCAGCAGGCCAGAGTCTTAGGAGAGAGAAGCCAAGTGTCTATTAGGATATTTTGCATCATAAACAACAGAAAACTGAACTCAAAGTGGACATAAATAATAACACTATTATTCCAAGAAGTCCAGATATAGGAATGTTCAAGACTAAATATTTTGGTGGGCCAAGAATAAAGACTAGGTTTTTTCTATCTTTCCAATTGCACCCTTTGTTGTATCATCTTTGTCCTCAGGGTAACCCCCCCATGGTTATAAGATGGCCACAGCAGTTTCATGTATTACCTTTGGACAGGACAATGTTCAAAGGAAGAGACTGACTCTTTCTATGTATCTCTGTTGGGGGGAGGGAACTTTTCCTAGAAACAGCCCAGAGATTTCCTTTCACATCTTATTGGCCAAAATGCATCACAGGCCCATGCCCAAGCCAATCACTGCCAACCATAATTGCTAAGAAGAATCAGGATGCAGCTCTCAAGCGTGGGACTTGAGGGGGGTGGATTCCTGAACAAAATCAAAGTCCTATAAGAAGGAACGAGAAATGGAGTAAACATTGGATAGGCCACCAACAAAGTCTACTACATACAGTAAGAGATTCTTTGAGGGTCATGAATCTTAGGAAGAGTAATGATTATGGCAGACTCTAGAGCCAGAAAGACTTGGATTTGAGTAATGGCTCCCTAACTTACAGCTGTATAGTAGTGAGCGTAAGGAGGGTGTGAACGTTAAATGAAATAATGCTTGTAAACTGCTTGGCACAGCATCTAGTACATATTAAGTGCTCAATAATTGATAACTATTTTGATTATCGTATAGAACTTTTAATCACTTTCTGTTCTAAGCTCAATTATTCTCCATTATTCTCAAATGTTTAGTAGAAGTCCATTATATGGAACAGCCTCGTGTTGGTGATGCTTTAAGGAATGGAGCAGAAGAACTTGCATCTCTTCTTGGAGAAAAGGAGTGTTGAGAGAGGACTACAGATGCAGGAGGCAAGATGGTGAGAGGGGATCAAGAATTGAGCTGGGAGTAGAGGTTTGGAGCCAAAGGTAGGGGACTCAGTAAATTCAAGTGTTCTTCTCAGGAAAGCAGAGCTATATGCATTAGGAGTTTGGCTTATTTTATTTAATACTAAAGAGAAGGCTGAGATCTTGGAAATGTTTGGGTCGCGTGCACATTTAAAAAGAAGACGACAGTGCAAGGCAAACATAGATAATGAGTGAGGCAGATACTGAGTGCTATAGGAGCTTGACAGAAATAGAAACCACTGTGGATTACAACAGGGGTCAGGAAAGGCCTCACATGACATGGGAAAGCTGGACTTAGCTTTGAAGAATGTTTAAGATTAAGTTAAGGGAAGACAACAGGAGAGTATTCTAGATAGAGAGAATGGTAACAGCAAAGTGGAATCAAGAACCTGCAAAAGATACAAAAATATCAGCTGGGATTATTGCAATGGTCAAAGTATGAAATGATAATGTTACAAGCCAGGAAGCTGGCTACTGAGAAAATAAAGTTCTGTTTTCACAATTAAAAAAAATCTGGGGGCCAGCCCTGTGGCCTAGGGCTTAAGTTCGACATACTCTTCTTCAGTGGCCCGTGTGTGGATCTACACCACTCACCGGCAGCCATGCTATGGCAGCAACCCACATACAAAATAGAGGAGGATTGGCACAGATGTTAGGTCAGGGCAAATATTCCTCAAGCAAAAAGAGGAAGATTGGCAACAGATGTTAGCTCAGGGTGAATCTTCTTACCAAAAAAAAAAAAAAAAAAATTGATCATGAAATTATAAAGGTGGAGCTAGTTAAAAATGATTATTTAAAGAAATTATAACAAGGGCTGGCCTGGTGGTGCAGCGGTTAAGTTTGCATGTTCCGCTTTGGCGGCCCTGGGTTCGCTGGTTTGGATCCCTGGTGTGGATATGGCACCACTTGGCATGCCATGCTGTGGTAGGCGTCCCACATATAAAGTGGAGGAAGATGTGCATGGATGTTAGCTCAGGGCCAGTTCTTCCTCAGCAAAAAAGAGGAGGATTGGCAGCAGATGTTAGCTCAGGGCTAATCTTCCTCAAAAAAAAAAAAAAATTATTATAACAAATAGAAACTCAAATTTAAAATATCATAGTTACCCAAATTTGTTTATTTGCTAAAATCTATAGCACAAATGGCCATTTTCTGATGATCATTTTTAATGGTGTTCATTATTACCATGAAGTTGTAAGACTATACAAAGAACAGTTGACTAGCATGAAAAAAACGTTAATCTAGACATAACTTCGAAGAATAACAGCTATTTATTGCATGCCTAAAATGATTCATTTATGTAATCAGTAGATATTGTCATATCATCCAATTACCAGTCGATACTGTTTCTTCTAAAATATATAATACAAAGTAAAGAATAAAGTTAAAAAAATCAATATGTCTATGAATAAAGACATATTAAAAATTACTGCATTTAGTGTTCTAAGGACTATGTGAGACAAACAGTTAGAACTTGGAACTTCCCTTAGGGAACTACAATCTAGTTCGAGAGGTCTGTGAGCGGCAAGATGGTGAAGAGCTTTAAATATAAGGCTAAGGAAGGTGGGCTTTTAAACGAGGCACCACTGAAGGTTTCACAGTGTGGAAGTGACATGATTGCTGGTTATCTGGCTACCACGTGCAGGATGGGTTGGAGGGTGGAGAGACCAAAGACAGCAGACCACTCAGGAAACGTGAAAGATTCCAAGCATGAGACAACAAGGATCCGGGTTAACATGTGCTATCTGGAAAAATAAAGAGAGTGCTGGGTTTCGGAGCTGTCTAGCCCTGCCCTCATTCTTTAAGCTGTCGCTCCCACCCCTGTTTCACACAGCCAGAAACACATTGAGGGAGATCTCCAGGAACTCCCGAGAGGTACTCCTTAGTCTCGATCATTTTCCCAACCTGTTTCCTGTACCACATTCTGATGTGCTCCTGGCCCCCTTCTTCCAATTACTGCTCCTCCTTACCCTTTGGACATCACCCCAGCACTACTTCGCTGGTTACTGATTTGGTTTCTACAATTTATAGGATGTTTTTCTGGCTACTAGAGGCAGACAAGCTACTAAATTGTAGCCTAAGACCATAAGATATTTGTTGCTTACTTAACAAGAAGCCTGTCTCAAGGTGGGTTTGGTAATTCAATGATATTATCAAGAAAGTAGATTCCACCCTGCCTCCTCAGTGAGTCAGCAATATCTCCCTTTGTGATTGTCAGAGGGCTGCAACCCCTCTAGGAAACACCATTCACACAAAGGCATTTGCTAGAAGCAAGGGAAGGGAGTCAAAAAGGTTTTCTCCTCCCTTTCCTTTATTTTTGTAAGGGAATAAAATCTTTCCAGCAAGCCCTCAGCCGGCTTCTGACACTGCATTGGTCAAGTCAGGGTCACGTGCCCACTCCTGGACCAATGACTGGCAAAGGGGAGTGGGTTCACCATGATTGGCTTAGACCAACCATCACTCATCCTGTGTGCTGGGGATTTTTTCCTGAACAAAGTTGAAGCTTGTTAGCAGGCAAGAAGGGGAATGGCATTTGGGCAGGAACTCAAGGTATCTGGTATGGACTGTGAGTACAGAACCTCAGCCTGCCTATCCCAGCCTGCCCCACATAATCTCAACTAGCTCTTGGAACCCCGACCTCAGTGCATCCATCCCCTATCCCCGCTACGATGCCAATGGGAAATTCTTTGCCTGATTTGTCCTGAGTCCTTAAACAAGTAAGACAATGGTCATTACAAAAGAATTGACTGGACATGGCCATTGCCTAGACCCTCAGGGCAAGGCTGAATGATACTTGGGGCTACTAGTGAGGTCATTTGAACTTCTGCTACTACTTTTACCTTATATGTAGAGATTTGAGATTTAAGCTCTTTTGTTTTTAATCCCTGGAGTCTGCAAATTGTTGGATTTTAAAGAGGTGGATAACATAAACATCAAGGATTAGAGGGGAACGGTTTGAGGAGGAGCCGAAAGAACAATAGAGGGTGCCAATGTGTCTGCAGATGACAGAGCTTTTGTAAGCCTCTCTCTTATTATCATCTCTTTTCTGTGGTTCATTTCACATTAAAATTTCGCTCAGCGTTTTGGCATGGATAAACCTTGGCAATGTCTCTTTGAAAAAATAATTATCATGTATTTTTTCTTGTTAAAGCCAAGCAGATTTTTTTAAACAGTTACAGCTCTGAAATAGTCATTAGTAAAATCTATTGGGCGTTTAGGATGTGGATATCGGTGGAGTTCTGTAATGTAGCTAATTTCACTCCACTGACCTCTCTTTGCATCGACATTTTATGGTTCTTTTTTTGTGTGTGGAAGATTCACCCTGAGCTAACATCTGCTGCCAATTTTCCTCCTTTTGTTTGAGGAAGATTCGCCCTGAGCTAACATCTGTGCCAATCTGCCTTTATTTTGTACATGAGTTGCTGCCACATCATGGCCACCAATGAGTGATGTAGGTCCACACCCAGGAACCGAACCTGGGTCACCGCAGCAGAGCACGCCGAACATAACTACTAGGCCCTGGGGCCGGCCCCTATTGTTCTTTATTCTAACAGTCTTAAGAACCATAAATGTAAAAGGGGTATACATTTCCTTATTTTTCAGAAGTTTTTGCTTTATTCCCTTCCCAGTACTGTGCTGCCCTGCCCTTACAAACACACCTGTTAGTCTTCACGCCCTGGGATTTATTTTTGATTGGAGAGGAAGAAGAGGCCTTGTGACTAGTAGAGGCCAGCTCTCTCTGACCTAGTGAGCTTCTCCCTCTATTTTCCCTAAAACAGGTTGTTTATACATCATCCTAAGCCATGCGTATGCTTGGGTTTTCCATGTCAAATAAAATTTATAAAGAAAATTTTAGCTCAATTGAGAAGACCCTTAAGGGTGACCTCATCTCTCATTCTGCTCATCTTTCATACCCCTCACCTGTGTGTGTACACGCACACACACACACACACACACACACACACACACACACGTGCCCTGCATGTTCTCCCTGTTCTCTGGCCACCCTGTGTTAGTCATCACTCACAGAATAAAGATCTCAGACCTCCATACCTTTTCTCATTATATTCCCTTTGCAGCGAAGGACCGTATCTCTCTGCCTGGTTGTTCCGCCCTGTCCTTCAAGGCACTGTTCAAAAGTCATCTCAGTGTGAGATCTTTCTACACCATACTTCCATCCTATACTCTTTCTATTCCCATAATAGTTTGTAAATAGCTTTAACCTAATGCTTGTAGTGTCTCAGCTCCTGCCTGTCCCAGCCCTGCCCACTGCTGGCTGGAGCTGGGCTTCACCATTGGAGAATTCTTTTTAGAGCTAGAGAACTCCATCTCCCTCATAGCCCTGACACTGCTTAGAGATGCCAGCTGTAGTGCCCCTAGCAATGAGATTGAAGCTTTGGGTACCAACATCAGCCCTTATCAGCCAATGTGTCCTGTCTCTTTGACCATTGTCATTGGATTAGCTGGATAGTCTTGCTGGCTAGCCTGATTTACTCTCTTCTCTCCACCATCTTCCTTTATTGCTAGACTGTGAACTCGTTGAGTGTGGGAACCAGACTTTGCACTTGGAGATGATATAAATTGCAGTATCTCAAGCAATGATAGTGAGAGTTGTGTTAAAGTCCTCAGTTTAATTTGCTTTGAGTCATAGTGCAAAGGGTTTTAAAAATAGTGGCTCCAAAGATTGTTCCCTTGGTGAAGATTTCTTCAAAAACAAGCAGTTCACAGAAAAGGAAAAACAAATGGCTCTCGAATGTCTGAAGTTGTATTTAACCTCACTCATCATAAGAGAAGTACAATTTAAATCTATGCTGAGATACCATTTTTTACTAACCGAGTAGATACAAAGCAAAACTTTGTTGACAGTGTTGTTGAGGATATGTAATAACAGATGCTTTTATGCAGATCAACATACTCTTTGACCTACAAATATCATTTCCAGAAATTTAGTCTATGGATATGCAGGGATGTGTGCAAAAGAACTTACAAATAGTGTTATCTATTTCTGTATTATTTGTAATAGAACCAGAGTGACACAACCTAAAGTTTCATCAACAGTAGATGAGTAAGGAAATTCTGGTACATCCGCATGTTGGAATACTATGCAACCAAAACGTTGTGGAAGTTTTTAAGGTACTGATTGAAACAATTTCCAAGATATATCATTGGAAAGGGAACGGGTGCAGAAGGCATCAAGTACCAGGGGCATGTGTGTGGGAGGGAGGTTTTCACTGATTACCTTTTTTCGGTGTCTTTACTTTTTTGAACCACGTGAATGTGTTACGTATTAAAGAAAACAAAATGTGAACAGAATATTTGTAACTATAGAGCACTATGTCTTTTCCCTAACACTAAGCACAAGGTTTGGCATTTGGCAGGTGTTCAGATTCCCTAGAAAATAGAGCCTGAAGTAAGAGCTTACATACCCATCATTTTAGAGAGGGGTGCAATCCCAGGGAAGTAAGAGTGAAGAGAAAAAGGGAGTGAGTCAGGGAAAGAAGGAGACTGAGTACAAGGTGTTGTGTTATTGAGCTGGCCACAGCTTGACAAAAAAACACAGCTGATGGTCTGGTGTCCAGAGAGATCATAGGAAACCAGAGCAGTCCACGGATGAGATGAAGGACAATTTATTTGCTGGATTCCCCCTATCTCCTGTCTCTCACTGGTTAAAGTCTACTCCATGGGTAAATTAACTCCTTGTGCCCTTCTGTGATTTCCAGCCAGTCCAGGCAGCCTCTGGTGAAAGCAGAGCTCCAGGGACCAACCCAGCCAATGTGTACATACAATGGTCCCTCCTCGTCAGGTGACACTGTACACAGGGACTCCTCTTTCTATTGTAGTAATGGTGGAAGCACATGAAGTGGCTGAGGTTTGGGAGTGGGGACCACATATTGTTGAGTTATCTGGTGTGGTGCATGAACAGGTTCCTACCGTAGGCGCTCAAAAGGGATTTTTTTAAAAATAGACTTTATTGTTTAGTGCAGTTTTAGGTTCACAGCAAAATTGACCAGAAAGTACAGAATTTCCCATATACTCCCTGTCCCCACACACTCACAGCCCCCCTCCATCAACATCCCTCAGCAGAGTGGTACATTTGTTATAATTGATGAACTTACATCATTATCGCTCAAACTCAGAAGAGTTTTTAAATTTGCTTTTATTTGTTTAATAAGTTGGTTGATTGGTTGATTAAAATAGTCAAGGCATTTCTATTAAACTGTAAACCTGAGAGCCAATAAGAATCTGATTTTAGGGGCCGGCCTGGTGGCGCAGCGGTTGAGTTCATACATTCCGCTTCTTAGTGGCCTGGGGTTCGCTGATTCGGATCCCGGGTGCAGACATGGCACCGCTTGGCACACCATGCTGTGGTAGGCGTCCCACATATAAAGTAGAGGAAGATGGGCATGGATGTTAGCTGGGGGCCAGTCTTCCTCAGCAAAAAGAGGAGGATTGGCAGCAGATCTGTTAGCTCAGGGCTAATCTTCCTCAAAAAAAAAAAATCTGATTTTAAATGCCCCAAACGTATGATTATCTTATTGTAGTGCTAGATTATTCCACTCCACTCAAGTTTACACATGGTTGTGTCTGTTCCTGTTTAATACCATGTAGTTTCAATAAATTAATCTAAAATATGTATTGCTGAATTGAAGACACTCTTCTGGATGGAGTGCAGGCATATAAAGAAGTAAAATATATCATCTTTCTCCCGAAATTATTACAAAAGCATACAGACTTCCGGGCCGGCCCCGTAGCCGAGTGGTTAAGTTCGCATGCTCCACTTTGGGGCCCAGGGTTTCCTGGTTCGGATCCTGGACGCGGACATGGCACTGCTCGTCAGGCCATGCTAAGGTGGCATCCCACATGCCACAACTAGAAGGACCCACAACTAAAATATACAACTATGTACTGGGGGGCTTTGGGGAGATAAAGCAGGCGGGAAAAAAGCATACAGACTTAAACAGGAATGCAAGAATTAAGAAACAGTACCGTACAACAAGACAGGACAAAATGTGCTCCATCAGGGAAGTAATTAATGGCCAAGTGAGAAGTAGATACAATAAATACTAAAAAGTTTGTGCAATTTCTTTATTCCTGGAGTAATTAGGGAAGGCTTGCTGGAGAAACAGCAACACAAACTGAACTTGAATTATGGACAAGACTTGAAGAGGAGAATAGAAATGGTGAGGTCATTCTGAATGATAGCCTGGCGTATGCCCAAGCCCCAAGCTTGGACTACCATGTGCAGACTGTTTTTTAACAAAACGCCTAGTGGTTTGAGGCAAGTTCTGGAAAAGTAGATAGGAACTATGTTGTGGAAGACTTTCAAATTATTTGCAAATAAACTAGAATTTTATTCTGTAATTAAGGGGAAGTCATTGGAATTTTTGAGTAAAGCAGGTGCCCTGTTGGGAAACAGTTTCTAATGAAATGTCTCCAACAGATCCGTACCCCTGACTAAATCAGAAGACATTCTCCCCAACCTGCCATGGAAATGTCTGTATGGACATGGAGCTGACTGAAGTCTGAAGGAGCTAATTCCCCTGGAAACAGATCTTGTGTATTTCTGGAGCTTGATAGATCATCAAGGGGCTGTTTGTAAAGGAAGTATTTTGGCTGTTGGCTCTCTATATCTTATACAGCATGAGTATTTTAAAGGTTTGGTTACTTAAGGGGCAATCTTCAAAATCTGAATCTAGATTAGGTCGACAGAAAACTATGAATCACTAGCCACTGAATGGAAGGTGGCAGCGTTTATCAGCAGCATCTAAGAATCTAAGGCCAGCGCCTATAACATCACATCCGCTCCTTTCTGCTATCAGTTGGATGCAACAGGAAGCTGACGAAGGTGCTAGGCAGTTTCCTTTCTGCTCTGACCTGACTAGTTTCCTCTGCAGCTTGCTCCCAGCTTATTGTAAAGGAAAATCATGAAATACCAGTCAATTTCCTCCAGTTGGATCAAGCCTAGGACAAGGAAGGAAAAGCAAATTTCTAAGATTAGTCAATTTCCCTTTGCAGCTCTGAAGTTGGTTCAGAGCCTCCAGCTGACCCCTCTCTGTAGACGTGTCTCTCTTACAGCTCAGCTTTACATCATAGGCAGAAGGACTTGTGGTAAGGTGAGCAATGCACATTGTGCAATTCTTATAGGAAATCTTGGGTTCATTCGTGGGAAAGCTGCTCATAGAGAACAGCTTATTTGATAAGCTTTTCATTCTTCTTTGACTTCTATCAAACTCCTTAGTTCAAGGGAGTAAAAAAAGTATATTGATAGTTCTAGGGGGCCGGCCCCGTGGCCGAGTGGTTAAGTGCACATGCTCTGCTTTTGTGGCCCAGGGTTTTACCAGTTCGGATCCTGGGCACAGACCTAGCACCACTCGTCAATCTACCCTGAGGCAGCATCCCACATAGCACAGTTAGAAGGACCTACAACTGGAATATACAACTATGTACTCGGGGCCTTTGGGGAGAAGAGGAAGAAGAAGAAGAGGAAGGATTGACACAGATGTTAGCTCAGAGCCAATCTTTAAAAAAAAAATTGATAGTTCTATCTGATATACCTAGCAGCCAAATTCTTTGCTTCTTTCTCAGTGTGACTAAGAAGGAGCTGTTTCCATGGGGAACATTTATGCAAAATTAACACAGGAATCAAGTTAGTTTAGAAAACGTCAGAGCTGGACTACTCCAAAGAGCGAGAAATGATGTCTGGTGTCCTAGGAGGTAACCCGAATTTTGCTATGCCTGAGAGCGAGGCGCTATGACCTCCTGAAAAGGTAACTAAGAGCCTGGCATCTGCAGAATGTAACTGGCTTACTTCGTAGAAGTAATTCAACTTGAAAATGGGAACTACCATTTAAAGTATCTTCTCAGCCAACTTAACAATGTGGAGGAACAAAGCCGTGTTGGAATTCACATTGAATAAGAGCGCATTGATTTAGCAGGTGGACCTTTCTTCCTCACCACATTCTATTTCCTGTTATTCTAACTGACCTGTTTTTCCCTTTGGAAATCTCCCTCATTTCTGTATTCGTAGTTACTAATAAAATAATATTCCCATAATTTCCGTTTTATACATTTGCATGATTTTTAATATTTATACTGTAGCATTTCCTCTAGCTAAGTCATAAATTGCAATTGCTAAAATTGATAATGTAATAAAAACAAGAATACAAACTAATGGAGTTTTGAAATCTGAACAGTTGAAAAAAACAGGCTGTAAGAATAAATAAGCTAAGAGGGCTGGTCTGATGGCATAGTGGTTAAGTCTGCACACTTTGCTTCCGTGGCCCAGTTTGTGAATTCGGATCCCAAGTGCAGACCTACACACTTTTCATCAAACTATTGTGGTGTCCCACATATAAAATAGAGGAAGACTGGCACAGATGTTAGTTCAGCACCAATCTTCCTCAAGGAAAAAGAAGATTGGTAACAAACGTTAGCTCAGGGCCAATCTTCCTCACCAAAAAAAAAAAAAAGAAAGAAAGAAAAAGAAGAAGAAGAAGAATTATTTAAAGTTTAATTTTAATAGCATTTAGAGCAGCCACTGTAATAGGCATCTGACAAGTAACAGATTTGTGGGGGCTGTGGCATTCTACTCTTTTTTTTCCTAGGGACTAATTATCTATTACTTTACAGACTTGCTTAAATACTGTGGAACTCTTAAAAACAACTTGGTTATCAACCAGCAGTCACTTATTAAATTAACAAGCAAATGAATGAACATGCACACAAATAAGGAGCCTAGTAATATTTTCAGGGGATCTGTAGACTTTTTTTTAACACTTAGTGAGAGGAATGTACCTTTTAATTTTAAAGATAAATCATGTCTCTGAGGAGGTGAATACACCCAGTTTTTACTTAATTAGCCTGAATCAGTAAAATGGTTTCCATTATCATCATTCATAAACACTATTATGTCCCATTTAAAAAAACTTTTTTAAATTTTTTTTGTGAGGAAGATTGGCCCTAAGCTAACATCTGTTGTCAAACTTCCTCTTTTTGCTTGAGGAAGAGTGTCACTGAGCTAACATCTGCGCCAATCTTCCTCTATTTCATGTGGGACTCTGCCACAGCATGGCTTGACCAGTGGTGCTAGGTCCACACCTAGGACCCGAACCTTCGACCCCGTGCCTGCCAAAGTGAGCATGCAAACTTAACCACTACACCGCCTATGTCCCATTTTAATACTGGGTTCTGGATGAACTTGCCTAGCTAAAATTTGGGACAAAAAATAGGGCATGTGATTAATTTCGTGTAGGCAAAATTTCAGCCAATCTTATATTCAGTCAATTCAAAATAGTTTACATGTTCAGAGTAACCTGTAACTACTTCACGATATATACTTCAATGGGCCTACAAAAATTGTGAAAATGTCTTGAGTCTGCTTTGCCCCCCTCTCCCTGGCCCTATTCACCTTCCTCAGGTGTTGACGTCAAGAACATTCATTTAATAAACATCCCGTGTGCTGTAAACTCTGTCTCAGAGCCTGGTTCTCAATGAACTCAATCTGCGACAGTGACTGTTTAAAAGCAGCATTGACCAACTGGAGTGTGAGTTGGAGGAAAAGGTGAAAGGATGGGGAATCCTGTCACATGATGAGTGGCTGAAGCAGGGAAGAAAAGTTAGCATCACACAGTGATCAAGGGAATACCTCAAATCCTGGCTTGAATACATACCAGCTGTGAGAGCTGGGCAAGTTTCTTAACTTCTCTGTGCCTCCGTTTTTTTTTTTTCTTTTGAGGAAGATTAGCTCTGAGCTAACTACTGCTAGTCCTCCTCTTTTTTTTTTTTGCAGATGAAGCCTGGCCCTGAGCTAACATCCGCGCCCATCTTCCTCTACTTTCTATGTGCGACACCTACCACAGCATGGCGTGCCAAGCGGTGCCATGTCCGCACCCGGGATCCAGGCCTGCAAACCCCGGGCCGCCAAGAAGCAGAACGTGCAACCTTAACTGCTGTGCCACCCACCGGGCCAGCCCCAATGTACCTTGGTTTTCTGTGGGGCTGTTGATAATAGTGGTAGGGTTGTTGTGAAGGTGAAACGGATTTACTTGTATGTAAAGTGCTTTGAATAGTGCCTGGCACATAGTCAGCACTATATGTAAGAGTTTGCTATAATTATTATTATTACTTGACTCATCAGATATGTGAAGGATTATTATGTAGAGGAGGGGTGTGACTTGTTTGAGTGGCTCCACAGGGCGTTACTAGGATCAGTGGGTGAGAATCACAGCAAATGACTTTGGCTCAAGATGAGGTCCATCTGGGGTCCAGCCCAGCCTGTGGCCGCACCACTCCACTTCGGTGACCTGGGGTTCACTGATTCGGATCCTGGGCTCAGACCTGCACACCACTCATCAGGCCATGCTATGGCAGTATGCCACATGGAGGAACTGGAATGACCTGTGGCTACAATATACAGCCATGTCCTGGGGCTTTGGGGAGAAAAAAAAAATAGATGAAGATTGGCAACAGATGTTAGTTAGCTCAGGGCCAATCTTCCTAATCAAAAAAAAAAAAGAGATGAGAGCCATCCAGGGAGGTGAATCTGTCCTTGTTACTAGAATGTGGAATTCCTCTTGGTGGGGATGTTGGGGGCTGGGGGTAAACTGGGTTGGAAACTGGATAAGTTGAATCGTCTGGCTCTCTTGTAGCAGCATCTCCTCCCATTACTGAAGGTGCCCCTTCCTCCTGAGATCAGCTGTGGGCTTGAAGGAAGGAGGAAGCAGAAGTCAGAGCTCTGGCATCTTCAATGATTTGAACAGAGGCAGAATGCCCTTGGTGCCCACCCAGCCACCTCCTTACATGCCCTATCTTTTCCCTTCCTCCAGTCCCAAACCAGATAAAGGCAGTTGGTGGATGTGTGGGTTTGTGCCGGTTAAAATTATGAACTGGGGGGGCTGGCACGTGGCCAAGTGGTTAAGTTCGTGCAGTCTGCTGCAGGCGGCCCAGTGTTTCGTTGGTTCGAATCCTGGGCGCGGACATGGCACTGCTCGTTGAACTAGGCTGAGGCAGTGTCCCACATGCCACAACTAGAAGGACCCACAACCAAGAATATACAACTATGTACCGGGGGGCTTTGGGGAGAAAAAGGAAAAAAAATAAAATCTTTAAAAAAAAATTATGAATTGGGCCAAATATTTCATCTCCTCATTATTTTCTGCTTTTTGGCATTTTTCTCCTCAACTTTTGATGGAGAAATGACCTTGGAGTTAAAAGTCTTATGATTTGATATTAGCACAGTTAAAATCTGTCTATATGTCTATAAACAAATGGAGGAATCTCTCTGGGGCAAAGCTTTCTCTTTTGTAAAGAGTGTATTTTGATGGGTGTTTTCATGAAGGGGATTGTCATAGGTAATCTTCAAGGTTTCCTCAAACTCGAAGATTCCATTTCACATTGAGGTACCAAATCCACAAGGCACACGGCACTTGTATGGTACCACTTCACTGTCCGGGTCACTCCCTTATTGCTTTTCCTCCTAAGAGTGTTCGATCCTCAAAAGACTTTCACGTTATCCATTAGAGTATATGTGACAGATATCTCATTCCTTTGGGAATCTAGTTTTAATCCATTGTTATTAAATTGTAGTTTTTAAAATTAATTTATGGATTATTCATGATAATGTCTCCCTCACAGGAGAGAAACTTTACTGATATTCTGAGGGACACTGCTTAACCCCAAAAGTGACATAAATGGTAACAGCATTGCAGAATGTGGAGAAGATGTTTGGGGACAGGTCAAGCCTTCAATGGCCTCTAATTGTGCAACATACTTACCATTTTAATTGCACAATGTAATCAACTCTTTAGTTCACTTGTACATGTGACTAGCCCATGAAAGCAGACAGTGGTGGTAAATGGTCTAGTACAATATTCAGGAATATAGACTTTGGATTCAGGCAGCTCTTTAAATAGAATCCAGTTTCAACCCCTTTTCTCCTATGTGACTCCTAACTATCTCTAATCCTCAGTTTTAAAATTTATAATATATAGCTCGTGAAAATTATTTTAAATAAGTGAATATATGTAAATGTCTGGTACATGATAACTGCTCAACAAATGGTTATGACTCTCACCATTATTAGAAACTCGAAAATGGCTAACTGGTTGGTTTTTCCCTATCATCTCAAACTCAGATTTCCTCCGCATATAAAAAGCAATGCAGGGGGCCAGCCTGGTGGTGCAACGGTTAAGTTCACACGTTCCGCTTCTCGGTGGCCCAGGGTTCGCCGGTTTGGATCCCAGGTGCGGACATGGCACCATTTGGCAAGCCATGCTGTGGTAGGCATCCCACATATAAAGTTGAGGAAGATGGGCATGGATGTTAGCTCAGGGCCAGTCTTCCTCAGTAAAAAGAGGAGGATTGGCAGTAGTTAGCTCAGGGCTAATCTTCCTCGGGGGGAGGAAAAAAAAGCAATGCAGCCAGCTCTTGTTTTGCTCCCATTAATTTTCGGGGTCAATATTCCTAACCCTAACTCGTGACTACTCAGGAAAGAGCTGGTGAATATGGGTAAATTGTGGTTGATCCACGGTGGCCAATTAGCTGAGGCTACTTCTGCTGCAATTCTATTGACACTGGGCAGGATATTCTCCTTGGCTTAGTTTTCACGAAGTCATGTCCCAGAGGCATCTTGTCTCACCCTTCAGTATTCAGGAGTGACTCTGATACCAATGAACAGGGCTTCACTCCAGTGGCAGCGATTTATCAGGGAAAAGTGGAAAGGTCAGCATTGAAACCTCTTGACAGGACAAATTGAACAGCTCTTAATTGCTTTGGCTTTGACCATCCTGGCTGATAAGATAATCAATAATGTAGCTGGTTAATCAATGTGGAGTCAGAACGGTGTGCTCCAAGGATACCACCATCCTGAATTTGTTGTGAATCACTTTCATGATTTCAATCATTTTGTGTATTTTATGTAAATATGTATAGGCCCATAAACAATATATATGTTATTTTGCATTTTTAACGTTAAATAAATAGTATAATTTTGTACATGTTATTCTGCAATATTACATTTCTGAGTTTTCTCCATGTTGATGGATTTCTCTTGTTTGTTTGTATATTTATTGCCGTACCGGAGTCCACTTAATGAATATGCTGTTTCAATTGTTAGGATTAAGTTTGGCGAAAGATGACCAAGAAAATCCCAAATAACAGGGTCTTAAATAAAATAAGAATATTTTCTCTCTCTTGTGTATAAGTCCTAAGGTAGTTTTCCAGCGATGGTAGGGAGGGCCACAGGTTCAAGACCCCAGGCTCCCTCTACCTTGTTACTTGTCTATGCATGGACCTTTATATCCAGCAGTCACCACAGAGTTCAAGATGGCTGCCCCAGGTCTAGTGGACACATCTATATTCCCATAGTAGAAGGAAGAAATTTTGCTTACATCCCATTGGCTAAAATTTAACCACATGATTACAGCTGTAAAGGAGAGTGGGGAAAAGAATCTTTATTCTAAGTAACAGCATGCCTGAAATTTGGTTGTTCAGTCACTGATGAAGAAGGGAAAGGTGAATTTTGGGAACCGAGTACAAGTCTCCACCACAATGGACATTTAGGTGATTTCTAAATTTTTGCCATTATAAACCATGCTGTGAAAACATTCAGACATATGTCTTCTTGTGCTCCTGTGAGTTTCTCGAGCAGAAGATGTTGTTGGTCACTCACGTTTTCAGCTTTACCAGTTGCTCTCCAAAATGGTTGTACCATTTTTACTCCTCTGTAAGAAAGTTCCTGTTTTCCCAAACACTCCTAATATTTGGTATTAGATTTCTTTTCTTAAAAATGTCTTTATAATCGGCTGGGATCGTGGTGTGGTGACCTTTGCAAAAGCAGTTTTGATAGAGTGGTGGGAACAGAAACCAGAATGCCTGAGTTGAGAGAGTGTGGGAGATGGTGAAATCAAGCTAGTGGGTGTAAATTACTCTTTCACTAAGCTCAACTGTAGAGGGAAGTGAGAGGTAAAGCCTTAGGTAGAACTCGTGGAGCATTTGTGTTAAAATTAAGAGAGTCCCAAGCTGTTGGGAATAAAGCAGTAGAGTAGTAGAGGGAATAAAGCATGTGCGAGAGAAAGAGTAGGATAACAATTGGAACAAATTTCCGCGGGGTTTAAAATTTCCGAGGTGGGACATTTCCAAGTGCTGATTGAAGTGGGCAAGGTGTGCGAGCTGATAGCTGCTCTTGAATATTCCAGAGCCCAAGATGCTTTGAAGCGTCAAGGGAGCCAAATAAATTATTCATTCAACAAATATTTTCAAGCACCACCTAAAGTGTCAGGCATTGTTCTAGAAACTGGAGTTGCATGTTGAATAAAACAGATAGACAAAATCTTCTCTAAAAAGGGCTGACAGACAACAAATACACAAACAAATGAGATAACTTATGGTAGCAAAAAGAGTTATTAAGAAAATAACACAGGAAAAGATGCTGTTTTAGCTAGAATTAACAAGAGTGTAGGTGGTATGTTACTCTGGTGCCCCTGAAGAGAAGGAACTGGAGACATCCGTGTCAAGAGGCAAATGGCTGGCCAGGTGATTGGTGGGAGGGGGTGGAATTGTGGGGGGGAGCGTGCGTGTTGCTGATTCCAAGGAAGTGCGTCCTCTGAGGGAATTGTGGGTAACCTGGCTGTCCTGGAAGCTGGAGCTAATGTTAGCAGATTTTCTCCCTGTGTTGTTTTCTTAAATGGAGATAGTCAAGGAGAGAAAATAGAGGTATTAATTGACAAGAATTATTACTTTTTATTTTGAACTTCTGGCTTATGAGCAACAGACTTTTTAGAATTTAGTTCCTAACATGCTTCAAAATAGAGATTATTGAGTATCGGTAACTATTTCTTCCTTATAACAAATGACAAAAGTTGTCAGCTTATTTTTACTTTGCTTTTCTTTTTCCTTGTACAGCAACTCCTTTGGGTCCTGGACAAGAAGGCCATTTTTACTTCTTTTAGAATGTGAAATAGTCACCTCTTGATAAATTGTGAAATATTTCTTAATTCTCTCCCTTTTCCTTTAGCTCAAGCCCCTTTTTTGACTTTTCAAATGTTGCAATTTCTAGAACATATCATAACCTAAGAGCTAATGGCTATTAGGTAAAACCTGAAAAAAGAAAAGCTTTCACTTTTCAAAGTTCATTAGCCTTAAAGTAGAACAATATTTATTTATTTTATCCAGCGGAGGAGTGATGTGGATTATGCTAGGAACTGGCATAAAAACTTGTTGCTCTTGGCAAGGGAGTCAGTTGAGATGAAAATGTTAATATATGTGAACAGATATGAGTCAATGCTATTCTAGGGGTGAAAAGAAGCATGGTTTACTGTACCAGCATGTATACCACAGAAAAACTTTAAAAATACTGTAGGGAACCATGACAGATATGGCAATCAAATTTTAAAGGTTTCGTTTAAAATTAAGGAAGTAATTTGCACAAAAGTGTGGGTCCAGAACATTTAGGTCAAACCTACACAAAACGGTCATTGCTAGACATACAAGAACATGATTTTAATGATTTTCTCTTTGTGTTCCCAAAGCAACCAATAGAGATGCAGTGAGACAGAATGAAAAGAACTCTGAGTTAAGACAGCGGGTGGTAATTCTGGTCTTATCACTAATTATACTAATTAGCTGTGAAATGATGAGTAAATCACTTGATCTCTTTGGAATTAGTTTTCTTATTTGCAAAATAATGGAATTGGTCTCCGTTGTTACTGTCCCTTTCTGATTTAAAATCATATGATTTGGGGTTATATACTGTAAAGGGATGCCCCAATATGACCCTGGGGTGCCCCTTATGTATCTACAGTGGAGTGTCCAGGGGCTGTGTGGAAATTTCCATGGCGCTATTTCCTGCGTTTATACCAGATCTTCATCCAGCTTTCTAGGCTGATAAAGCAGTGGGAAGTACCACGTGCATGTCTGTGTGTATTATCAAGGGTTGGCTGCTAGAAGCTTTGGACTGACTGCATGACAACAAATCATCATTAGACCAGAAGCCCTTCTTCAATATGACACAACACCTGAGTCTGAAAAAAAAAAAATTTGATAAGCTTCTAGTTCAAAATAGTGAACTGACCTTATGAGTTAACCTCTCCTTCCTCTCAAAAACACCACAGAAATGACAGGACTATGTAGAAGCACTAACCCCAAGCGGTTCTAGAAAGCAAGGAAGAGGGCTGTTGTCTGGTATGAGGAATTTAAGTCGTGGTTAAGAATATGAGCTCTAGACCTGATTTCTGGCTTCTTGGTAAATTGCTTACTCTCTTTTTGGGTCTTCCAGCCTTTGGGTAAATTACTTTCCCTCTCTATGCCTCAGTTTCCGAATCTGGGAAATGGAGGTAATAGTCCCTATCTCATGGTGTTGCTATGAGGGTTAATATAAGTAAAGTGCTTTGAACAGCACCTGACACATAATAAGTTCTCACATCTCACCTATAGTAATAATAATTGGGTTTTATGTAATTATTTATATAAATTATACATTTTTATTTATATAATGTTTATATACAATTATATAATATATATTATAAATAATATATAGGTTTTATGTAATTTTTTATTAAAGATTTAAAATTTTTTATAATAATTATTCTTATTATAGGTTTAATATTAAAGCCGATGGGGTTGGGCATGGATGATAACATCCAACAGGGATTAAAAAACCCTGTAATCTTATTTAGGTGAAAGATAACAACTCTGATGACAGCTGAGAAAGAAACCTAAGACGCTAAGTACTAAGGGCAGAGGCAGGCGGCCAGTAGGGTAACCAGTTACAGTGCGGTGGAGTAACTGTATCACTCTTTTATTCTCCAAGTGGCTGCTCTAGCATTTGCCCCCAGGTTAAAGCCACAAGTTCTGCTCTCTAAATTAACTGGGATTTTTTACCACCAAACACTCCCAAGGTGAGTGCGGGTACCAGAGAGAGAAATGGGACAATATCCCAGCTAACTTCCATCTGTTGTAAGAAGGATGAAAATGTAATTTGTTGTCTAAACTGGGACACTTTTGAGTAAAAGCGAGCACTATTAATAATTATGCCAGGATAAGAAATATAACCTGTGACCATCCCAGGCAAACCAGGACATTATTTCCCTTGGCCTGAGGGATGGAGAATGTCTGCACCCAGCCAGCAAGCTACCCATGCCCCCTAAAGGAAAGCCCACTTGGCCACACAGTTTCTCCCCAAACCAAAACTTGCATAGATTGCCAAGAAAACAAGGATTTCCTGAGCTCAAACACTCCAGCTACCTAAATAGGTCCATCTAAACCTGAAATTGTGTCAATAGATAACCAAGAATTTCCGAACATTTGAGGAAAAGCCACAGCATGAAAGAGCGACACTACACTGAAGATACAAAAGAAATTTCCTATGAGGGAGCAGAATTAACGCAGGAAACAGAGAGATCCATCTGAATTTATGATGTCCATAAAACAAGAATAGGTTGCTATTTTGGAAAGAAGCAATTTTCTGGGAAATTAAAAAAAGAATCGTCCCTCCCTCAGGGTTGCCAGATTGAACAAATAAAAATAAAGGACATTCAGTTAAATTTTAATTATTTCTTATTGCCTATGCACATGTAGATCCAGTAAAAGAAAAGTACCGCATGGGGCGTACTTATGCTAAAAATTACTTCTGGTTTATCTGAAATAAATTCTAAGTATCTAAATTTCATACCTCTCCCTTTAATTATATTTCCTTTGGTTCTCCTCAATAATTCTTTGTTGTGCAGAATTTGCTTATAAAATTTCTTGTGGTTACAGTCTGTGTTCCATTTACATAACACAGCTCCTACAGTGGCCAACTTGTTTCACTCTTTTGTCCACTGAACATTCATTAATGAGAAAATCTCCTCAACATTAGTAATACCAGCCAGTATGCTGAACACGTATTGGCATGAAGTTAAGAGCTTTGAGATTTGCTCTTCAAATTGATATATTGAAGCACCTATTTTCATATTTCAGGCATAACTTGCTTTTCCATTCTTCAGGCTTATGCTGTAATCTCTTGATCAGTAACTTAAAGCTGTTGTCCGATGACAAAAAGAATACCATCGTCAATTTTTATTCTCTCTTCTACAACACTACACGTTAAGATTCCTCTTGTTGCCGTGTTGGAAGAGTATTTGGTAACATCCACATGAAAGAATAAAATTCTTCAAGGAGTGAAATTGTTAGAGCAAGTGCCATAATAATTACCCATGGCAAGTTGAAATTTCTTTTCCTGTCTATAAATAATGTTATTCCTTTTATGAATAACCTTTGCACTTAAAGGGATAAATATTGCATCAGTTCTGTTTTTCCTTTTTAACAATGGTTAAAGTTCTTTGAAGCAATGGGGTACTTCAGCTAGGTCATCTGAGCTGGAAAACTGATGCTGATATACGGTGTGGAAGGCCATTACAACTTCTGCTGTGACTATTTTATCTTCTTTGTCTGAGTTTCTCTCAATAAAAAATTATTTTATCACTTTCTTTGTTAGTAGTTGAGTAAACGATACATCTTGTATGCTTAGCTGTTAGTATATACTGATTTCTATCTGACTTTCCACCTTTTTTTTTTGGCTCGAAGAAGATTGTTACTGAGATAACATCTGTTCCAATCTTCCTCTATTTTGTATGTGGGTCATACAAAATAGCGTGGCTGATGAGTGGTGTAGGTCTGCACCTGGAGTCTGAACCCGTGAACCCAAGCCGCTGAAGTGGAGTGCACAAACTTAACCACTACACCGTGGGGCCAGCCCTGTCCACCATTTTTGATATTAAGTACCTAATTGCATTCTGAAAGCTTCCAAATGAATTTTTCCTTATTTAATAAAAGTCCACTACTCAGAAAATTTATCACAAGATTCACATTTGGGTTTTGGCATTTTTGGATTCAAATATACACAAATTAAAAATAGATAATGGCGACCCCTTCCAGAATTGAGAAGACTGAATTTGATAATCTCAGGGCAGTGTCAGTGCGCGTGTTACTCGCAAGTCCAACTCATGCAAACAGGGGTTGAATTGTTGAAAAGGTTGAGAATTTACAGACTAAGGACAAATTAAACTCTGTATCTAACGCAAAAAAAAAAAAAAAAGAAATGAACTTCCAGTTTGCCTGCAAGGGAGAGCTGTGTTCATAAGGCGCAGTCTCCCCAAACAAAGCCAAATCTGATCTACGTAAGGTTTTGAGAAGCCTGGCATTCGGGGTTTGTGGGCATTTAGAAGCAGGAGTGTTTAGGGATTGACAGATGTTCAGGGGTGTTCTTGGGGTCACTGGAGTAAGGCTGCTATGGACCGGCTGACTTTGAGGCACTTGGTGATTGACTGTTATCTAGAAGGCAGAGCTGTCATTCATTGATTGGCTGACTTTAAGGACTGTGGGTTTTAGCACTGACTGGCTCGTTTTTGGAAGCCAGGTGCTAGAATTGATTTGCAAACTTTGAGAAACAGAGTGGGGCTGTTGTTTATTAGCTGATTTTTCAGAGCATTTGCACTGATCTGAAGTTATTTATCCTTAACAGTGGTTACTTGTTCACAGTTTGGGTCTTTTTCATATTCTTTCTTGAATACGAAAAAATAAGTACTTTTAATTCTCGGTCCCCCTTTTGGTCTTCCTCCAGCCAAACACCACTAGGGATTGTCTAGATCTTCATTGGGGAGGATGTTGCCTTTTAAATGATTTAAGCTCCAATTACTGTTTTGAAAAAAATAGCTGTAACTGCCTATTATTTGTAATTTATTGGGGAAAAAACCCCAGAATAAACAACATGTAGTGTGTCTTGACAAAGTTAATGCAGGACATAGGACAAAACAATTAAATAGTGGACATGTTCTGTAAATACAGGACAGCTGACTATCTTCTCCTCCCCTTCAAAACCTCTACAACACAGCAATAGCTCAGTACCTCAACAGATGGGCTGAATATCAGAATGGATGTGGCTGATGAGTTGAACAGCAAACATATGTCATTGATTATAGATATATCTAAAACCATAAACAATTCATATTTTTCAAAAGTACTGACGTAACATTGTCATTTAACAGAGAAACATAATGATATCTTACTACCTAGCTACAGCAAGGTATTCTGGAACATCAGAATATTGAAAACTAGTAATCATTTTTGTCCAGGTCAAACACCTTGAGTCTCTAACTTTTCCCTTTCTCTCCCATCTCATATTCCCATCAACAGAGCCTATAAGCACTACCTTTAAAATATATCCTGGGCCAGCCCTGATGGCCTAGTGGTTAAAGTGTGATGCTCTTACCACTTTGGCAGCCTGGGTTTGCTTCCTGGTCATGGAACCACACGACCCATCTGTTGGTTGCTGTGCTGTGGTGGTGGCTCACATAGAAGAACTAGAAGGACTTACAATTAGGATATACAACCATGTCCTGGGGCTTTGGGGAGGGAAAAAAAAAACAAGAGGAAGATTGGCAACAGATGTTACCTCAGGGTGAAACTTTCCTTTCCAAATATATATATATATATATACCAGGAATCCAACCACAGCCTTCACCAGTTTCACTTTAGCCTCTAGTGTCTCTTGCTACTACAAGAGCTTCCTGCCTGGCATCCCCACTTCTGCCCTTGCCCACCTACAGTCTATTATTCCCTCCTTAATAGCCAACGTAATCCATTTATTGTGTAATCAGATCATGTCTGTACCCTCCAGTAGCTTCCCATTCCACATCCTTATCAAGGTTTACAAGCTCTTACATGAGTTAGCCCCTGGATACCTCTCTAACCTGCATTTTCTCCATCTTCCTACACCCGGTCAGCTGCAGGCCTGCTGGTATTCTTGCCATTCCTGGAAAAGTCTAAAAATTCCTTTTGTGTGAGATCTTTGCCCTTTGCTACTCCTTCTTCCTGGAATGCTCATCCCCCAGATGTCCACCTGGCTCACTGTCACTGCATTCTGGCCTCTGTACAAATGTTACCTCTTCAGACAGGGCTTCCCTGAGCACCCATCTAAATAGCATGCCTCCACCTCTCTTTATTGCTGGCTTGTTATATATCCCAACTAGAATGTAAACTCCATGAGAGCAGAGACTTTGTTTTGTTCTTTGCTGTATCTTTAGTGCCTGTAATAGAACTTGGCACGTACTAGGTACTCCATAAATAATTGTGGAATGCATGAGCTAGTTGAAGCCAAAGGGGAGATGAGCAAGTGTCACAGAGCCTAAAGAAAGGAATGCACTTGGGCTTCAGAATCCAGCTGCATTCGAGAAACTAGCCCCCTGTCTGACATCTGTGTGTCTCTCTGTGCATCTGCTTCATTCAGTCTCTATCCAGTTCAGTTTCTTTTACTCAGCTGGTGGCAGTGCCTGTGCCATCTGTGTTTTACAGGTTACAGCTTTAATCAGTGGCGAGTGTCACAACCCAAGCAGAGATTCTCAGGAAGACATCGTTGGCCCAGCCAGTTAAGTACCTTACCCTGGACCAATCCACCGGCAGGTGTTGGGGTTACATTTTAACATGGCTGCTCTGGATGCAAAAAGCATTTGTGAAACAAAAAAAATTTAGATTGACAAAAATTAAATCCATTATAAAGATACACTAATCGAGGAGCAGTAGCATCTCCACAATATAGTGTTAAAATCTCTGAAGCAAAAACTATTGGAAACTATTAGAAAGACAAGGAGAATTTGAAGAAACTGTACTCGTGGTGGAAAACTTTAGAACACATCTCTCTCAGAAACTGACAGATAAAAATGGATCGAAAATAAGTCAGCACGGAAGATTAGAATAAAACAATCCATGAACTTGAATATACAAAATGCACATGCAGTCAGGCGCCAAGGATGAACTTATGCAGACAAGATAAACTTCAACCAATGTGTTTAGCATATTTTTCTTCAGGCTCCAAACATCTTTTCAGGTGAAACATCACTAAATTTAAAGCAATGTATAAAAAATTTAATCTGACAGAGAAAAAATAAATACATGATTTTCCCTATGTTTTCACACTGTTTTGACTTTTGAAATGAAAGCTGATTTTTTGAAACAACCAATTCAGATAGACAATCCTTAGCCTATTCAATATGGAAAAGAGAGAGAAGATTCAGATAAGCAATATTAAAAATGTGAAAGGGCACATAGCTACAGAGGTGGAAGAAATTGAAAAATTAAAAGAGAATATTATGTACAACTTCAAAAAGAAAACTTAGGAAGAATAAATGAAATATATACTTTTCCAGGGAAGTAACAGTGATTAACAAATTTAAGAGGTGGTAAAGAAAATTGCATAGCTCAGTAATTGTAGAAAAAGTGGAAAATGAGCAAAGACCTTTCTCCACTAAAAGACACTCTTCTTAGATGATTTTACAAGTGATTTTTTTCAAATCTTCAGGGAAGAGGTATCAGTAACTTAATGGAGCATAGAAAAACATAACATTTTTGAATTTTTTTCTACAGGGTAGAATATTCTTGATAAGAAAACCGGGCAAAGGTTGCCCATACACACACACACACACCTATTAATCAATCTCTGATATGGAAGTATGCAAAAAGATGTTAAATAAATAGCTGAATCATGCTATACGTTAAGGATATGTACTGTGACCAAGAAGGGGTTCCATAAAATGCAAGTGTGTTTTCATATTTTGGAAATAGGGGCCTGGCTGGTGGCGCAGCACTTAAGTTTGCACCTTCCGCTTTCTCGGCCTGGATTCGCCCGTTTGGATGCCCGGTGTGGACATGGCACTGCCTGTCAAGCCATGCTGTGGCAGGCGTCCCACATATAAAGTAGAGGAGGATGGGCACGGATGTTAGCTCAGGGCCAGTCTTCCTCAGAAAAAGAGGAGGATTGGCAGCAGATGTTAGCTCAGGGCTAACCTTCCTCAAAAAAAAAATTTGGAAAATATATTATTATGGTATACTATATTAAAGAAAGAAAATAGTAAATTGTCTAAAAAGAGAGAAGAAAGGCTTTTGGATAAAATTCAAGATCCACCCTGATTTAACAACAACAAAAACACACATTTTAAAAAGATAGTAGTAAAAGGAGACTTCATAACTTGATAAAAAGTATTTATCAGAAATCATTATGACACATTATATTTTATGGTTAACTATTAAAAAGATTTTATTTAAAAGGAGAAATGGAAAGGAAGCTATCATTGCTGTTTTTAATGTTATTTTCAAGATCCTAGCTAATGCAATAATATAAAAAAGCCTAGAGATATCAATATTAGAAAGAAAGAGGCAAAACTGTCATTATTTGCTAGAAATAATGCAAGAAATGAAACTTAAGAGGCAATGGCATGAATAAGATTCTGTAAGATGATAAAAGACACTCTTATAAAAGCAAACATTCTGTTTATGTACAAGCAATAATTGAATAGAAAATGATTGGAAAAAGATCATAGCCACATTCCAACAAAAATATAAAATGTATAGAAATAAACTTAGCAAGAAATGTTTAGAATCTGCATAAAGAAAACAGCAAAACTTTATTTAAGGCTATAAAAGAAGACCAGAATAAATGAAAAGATGTAAAAACTCAATATTATTAAGGTGTGAGTTTTCCTTAACTTAATCTATAAATAAAATGATCCCAATTAAAATCCTAACTGGAATTTTTAAAAATGCCATTTGTAAGACATCATCTGTATATTAGCTAAGGCAATAGATAGACCCCCAAACCTTAGGGATTTAATACAATAAAGGGTTTATTTCTCACTCTCAGTCAATGCAAGAGTTCCTAGTCAGGTTGACTTCCACGAGGTCATTCTGGAATTCAGGCATCTTCCAGTCTGCAGCTCCGGACTCCTGTTAGAGCCTTGGAATCCTTAGATGGGGACAATGGTGTGACAAAGTCATTCCTGCTTCCCCATCATTTTGACCTGAAAATGAACACATTGTGTTTGCTCACATTCCATTGGCAAGAACGAGTCATAGCCCCAGCCAGGTGTAAGGGGCGGGCCTTGAGAAAGGTAGTCTCCCACTAGGCAGCTGCTTTCTGGCAACAATGCTGTACTATGAAAGAAGAGCATGAATTTTTGGCGGTCAGTTGGCTATCTCTGCCATAATTGGAGACTGTAAGAGCGCAGGAGTAAGTTTTTAAAAGAATACAAAGTTAGCAGATACTGAAATATGCTACAACATTATAGTAACTAAGGTAACATGGTACTGTCGGAAAAAGGCAAGTGTATCAACAGAAACACATAGTGAGTAGAAACTGAATTATGTATAAATGGAAATTAAGTACGTAATGAGTGTCATTTCAAATAAGATGGGAATGGATACTCTGCTCAGTAAATGGTAATGGAACAATTGGCTACCCTTTTGAAGAAACATAAAGTTAGATTTCTATCTTATATCATACCAAAAAAACTGAGTTATTAGAAAACCAAACGTGAGACACAAAATAGTAACAGTATGATAAGAAAATATAGGCAAATTTTTCCATAACCATTTTTCAGCCTACCCAACACACACACACACACACACACACACACAACCCCAAGCACACCCCATATGGGGAAAAAAATCACTTTCATGTGCTGTGATCACAAAAAAGTTGGCACATTTTGGAGGGAAATTCAGAAGTATCTAAAACATGCTTTAAAATATTTATCCCTTTTGATCCATCCATTTCTCTTCTAGGCATTTACTCTTGAGAAGTATTCAAGTATAGGCACAAAGATATTATTTGCAACAATCTTTCTGAATACATTGGGGAAGTCTGTATGTATAGTAACAGAAGAATGTATTACATAAATTACAATAAATCCTTACCATGGTACTCTTTGGTCTTGGGGAAAAAAATTAGGTGGGGGAAGGAGGTCTGCAATATAATCTTGGCTAACATAACACAAATTGCATAATAATAGCTAACATTCATTGAGTTCTAGAATGTGCCAGGCTCTGTTTGAAGTGATTATGAGTATTAATCTTCATAACAATGCTATGAGGTATGTGCTATTATTATTCCCATTCTAAAGATTACAAAAGTTTGGTATTGCAATGTACAGTACCTTGCAAATGTAGCTTTGTGAGTGGTAGAGCTGAGATTTGAATTGAGGTGGTATTGCTTAAAGCCCACGCTCTCAGGCACTACGCTACACTGACTCTGTGTCTCGTGTGATACCACGTTTGTTTCCAAAGAAAGTATTCGTGTGTATTTGTATATGCTTATTTTAAGAAGTGTCGAAAGGTACCCTATAATGTAAAAATGGTCACCCCACCTGGTGGTGGTAGTTATGAAGTCACTTTTTATTTCTGTATGGTTTGATCTTTTTTTAAAAAAAAAAAAGTTCGTTGTAACATAATAAAATCTTATAGTAAAAGTTTATGTTTGACGACATTTGTTAAAGTGATCCATTGCTGCAGCGCAAATCATTA
Organism: Equus asinus; assembly: GCF_041296235.1. Classification (NCBI taxonomy): domain Eukaryota; kingdom Metazoa; phylum Chordata; class Mammalia; order Perissodactyla; family Equidae; genus Equus; species Equus asinus. The sequence continues at coordinate 37,063,985 of NC_091793.1, forward strand.
AAATTCAGCTCCCAGCGAAGTATCTTGTTTATGGCAAACACTTGATAAAAACTTGAATGAATGAATAGCCAACCTCTTCTACTACTTTCCAAATTCTTCAGATCTATGGACTGTATTTTCTGTCTCATTGGTCCCTATTGTTATTGTGCCCTTACTCAATAAATATATATAGATATATTTTTTTCCTGAGGAAGATTCGCCCTGAGCTAACATCTGTGCCAATCTTCCTCTATTTCGTAGGCCGGTCACCACCATAGCATGGCTGCTGCCAAGTGGTGTGGGTCCACGCCCGGGAATGGAAGCTGGGCCACCAAAGCAAAGCATGCCAAACTTAACCACTGGGCCCCGGCACCAGCCCACTCAATAAATATTTTTAAAACACATACATTTATTAAATTTACATGTTCTTAGTTATTTCTTGCCATAACTTCTTCCTTTTCTTTTTATCACAGTCTTAAATTTTTGCCTAAAATTTTGTTTATGTTAGAAAGTCCCTTGTATCACCCCTCCTCAACAGTAGTTATCAATGCATGTTAGGAATAAATATTTTTAACGGCATGTTATGTTATGATTTTCATTCCTAATGAAGTGAAGCTGATAATGCAAAACTAATCTATAAATCATCTTTAAGTTCCAAGTTGTAAAATAATATTATTGAATTTTAGAACTTGTAAGTTTGCTTTGGGAAATCAGTTTTAATTTGAACGGTTTGAAATCTAATGGGTACTGTTTCTTTCTTTTAGAGAATTTTGAGTATTTGAAAGACAAGGCCTTTGCTTCCAATTAGAAGCACATCTTTTGCATTTGAGAGAAATCTGGAGCCTCTGGAACATACTGTGACAATCCAGTGCACTTAGCAACTGAAAGCGCGTGGGCTGTGAGTGAGTGTGTGGTGCCTGGTGATATTAAGAAATCAATTTGCAAAGAGGTGGTTTGAAATTTGCAGACTTTTTTCAAGGTGTTGTGAAGAGGTGTTGAAGCCACGAAGTGATTAGAAAATGACAATGACGTACATTTCACTGCTTGTGTAATATTCTGGAGCTCAAATTTCCCTGCTATGTTTTCTGTCCCATTTTTTCTTATAGTCAAGATAATAAGGTCATGACTTGTGGACACGTGTACAAGAGAAAAACCCTGTGTCTATAGTGTTTGTCTCTGATGATCATACCTCTCTCGAAAGCCTTCCTTCTTTCAGGAGTATTCACTATAAAGGGGTGGACATCTCATAAGGTGCTCAGAGGTGTGGGAATTAAGAATACTTTCTCTTCTGAGGTTAAAGTAGTAAAAATGCACCTATGTTGTAAGATATCTCCTAAAAAGACAGGAAGAAACAGGCCTGGAAATTTATTAAAGGCATAATGACAAGTGAAGGCAAGCTATGGCCAAATGGGTACCAATAAACTTCTGAAGAGGCAAAGGAAACTCAGATTTGACAAGTCTCCAAATGAATCAATCATCTGTCTTCTTGACTTTTGGCTCAGAGCATCAGAAAATAAATTTGGTTACTCGCCCTTCTCTCCCAAAAGGTGAATTTATTATGAGGATTTCCAGAAACAAAGGCATGAAGGCAGCTGGGCCTCTGGGAGGGAACAGAATCAGGACCAGAAAACTCTCATTAACATAGGCAACACTCTTCAGCTTCTGCCTCTGCTTTTCTGAGACATCATGCTTCTTGCTCTCCAGACCAGCTTTCTCTGCTTCTCCAAGCTCTTGGCAGACTTGCCCACGTTTACATTCAGTTCTCCGATGCCCAGCAGAATCTCAGTGTCAGATTCCCCAGGAGAGAAAATCTGATTGGTCTAGCTGGGTCAAGTGTTCATCCCTGACCCAATCAACTGTGACTGCTGGTGAGATCACATAGTACCGACAAGTCTGCTGTGTGTCTGGGTTACATTGTTATTCTCCTGACTTGTATCATAAGCTCCTAAAGTCATCTCTTCCAGCCCTTATCTTGCACATTAACATCAATAAGATTCTTTCACTTGCTCAGGAGTGAAAACTTGGATCCATTTTCAGTTCTTCACCTTCCTTTACCTTCCACATTTGTCATCCATTTTTGGTCCATTTACTTGTTTATTCATTCATTCATTCATTCAATAAGTGTTTGTAGAGTGACTGCCAAGAGTCAGGCACTGTTCTAAGCACTTGGGATACAATAACTGACACACACACACAGACACACAGAAATCTGTGGCTTCACTATCAAGTTCAATCAGTTCTTCACTGTTGTTGGCTTCACTTTTCAGTTCCTTCAACCACAGCCCTGATTCACGCTCATTGTGATTGATCTTTGTGGTTTAACGGAACCGTAGTTAAAGAGTTAGAGATTGATATATAATTGATTAACTTGAAAAGCATCTGTTAACTTTGGAAGTAGAACCAGCAGATCGAAGGGCCTGAAAAGGTTTGGAAAACATTCTTAACAATACGCACAGTTTCTATCTATTCCTGAAATATAGACATATGAAAAGGAGAATTCTAGGTAAGAAGATGAAGGATTCACCGGTGAGCCCTGGAAGTAAGAATATATTATTTCAGTGGGCTGATGATGTTATTTGGGGCACAGAATCTTAGGAAGCGCCCTAGCAATTGTGCGCCTCTGACTGGTAAATTTAGAGTTGAGATGAACATATGCGTGCATACAGGTAAGTACTCTGAGGCAGAAAACAAAAGTTGTGCTTGTTTTAATCTGTTTGTGCTTATTTAATCTGTTTTAATCTTATTTCCTGCTGAACGATCACCTAGGGGAATTGAAGTATCATCTGCTTCTCATCTGTTTTTCCTCTATTTTATATGTACCTGTATACTGTACTTCATATGAGATTTTCTATAGTTTATTGCTTCACAAATTGAGTTTCTCCTCTCACTATATACTAGAGATAATCAGTCACAAAGTAAATATGCAGTAACATCTAAGACAGGGTTAGCAAACTATGACCTGCAGACCAAAGCTGGCCCACTGCCTGTTTTTGTAAATAAAGTTTAATTGGAACACAGCCACACTCATTTATTTACTATTGTCTGTGGTTGCTCTTGGGTTACAATGGCAGAATTGAGTAGTGGCAACAGAGATCTATGGCCTGAAAAGCCTGACTTATTTACTATCTGGCCTTAGCAGAAAAAGTTTGCCAGCCATGTTCTAAGAAACTAAATGACTTGAAGATATTTGGGGAAAAGATGTTTTGAAGTTTGGGGCTTTAAAGAGTCTTGCCACATTTAAGTGCAAGCTAAACCAGCAGAATCTCAGTTTCTTTTGTCTATGTGCTTTTGTGTGTGAAACCCAGGCAGTTGGAAAAAACTCCTATGTGGTGAGGAATTGGAAAAACACTGGAACTTTTGTTGACTGGGAACCTGATAATTTCAGCTTCGTGCTCATGATACTGTTAGAAAGATGTGTTATTGAGATGAGAGTTGAAAATGTACTTCAGTGGATAACCAGAAATGCAAGACTTCTCTGTGAATTTGCAGAGTCCTCGAAACAAATCTTTTGAAAGAGTGACCTTGTCACCTTACCTATTGCTCTGTTTTTTTTTGAGGAAGATTAGCCCTGAGCTAACTGCTGCCAATCCTCCTCTTTTTGCTGAGGAAGGCTGGGCCTGAGCTAACATCCATGCCCATCTTCTTCTACTTTATATGTGGGACGCCTACCACAGCATGGTGTGCCAAGCAGTGCCATGTCCACAACCCAGGATCCAAACCGGCGAACCCCGGGCCACGGAAGTGGAACGTTCGCACTTAACCGCTGCGCCACCTGGCCGGCCCCTTACCTATTGCTCTTTTATATTATTATCCAAAAACCCAATGACTTATATTCTAGGCATTTCACTAATTCTTTTTTAAAAGATTTTTTATCATTTTTATTTTTCCTTCTCCCCAAAGCCCCCCAGTACATAGCTGTATATTTTAGTTGTGGGTCCTTCTAGTTGTGGTATGTGGGATGCCACCTCAGCACGGCTTGATGAGCGGTGCTAGGTCTGTGCCCAGGATCTGAACTGGCGAAACCCTGAGCCACCCAGGTGGAGCGTGTGAAATTAACCACTCAGCCACGGGCCGGCCCCAGCACTTCACTAGTTTTAATTCATTTAATTCCTGCAACAACCCTATGAGGGAGTTACTATTTTTATTATCTCCATTCTACAGATGAGGAAACTGATGTTTCCAGAGAAACTCAATGAATTTTCTAAGGTTGCACAACTAACAGGTGATTAAGCCAGGCGGTCTGATTCTGGACTCCATGTCCTGAACCACTCTCCTATGCTCCCTATGACCATTCTCACAATGATCTTGACAATGAATTTGGTGACAGCACTATGACAACCACAATGAAGGAATCAACAATAAGCAGCGGCTGTCCTCTAAACCATATAAAATATGCATGCATGTTTACTTAGTATATGATTTCAATAATTAAATCTTGGTGTTTTTTGTTTAAAAATAACTACTTGAGTAATAACTGCTTGAAACTACTCCTTTGGCAACACTTAAAAATAATGATGCAGTAATTACAAGAAAAAAGATCCGTAACTATGTGTGATGATGGATGTTACCTAGACTTGTTGTGGTGATCATTTTGCACTATATGAAAATATCAAACCATTATGTTATACACTTGAAACTAATATAATGTTGTGTGTCAATTACACCTCAATAAAATAATCTGTAAAAAAAATAATAATCATGAAAATTTGGTAGGAAAAACAACTTCTTCTTCTCTCTATTGAAAGGAGAGAATTCTTGGCAAAGAGTACCACAATGATAATGAAAATTGAACATTATAAAAATTGCTTGTATCTTCCTTCAAGGTCATTTTGTAAAGTGCAGTGAAAGGCAAAGCCCACGTAATAGGAGAAAATCTGGCAAAGCCCCTCCATAGCAAAACTGAAAAGTAATCTTTTCTGATGATGCCATCAAACAAGCAGGAGTTGTAGCAAATGATTATTAGCTGGGGGAAGATGCTGACAGAGAACGCGCCGAGGAGCCCAGGCTGATATGGCTGAATAGGCTGAGCCCCTGAGTAAAGCTGGAGCTAGGAAGGTGCATGTGTGTGTGTGTGCTGGGAAGAGGTGGGTGGTGCTGGTGGGGATATGGGTAGGGTGCCATGAGAGATGCGCTAGATGGTGGCCTTCAAACTTTCTTGTTTACTCCTTAAAAGAATTTCCAAAAGTTCTATCTTTTGTTGCATATTTTTAAATAAATGTATAGCATGTTGTGAATGTTGTATTGGCAACAAACCTTACCATAGGTAGGGAGGCAGTTACAGTGCCTTGCTTAAAAGAATTGTTTAATTGTTCCATCAATGCTCATAGTAAGATTCTAGCTATCTTTGTTTTGTCAAGAGGATAAGAGCAATGGTGAAAGGGGAAGAGAGAAGAGAACTTTGGCTACAGGTACCTTTGAAGGCACATAGATATTTGGAAAATATGAAAGTGGAGGATCTGGAAATTGACTTATTTAAAACCAGAAATGCTGATACGCTTGGAAAGTCTTGGTGTATTCCTAAAGCAAGGAGGATCGCAGGTTGAAAACCAGAGGTCTGGATCATCAGGAAAGGTTTTATACATGGACCTACAGAATTAAAGGCAACGGAGACCCAGGGAACAATATCAAGCTGTTTGAGTTAGTATGATTAGATTTGCATTTTAAGAGATCATTCTGGCCACTTTGAAGAATGAGTTGGAGAGAGACCAAACTGGAGACAAAAAGATGAGTTAAAAGGCTTTTGCAGAAACCTCACCGAAAGAAGATGAAGGCCTGAGCTAAGGCTTAGACTATGGAGATGGAGAGGAAAAGAAAGCCTAGAGTAGTGTTGGCCAATAGAAATATAATGCAAGCCACAAATGAGAGCCACATACATAATTTCAAATTGTGTAGCAGCCACTTTCTGCTCTTTCCACCACTGTTGAACAAAGATGAATCACTATATCACGAGGTATGAGATTTGGCATCCCAATTTCTGCCTAAGGGGCTAGGAGATCACCCTGAAGTACAGAGGTGAATCTCGACCAATGGGGCATAGAAGACAGGAGAAGACAGCAGGTACATTTTCTCTATACCCTTCCTTCTTATTGACTACCCCAAGACATAGTATATAAAAATCTATATAGCCTGTTGGGAGATATCCCACAAGGCTGAGCAACTGGCTGTTTCTTAATAACATTGGTCAGCATTGTATTTCCTTTCTGTTAGTCCCTGTCTTGGTCCCTTCCAGCTGCTATAACAAAAATGTCATAGACTGGGTGGCTTAAATAGCAGAAATCTATTTCTCACAGTTTTGGAGGCTGGGAAGTTCAAGATCAAGGATGCAGCAGATTCAGCGTCTGGTGAGAGCCTACTTCCTGGTTCATTGATGGCTGTCTTCTTACTGTGTCCTTACCTGGCAGAAGGGTCCAGGGAGCTTTGCAGAGTCTGTATAAGGGCTCTAATCCTATTCATGAAGTCTCTACTCTCATGACCTAATCACCTTCCAGATGTCCCACCTCCAAATACCATCATATTAGGTATTAGGATTTAACATATAAATTTGGTGATGGGGGGAAGACAAGCATTCAGTCTATAGCATTCCAACCCCGGCTCCCCAAAATTCATGTCCTTCTCACATGCAAAATACGTTCATTCCATTCTAACAGCCCCTAAAGTCTTTTTTGTTGTTGTTGTTAAAGATTGGCACCTGAGCTAACAACTTTTGCCAATCTTGTTTTTCTGCATTTTCTCCCCCAATCCCCCCAGTACATAGCTGTATATTTTAGTTGTGGGTCCTTCCAGCTGTGGCATGTGGGATGCTGCCTCCGCATGGCCTGATGAGTGGTGCCGTGCCCGTGCCCAGGATCCGAACCGGCGAAACCCTGGGCCACCAAGGAGGAGCGTGGGAACTTAACCACCTGGCCACGGGGCCGGCCCCCTACCCTGAAAGTCTTAAATGATTCCAGCCTCAACTTTAAAATCTAAAGTCCAAAGTCTCATCTAAATATCATCTAAATCAGATATAGGTGAGATTGGAGCTACAGTTCATCCTGAGGCAAAATTCTTTTTCAGCTGTGAACTTGTGAAACCAAACAAGTTATGAGCTTCCAAAATACAATGGCAGGACAGGCATAGGATGGACATTACCATTCCAAACAGGAGAAACAGGCAAGAAGAAAGGAGTGACATGCCCAGGTAAGTCCAAAACCTAACAGGGCAAACAACATTAAACCTTAAGGCTTGAGAATAATCCTCTTTGGCTCAATGCTCTGCCTTCCAAGCCCACTGGGGTGGCAACATGACCTCCATGGCTCATGGCTCAGTGGGACAGCCCCACAGTGCCTCTTTGCCTGAGCCCCTCCCTCCCCGTCCACCCCTGGTAGTTCTCAGCTCTGGGCAGGCGTCTCTTCTGGGCTGGGATCTTGAGCCTGTGGCTCTTCTGGGCAGCCTCGTTCTTTGAAATCTAGGTAGAGGCAGCCATGTGCCCTGGGCCTATGCACTCTGCATGCCGGCAGCAACGGTGCTGCACAGATACCACCAAAGTTTGTTGCCTGTCCATCTGGAGAGGCAGCCACCAGAGCCCACTGGAGCTGCATCTGAGGCAGTTGAGGAGCCTGCAATGTGATGTAGTGCTGGGCACCGTGTGCCCCTCTTTTGAGGCTGCTCTGACCTCCGGGCCTTTGCACTCTGGATGCCAGAGTACAAGCCCTGAGGAGCTCTGAATCCCTTTGGGGTTATTCTTCTATTGTCTTGAACAATAGCACCCGGCTTCTGTAAAGATGGCTCATCTATACTAGCAGCCTTATCAGAGGGTCACTTGCCCACACTCTCAGTGTTCTCTACCAAACGTGCTTTCTCATTTTTTTACAATATGAATAGGCTGAGAATTTTCCAGATGTTTAAGTTCTGCTTCCTTTTTGCTTGACAATTCCCTCCTTAAGTCATTTCTCTCTTCTCACATTTTACTACAAGCAGTTGGGAGAAGCCAAGTTGTACCTTCAACACTTTGCTTAGAAACAACTTCAGCTAAATATCCAATTTCAGCATTTGATAGCTTTATCTTCCACAAAACACTAGAACACAAACCCAATTCAGCCAAGTTTTTGGCCACTGTATAACAAGGGTGGCCTTCCCTCCATTGTCTAATAATATGTTCCTCATTTCCATCTGAGACCCCATCAAAATGGCCTTGGGCATCTTTATTTCTGCCAAAATTCTGTTCAGGATTACTTAGGTATTCTCTAAGAAGACTGAGGCTTTCTCTAAAGCTCTCCTCTTGTCTTTCTGAGCCCTCACTAGAATTTCTCTTAACAGTCCATTCACAGCAATGTAGGCTTTTTCTAGCACACACCTTGAAACTCTTCCAGCCTCTACTCATTATCCAGTTCCAAAGCTACTTCCACAGTTTAAGGTTTTTATACAACAGTAACCTGTCTCAGTACCAATATCTGTATTAGGGTTCTCCAGAGAAGCAGAACCAACAGGAGATACATATATTTATTATAAGGAATTGACACACGTGATTATGGAGGCTGAGAAGTCCCATGATCTGCTGTCTGCAAACTGGAGACCCAGGAAAGTCCGTGGTGTGATTCAGTCCAAGTCCGAAGGCCTGAGAACTAGGGTTGGCAATGGTGTAAGTCCCAGCCTGAGACCAAAGACCTGAGAACCAGGAGTGCCGATGTCCAAGGCAGGAGAAAATGGCTGTCTCAGTTCAAGGAGACAGCAAATTCATCCTTCCTCTGCCTTTTTGTTCTATTCAGGCCCTCAGTGGACTGGTTGATGCCCACCCATGTTGGTGAGGGTGATCCTCTTTACTTAGTCTACTGATTCACGTATTACTATTTTCCAGAAATACCTTCACTGACACACCCAGAAATAATGTCCCTTAGCCAGGTCAAGTGGACACACAAGATTAACCACCACAGTCCCTGTCTCACTTCCCTTTTCCTTTATTCTTGCTTCATGGGAATTACACTACCAAATAAAGCACTAGCACTTAAGCTTTTACCTCAAAGTCTGTTTTCTAGGGAACCCAAGTTAATAGAGTAGGAGTGATCTGTAAAAAGTAGACCCTCAGGATGGGCTTTTAGAGTTCACTTGCCCACTGTCTGAAAGCAATAGGCAGCCAATTTTGGCAGTAGGTGGGGAGGTAATAACCCTCGGTGTGCAGTGATGTCACCCATGGTTTCATTGTGTTGAGGTGCAGGTAGACAGCAAGGTATGAGGAGATGAAATAACTATTGTGCTTAGTCAGTATGGGGCAATATTAATTAAAGGGGTTGTGATGTGGCTTCTTTTGAAGGTATTGGAAGTCTTTCAAAAATATATATATAGTGAAAGGGCAGTTAGTTGACAACGTAAGTCATTCTCTGAAAGTTAGCCTGCCTTTATTACAGCTCAGGGCACTGCAGGGTAGACTCTGCTGAAAATCAGGCCAGAATCTGATTATATAGCAGAGCGTCTAAGAAAAGAATGGGGCCCAGAGATGTGAAATGGAGATATTTAGGTAGACAAACCTAAGAATTTTGAGCTCCTAAGTTCCTCTGAGCCCTCCAGAAATAGCCCGTAACCACTTGCCAGAGAAAAACAGTCTCCGTTTGCCTGGGGGAACACACAATGACCTAATCTGAAGCAGGTGCCTTTCAAGATAATTCTTGTTTTCCTCTAGATATGACCCCCCCAAACCCTTCATTACCTCCTGGCTAAAGACCAAAGTCAGGTTTCAGCAGAGCCCAAGCAGGAAAATACAGGCTCTCCTCTGGGAAGAAAAAGCCCACATACCAAAGGAACTGCAGGATCTAATAGGTGTTAGGTGAAACCAGAGGGAACATGTGTAGGAGTGTCTGTTGAGTATGTTAGACCACAGGGACAGAACATAAAGCTGGATGGGGTAGAATTCATTAACATGGGGCTACTCAACCATGATTCAAGAGTCCTAACAACAAGATGGCTTCTGGAAATGTGGATCTGATAATGTTCTACATCAAAATAAGTGGAGGCAGCAGAACTTCCTTGGTATCATACTGAAGAAAGGGTCAGAAGGCTCAGAGAGGTGGGAATGATAGAAGGGATTTATTATCTATGTCCTAAGAACGCACTACCTGGTTTTGTTCCCTGAGATGGCCAGAGGCAGTTACCTCCACCGAGGATCTAAGGAATGCAGCAATGAGGTGATTACCAGCGTCTTTGGAGAAGCTTGATAATTGATAGTGGAAGATTCTGCCATGAAATTTAGCTTCATATTAGTGGGGATGATGTAATTCCAGAATGACAAAGGCCAGGTGGTAGTAGTTAACAAAGGCCGGCATGAGATATAATTACCATAACCTGCAGCCAGGCCAAAGTGACAACCAACGTGCCTTTCTCTGTAGGGATGTTTGATGCTGGCTAATGGATCATGGTGCTACAGGGGCAAGAAGGGTGGGCAGGCAACAAAGATGCTGCTCCATATGAATAATTACAAAATTTAAGAAATGGTAAGCAAAAGTCTGATATTAGTTGCTGCAATGGAAAATTGTGGTCCCTCATCTGGTTTCCAGATCTCAGGCTGTTCACAAACCTAGCACCTCTGGTTGAAGGGGAGACTTAGTATTTAGCAGAACCCTGATATTGGATCCTTAACCTGTGGCACTAGAGTTGTTATGGGAGGAAGGGCTAAGTGGAGAGACCTGTAACTGTCTACACCAGTGTTAACTTAGAAGCAACAGTGCACTCTAGCTGTTTGTTCAAGCATCAAGGACTTGAAAGATGAGGGGACATTGCCATCCAGAACTGTGTACCACTCGTGAGGATTTCAGGTTTTGGAAACTTATATTCCCATCTGTTCTGAATAATGTTGCTGATCTCTTTGTTGTGTATCCCGACTACACTGACTTCCATTGGTAGCCTGTATTAAGTAAATCTGTTTCATTTACCCAAGCAGTATCTTTATCTTTCCATTAGTCTGAGCCTACTACTGATATTTGTCAACATGGTGTTCACATAGTAGGTTATGCTTCACAAATATCTTTTCCCAGGGTGTGGCTCGTTTTTCCACTTCTGTTGCGGTGTCTTTATCCTTCCAAAAGTTTATCTTAATGTATTCAAGTTGATCAGTATTTCCTTTTTTTATTCTTTACTTTTGTGGCTTTTAGGAAATCCTTTACTTCAAGACCATAAATACATTTTGTTAGAATTTCTTGTACCACTTTTTACAGTTATTTTACACATATTACATAAAAATATATTACATATAATTATTGTATAAATTAAAAATTACTCCATGACTCTCCTTTTACTTTATTGATTAGAATTTGGTTTCCTCTTGATTCTGCCTCAGTGTCTGTCCATGGTTTTAGTTTGGCTACTTCTGTCTCATTGTTGACTATATATAATCGTCATAATGATCCAAGCAACTGAGATCAGATGAAACCTTCTTTACTCCAATCCACCTTTCATTCTGCCATGATAGGTTTCCTTTTAAAATACATAAAAATACAGTCTGGATCATGCTCTTCTCTGCTTAGGAAGTTTTGATGGTTCTGAAGTAAATAATTATATTAGCAAACATTTACATAGCACTTATTATGTGCTAAGCACTGTTTTAAGAGTTTTACATATATTAACTCATTTAATTCTAAACAACACGAAAGTATGAGGTAGGTAGTATTATTATTTCACCCCGATTTTACAGACAAAGACACCAAGGCTTATTGAGGTTAAGTAACTTGGAAGAACTAGAGAGTCAAACCGCGCTTTCTGGCCCCAGACTTTGGGCTTTTAACCTTGATGTTATATTGTTTTTTTAACCAAGGCTCCCCACTGAACACAGAACTAAGTCAAAATTTCTTAGCATATCTTCCAACTACCCACTATATTTGATCATGCTTCTTTTTCTGTCTCATTTTCTGCCTCTGGATCTATTGCAGTCTGTGGCTTACCACACCAGACAGATTATTTATGTAACTTGCTGTTTATGTCTATGACTGTACCTTACTTAGGCTTTTCTCTCAGTCAGGGATGTCCTTCTAAATGTTCTTCATCTCATTTTTTTTTCATTCCCTCATTCCAGCAAAGATTTATTGAGTCACTCTCCGTGCCAGCTGCCAGATTTGGGTGCTAGGTTATCACAGTAAATAGGCAAATTTCTGTTGCAAGGATCTTTCTGTGAATGAGTGGCTGTTACAGTTCAGGGCTAAAACATCACCTCTTGTAGAATCCTCTGTTCTCTTTCCAGTTCCAAGTTTCATCTTGGGATTCCTACCGCATGTTTTTAAACCTTTATCACAGCACGCCTTTTTATCACGGTTACTCGTGTGTCATCTGCTTCGTGTAGGGAATGTGTGGGTTCGTCTGTGCACTGTATGACACACTAAAGAAATGGTTGCATTTCACTGAATGAAAGGATGAAGACGTGAAAAACAAAAAGTCTAAATTGGGTGGTGAGATCTTTGTGTCTTTTAAAAAAAACTACCATATATATGCACATATTTAGGATGGTCCAAATAATTAACAACTAAATTAGGAATAGAAAGAGCGCTACCCTTATTGATTCTTTCTCTAACAGTGACTTTAGATGACAAAGACTCTTGAATGGGTAAAAAGGATCCCTGCAGCCTGTAAAGACACTAATTATAAGGACGCAGCAATTTACATTATTTATGAGGAAGCATTTACATTATCCAGCCCTGTCAGACACAATGGTTGTAGAGCTCCATTCTTTCACTAGAGTGAAAAGAATAAAGCAAAGTGGCAAGGAAATAGAAAAGATATTCTAATAGCTGCATCTCATTACAAGGAAGACAACACCTCTAAAATGTTAAAAAAAAAAAATCCTTCAAATATAATTCAAACCGAACAAAATGGAAACTTCCATCTTACCACGATGATGACTGACAGTATAGCACCCATTTAAATATTCAGACGAGCTTCCAAAAACTATTGAAAGTTAAGCATTGTTAACATTAGTATGTGCAAGGAGGAAAATGACTAAGATGCAATGTTTCATAATTCGAGTACTTGAAGTTAATTAGTCACATTTTCTTTTACCAGTGACTTTGAAATGTGAGGTCTGCACTACCAATAGTGTTACGAGAGCAGCCAGATTGGGGGGGAGGGAGCCTCACTTTATCTGTTTTACTTTTATTTTTTTTCCTCCCCTCTGACCACTTTAATTTAATTTTATCCTGCAGTTTCACTTTCATCAGTATAATAGTACTCAGTGGCAAATTACACTAGCTTTTGATCTGAAGTAGACAAGTGTGTTATGTGAGAAGGAGAAGGGAAAGATTTACCAAGCTGATTTTTTTTTAAAAAAAAGGTCTTTTAATATTTTTTGTAAATGGTCCAAGGATGAATTATTTCTTCAGGCCTAAATTCTTTGAAGTTTTAACATTTTTATTGCTTACTTAGAGACAAGATAAAATCTTGATCAGGGGCCCGTCTGGTGGCACAGCAGTTAAGTGTGCACATTCTGCTTCTCGGCAGCCCAGGGTTCGCCGGTTCGGATCCCGGATGTGGACATGGCACCGCTTGGCAAGCTATGCTGTGGTAGGCGTCCTAGGTATAAAGTAGAGGAAGATGGGCATGGATGTTAGCTCAGGACCAGCCTTCCTCAGCAAAAAGAGGAGGATTGGCAGCAGTTAGCTCATGGCTAATCTTCCAAAAAAAAAAAAAAATCTTGATCAAAGGATGATTTCTACATCCTGATTGGAGAACTGAACATCCTGATTGGAGAATTGAACCCCAGAGTACCTCACTGCTCACCAGAAAGGTTCTCAGGCCATAATTACCTGCCTTGAAGAGCAAAATCATCATCATTTTCCTTCAAAGATGCTATATATGTCAAAGACGCTATATATGGTACACATGGCATATTAGGCCAGCCTCACAAATTAGCACAGGCCCACAGAGCCTGCAAGAAATTAGGTCAGACCTGAAAGAAATCAGGCTGTGGTCCAATAAGCTTCTGAATCTTAACTGAGAAATTGGGCTCACACCGTGTTAGGGTCACTGTCTTTATTTATTTTTAAGTGTGACAAAACCAGTAACAGTTTTCAGTGTTAAAGACCTATTTTTCTAAGCTGTCAAACATTTCAGGTTCTTCTCTTAGATAATTTTTGGCATTGCATAATTTATAGAGAAAGCAGGTTCCCTGCTAGTCCGAAACTCATACTTGAAATAAATAAATAAACAAATAAACTTACTGTTGCCCATAACATGTAGGGCAAAAGAACTTCTCTTGCCCCTGAATATTTCCTTTAAGGCCTATAGTGTCCTCATTAGAAGGAGAGTCTCCTAAAATCCCTGTTTAAAATGCAAAAGTGTTTTGAGAGTTAACACTTTAAGCATTGGTACAGATTAATGTCCAATAGTTAAGGGTGAGTAGAATGCTCATTAATCTAGTGATAATTAGGATAACTCTGAAATACAAATGAATAAATATAATCATAATTACTAGGCACAGACATCGTTCCCATAGTCACAGACCTCAAGGTCCAGATAGAGGGAAGAGAACGAACCAGTTGACTGTACTTGATTTTTAAACTGCTTGTCAGATCTTTTCCTAATTTCAATTCGATTGATAAACTTAGTCTTTCGAAAATCATTAATACAGCCTATTCATTTTGAGCACAGGCTTTGGAGTCAGAAGGCAGAGACCAGGTCCTTGACATTACACTTTACTCTCACCTTGGTCAAAAGACTAACTCTTGGTAAGCTTCAGCTTCTCAGACTGTGAAATGGACATACGAATAATATCCTAAGTCGTAAAGCTGTTATGATGATTAAACGAGATAAATAAGATTATGTTTCAAATGCTTAGAACAAGGCCTGACACATATTAATGATCATCATCATCATTAAGCGGTCGAAATGGAAAAAAAGTATAGTTTGAACCTGTGATCGTAAGTTTTTGACTCCACTATTCGGTGGCTCTCTGTCCAGAACCTTCTCTCTATTCTCATCTCATACAGCGGTGCCAGTGAGAAAGCAAGCAAAAAAGCCTCAGGAGCAACATTCCTTTCTGGACCCGGATCTTTCTTCCTTTGCCCCTCAGGGGCCGCTGTGTTTCCCCGAAAGCGCGCTGGAATCCTGGTTGCCACGAGACCGTCGCTAGGCAACCGCGTGTACACACACCCACGGCCGACCCGGGTTTCGCCAATATGGCGGCGCAAGGTACCTCCTCTGTCTCTCCGGCCAACGAGTCTCCCGCATCTGTGTCCCCGACAGGACTGCCACCGACCCCGCCCCCGACTTCAACCGCGATCTCGAAGTCGCCCCTGGAGTCGAAGGCGAGCTCTGCGAGCCCACTGCCTCGCTCGACCTGCCGCGAGGACTCGCTGCCCCTCGCGGTGTTTTATGGGCCGCTAGACGAGAAAAACCCGCTCCTGGCCTCCTGCGAGAAGGAGATCCGGGAGTTGCTAGGCTTTATGAAGAGAAAGAAGGCTTTAGCGACAACGGAGGAACAGAAGCATGAATTCCAGCGGCGTTGGTAAGCGGAGGCAGGGCCCTGGGGCGGGCGCTGGCCGGAGAAGGGCAGCTCTCGGGGCCGGAGGAGGAGATGCCCTTGAGGATGCCCGCGGTGGTCCCAGAGCTGGGTCAGCGTTGCGGACGCAGGACCTGGCCGAAGGGCCCTGGAGATATAAAGTTTCAGAAGTGGAGACGCGTCGCTATTACAATCCTAATTCCTGGTAAATGTTACATCTTGGGTTGCTGCTCAGGTCAAAATAAAAATCAACACAGAAGTGTTTCCTAACTCACCATTTGTTCTGTTTCTGAGTGTCCTCTAATTGCTTCTCCATGCCAGTAAATTTTTGGCTCACTCACGGGTTTCACAACTGTCCACGTTGTGGGTACAATTTTGTATACGGAGTAAAAGGAATAACTTTAAAGTGGCTTAGATTCTTGAAAAAGTTAGTTCCTGATGCCATGAAGCACATCATTCTGTGAACATGCGCACTGTAATTCCTTTCTACTTTGTTATTAGAATCACAGTGAGTTTTTCTTGATTTTATGACTCATTTTGCACATCCGTTTGCCTTTTTTTGGGTTCTGTCACCCTGTTATTACCACAAACTGCAAACTACCTGTTTTTAAGGTTCTTTCCTGTTTATGTTACCAACTTTCTTTCCCGGTCAAAATACATTGCAAACTGAACAGTTATGAATGTAGACCGGTGGCAAAGAACACCAGAATAGTGAATAGTTTCAACTTATACTTACCATTCATGCATTTAATATGAAGAAACAGTTTTAACTTATCTTTATATTCATTCATGCATTTAACTATTTATTGAATACCTCCTATATATCAGGTACCGTTCTAGGAACGAGGACATCAAGTTAACAAAAGATATAAAAATCGGTAACCTCATGGAGCATATATTTTTGTGACTACAGACAGTTACTTAACAAATATGTAAAGAAATCATTTTACAAGGAGATAAGTCCTGGGGAGAAAATTAGAAGGGAGTGTGGATGGAGGATACGGGATAGGTGTTGCAATTTAAAATGGAGTGACTGCAAACATGGGTGGAGAAAGTTGGGAAAAGTGGCCTTTGAGAAAGATGAGAAGGAGATATGGCAGCAAGTGATGAGGATTTCTGTAGAAAGAGTTGACCACACGGGGACAATGGCAAGTGTGAAAGTCCTGGGGTGGGATTGTGGCTGTGGGCAGAACAGGTTTCTGGCAAGAGCAAAGTAGATCAACAGTTTAGTTTTAGATATATTAAGACTGAAAGGTAATTCAGCATCCAGGCAGACCTGTTATGTAGGTAGTTGGACATTTGAGTCTGTAGGTCAGAGAAGATATGCATTTGAGATCCATCAGCATATTAATGATATTTAACTCATGACACGATGGAATAGCTAAGGGAGTAAGTGTAGGTGGAGAAGAGGAGAGTCCAAGGACTGAACCCCGGGACCCTCCAACATTGACAAGTAGAGGAGATAAATAGAAACCAGCAGAGGGGCTGGCCCAGTGGCACAGTGGTTAGGTTCGCACGTTCCACTTTGGCAGCCCGGGGTTCGCCGGTTTGGATCCTAGTGCGGACACAGTGCCACTGGGCAAGCCTTCTGTGGTAGGCGCCCTACATATAAAGTAGAGGAAGATGGGCACGGATGTTAGCTACGGGCCAGTCTTCCTCAGCAAAAAGAGGAGGATTGGTGGCAGATGTTAGCTCAGGGCTAATCTTCCTCAAAAAAAACACAAAGAAACCAGCAGAGACTAAGGAGTAGCTATGGAGGTTAGGGAAAAACCAGTAAGTTTGTGGTGTACTGGAAGCCAAGTAGAGAAAGTGTTTCAAGGAGAAAGGAATGATTGATCAACTGTGGCAAATCCTGCTGATGGGCATGTAAGATGAGAACCAAGGATTGACCGAGGAAAGCACATTACATACCTAAGCTATATGTATTTATATTTAAAACATTTCTCTGTTTGTGTGTTAGACAGCACTTTATCTTCCCATCTCCATTACCAGCATTCCAATCCAAACCACCACCATCTCGAATTTCCTTGCAGGCACTCAAGTTTCAAGTCTATCTTTCACATAGCAGCCAGGGTGACCTTTATAAATAAATCACCTGCTCCCCCAGCTAAAGTCTTTCTACTGCTTCCCATTGCTTTTAGAATAAAATTAAAACTCCTGGTGTCCTCCAGCGTCTGAGGATCTGGCCCTGCCTGCCTCTCCGATCTCAGCTCATTCCTCACCTCTCTTCAGGACTTTCCAGGGGAACAGATGCTATTATTTCTCAGCCCACGGCCTTGATATTTGCAGCCTCCTTTATCTGAAATTTTCTTCCCTCAGCTTTTCAAATATCTGTCTCCTTGTTATTACTTTCTCAATTGTTACCTCCTTAGAGTAATCTTTCCTTCTCATGCAGGTTTGCTCATCAATTTATTTATTTTTATTTGTATATTTTCTTGTGTGTTATTTGTTTCTCCCACTGGAATATAAACTCCCTGATGACTTTGGATAATGCATCTCTTTTTCATTTTCCTGTCTCTAGCGCCTAGCCTGGGGGTTGGGACATAGTAAACATTCAATGAATATTTGCTATTGAAAGAATTCAAAGGTTGTTATCCTGGCTTTCTCAGAAATTGTTAATGTTCTATATGGGAAAGTAGACCTGGGCCAATCGGTAGGTACAGTATCTGTTCCATCTTGAAACAGACTATAAGAGAATCACAAACATTAAGGATTGACACAAACCTTAGCCATCTAACCTCTCATAGAATTTAGCATTTGTTTACTCAACAATTTTTACTGAGGCTCTACTATAGGCCAGGCACTGCCCCAGTCATGGGTTATTCAGTGGTGAACAAAATAGGTGTGGGAATCCTTGTTCATGGAGCTTGTAGACTAGAAAGGGAGATAGGCTTTCAGTGAGTCCTTAAAGGAACACACAAACAACAAGTGCTAAGAAAGAAGAAGCTACTGAGCCCTTACCTGAGCTGGGCATTGTACTAGGTGCTGGAAACACAGGAGTGAACCAAACAAAAATCCCTGCCCTCTTGGTGCTTATATTCTAGAAGGGAGAATAGACAATGAACATATTAAGTCAGTCCATTTTATGGTGACTTAGAAAGTGATAAATGCCAGGGAGAAAAGTAAAGAGAGGAAGAGTTATGGCATAGGAGACAGGAGGTTGCAGTTTTCCATAAGGTAGTCAGAGTAGATGACACTTGAGCAGAGGCTTAAAGAGAACACAGCAGGGACCTGCTTTCAAGTGAATGGTGAGAGAGGTAACGTTAAACTGAGATTAGAAGGATGCTGGGCGGTTGAACAGGCAGGGAGAGAGGACAAACAGAGGGAACAAGCCTGTGGGAAGATCTTGGCAGGAAAGAGCCAAGGACTTTGGAGGAACGGACAGAGCCAGTCTAGCATAGCTTAGCGAGTGGGTGCAGTGGTGAGACAAGATGAGAGGAGCAGGTAGAGCTTTGGAAGGTTTTAGAGGCCATCTGTAGAGTTTGCATTTATCCCGAATGCAATGGGAAACCATTGGGTAGTTCTTGGCAAGGAATTAACCTTATGTGATTTTTGTTTTAAGATACTATTTTGGTGATCTTGTCCAAATGGAACAAAATGGCAGTGTTGAGCCCAGTTAGGAGTACAGGAGGGAGGATTTGCTTTTATAACATACTTGACAGATGGTTATTTTTTAAAATAAAAATTTGTTTCTTTTTATAACTATAGGAACTTCCATAAGCATAAAAATTCATAGTATCTAAAATACAGCTTTTGATCGTACCAGCAGTGTCATTAAATTTAGAGTGTGATTTGTCTTTGTACTTGTGTTATAAGCACATAAGATTTAGATAGTCTGTTTAAACAGTTAAGATCTTCTATCTTAGAAAAGTCTAAATATCCAGCAGCAGGTATCCAATCAGCAATCCAAAGTATATTAACATTCTTCTCTTAAATGATGTAAATTATATAGCATATATTATATTTTCCTTGTTTAATCATTATGTAAGCCATTCCCAATGAGCAGTCTTGTCTTGAACTTAGGGTTCACTTAAAAAAAAAAGAAAGTTCTCCTCTTATATAATCTTGATTGATTTAACAAAGCTGGTATTTTTCTTTTATGAGTAACAAATCTAGTCATCATTATCTCATCCGTGAGGTTTGGAAGAATTAACTCTTTCACCTACATAATTTAAGAATTCTAGCAAGACTTGGTGAATTTCTTGGATTTATGATATTAAGTCATACTGTGGCATTTTATGAAGCAGCAAATGAAAGTGAAAAAGGTAATAAAAAAGTACAAACCAAAAAACTCCCTTTTTAAACTTCTGTGGGCTGTATGTGCCACAGTATTTATTTGGCATGGTTATTTACTACTTGGTACATTAATATATTTTCCTACCCCAGAATATTATTAATCAGTCCATAAAGGCAGGAGTACCCTGTCCCCCACCCCTCCCTTGTCACTCAGTCAATATCATTTGTTACCTGAATGAATTAATCGACATGTTTCTGTTGGGGTTGTTTGCTTACTATCCCAACATACACATCATACCTACTAGAGACATCTGCAATCCGGAAGTTTGGGCTCCTGTCTGTATTAGTCAGTTTGACCTACTAATTACTAATTAGCCAGTTTGGGCTGCCATAACAAAATACCATAGACTGGGTGGTTTTAAACAACAGAAATTTATTTCTTGCAGTTCCTGAGGCCAGAAGTCCCAGATCAAGGTCTAGCAGGGTCAGTTTCTGTTAGAGCTCTCGCTCTTCCTAGCTCGCAGACAACCACTTTGTCCTCACATAGCCTTTCCTCTGAGGAAGTGCAGAGAGAGCGAGAGAGCGAGAGAGCGAGAGAGAGCGAGAGCGAGCGCCAGCACACAAGTTCTCTGGAGTCTCAGAATTCTGAGAAGGGTGTTAATCCCCTTGAGCCAGGGCCCCACCCTTTGGCCTCATTTAACCTTAATTACTTCCTCAGAATTCTCCTCTCCAAATACTCATAGCAGGTAGGGCGTCAACATATGGATTTTGGGGGACATACATATTCAGTCCATAACATTGTGCTTATCTAGAAACTTATGAAATAGGATTGGACAACTGTTAAGGGAAATTTGGATTTCTCCTAGAGGTATTTATAATTTCCAAGAGAGAGGGAAGGAGTAAATGTTAAATAAGTGAATAAACAAAATAAGCAATGATCTGCTACGCTTCTAAATTCTGATTGGAAACCATTTTGAGAATACTATGCTTTGTTTTACTTGGTGAAGGAACCATAACCCTGAATGGTCTGACTAGATATTTGAACGATTTATAGAAAAGAATAAAATAAAAACAAAGAAGTTTTTTCCCTAGACATTTATTTATTTATTCACTCATTCTTTTTTTTTTTTCCTAAAGATTGGCACCTGCGCTAACAACTGTTGCCAATCTTTTTTTTTTCCCCTGCATTTTCTCCCCAAATTCCCCCAGTACATAGTTGCGTATTTTAGTTGTGGATCCTTCTAGTTGTGTCATATGGGACACTACCTCAGTGTGGCCTGACAAGCGGTGCCGTGTCCACACCGAACTGGTGAAACCCTGGGCCGCGGAGCCGGAGCACGCAAACTTAACCACTCAGCCATGGGGCCGTGCCCTTATTCACTCATTCTGGCCCTCGGGGAGTTTACATTCCTGAGGACTGGAAAGGCACAGCAATATACTAGTTAAGAGCAGGGATGCACTGAGCATCAGTTTCATCAACTGTATATTTGGGATATTGATGTTACCCAGTTCGGGGTTGTTGTGAAAATGAAATGAAAAAAATTCGTGTTGGCAAAAGACCCAGGATAGCCAACACAATATTGAGGGAGAATGAAGTTGGAGCACTTACACTGCCTAACTTCAAGATTTGCTATAAAGATATAGTAATCAAGGTTGCGTGGTATTGGTGAAAGAATGGGCAAACAGAGCAATGGAACAGAGTAGAGAGCCAGGAAATAGACCCACATAAATATAGTCAACTGATCTTTGATAAAGGAGCATAGGCAATGCAATGAACAAAGATGGTCTTTTTAACAAATGGTGCTTGGACATCTGTACATCCACATGTAAAAAAATGAATCTAGAAACAGACCTTACATCCTTCACAAAAATTAACTCAAAATGGACCATAGACCTAAATGTATAATGCAATGATATCAAATTCATAGGAGATAATACAGGAGAAATCCAGATGACCTTGGGTTTGGCAATAAGTTTTTGGATATGACACCAAAGACATGATCTATGAAAGAGAGAATTGGTAAGCTGGACCTCATTAAAATTAAAAATTTCTGCTCTGTGAAAGACACTGCCAAGAGAATGAAAAGACAAGCCACAGAGTGGGAGAAAATATTTGCAAAGGGCATCTCTGTTAAAGGACTTTTATCCAAAATATACAAAGAACTCTTAAAATTCAATAAGAAAACAAACAACCTGATTAAAAAAATGGGCTAAAGACCTTACTAAACACCTCACCAAAGAATACAAATGGCAAATAAATATATGAAAAGATGCTACTCATGATATCTCATCAGGAAGATGCAAATTAAAACAACAATGAGATACCACTGCACACCTGCCAGCATGGCCAAAATCTGGAACACTGACAACACCAAATGCTGATGAGGACGTGTAGCAACAGGAACTCATTCATTGCTGGTGGGAATGTGAAATGGTCCAGCCATTTTGGAAGACAGTTTGGTGGTTTCTTGCAAAACTAAACATACTCTTATTGTACGATCCAGCAATTGCGCTTCTTGGTATTTACCCAAAGGAGTTGAAAACTTATGTGTATACAAATATCTGCATATGGATGTTTATAGCAGCTTTATTCAAATTGCCAAAACTTGGAAGCAAACAAAATATCCTTCAGTGAGTGGATAGATAAACCGGTATATCCAGACAATGGAATATTATTCAATGCTGAAAGGAAAGCCATAAAAAAAAAATGGAGGAATCTTAAATGCATATTACTAGTGACAGAAACCAATCTGAAAAGGCTACATACTGTATTATTCCAATTATAGGACATTTTGGAAAATACAAAGCTATGGAGAGAGGAAAGAGATCATGGTTGCCTGGGGTTGGGGGAGGGGAATGAATAGGCAGAGCGCAGAGGCTGTTTAGGGCAGTGAAACTACTCTGGATGATACTATAGTGATGGATACGTGTCATTATATATTTGTCCAAACCCATAGAGTGTGTAACATCAGGAGTAAACGCTAATGGAAACTGTGGACACTGTGAATGATGTGTCAGTGTAGGTTCACCAATTGTAACAACTGCTTCACTCTGGTGGGGGATGTTGACAGTGGGGGTGGCTGTGCATGTGTGGGGGCAAGGGGTAAATGGAAAATCTCTGTACCTTCTAACTCAATTTTGCTGCGAACCTAAAATTGCTCTAAAAAAATAAAGTCCGTTTAAAAAATGCATATAAAGAGCTTCAACCACTGCTTGGCACAAAAGAAGCAATAAATTTAATGATAGTTACATTTCTTAATAATTAGACATTAACAATAGGGCATATTTTGTATTCAGCACAAGATCAGTGTTTCAGGATTGCTTGCTAATTAATTGAGCTTTCCTGCTGACTTTGAAGATATCATTTTATTTTATGATTTTTTTACAGTGCCACCTCATTGTTTAATATCTGGACCAAGTACGCCCCCCGGCTGCCAGCTGCCTATTACAATGAAAAGCTTCTGAAGGTTGGAGATAGCCTTTGTGAAATGAAAGTAAGTGCCTCCGGAATAAAAAGAGCCTCAATGAAACTCATTTGGCTAATAATTATTATTATTTGGTTTGATACAGTTCTTATTTTACATGATTTGATTTTTTTCTCTGAAAAATATAAATGAATATGTAAAACCTTAATGAGGCACCATAACCAGAAAAGTGTTTGTTTTTTAATTTTGTCCTTGAGATTCTCCAGAGGTGAGAGACTCCTGAATGGAAAGACAGCCGGCTGGGGATGGGCAGGAGCACAGCCCCTCTTAACAGAGGGTGTGGTAGGCGCCCCACAGGAAATGCTGAGTCATCATGTTCCTACCTTAGACAAAGGAGCCCAGACACCACTTCCTGTTGTTTTTCACATGGCTGGCCTTGCCCAGCGGACACCTCTCTTTGCTCCTGGCTTTGCTGCTGTGTTGTCTGGTTCCCAGGACCCTGTTTTAATGACTTTCAGCTCCTTCTTAATGTTTTGCTGTATGTAATTTTAGCAGTCCTTCCGTCCATGCCCTGTTTCTTGCTCAATATTCTATTCTGAACTCAGTTTGTGCCCTGTTTCTAGTTCCATATCAATGCCCAGGTCTTGGATGGCTGTGGACTCATGGACTTGGTTTAATAAGACCACACCATGGCTTGGTTTTCAGTTAATGATAATGTGAGTTTTTCCCTTAAGCTCTGGCATAGGATCAGATTATTCCAAGTGTATATGTGTTTGGCACATCTAGGATCCTTGGACCGAGAGTTATTTTATCCAAGGTGATTTTAGGCCAGACATGGGCAGTATTCAGTGTTTTCTCAATCTTCAGTTTCTCAACTTCATTTTCCTCTTCTGTTTCTATTTTCTGGACTTGAATCCTTTTGGTCTGGGAGGGAAGCTTACCAAACAGAGAATAAGATGTGGACGAACTTTCATAATGATGAACAAAGATCTATTTTCTGCTACCAAAATAAGAGACTCACCTTAGCTCCATATAATTGGACCGTGTTTCTTAGAAACTTGAAAATACAGACTTTGGAAAACGACAGAAAAAAGTGCAGATGAGATCCAACTTGTAAGCTATATTCATATGAAGTAGAATAACAGTTTTGACAGGGGAGGAGCACCCCCCTTGGTTTTTTTGTTTTTGTTTTTTTTGAGGAAGATTAGCTCTGAGCTAACATCTGCTGCCAATCCTCCTCTTTTTGCTGAGGAAGACTGGCCCTGAGCTAACATCTGTGCCCATCTTCCTCCACTTTATATGTGGGACGCCTACCACAGCATGGCTTGATAAGCAGTGCCATGTCTGCTCCCAGGATCCGAACCAGTGAACTGTGGGCCATGGAAGTGGAACGTGCGAACTTAACCGCTGCACCACTGGGCCGGCCCCCCACTCTTGGTTTTTATGGTTCTCCTCAACATAAGGAACTGGTGATACACAGCACAGTTGGAGATGTCTGAGGAGTATCCAGGTGGGTGGAGTGGATGCTGGCGGAGGGAGGAGGAAGGAACTTCTTAGATGTCGATAAAGCAGGCTGATGATGGGTAGCGGCTAAGGATTCAGAATATTTCAGAGAGAAAGGCCCAGATAGGATATTTTAAAATTTACTTAAAGGAACAAAGAAAACGTTTTATCTACTTTTCACTGGTGGGAAAGTGGGCCAATAAAGGTATTTATAATCCTGAAAACAAACTTGAGTTGTTACTTTAGTTTCTAGAATCTCTTCATTTTTATTTTGGTTACAGTAACGATTATCTTGTTGGAATACTCTTGTTTTGAACCTAGATGTGAATTCATTATATGAATCAAGTGAGAACGGAAAAGATTCAGAATTAATTAGTGAACAAGTAACAAACAAGTCAATAGAAATAGAAACAAAACAGTGTTTCACTGTGGATGCCTCCCAAGGGGCGAGGTAACCTGACAGGCAGTTCACACCCAGGGCAGTTGCTTTTCCTGGAGACACAATTGCAGGGGAGGAGGCCGAGGAAGGGTTGCAGCTGACTCATATTCAGAGCCCGGCTCACATCCACTGCACTGAAACTTTCCAGGTCAGCGGTGCCCTGTGGGCTACAGAAAGGAGGCATCTGACTTTGTAATGGGAACATAAGCATGAATTAGAACTAACAAGAATCATAACTAACAATAACTCAGAATATTTTGATTTGTCCTGATGCAGCTTTAGAAACTGTTGACAGATGAAGAGAGAGGGCGAGCTCATCATCTGCATTTCTTTCTCCCCTCTTCTTCCTCCCTCCCCCCTCCTCCTCCCTCTCTTCCTTCCTTCCTCTCTTTCTCTTCCTTCTTCTCTTTCTTTATTTCTTTCCTTCCTGCCTTCCTTCCTTCCTTCCTCCCTCCCTCCCTCCCCCCTTTATCTCTCCCTCCCTCCCTCTTTCTCCTCCCTCCTGCCCTCCCTCTTCTTTCTGTCTCTCTCTTCTCTCCCTCTCTCCTTCCTTCCTTCCTTCTTTCTCTTTCTCTCTCCCTCCTTTCTTCCTTTTTCCCCTCCTTTTCTCCCTCCCTCCCTCCCTCCTTCCCCTCCTCCACTCTTTTTTTCCTTCTTTTTTGGAGCTTAGCAGGTATGAGAGATGCAAAGCTAACAATGCAACTCATCTACCTCTCTGATTGAATAGGTGATCCTGACCTGGTGATGTTGAATTTTTTGGATTTTGAGGATATACAGGTATTACCACACATAATTCCCTAGGGAATATCCTTACCTTTGAGATCCTGATGGTCTCCTCTCACAGTAGGCTTGCTGTGAGGAGGATTAGGTGAAACAGTGCACCTGAGTTGCCAGGCGCAGTGTCTGTCACACACTGCGTGTTTGGAAATGGTAGTGATGATGGTAGTAATAGCGTAATGATGGTAGTAATAGTAGTAATAGTAATAATCAATGTTGGTACTGTTAAGAATAATATTATTACTGAATTTTAATAATAATAAGCAAAATGACATTTTGAAACTTTCATCAAGCCCTCTTTATTTCAGGAATATAAATTGGCCCTTTTACAGTGCTATGGGCGGTATCTTCAGCAGTTCAGCATCAACTTTGATGAGAATAAAGCAGATGTGAATCAATTCAAAACTGTCTTTTTTCCGAAAGGCTTTGGAGACAAAACGGCTACACATACAGTAAGATGAAAGCAGTAGCTAAAATAGCTGCAATTTATGATTGGTGATGCAGTATATCCTTTAGTTGACAGCTTCTAAACGTCTTTCATTTGTGTAGCATAGCATTTACTTGTGTGCTATAAGTTGCTTAATGAATGTTTTCAGTGCTGGATAAGAAAGGGCACTTAATAAACTTTGTGAAGACGCTTTGGAGGTGGTGTCACTATAATCAGTCATTCATCCAGCAGACGGTTGTTGTTATCAGAATAACTAATATGTGTAAGCACTTTTGGTTTACAAAGTGCTTTAGAAAACTTATTTTATCCTCACAATGACTTCTTGAGTTAGATACTATTATTATCCCTATTTTACAAAACAGAACAAGGAAGCTCATCACATAGTTAGTAACTGGTGGCTCTGGAGATCAAACATAGATCTTTTGATACAAAAATTTCCTGCTTTATTTCTAGTATACCAGTATTATTGTGTTAACTGCTACCATTGATTCAGTGGTTGAGCGGTCACCACGGGCTAGATAGTCTTCTGTAGGCATTATATGAATTGTCGTCTTGCAGCCTCCTTATGGTCCTAATGGGTGGGTACTAGTATGTCTCTTTTACAGATGAGGAAACCGAGTCTTATTAGAGACTAAGAAACCTAGCCTACTTAAAGCAATGGGCAGAGCTGGTGTTTGAACCCTAATTGGTCTGACTCGAAAGCTGTGTTATTCTAGGCTTGATGATTATTCAAGGCTTTGGAAACACCATGTGGTTTAATAAGCAGAAAATCTCAAGGCATGTTTGGGGGCACATTGAGCAGTTCAATTTAGCTCTACCATAGATGCATGAATGAGAATACTAGGCAATATATGTTGGCAACCCATTGGGAAGAGTACTGAATGAAAAGTTTAGGAGTTTGAGCTTTTAAGGCCCCTCCTCTACCACCCTGGTCCATGCTCCCATCTCTCTCTGGTGTACTATTGCATTATCCTGCTTCCACTCAGCCTCCCTGGTTAGCATCAGTGCAGTGGTGAGCTCCACTGTCTGGAAAGCTTGTGTCCTAGATATCTGTGTGGCTCATCCCTCACTTCCTTCAGGTCTCTTGCACTCTCTGTTTTATTTTTCTTTATATCACTTATTATCACCTGATACATTTTTATTTATTTTTTTTATTGCCTGTCTTCCCTTCTAGAACGTGAGCTTTGTGAGGACAGGGACTGCTCCAATCTCTAATCTCTAGTGCCTAAAACAGTGCTTGGCATGTAACGATGCTTAGTAAAGCCTTATTGAATGAATGAAGTGATATAGTCAGAATTATTAATCTAGAGGTGGTACACAGAATAGATTAGAAGGAAAAAGACTAGAGACAGGAGTTAAAGCAATGAGGCCAACAAGAGTATGCCAGCAGGACCATTATGATGGGCATGAAAAGACATGAAGAATTTGTTTTTTCATGCTAAGTTTGAGGTTCTGGCATGACACTGGCACACTGTACTTGTCAACAAATGTGTATAAAATGAGTGAGTAAGAGAATGAATGGATTGAAAATTTTGTCTGGTAGGAACTTGACAGTGCAGAACCTAAAGGTCATGAGAAGTTTTGTTAGAGAAATAGATTTTGGATTAAATGCATAGGGATCATATATGAAGCAGTAATAATGAAGAAATTACTGTAAAAATATTAACAGCAAAATTTCTTGCAAAGATACTTAATCATGTTATTTAATGATCCCCATTTTATGTACTATAGGGAGGTCTGAAGGCAGAGGTGGTGAGAATTTGATCTCTTGAGCCAACCTGCCTGGGTTCGGAGAGCTGCTGCGCCACTTGCTAACAGTGGGACCTTGGAGAAGTTATGTAATTTCTTTGTGCCTCAGTTTCCTCATCTGTGAAACGAAAGTAATAATAAGACCTACCTCATAAGGTTGTTTTATGATGGCTGGGATAATAAAAGACTTAAAATAGGGCCCGACTCTCAAAAAATATTAGGTATCTTTATCTGCTTCTAAAAGAGGGAACACTTTGAAGATAATGATTATTCCAACATGTAGATGCATTCGATAAATATCCTCTGTGATACCAACTACGTGGTGGGTAGAAACAGTGTGCATTCATCCAGGCAGGAAATCTATGAGGTAGAGAAAGGCCCATTTCTATGATTAAGAGTGTCCCCTTCCCACAGCTTTAACAGCACTTTAGCCAAAATCTCTCTTCTGAACTCCACATCTATCCGGTTAACATCATGAGCATCTCACACTTGACATATCCCAAACTGAACTCATCATCTTTTCTTCGTATTTGGCTCCAGTCAGTCACCCAAGCAGGAAGTCGTTGCAGATCTCTTCCTCCCCTTTACCTCCCACGTCTAATTGGTTACTAAATCCCATTGACTCAGAGAAGACTCAAATCTTTCTTTTCTCTTCAGCTTTGATTCCAGGGCCCCATGTCAGGGCCTTGGTATCTCTGGGCACCTCACTGGCCTTTGTTCTCTCCTACCCTTCCTACAGGTAGCTTTGTCCTCCACTCTCTGCTTTTCATCTTCCACACTTTTTTCAGAATTAATTTCTGAAGCGTAAATCAAATCATTCTACTCCGCTGCCCTTTGATTTTGCCTTTTGCCTGAAGTAGATATTCCTTGGAATGACATGGAACACTGTCTATGTTCTGACCGTGGACTAGCTCCATAGCCTAATCTCTTTATCTTAAACCTTCTTATCCAAACGTATGAAAGACTTTCAAGTCAGTGACCACAGCAATCACTTTAAGCATTCCTAACATTGTGTGTGCGTGGGGTTCTTTTCCCTCTGCTAAGAGCAAGGTCCATGTCTTCCTCATCTTTGAGTCCCTATTGCTTAGCAGAGTGTGGCAAATAGAAGTGCTCAATAAACATTTGCTGAGTGAGTTGTATAAATGGTATAATTACATCTGAATTAATAAGTTAAAATGCCTTTGGGTAAGTTTACAAAAATGGACTCAATTCTATATTTTTGGCTATAGGATTTTGTATTTATTTATTTATTTTTTTGCTTTTAAAATTTTTTGACTAAGGGTAGGTCATCTTAACTAAATGGATGCTTTGAAGAAACCTATTTTACCACATTTATTTATTTTTGGTCCATTGGGGCTCTTAAGACAAAAATCCATAGACTGGATGGCTTAAACAGCAGACATTTATTTCTCACATTCTGGAGGCTGGGCTGTCTAAGATCAAGGTGCTGAAAGATTCAGTGGCTGGTGAGAGCCCGACTCCTTGTTCATAGACAGTTGTCTTCTTACTCTGTCCTCACATGGCAGAAGATGTGAAGGAGCTCTCTGGGGTCTCTTTTGTAAGGGCACTAATCCCATTCATGAGGGCTCCATCCTCATGACCTAATCACCTCCTAAAGGCCCCACCTCCTAATACCATCACATTGGGGATTAGTTTCAACATATGAATTTTGGATGAATAAACATTCGGTCTATAGCACTATACTACTCTATTAAATTAATTAAGTAGAATTGTTTCCATTTTAATTTTTTATATTTTAAGAAATGCTTTCCTAAGTTGCGTACACGTTGCTTGTATTCTTACTTATATTTTCCCATATGTTTCAGTTTCATGCTTTAAATGGCAAAAATATTTGCAACTACCAGCTTGTCTGTGACAGTGATGCGAACCTCCAGAATAAAGAATCTGTGATCCACTGTCTGCATATCTTGTCCTCTTTAAGACTCATCATGCAGGTGGCTCTGCCACAGGAGGACCTGTGCTGGATTATCTTCAATGGTATATACCAATGTATTATATTTTCCATTGTGTCTTTCACAAAGTTATTTAAATGCCAAGTTTGACATTAACTTGATTACTTTGTGATTTAAAACATGTTCGTTTCCTAACGTGATTATGGTTTTTTTTACATT
The DNA here is from genome assembly GCF_041296235.1 of Equus asinus. Lineage (NCBI taxonomy): Eukaryota > Metazoa > Chordata > Mammalia > Perissodactyla > Equidae > Equus > Equus asinus. The sequence continues at coordinate 37,094,121 of NC_091793.1, forward strand.
GTTATTACATTTTAGTTTGTCCTCATAAGCATAGACTTACAAAGCTTGTCTTTGGGTTTTCTGCTGAAGGGACAGTCAGAGGCTGTGAGGATAATTGGTTTCAGGTGTATAAAAAGCAGAGGCCACAGTTAATAAGTAAATATAAGTGGAGAAGGATGAAAGGCACTGCAGGTTAGATTGGTTCTAAACGTCATCCATTTATTGGTCCTCTCCTCAAAACTTTGGCCAGTGACTGTGCCTTTCTCAATATCAACCTTCCCTTCCTACTTGTTTTTGAGTGAGGAACTCTGAGAGTATATGTGTATATACTGTATTTGTATATACATATATATATATGTTGTATAGATACACATATATGCATATATATACATTATATATGTCTCATGAAATGCATCTTATCTATCACAATGTAGCATTTGTTTTTCCTTTTAAAGAGTTACAATTTAAATTCAATTTAAATTCTCTTTAAAGTCACAACTTAAAGTTACAATGAGTCACTTATTATATTGTTCTCTGGATAATGTGTTCTTAAAAGGAAAATAACGACAGTGTGTTCTATGTACGCAAGACCAGGACAAAATAAATGGAAAGCAAACATATTGGGTTTTCCCTCATCCATAGCAACTGAAAGTGTGTTTCCTAGCCTTTCTGTCCTCACCCTCCCCAATAATTTTTTGACGTTTTGATTGAAATTAGACCTTACATTTGCTGCTAGAGATGAGGCTGACCTTGGAAGAAAATTTTCAGTCCAGCAGTTGTCAAGCGTTTGTGCCTGATCATCCTCAAGAGCTTCCGAGATTCTCTGAGTAGCCACTGCCATCTCTCCGTCCGAGTTGCTCACATATCTTGGCAGGGACTGAACAGGAGCAGATGTTCAGTGCTCAGGAAGGAGTGGTAGGCTTGAGGGTTGGTCCCTGCAGTTGGCCTTGCTTGAGAGGTCGAAATGATGCAACATGACTCCCTGTCTGCAGTCCTTTTAAGATCACACATGCAAAATCCCATTATTCTTTTTGTTGTTGTTGTTGTTGAGGAAGATTTGCCCTGAGCTGACATCTGTTGCCAATCTTCCTCTTTTTGCTTGAGGAGGATTCACCCTGAGCTAACATCTGTGCCAGTCTTTCTCTATTTTGTATGTGGGTCGCTGTCACAGCTTGGCTGCTGAGAAGTGGTGTAGGTGTGCGACTGGGAACTGAACCCAGGCCGCTGAAGTAGAGTCTGCCAAACATAACCACTAGGCCACAGGGCTGGCCCCCCAATATTCTTAAAAAAGAGATTAAATGATTTCTGTATCTTCTATATCCTTTTCTTGGGGTGTGCTTTTTCTTTTTACAGGTGGTATCATCCTCTAGATTTTATTCTCTTTCCCAAATATTTTTCTGCTGAATACTATGGTTTTAGAATCTAGCCAGGTTCCTGTATGTAAATCTAGTTCGTTAACTCTGCCTGCTGAGTTGTATTCCAGATATCCATGCACCCCTGGGGATGGGTCCCTGGTTTGCCCTACCTCCTCTAATTGCACAAATAATTCTGCAATGAATATCCTTGCACATGTCCTTTTATAGACCCGTGTGAGAGTTTTCTGGGATCTATGCCCAGGAGTGGGATTGCTGGGTTGTGGGAGATACACATACTTAGTTTCACTAACTATGCCTCTGTTTTAATTAACTCATCTAAAACTTACTAAGTGGCAGGCGTTGCTCTAGGTGCTAAGGACACAGGAGTGGACAACAGACAAAAACCCTGTTCTTGTGCTTACATTATGGTTTAGGGAGATGATAAACAAGTCAAAACTAAATGGTGTGTCAGATGGTGATGAGTATTATGGAGAAAAATAAAGCCAAGAAGGGGATAGGGAGAGTGGGGGCTGCACCAGGGCTGGGCTGCAATTTTAGATAGAATGGTCAGGGTGGGCCTCACTGAGATGACATTTGAGCAAAGACCAGAGGAGGTTGGAAAGTGAGCCATCCAGATAGATTGGGGAAGGGCATTCCATTCAGGGGATTAGCAAGTGCAAAGACCCCGTAGTTTTAAAACTTTGGAGTTTAAGCAGTCAAAAATAAATTGACCTGCAGTCAATTTATCACAATACATTGGCCCTTTCGGTTAGATATTTAAGACTTAGTCAGATTATTTTGGTGGTGGCCATCTTTGATAAAAAGTTTATTGACAAGACAATAAACTCATATTAGGGATTTGGTTAAAAACGAAACAAAACACACTTCCAGAGATATCCTGAGATCATAAAGATTCAGTCTACGTTCATTCCACACCAATTACTGTCTCCGTCAGGCTTCTGCAGCGGGAATTTGTGAACCATGCCAAGATCTTGAACCATCAAAGAGGGATTCAGTTATAGTCAGGATGTACTAGGGCTGGAAAGGTTAAAGCCGCGTTTTTGAAATACAGAGGGCCCTTGTCATTCTTGAGGGCGGGCTCCTGAAATTCCCCAGTTCCCTGTACTGACGTGTTTATGCAGGCTCCTGGCTTACACCCGAATCACGTGTTTTGTGGAGCAGCATATGTTTCCTAGGTATATCCTTACTTGGTGACTATTTTAATTAATTTATTTTTACCAAGAAACACAGTTATATAGTTTTGTTTTTCAACATTAGAAGCAGAGGTGAACAAAGTCGAGATAAGAGTGCTGAGGGTGAGCTGTTAACCAGCTGAGTGGTTTCTTTCTGAGTGGATGTTACATGAAATAAATAATTCCATGTCATGGGAGCAGTCACATGAAGAATGTTGAGTCCTTGAGTGTTAAAGATTTCTTATGACGTTTATGGTGCTATAAATGTTTAAGATTTTATTCAAATTTTTTTGTCAATGATTTATGTAATTAATATTTATTATGTTTACAGATGTGTTTTAATCAAGTGATGCGTGTTTTGGAGCAGATGCTGTTTTCTCAGAAGCTTTTAAAGTTTATACATGAATATAGGATTCCTATTTGTTGAATTTTGAGGGTTATGAATTTTAGGTCAGATATTTTATAGAAAATATTGAGACTACTTGTCATTATAATAACTTGCCTTTTTAAAGCATTACCATCTCTTGGATATGGGTATAGCAGGCTAATGTCCTTTGTATGTAGAGAGATGTGTGGTGATGTTGTTCCCGACTCCTCCCTCCCCACATCTGCCACCAGCCTTCTATCCTCAATTAATTAATGGCCTGACAAAAAAAATCATACTTGAGTGATCTTCAACAGGATCTGGAAATGCTGTTTTTCATTAGAGTGCTTATAGGACATACTTTAATAATGGGAAAAATATATGAGACTGCAAATGAATGTAATGCAACTCATTATCATTATGATTTTTAAATTATTATGAGTTTCCTTATTGAGTATTGTGCCATGCTGATTAAATATCTATTCTGATCTTATTTGGAGATAAATCTTTAGTTTTTCAACTGTAAGGAAATCTTGGGAACCAATAACATTTGATGTGAATTAAGAAAACTACAGGGTACATAAATTATGCTACTAAAAATGTTATTTTCTTCAATCTATTTCAAAACTTAAACTGCCTTTAAAATGAGAGTGAAATATTCCTGTATCAATGTATTTAAAGTATGGTCAGGGAGCTGGCCCTGTGGCCTAGTGATTAAGTTTGGTGTGTTCCACTTTGGTGACCAGGGTTCAGTTCATGGGTGCAGACCTACACTACTTCTTGGTGGCCATGTGGCAACCCACATACAAAATAAAGGAAGATTGGGGCCAGCCCTGTGGCTGAGTGGTTAAGTTTGCGTGCTCTGCTTCAGCGGCCCAGAGTTTTGCCAGTTTGGATCCTGGGCACGGACATGGCACTGCTCATCAAGCCATGCTGAGGTGGCATCCCACATGCCACAACTAGAAGGACCCACAACTAAAAATACATAACTATGTACTGGGGGGTTTTGGGGAGAAAAAGGAAAAATAAAATCTTTTTTAAAAAAAGGAAGACTGGCACAGATGTTAGCTCAGGGTGAATATTCCTCAGCAATAAAATAAAATAAGATAAAAAAACACTTATATTAGTTCTTTTAAGGATTTGGCTACATGTTACAAAAAAAATTATAATGATTATAACTCTCTAACCATTATCAGACTTTCTCATGAGATCACTTGTTTTGGAAACTACAGACTGAAACTAGATATTGGAATACAAAATTCCATCATTTGACTGTAAAACATGTTAACAATCTTTTTCTCCATCTAGGTACCATTTACATTTACACCATTTGCAGAAAACTGATGATCATAGGTCAGTCTTCCAAGGTACGAAATTTACTGATGAAATATCTACCCCTGTATTTTCTTAAGACTTTTGTTAGCATTGAATGCTAAACAAGGAAAGTTAGTGAATTATATAACAAAACTTAGTAAATGTATATGTTATATAGTTTTAGTGTTCTTAGTTTTACTTCAACGTGATCATAATGTAAAAATGCAAACAATAAAGTATTAATGAAAAGAAAGAATTCCTAAAATTGATAGGCATTCTCCAGTGTCCCTCGGTGTCTCAGATTAGTCATTACTTGTCAACTTGATATTGAACATCCTTCCGGCAAGTATATCTCTAGGTGGGGTGACCATCCATCCTGCCTTGCCCAGGACAATCCTGGTTTATGCCTGTTATTAATAGTGCTCCCTTTCACTCTTAAAAGTCTCCTGGTTTGGGTGATAAAGTATGGTTACCCGATTTATGCATGCCATGGAGCTTGGGCTTCATTTTGCTTGAAGAGTTTGGACTTTACTTACAGCCCACATGCTAGTTGGGCGAATGAACACCTAGACTCTATCCTAGTCACAAGCTGAGGGTAAGAGGACTTTATTTTAGAATAATGATTCTTGCTTTCCAGTACTCAATGCTCAGTTTTAGTTTGAGGAAGTGGCTAACACTTCTACTGACTTCCCTCCAATGTTGGTAGCATTTTTGTCTGCAGGAGACATATTTTTTCCCTGTATTCATCGTCCAGTCATTGGAATCTAGGCCAAGAAGGGAGAATGTACTCCCACTGAGACCATGCTTGAGTTGTTGCTGGCATCTGAAACATTACTACTTTATTCTTCTTTATCACATGCAAAAACTTATTCTGAAAATTCTAACACTCAAGACACTTTTTTTTCCTATTTCCTTAAAATATAGCCAAATATCTTAAAATCTGACGCCACTTAAAAAAATAAAAATGGAAGAAAAGATATTTGCACACTCAATGGATAACACTAATTATGTGTTCTCTTTCTGTTTTGTTCCTCAAATTTAAAAACTCTATTACTGATGTGACTTGAACAAGCTCTGTGCCAGCATTTGGAGTGTGAATTAAAATGAGAGGAGGTTGTCCCATGTATAATATAAATTTGGCCTGCAGATTATGCCAACAATTCTACATTCAGGTCCAGATCCTAAAAAGAATTTGCATATTCCTGTTGCACTTGCTGTAGCAACAAATACTGGTTCACAGAACCATCACAATTTGGTCTGCTACAGCATTTGTCTGGCAAAGCTTTGGAGAGCAGAGATGTCTGTGCCAAAATTCAACTGTTAGAGTTTGTACTTGTTAATGCTGAGAGAATTTTAATTTAATGTGATAGTCATCTTCAAATAATTTCTTATTTATACCCTGTGTAAGTCATCTCCTCTCTCCTTCATAGAACTTGAGTTTCTCTCTGAAAAAATAAGGACTGAGGGAAGATAGTTTTGTGGTTCCAGTCTTGTGGGATGGGGCTGGGAGGAGTGAGGGATGCAAGATTTTAGGGTGGTGGGTAATTGTACAGTTGGCACTTGAAGATTGGGATGGAATTCTTTCAGTTTGTTCAATATAATAAGTTTCAAGGAAATTAATAATTTTCACTAAGAAATTCCCAAAGCCTCAGCTCATGGGTTGATCCCTGAGCTGAGGCTATAAATGAACTTGATGGGTCCATTTAATGGGGACAAACCCTTGAAGGTCCAGCCACATCTGAGTCCTCCTGGGTCTGAGGTCCCCTGATTCTGTAGTATTTTAGAGTTCAAGTCTGTTATAGTGTAAGACAGAAGGAGAAATAGATGTGGTGTCACCCCAGAGCAATCTAAACTCCTATTCCTAAAGGATCTAGGCATTATGGCTACCATTTGTTATTGTTACCGAAACCCTGCTATATGTTAGGTACTGTGTGAAGGGCTTTGCATACATAATAATACTTGTTATAGTCTTATGAGGTGGGCACTGCCGTCATCATCATCATCATTTATTGAATGAATGCCTACCATCTATCAGGGATGCTTCTCAGCACTTTCACATATTGTCTCATTTAATCCTCACACCACCACTTTGAGGAAGGTGCTCTTATTACCTTCTTTTTATAGATGAGGAAGCTGAGGCTCAGCAAGGTTAACTTGCTCAATGTCGCATGTCTAGTTGGAGATGTAGCTGAGGCCAGAGCCGAGGCCACACTGTACTGCCTCTCAACACCATTAGCATAATGCATGTCTGCTGACTAAATTGAATCCTGTCGTGACCCATCCTAGTTTTGGCTCACCTACTCAAACGGAGAGCTGTGTGGGAGGGGTTAATATTATTTGAAATGACTGTGTTTCTGAAGACATCCTGAAGACTCTTCCCCAGATGGAAAACATCTCCCTTCACACTGAGCCGGTCCCCAGCATAACCTTAGGGAATAGAGAGGCCAGATTTCTGAAACCTCTTTCCCTAAAGGCAGTTTTGCTTTCATTTAGAGGATAATCTGTAGTTTCTTCTGAGGCTTTTAAAACTGTAGTGTATTACTCAGCAAACATTAAAAGAATACTACAGAATCTATTCATTCTAAGAAAACGTTGATGTCTGTTTCATTTTACTATAAAACTGAAATAGTTTTGTAAAGTTTGTGGCTTGAACAATTATTGTCAAATTATTCCACATACCATTATGGAAACTTCAGATCCAAACCTTGAGATGCTTCTCAGTGTTGTTTCCCTCGAAGGATATAAGCGGATATAAATGAGGCTGCACTGCCATCCCGTGGCTGAACTGATTAATTGTCTGTGTTTTTTCCTACTGGACACCTGAACCATACTCTTTCTGAGCTCCTATAATTTGGTTTTTCAAAGTCTTTTTTTTCTTTTTCTATGAAGAGAACAATCTTGCTGAAATCCCATCTTTTATAGAAACAGTTCTTTGTAGCTTTTGGGGCAAGAAAAAGTGCTACAAATTGAGATTTGTTTTTTGGAAATGGTTTTTCTCCTGGACCTGAATGCCAGCCCCAGCAACGTCACTCACAAGCAGTTTAGCCACTTGGAGTCAGATGAGGTTACTTTTAAGGTCCCTTCTGGCGCTAAAATCTGTGATTTAGGGTCTTTTATTCTAAGTCTGAAGCTGAACTCAAATATAATGTGAACAACTGATAACTGAAGCTATTTTTATTTTGAAATGTGAAATTTCTAAGACCAGGAATCCCAAGGGCTTTTGGAAAGATGTGAATTTAAAGGGGGAAAATTTATACATGGCTTAATCTCATACCCCTTGAACCACAACAATCCAAATCCAGATTTTTTCTGTAGGATTTTTGTGCTGCGGATGTGAGCAAACTCAAGAGTTTTGTTGACTGTTAATTTCCTATCAGTTCGCAGTGTGGCAAGGTTAGCAAACAACAGCAACAATGACAGCAGCAACAACAGAAACAGGAATAAAGCAATCCTAGGCTGGCTCAGTAGAGATATAGTGTCCAGAACCAGGGACGCAGAGTTTCATCCTACTGTGAGCTGCTCGTAAACTCTAAAGGGACAATGGCCATCTGAAGCAAAGCCATAGGAGACCAGCCATGATGGAGAAGGGAAGTGCCATTCCTGGATGTAGAGAAGTGCTCGGGGATCTTTATCCTGGAGAGAGAACTGAGGGAGAGGCAGGCTGCACAGGTGTTTTCACGTTCTCGGAAGGCTGTCATTTGGAAGTGAGTTTTGGATGGTTTTGTGCTGCTCCGGAAGCCGTGACTAGGACCAGCGCACTGGAGGTATATCACAGTGGATTTCATTTCAGATTAAGGCAGCACTTTTCACGTTTCGAATTGTTTTCTGATGCCATGTGACATGTTCCTTGTTACTGGAGGTGGGAAGTCTTGGGTAGGGAGGATGTGGAACATCAGGTGGCAGTGCTGGTGAGGTTGGGGATGAAATTAGATTCACTCTCAGCCTTTTGGTTCTATGATTACTTGAAATAGTTCCATAGTTAGCAGCGGGGACTGAAATTTTTTAATGAAGTTCAGTCAGTCAGTCAATAAATATTTATTGCATTTCTACTACACAGTGGATCAAGTTTTAGGGCCTAGGGATACAATGGTGAACAAGACAGGCAGGATCCCTTTCCTAAGTCAACTTACATTCTATTGGGATGAGCTTACACTTCAGTGGATGGCAAAGAATATTACAGTGCTGTGTCAAACCCTGCTCTGCGTCCAACAGTCTCTTTGTCTCTGGAATCAAAACTTAGTAGACAGTGGAGAATTCTGGCCTTTCAGGCTTCTTCTTTCTCTTAGATGCCCACTGAGCTGCTTGCATACATGTTGTATACACTGTCTTTGGAGGCTCCAAAGACGGTAGCAGGGTCTGCATGTCACCAGTGTTTTATCTATTTTGGCTATTAAATACTATGTCAGTCTGGTGGGTTTGCTTTATCCATATGAAGCTCCTGGAACTTTTTGATGATTTGCCTTTTCAAGGTGGATTTGACTATTATAGACATATTTTTCCTTAATTAGTTCTTCAATTATTGAAAGGCAAATTTGTTATTGGAAGAGGGACTTTGTTCTGTGGTCCAAATTTCTTGTCATTATTTTTTTTGAGAATCTAGAATACTTGTTAGCTCTCCCTTAGTTGCTTCTGCTGACTTTAGGGTTGTTCAATGAATTCATTTAATAGCGCTTGGGAATATCTGCCAGGTACCTCGCACTGTTGTAGGTGCTGGTGATATAATAATGAATAAGATGCTGTTCCTGTTTTCAAAGAGTGTATTAATGCAATTGGATCTGACATATGACATATGTGTATATAAAGATATTTGTAAGTTATATATATATACACACATAACACAACTACAGTAGAGACAGGAAGGAAGCAATGGTCATTTCTTTCTAGGGACGTTAGAAAGATCTTCAACAACTAGTTCTCTTCCCCCTGCTCGTCCTCCTCCTCCTCCTGCTCCTTCATCTTTTCCTGCTCCCCCTTCCTCCTTCGCCTTCATTGTTGTTACCAAAGCTAACGCTTACTATGTGTTTGCTATGTCCTAAGTATTTAATGTGTGTTAACTCATTTAATCCTCAAACAATCCTATAAGGTAGTTATTGTTATACTACTTTGCAGGTGAAGAACCTGAGGCACATGGAGTTTAAGTGAATTGTCCAAGGTCACACTGCTGGCAGTGGAGCAAGTGATTCAACTCAGTCTTGTAGGGTGAAGGAGGGAATAGAGTGAGCAAAGGTGCTCACATTAGGACCACTAAGATGTTTTGTGGAATGGAAAGCATCTGGGACCAGCTTTAAGTATACGACACAAGGTCAAGAGCAATGGGTGGGGGTGGGAGGAAGACAGGGACTAGGTCATGAAGGGATTTGCATGCCCTATAAAGGGCTTGTACTTTGTCATGAGGCAATAGGGAGCCACTGGAGTGTTTTAAGACCAAGAGTGACACAACCCAACTTGCATTTTAAAAAGATACTCAGGGGGAGGTAAGAAGAATGTATAAGGAAGGAGTATGTAAGAAAAGGGGGACGGTGAGACCAAAGACAGGCAGACAAGTGAGGAAGTATGCCAGTAGTCCACGGAGACATGTGAGATTCTGCTTGGTTAAGGCCAATATATCCATGGATAGAATTTAGAATTTGATATCCTGAGGTAGTTAGCTCACAGATTCTTATTTTCATCCCAGTAATGTTTCTTATAATAATATATGGAGCACAGACCAAATTTATTCTTATATTAAATTGAACAAGAGGCAATGTAATCCAATTACTCTTTGAGCTTTTGGAATATTTTTGAAGAAAGGAAAAAGATTGAAAAAGTTAACTGTACAATACGTAGAGTCAAAAAATGTTCCCCAGTGTAGGGTTTGTGGGAAGAATATGTCAAAAAAGACTTATCAATGGATTTGTGGTGAAAGTCTTCAGCTAGAACAGCACAGGAGGCTCTTACGTATATTTCTACAGACAGGCCAGTAACACTGGTGATATTTCCCCCACTATTTTGTTTCAAATTGTAGCTTGGGAATAATTACACTGGTAATAGGCATTGTTTATGGAGTGCTTACAATGTGCTAAATACCATCCTAACACATCCTGTACGTTGTCTTTTTCTCCATAACAGTACTGCTGTGATGTGTTAAAATACTCATTTTACAGATGAGAAAATTGAGGTCTGGAGAGGTAAATAGGTGATAAAGTAGGAAGTGAAACCCGGGTCTATTTAAGTCCAATCTTGGACTGTTTCTACTAAGTATTACAGGCTTTTTATAAGCCTTTTCCATTTTCCCTACCCTGCTATACCAGTTTATTTTCAGGATAATACACTGGTTTGAGGCCAGCTAACAACAATTATATTGTTGGAGATAGTTCCTAGACTACTGATGACACTTGATAAATATTAATAAAAATGAGCTGAGTTCACAGGACTTTAGGAGCTAAAAAAGAAAGTCATTCTCAAATGGCTAACTTGAGATTTTTGAGTTCTCTAAATTATTGTTTTACTTTTTAAATGCTTGTTTTTTCTTAGCTCATTATTTATGGTATTTTTGGTTTAAGTAGTCAGTAACTTGTGCTCACAACTTACAATTTGATTATATTAAATGGAATCATCATTAGTAGCTTAAAATGAAAATAAATTCAATTGTGCCCTTTCTTTCTCAGGCCTTAGAATATCTCCTGTGGGCCAGTATGTGTATGGAATCTTCAGTCCCCCTCCTGTCTGTCAGGCACCTGACGTGGAGAGCCACTCTGTACACTGCTGTCTGCCAGTGCTACTATGACTGCCAAGCTGGTTTTCATGGAGAGGTATGTGACTTGTTAATTCTGAGGATTCCAATATTTTAGAATACAATTTATTCAGCATTTTCTGCTTTCGATGCCCACCAAGAAAACAAACCAACCCAAAGAATTGCAATGAAGCAAAGACAAAAGTCCCAAGTGTTATTTGCAGCAATTTGCCTGGCTTCTCCATTCTGTTGATCTTGAGCTCTCCTTTCTGATCTCTCCTTTATTCTCTCTTTACTTCCACGTCTTTGCTCCTTTTCTGAATAAGATTTCTGGCATCTTCGCTTCCTCGTTGTATTCTTGTATGCAGGCACTTTCCTTCCCTGTTTAGTTTTGTATTCCGTGCCACCTACTATCCATTTGTCTTCCTTTTCTCTGCTTCCAGCCATTGTTTATTTAATATATTTTATTTCTTGTTTTTCCTCTTTTTTTGTGTATCTTTTAGACTAACTACTTGAGATATAACTTAACTGGTGAAGGCTTTTGTTGGCCTATACAGTATCCTCTGTGTAAATGAAAAAAGGCACTCTTGTACAGTGCATGGTATTTGACTTATCAGTGGATGGGCCCTTGGTGAGAATGAAAATGGGCACACCTTCCTTTGGGCCAACACAAACCTGCACCAGGCTGCATGGCTTGGTGAGTGCAGGGTGGGCTGGATTTCAGCCCTCACTCAACCTCTTGGCTGGACGTCTTGTGCAGGACAGAGCCTTCACAGCTGTACGAGTCCCTGTTCACAGCCATAAAGAAATAATCTAGTCCATTAATGGCTCCTTTACATTTAGATTTTCCTGCCTGAACTAATTTGAAGGGTTTGGATGGTAGTGGCCCACAGGTAGGGGAATGGCCTAATATAGTCCTTGTGGGATACTTTTTCTAGCCCAAGATACATTCTAGAAACTACTCACTGTATATGTATAGTTAATTTTAGTGTACTAGAAGTGGCATATTTCTATAGCTATTAAAATTATCAGGAATGGAATGTTTACATAGTTTTGACCATTTGATTCCTGTAGGAATTCCTCCTTATTAGAAAATTTAACCCTTTATGTATGTTACTATTGTGGTCTGGACTCATTGTCATGAAAAATCATAACGTGTAAATGAAGTATTTCAAAGAACTGATAAAATAAATGACATGAATTGAACTCTTTTTGTTATTATCTCTAGAAAATTATAATAATGGTGACCTGATATTAATAAATATTAATTTATTTATATTTTGTTTATTTATATTTTATAATATCTGATGACTGTAATAACATGATTCCAGGGGGAAATAAGTTATTATTTCAGATATTAATAAATACTTCCTGCATGCTGGGGGCTGGAGATACAAAGATGCATAAAGGGCCCTATAAATGAATGGACAATGTGAACAGCTGAATAGATAATACAGCATGCTTTGGTAGAAGGTTAGAATTCGAGAAGAGCACTGAGCAGTGGGTGTGTTTGTGTGTGTGTGCGCGCGCACGCGCATGCAGTGCCAAAGAAGTGATAATCTATATAAAGCTACTATTTAACCCAAAATTTAACTTTCCTTACTTTTCTGAATTTCTTAATTCATAAAGTTAGTGTATCTGACACTTCGTTAACTTCCAATCTACAGAATTCAGTGGTGCTTATAGGAAATGATAGATGGACTAGCTACCGTGTTGTGGAGTCAGCATCGGCCTAGCGTTTAATTCACCACTTAAATCAAATGTCTGGGAGAGTAAAACATACTGTTTTGATACATTTTTAATAGCCATATTCTTACTTATTATGAATTAAATTTATTTTAATCGCATACAGGCATTCGCTCGGCGCGCTTTAGCTAAAATTGATGAGTTAAAGCATCTGGAATTAATGAGTTCCTCACAATCACTGGAAGAATCTAGAAAATATTATAGAGAGGCCACGATAAAGGTATAAAAATTTCATGAAATAAAAGAAATTCACTGCGCTCTGCAGTTGATTAAGTACTTAATTTTAGTGGTTGAGGAGTGCCTCCCACTGTTACTTCATATATAATTTTTCTTTTTGAGGCAGATGGCGGTGATGATCTTCAAAAGAGGGGTGTTTGAATCTAGAAGAAGAAACAAAAATATCTTTAGACCAAAGATAAGAATTAACCTAAAGGAAGCACAAACTGTAAGTCTAAGAACGTCTTCTCTATTTCAGACTCCCTCTGCAGTGTGTTTTTCTTGGACCTCTGTGGTTTTTAAGGCTGCTCACTCAATATTAAATTCTGCACCCCATTCTCTGCACCAATGGCAAGTAGAAGAATGCCTTCCCAATTTGGATGCGGCCTTACTTCATCTCTTTCTCAAAGCTCTTGACCTTTGCACAATCCCAGTAAGTTTGAAGGGCAAGAGGCTGAAGAAGAGCCTGGCAAAGGTCCAAACACACAGGCCTGTTGGTGGTGGTGCCGCAGAGGCCTTTGTCTCTGACGCCAGCTGTTGGCTTTAGAAGGCTCCGAGGTCACAGAGAAGCTGGAGGCGCCCCTTCTCATCAGCTTCGGCTCTCACCTTTGGGAGTGTTTGGGGACTGGGTTACACTCTATCAACAAACAGCCCCATGTCTCGGGGGCTTAAAACAACAACTTATTTCCCCCTGGAATCATGTTATTACAGTCATCAGACAGCTCTGCTCAGGACCGCTGCTGAGGGCCAGATTGAGGAGCAGCCCTCATTTCGAAAATTTCTGGTCATTCTGCCAGAGAGGAGGTAAGAGAGCTCCGAAGGACCTTGCACAGGCAGTAATGCCCAGTGTGGAAGTGACAGTAGTCTCTTCTTCTCCCGTGTCAACACCCAGCACACGGCACCTCGAGGCCACAAGCGAGTTTGGCCCACAGCACAAACAGCTATCAGGAAGGGGAGAGGGACCTGGTTATGTCTGTGGGGTCCTCTGTCCTTTCTCCCTCCTGCCTTTTCCTTCTCCCACATTCTTCCCCTTTGCCTTCCTGAATCTCAGTATCCCTCCAGGCTCAGTTCCATGTTTCTTTGAAGCTTCCCCTGACTGTTCAAGATGGCGTTAAACTCTCTCCTGTGAGCTGCTTTGTAGGGACTGCAAATGAAAGTGAGGGGGAGGAAGTGAGCAGTTTCTGACACCAGAGTTTTAGAATCTCAGAACCTGGAAGGGATTTTAGAAATCATCTGGTTCAGCCCTTTCCTATTACAGATGGGAAAAATAAAGCCCTGAGTATTTAAATTACTGGTTTAAGGTCGCAAAGCCAGCTGCTGGCAGCCCTGGAACCAGAACCCGTGTCTCTGGCCGTGCTTTTGCTGCCCCGGTGATGGCTATTCTCTGTCCTCATTTCTTCTTATAACATGTAGGAGTAATTATTTTTTTACATAAATCATAATATTTAAATACAAATATTATTTGGACATGGTAGCTTTCTATTGTTATTTAGTGTGACTATGATATATTGACTACAGAGCCCAGCAGTGCAGTTCATATACCGCTTTTAAATCATATCCCTTAATGACCGATGGTGTATAATTGGTGGGGGTGGTAAATCGCCAAATTATAGATAAGTCCTTGATGGGCTGTTGACCTGCCTACATTTGGTATTGGTAAGTAATACTACTATACTCTTTATAAGAGAGTGGGGGACAATTTTTTTTCTCACCACCATTTTTTTCTCTGAGCAGACCAAATTTCAGTATGCAAAGCTGCAACATTGTCATGCATTAGCGTATTATTAGGCCCTGACTTATAATCGTCCTCGTATAAAAATTAAATATATTTTTAAAAATTGTTTAAAATTTGAAGGAACATTACATTAAAAACCCATTTATTTGTGATTTCCTTTAAGATAATTATTATATGGGAAATTCTGGTGGTGTATCTTTTCAGAAAAAAATTATAATTCTTTAGTGGGTGGTTGTTACAGAGAATAGTCAGCATATCCTTCTTATAAAGTCTTAGTTTATTCCTTTGACACCTTTTGAAGAATATGCTGCTTTATATGTATGAAATAATTTTATTATGTTTCTACAAAAGAAAGTAATTTCAGTATGCATTACGTCTCTCTTATGAAAAAGTTCTGAGCTTGTAAGTGAGTTATTAATTCACAGTAAATCATTTTGACTTTCAAAGGATTCTTTGAAAGGACTACTAATTCAGACTTGTAATGATTGACTGTTTAGTGATTCATTCAATAAATGTTTTTAAAGTCCCTGCTATGTGAACAAGATAGATGTTACATTCTAGTGGAGAAATTACATAACCAACCAATCAATCAATTGATCAATCAATCAAAGTTTATGATAAGTATTAAGAAAGAAATAATGGTAGCAATGAAATTAGTTACATGGAAAGCCCTTAGAATGTTCCTGGCGTGTGGTAGGTCCTTAGTAATTTACCTATTACTATTATTTCTTTTTCATTTCATGTGTTCAACAGCCAACTGTGGTCCCAAAAGTGGCAGAATATAGAGAAGACTAAGTTGTAGTTCTGTTCAGTTTTTGAGTGGTTTTGGCATAATGAGCAGGGTTTGACTAGACAGGGAGAAGAGGGGAAAACGTTCTGAGAAAGGACCAGAGCATGATTATAGTTTGGAAGCAAAGTTTACTGGGAGATAGTGAGAAACTGAGCTTGACTGGGGTGGGTATATTATGTTGGAGAATTAGCAGACTACATCTCGTGGACTAGATGTCATGGAAACCATAGTATTTAGAGGTGGAAGTGGAACAGACGGGATGGATTGTGTTATTTGGCTTTTCACCATCCTAGCATTTTGAAAGATGGTCTAGTATGCCTATGCAGTATATGTGCCAGACTATGTCTAATATTTTTATTAGTGTTATTTTAGTTATGTCCACTTCTTTGCTATTATCAATATTGATGCAATCAACATCTTCAAGTATATTATTTTTTCTTTCTTTTATTTCCTGTGGATAAAATTCAAGGCATAGCATTCAAATCAAAGGATACAAACACTTTTCTTTCTTTTGATGTATATTGCCAAAGTGATTTCCAAAACGGGTACCACTAAGTGATAAGCTGTGTGTACCAATTTTACCACAAGCTATGATCGTTTTGATATTACTATTTCTTTACTTTTTTATAGTTCAGTTTTCATAAAATGGGTTGTCATTTTATTTCTTTGATCCAACTTTCCTTTTTATTTGTGTTTACGCTTTATAGTTCCTTTTCTTGTGAATTATCTTTCACAGTCTTACCATTTATCTACTAGAGATGTTAATTTTTAAAATACATTAGAATGGGCTCGTTGTTTTTAGAGATATTAATATTTTGCTTGTCGTGCTTGGCAATCAATTATTCTTTATTACTTTAGCTTTAAATCTTTTTTTTAAGATCTTTTAAATATTTATATTTTAAAATCTTTTACTTGGTATTCATCTATATCTCTGATAAATATTCTATTCTACTTTTGCTAGCTGTCTGATATTTTAAAAAACAATTTCACTGTAATCTATTTGGGTTTTATACTTTCATTTTGAATGCTTCTAATTATTAGAAAGTTTATTATGCTGTCTAAATATAATTTTTTAAAGCTCTGTTTTAACCTACGGTAAAAATCTTAGAAGAAACTCTTACCTCTGTTTGTAAAGAAAGAGAGAACATGGCATGAAGTTCAACTTTTATTGAGGTTTTTAACGTAAGGGTTGACCTATGGGTTGGAAAGGCACTAATGCTAATAAGTAGCGAAGTTGGTGTTTGGGGAAAAACAGTCCAAACCAGCTTTATCCCTGCTTCTATTTTTCTGTCTTTCTGACTTTGCCCCAAGAAGAGGAAAGAAGCAAGGGAATCCTGGGGAATATGACTCTAGAAAAGCCAGCTAGAGCTACCTCTTTTATTTCCTGGTAATCTAAATACAGAGAACAGGTCATTTGTCAGAGAGAAGAGTAAGTGTAGAGGCAAGCCGTCTGCAGGAGGTTCCGGAATCCTCCTGGGCCGATACAAAGCAGAGTGGCCAGAAATTCACGAGAGCTCTTATTAATATGCAAGTGGTCAACCCTTCTTTAGAGTTAGCTACCATAAGACCAGTTATTTATACTTTAAAATATTGTTTCAAATTTGGGTTTGAGGACCTCCTGCATTAGAATTTTCTACAGTGCTTGTTAAAAATGCCCCACCCAGACCCGCTGAATCTCTGGAGATCTGGTCTGTGAATCCGAAAAGCACTCCTGAGAGATTCTTAGGCAATCCAAGTGTGAGTATCAGTTCCTGAAGGCTGTAATTAAGGTCCAACAAAGCAGATGGAGATTAATGCCGCCCTAATAAAAAGACAGTAGTAAACAGCCTTTTAAAGCTGCCTTGGAAACACAAACATATAAAGGAATAGCAAAGTGTTTGAGGTAATGGCAGCATGATATGAACTTTGATGGAGTCTGGAGTGACACCTCAAAAAATGAAAACCATAAAAGCAGCCATCTCTCTGATAGGCCAACCACTCTCTCTTTTAGCATTAATTAAGCATGCCTTACTTATCTTTGCCTTATAATACAAACATTGTAGAACCTTAAAAAAATAGACTGTGTTTTTTTGTTCCAGTTGCCGTGGCCGTATACCCTCACAGAACGGTTGTTGGAAGAGATGTTTGATAGCGCTGCAGCGCGGTTTCTGGCTGTCTTGGAAGCTCTTTCTGATTCGAATAGACGAACACTCCAAACTGGACCTGTTGTTACAGAGGAAGTAGAAATTCGTGATGTTGTCTCAGAACTGTTTATAGCAGGAAAAGAACTTTTAATAAGTAAATAAGTTAATACTTTATGGTAGAACATGAATAATGAAAATCTTAGCATGGTAGTCCACACATAAGCAACTGATATCCAATTCG
Source organism: Equus asinus (assembly GCF_041296235.1). Lineage (NCBI taxonomy): Eukaryota > Metazoa > Chordata > Mammalia > Perissodactyla > Equidae > Equus > Equus asinus. Next base: position 37,111,889 of record NC_091793.1, read on the forward strand.
TATTGATCTTGAATTCAGCAACCCTGCTAAACTCAATTGAAAATTCAGGGGCCGGCCCAATGGCATAGTGGTTAAGTTCACTCGCTCTGCTTTGGCAGCCCAGGGTTCGCTGGTTTGGATCCCGGGCGGAGACCTACGCACCACTTATCATGCCATGCTGTGGCAGGTGTCCCACATATAAAATAGAGGAAGATGGGCGCAGGTGTTAGCTCAGGGCCAATCTTCCTCAGCAAAAAGAGGATTGGCAGCAGATGTTAGCTCAGGGCTAATGTTCCTTAAAAAGAAAAAAAAAAAAAAGAAAGGAAAGTTCAAACGATTTATTAGTAGATTTTTCTTTTGGATTTTTTATGTATACAATCATGTCATCTATGAATAATAACAATTATATTTCTGTCTTTTCAATTATTAATCCTTTAGTTTCTTTTTTCTCGCATTTCTCGACTTACTGCCCTAGATAGGATCTCCAATAAAATATGAAATGGAAGTGGTGATAGCAGCCCTCCCTGTCTCATTTATGATCTCAGATGGAAGCTTTCAACATTTTCCCATTAATTTTGATATTCGCTGAAGGATTTTTCTAGATATCCTTTTTCATGTTAAGGAAGTTTCTTTTATTCTTGGTTTGCTAAGAGTTTTGTTTATTTGTTTTTAATCCTGAATAGTTATTGAATTTTATCAAAAGCCTTTGCTGGATTTATTGAGATTTATTCGGTTGATCGAATGGCTTTTCTCTTTTATTTTTATTAATGTGGTGAATTACATTGATTGCTTATTTAATTTTTAACTACTCTGTATTTTTGGAATAAATATAATGTGGAGGTGAGGATTGTCCTTTTTATATATTGCTTCATTCTTTTGCTAATGTCTAATATTTCTGCCTTTCTGTTCATGAGAGAGATTTTCCTTTCTTATAATGTCCTTTTTAGATTTTGCTCTCAAGGTCATGTTGGCCTCATAAAAAGAATTGAGAAGTATGCCTTCTTTCTATATTATCTGGAAGAGTTTGTGTCAGGTTGATGTTATTTCTTCCTAAATTGGTTGAGTTTACTGGTGAAGCCATTTGGACCTGAAATTTTCTTTGTGGAAAGGTTTTTAACTATGGATTAAATTTCTTCCTTAGATTTAGAACGATTTAGGCTTTCTTTTCATTTAAAAAAAATCTTCTATCATTTTGGTAAATCGTACTTTACTTGAAAATTTTCAATTTTATCTAATGTTTTCAAATCTTTATAAAGTTGCTTATAATATCTCATTACGACCTTCTTAACAGCTGTAGGATCTATAGCAGTCATTCCTGATAGTGGTCAGTTTGCCTTTTCTCCCATTTCATCAGTTTCACCAGGAGTGAATCAATTTCAGTAGTCTTCTCCAAGAACAATATTTGACTTTTTTATCTTCTCTATTGTACATTTTCCCATGTTAATCATTTCTGTTCTTTATTATTTCCTTTATTCCACTTTCTTGGATTCATTTTTCTGATTTTTAAAAATTTGTTGACTTGGGAAATTAGGTCATTGGTTTTTGGGATTTATCCTTATTTAATATATGCATATTAAGACATTTCTTTCTCAGTGCAGCTGTAGCTATGTACCTGAAGTTTTTATGTATATCATACCTTCGTTACCATTTAATTAAAAATGTTTTCTAATTCCCATTGTGAGTTCTTTGATACATGGATCATGACTCAAAACATGAGATTTTCTAATTATCTTTTTGTTATTGATTTCTAGCTTAATTATACTGTGGTGAGAAAGCATATTCTGTATTATTTGAAACCATTGAAATCTGTTGAGATGTGCTTTATGGCCTAATTTGTGTTCAATTTTGGTAAATAGCCGGTATGTACTTGAAAAGACTGTGTGTGCTTTTGTTGTTGGGTGCATTGCTTTATATTTATGTTGGTTAGGTTAAGTTTGTAAAGTTTGTAGCTAAGTACTCTCTATTCCTAGTGATTGTTTTTAGTCTGCTTGTTTTGTAAATTGCTGAGAGAGCTGTGTTAAACATTGTCTGCTATGTATTTCTGTCGGTGTGGAATTGATACAATGTAGGCTATGTGTGTGTTTTGCTGTAGCAGATACTCTTTTCCAAAGTGATTTTTACCAATTTACACCCCCATCAGCATTTTATGAGAGTTCTAATTGTTCCAAATTCTGATACTTAGATTTATATGTCTTTTTCCTTTTGTCTATTCTGGTGTGAATTCAATGGTATTACATTATAAACTTAATTTGCATTTCTCTGATGACCTATTTTGGATATCCTATTTTGTGAAGTGCTGTTCAGATCTGTTGGAGGAGGTCATCAAGAGGATATGACTGCTGGTTGACCCATGAGCTGGACCCAGGCAATCAGAAGCTTCTTAACCCTTACCCTGTCCTTGGAATGTACATCTTGCCTACTATTCGCATACTAGAAGCCGTTTCAAGGACGTACATACCCTTGAGAGAGTAAGGTGTTGTTGAGAGTATCTGGACTGAATATGTGACTGAACTCAGTAAAGCTTCTATATAAACTTTTAAGATTCTACTGGGCAGCTGTGGAGATCTGCTCATCTTGCATCCACTCAAGACAAGCCTCATATATATAAGTTCTCTTGCTTATTAAAACTTCCACCTACCGGTTTGGAGTGGTCTGTCTCTTTCTTCAGTCTCTCCTTGCCCCCCATGTACAGAGGCCATTTTGCGAACCAACAAGATCTTTTGCCCATTTTTCTACTGGGCTGTTTACTTTTTTCTTATTGGTTTGTAGGAATTCGTTATAGATTCTGGATAGAAGTCCTTTTCTGAATACATGTATTGCAAATATCTTTTCCCATTTGGTGGCTTGCATTTTCATTCTCTTAATTGTAGTTATTAAGGAACAAGAATTCTTAATTTTAATGTAGTCTAATTTATCAATATATCCTTTACAGTTAACTATTTTTGTGTCATGCTTAAGAAATCTCTGCTACCCCAATGTCATAAAGATATATTTCTTTTTCTTTTTTTCCTGCTTTTTGTCCCCAAACCTCCCAAGTACATAGTTGTATATTTTAGTTGTGGGTCCTTCTAGTTGTGAAAGATATTTCTATGCTTTCTTCTAGAAGCTTTATTATTTTAGCTCTCACATTAGGACTAAATTTAGATCTTTTTAGTTGGTATGAGGTAGGAATCAAGATTGATTTATTTCCGTGTAATATCCAGTTGACACAGCACCACGTATTCAAAAGATCTTTCTTTTCCCATTGACTATAGTATTGCTTTGTCATAAACTAGGTGACTACATGTGAGTCCTTTCACTCACCATAATTCCCTTGAGATGTATCGAAGTTGTTGTGTGTATTAATAGTTCACTTCTTAGTATTACTGAGTAGTAGTCTATGGTATGGATGTATCATAGTTTGTTTAAGCATTCACCTGTTGAGGGACATTTTAGTTGTTTCTAGTTTTCAGCTATAAGGAATAAAGCTGCTATGAACATTTGAGTACAGATCTTTGTGTGAACATGAGTTCTCATTTCTCTGGGATAAATGCTCGAGAGTACAATTGTTGGGTCATATGGTAAGCACATATTTAGTTTTGTTAAGAAACTGCCTAAATATTTTCCAGGGTGACTGTACCATTTTACACTTCCACCAGCAATATATGAATGACCCAATTTCATAACATCCTCAACAGTATTTGGTGTTATTACTATTTTTTTAGCCATTCTGAGAAGTGTGTAGTAATATTTCATTGTGACTTTAATTTGCTTTTCCCTAATGACTAATGATGCTGAACATCTTTTCATGTGCTTATTTGCCATCTTTACGTCCTCTTCCTCTTCAGTATCTTTTGCTCATTTTCTAATTGGGTTGTTTGTTTATTTTTTCTGGTGAATTTTGAGAGTTCATTGTATGTTCTAGATACAAGTCCTGGTCATTGCTTTTTAAGACAGTAAACACATTTATTAAGTTTTTTTTCCTCATCCTTACTTCTCATTTTTACTGCTTCTTTCTAAATTAATTTCTTTTTGCACAAATACAAACTTTAAGAAATTTGAAATAGTTTAGCTGGATATAATATTTTGCTTAACAGTTTATTTCTTTAAAAATTTTAAAGATATTTCTCCCTAGTCTTGCATATGGTGTTGAGAAGTCTGTCTGTTTAAATTTTATTGTTTTATAGATTTAGCCTTTACAGTTTTCTATTTCTTAGGATGTCTTTTCATTTCATTATACTAGGTCTAGGGTGGGTTTAGTAATACAGGCAGTACTTTGAGGTCTTACATCTTTCTTTAATTTTTCATGGGACTTCTTCATTCCTTCCCTTATGTTTACTTTTAAAAATTCTCCAAGGATCCTGATAGACAGATGCTAACACATCCACTCTCCATATCTTATTAATTTTATTGTTTTCATCTGTTTATTCTTTTCTATTGCCTTCAGGGAAGGTTTCTCAATCTGATTTTCCAGGTCACTAGTTTGTTCTTCAATTCTCACTGTTTTGTTCCATCCATCTACTGAATTCTTTGTTTCAACAATAGTATACTTTATACCTAGTCTCCATTTGATTCTTTTTCACCGTAGTTTGTTCTTGCTTCATGTTTCTAATATCCTCTCTTATTTCCTTGAAAGAATACTTATTAAGCTTAAGTTCACTCTGTTCCATTATTATGCTTCCTCTGGTAAAGGATGTTTTCATGTGTGGTCTTTGTTTCAAGCTGTTTGTGCTTTTAGCTTTCTTTCCTCCTGAGCTTAGCTTCTGTTGTCTTGGAATAGTCAGCTGACTTGGCTACAGTGTCCACCTGGAAGGAGGGGTGAAAGCCTGGACTGTAGCTTGTGTACTTCTAAGTAAGCTTAGGATGTGTGTGTGTGTGTGTATGTGTGTGTGTGTGTGTGTCCCCATCTGAGGGTGAGGAGCCTCTGTGCCGCAGTTTGGGGTCATCTCTTCTTCACAAGGAAAGTAAAAGATCTCAGATTAGAATTTGCTTGACTTCCTTCGCCCAAACCTGAAAATTTACCTTCATCTGCACCCATCCTTCCGCTGTCTCTTTAGAATGGGAGGGATGTTCCTCACTTCCTCTTTAGGTCTTTAGGCCTAACTTCTCCAAACTGTCCCTTCCTCCCACGTCCTCTTCCAGCTTTCTCCCTCTTTTTCTTCGTCTTGTTAAAGTTAGATTTAATGAAGGTATTGTCTGTTTTCACCGTCCCAAATTCTTTCCTTTCTGCATATACCTAGGCAGTCTTCTGACCCCAGCACTCTACTGAGAATGTCATGGACGACCTCTTTATTGTTCAATCCAGGGATCACTTTTCAGCACTTGTCTTCCTTTTCTTTCTGTAGTATACGTTACTGTTGACTACTCCTTTCTCTCCAAGCACTCTCCTTTGCAGCCTTTCCTCCCTCTGCCCTTCTCTTACATGTTGGTGTTCTTTGCTGTTCTGTCCTGGGCAGCTGTACATTGCCCATGCCTGGTTTTATCGTTTTCTATGGTTATATAATGATGACTCTAAAGCTATATCCTATTTTAGATCTCTTTCCTGAGCTTTCAATCTGTAATATCTAGCTGCCTATTTGACTAGTTAACTCTTGCTCATTCTCTGTATTTGAGATTCTATGTTCCTTCTTTTGGGTAGCCTTATTGTACCGCTGTCCCATTCAAACCCATGTTCAATGTCCTTCCTGTTTGTCCCCGCAGCACCCTGTATTAGCCCACTGAGGTTTCTTGTTTCCCCCACTAAGGTGTGAGCTCTGTGAAGGCAAGGATTGTGTTTGCTTCCTTTCCATTGTTTCCCTGGTGCCTGACAGTGTGTGATAGTTAATATTTAGTAAATATATCTTTGCATGCATGACATTCAAATATCTCTCTTTGCTTTTCTAGTGTCAAATACTGGTGCAGATGGAATGCTTGATTTTCCAAAAACATCTCTTCTGGAACATATTATAAAAAGAAAAAATATAATTTCTATAGACGCTGCTGTGAAATTTGTAAAATTAGCTTTTACCTATGAGGAATGGAGTCTTTTTGAATCTTCAGCTGGGCAGGTTATTGATTTTCTCCAGGTAATACAAGCAAAACCAGTAATTTGTTTTTATTTTGTTAAGATGACATTGAACTGCCAATTAACTTGTGGGATACACTTCTCTTAGAGGCAGGATGACCCAGAGTCAAAGAAAGCAGAGAAGGATTTAATTCTTCTTGTTGCAATAGAGCCTCTAATCAATGTAAAGAGAAACAAAGGTTTGATCTTTCCTTTGGAAAACTGCAAAGAAGGACAGTCAGCTCAAGTTCATGTAAAAAAAAGTACTTTTCATGGTGAGTATTTATTTGCCTTTTTGAAAAATTAAGATATTTATATGATAAAATAGGCTCTTTATAGGTGAGTTAAGAGAAAGAATGTTCAAGGCAGAGGGAGCAGCAAGTGCAAAGGCCCTGAGGCAAGAGTGTGCTTGGTTGTTGAAGTAATGGCAAGAGGCATGTATGGCTGGAGTACGATGGTGGTGGTAGTGGAATTTGAGCATGTGGTAGGGGATGAGGTCAAGGAAATAGCTGGGCACCAGATCTTGCAGGCTCCTAGGCCTTAAGGATGCTGGATTTATTCTGAATGATGGTTTGAGTAGAAGAATGAGGCTCTACTTGGCTCCTGCCTTGTTGGTGAGAGGCCAGCAGGACAGTAAACCAAAAGCCTTCAGTTCACTTTGGTAAGGAAGGTTCGTTTGATGGTCTCCTCTCTCTTTCCAGCATGCAGTTTTTTTCATTCTATGACTTTTTCATCTTAAAAGTTGTATATATAATCGAAAATCTGTAATCTTTATTTTTTGACCAATAAGAATATTTAATTCCATGTTTTTTTATGTTTTCTCATGCTCTTAAGGCATTGCATGGCTGCTCAACTACAGTAAAAAATTTGCACCAAGTAATGATACATTTTTTTCTAGTGGTTTCTGAATAGATATTTTTATTAATTTTATTTCAACTGCCATATTTTATGTGTGTTTTAATATTATAAGCTTCCTCTGTTCCATTTTGGACATAGTTGGTATTCAGAGTGCAGATTAATGATCATACTAATAGTCTATTTTAATTGAATTAGGGCCCACTTAGGCTGGTTTTCATATAGAAACATTTAAAGTCTCTTATTGATATGATATTTACTCAGATATCATTTCTGTCCTTTTTGTAGAACTTTTGTGTTTCTGTGCCTTTTCTGTTTGAAATTTTGAAGTTGATTTTTTTTTTTGTTTCATTTTCCTCTACTTTGTGAATTGAGATACCTGGGTGATGACTTACGGATATTCAGAAGACATTTTCCATTTGGCAGCAATCTTGTATTCCTGTGTCTCTGACTCTTCCCAGGTGAAATAGCTATTTTGGATAATTTTTAATAGTATTGAAGGAGGCTATTATACCTAATTTAAAGCCAGATTTAAAATGTTGCAGGAATTGTACTTTGTCAAAATTCTATGTCATTTAATCAGTGGAATAAGAGGTGGAGTCATATCCTGACTTGTAATTTTGTCTCTTTTTGTTGTTGTTAGTATTTTGAGTGTCAAATCTGTCCCTTTTGGGAAATTCCTAGGCTAGCTATATTTCTAATACTGAAGGTAATGAAGGTGTTAGTGGAGAGTAATATTCTTAATGAAATACTGCATTTCAGGCCATGAGTACGAAGCCTGGGTATCATTTGGAACTACTTTGCACGCAATGGCCAGTATTGAGAAATGACCTATTTTGGGGTATGGATGTTTAAGCAAAACTAGCATAGCACTGGTTTCAAAACTGAACTCCAGGGGTTCCCCAGGGCTTCTCTGAGTTTTCTCGGGAGTCCAGCTTTGGGCAACATCACTCTAACCTGTTTTTATTAGTCCTGTCTACAGTGTTGAGATACTGATGGAATTTCATTTGAAAATGCGGTTTTACCATTGTAAAAAATGTTTGAAAACCACAATTGCAATCACTGTATTAACTTTTGTTCAAGTAAGTGAAACACAGTCAGGGACTTGAGAAGTTCTCCTGTTAGATTTTCTCTATTTTTTCTGGGTTTATTAGATTATGTCATAACCTCTGATGGGTATTTAATTTTTCAAAGAAAGGTATTTGGTAGCAAATGTAATTATTATAGTAGGAGAGCTAAACCATAAAACAACAATCAAGGCTGAAAAAGGAAAGAAAATTTCGTCTATCTGTTCTTTTAGCAATCATGCATGTCTTAGTTCAGTTCAATTCTATTCAATAAACATTTGTTGATCTCTTTTGTGTTCCCAGGTGTGGTACTAAGGTACTACATATGCAAATTAAATCTTAGAGCTGCCCCAAAGGAACCCAGTTTGGTATATTTTAATTATAGACTCATTATCTTTCTACTTCACGTATAATGAGTAACTTCATTTTTCTTCTGAAAACAGCCAAGTAACTGATTTGAGAGGAGATGTGCTCATTCTGGGTCATCTGTTGACGTTCTGTTTAGTTTCTTCATGTCTCTCCTTGTCCATATTCTTTCCCAGCTCCCCATTCCCTCTCCCCTACTAGTTTATTTCTCTTCCTCCCATTCTTTATTATTTTAATGTAAGAATTTTACAAAGAAAAAGGATATAAAAATTTCAGATTTGGATGGAATTAATTGGTTTACATACTTGCCTAAAAATGTTTGGGACTTTTCTTTTTTGAGACTCAGAAGTTGCCTAGAGCATTCTTTCAGGGTGAGGACTCGAGAGCTAGACTGCCTGGGTTTGAATCCCGGCTTTGCTACTTTCTATTCATTTCATCTTGGGAAAAACCACTTAATCTTCTTGTGCTTCAGTTTGCTCATCTGTAAAGTGGGGATGATATTAATAGTACTCACCTCATAGGGTTGTTATGAGGATTAAATGAGTTGGTGGATATCTTCATCTACTGGGGCTGCCATAGCAAAACACCATAGCCTGGGTGGCGTAAACAACAACGTTTATTTCTCACAGTTATGGAGGCTGGGAAATCCCAGATCAATGCACCAACAAATTTGGTGTCTGGTGAGAGCCCGCCTCTTGGTTCATAGAGAGCTGTCTTCTCACCGTGTCTTCACTTGGTGGAAAGAGAGTGAGAGACTCTGGGGGTCCCTTTTATAAGCACACTAATCCCATCTTGAAGGTTCCACTCTTGTGCCTAATTACCTCCTAAAGGCCCCACGTCCTATGCGATCACACTGGGAGTTAGGATTTCCACATAGGAATTTGAAGACCCAAACATTCAGTCCATTGCCGTATATGTAAAGCTCTTAGAATGTTGCCTGGCACCCGTTAAATGTTACATATCTATATATCTTACTATTCTTACCAATTTGCTTTATCCCTTTTATTTTCAGAATGTTCAGCCAGATAAAGAAATCGTTGTGGACATGGTAATGTTCCTATGGCAGAAATGCAAAGTAGGACTTCAGCGGATCCATGTGTCCAGAAATGACTATGCAAAATTCATCCAGAAAATCAGCACTAATAAAGTATTCCGTTTTGTTTCCTTTCACATGTTTTTTGTTATTGCTAATTTAAGTTGTGATGCACAGTTCAAATCTGAGTTTTCTGTATTTACCCACCTGCATAAGTACCATTCTTTAGATGTAGTGGTACATGAGCCCCTTTAAAGTGTGTTCTCCGCACTTCTGCCTCGGTTGAGTTTTGGGGAGTGGGGAGGTGTTTTAGGTTTTTAAGGGAGGAATAAATATAGTGTGTCTAAGGTCACATGAGCTTGGATAAATTCATTAAGAAGGTTAATATTAGAAAATACAAATAGGTAAGGAGTTTCAGGGTTTTTTTTTTTTTTGCAATAATATATTTAGACAATTTTAAAGAGCTGTTTATGGGAAGGAGAAACTTGAGCAGGTGAATATTATAACCTGGAAACTTAGGAGACAATATTTTAGCAATAACACAGTCTCCTGTGATTCCGAGGCCTCCTCAGATTAGCTGCATTAGGATGCATGGGCGTGATTTTTATCATGTACTCTGAGAAAGTAATGATGTGGGTGCATGAATATTATTTTCTCATCTTAGCTCCCAGAGTGTGATGGCTAATTTTATGTGCTAAGCTTTGGGGATAAAGGCATGAAAGACAGTTTTCAAGGCACCTCGCATAGAGATTGAAACACCTGCTGCCTCCTCACTGTTTTGGAGGACTTTGTAGTGATCACAGCAGCTGCTTTTAGAAGGGAGAATAAGAATTTTGAAGATACAGATAATCTTCACTGATATGTAAAAATAACAGGTGCTGAATTTTCCAATATGGCTGTAGATAGGTAGACTCTAAGCTTAAGTGAATCTTCTTTATGAATTTATGTAAATAGACTGATTGTTAAATACCGTCTTATTAGGATCACTGATCTTTATATTATTTATAATTAAGATGCGCTAATAAGGAGGGGTACCTGTATAACATTTTCATATGATTAGAAGATGGTGATTTTAAAGAAGTACTAAATTTTGAGAAATGTGACTATTTCTACAATGTAATGCACTTTAAATGATTTTACTGTATGTTTTCTCTTTTTAGTGGGTATATCTTCTGTGGCAGATAAATGAAGTAATTCACTGCTGTAAAATGGAAGGCTTTGACATTGTGGTGGTGGCTGAGGTCACATTACGATTAAGTGAAATATTGGAGTCTTTAGGAAACCCAAGAAAATTAAAAAAATCTCTAGGTAAAATATTGAGTGAAAAAGTATGAGGTTATAAAATATATATATATACATACACACATGAATATATAAATATAAATTGGGATACAGAATAACTTCTGTTATTAGAAACTAGGCATTTCATTGTGCTTCACTGTTGATTTATAATCAGAAATAGAAATAGTATAGGTTTAACCAAGTGGATGTTAAAAAAAGGTTATATACTCTATGATTCAGTGCGAGACAAAACTATTTTTGTCTGCTTCTCAGTCATGTGTTCCCCTTTTCCATTCCTCTTGACCACCTGCTCCTCTCTCCTCTGCCCCAAGCTTCCTTTTTTTCCTTTCTCTCTTCCCTTTTATCCCCTTTTCTACTTCCTCCTCTTCCATTTCCCGATAGAGTGTATGTTTCTCAAAGGAAGAGAGCATGTTTTGGTCACCGTTATATTATTGGCACCCACCACTCTGCCTGACACAGAGAGGGAGCTCAAATAAATGTTGAATGGATCAGTGTCCTTCTACCTTTTGTTTCCTTTTTAATTCTCTCCTCTCGTCTGATTACCTCCTTTAAAAATTCTTTTTCTTTCTTTGTTTATTCTATTTCTCCTCTTCTTTTCTCCTTTCTTCTTGTCGTCTTCTTTTTGCCCTCATTTCCCACCCACTCCCCTACTTTCCCTGTCCCGACCCCTTTCTACCATCATTCTCTTCTCCTCCCAGAAGGTGCCTTCTCTCAAACGATGGCCTTATGCTCTGACCTGCTTGTCCATTCTCTGCCTGTGGTTGAACCCCGGAACTCTCTGTTTCATTAGTTAACCCATATGTAGAGAATGAGGTGGGGGTGTCCATGGTGGGTGTCTACTTTCCTATTTCACCCCACTTACAGAGTATGTATGACATTTGGGGGACTTTGTAATACAGTAATGATTTTCCCGAAGGTTCACTAATCTGGCTCTACCTATCCTTGATTGTTGAGTGTGGCTTTGCAAATGGAGTTTTATAGCCACTGTTCTCAAACTTTGATTGACAGCAGTATCACCTGGGAATTTGTTAAAAGTGCAAGACACAGGCCCTATCCTGTTTCATCTAGGCTGGACCTTTGTAGTCTTTATTAGCTTACCAAGGGATTTTGATAGGCATCAAAGTTTGAGAACCACTGCTTAGAGGTCCCTGGCTGTCCAACACATTCAATGGCCTGAAGTCATATTTTTTGAAATGTTCTGTCTTAAAATGCTTTTTCCTTTTTTTATACTTTTATTATGCAGAATTTCACTTATAAAGTAGAGAGATGAAATAAGTCGCCATGTATGCATCATCCAATACCAATAATTTTCAACATTTTTCCAATCTTATTTCATCTCTCCTGGCAACACTTGCTTTTTTCTGGAATGTTTTAAAGCAAACGTTATGTTATCTCTACCAGCAAATACCTCATATATATGTTTCTATCTATCTATCTATCTATCCATCGATCTGTAATAGATGAAGATTTTTCTTTATAAAGCCACAATGCCATTTTTATTATACCTTACAAAATTAGTGAAAATTCCTATGTTTGTGATTGTATTAAAAATGTCTTAAGTTGGTTTGTTCCAGTCAGGATCCAAACAAGCCCACACATTTTATTTTCTTACATGTTTCTTAAATCTCTCTTTCTAATCTGTAATAGTTTTTTCTTTCTTCACCCTCTTTTCAAGCTATTTATTTTTTTGAAGAAATCTGGTCATCACTCTGTAGGATCTCCCACATTCTGGATTTGGCTATTTTCATCCTTGTGGTTGGTTAATTTGCCCCTCTACCTAGTAGTTAGATCTAGAGGCTTGCTTAGATTCAAGTGATATCTTGTCAAAAAGAATTCTTGCCAATATCTTATTTTTTTGGCAAGAATACTTCATAGGTGGTGCTGTTTATTCCCTATCGCATTGAATTAGGAAGCTTATAATGCCTGGTTGTCCCACTTTTTGTGATGTAAAGATTTATGGGCGAGTTCAGATGTTGTTAGCCTGACCTTTTCCCTAGTTTGGTTTCCTCAGAAGTAGATTCAGAGACGAGAATTTGAGTGAAGTAGTTTATCTGGGATATTATCCAGGGAAGCAGGGTGGTGGGGTGGAGATGTGAAACAGAGCAGTAAAGAAGCCAATACAAGATACAGTCAGTTAATGAGAAGGCTACTGTTGTGGGTTCAGGGCTTATTCCCACGAGGCACCTCTAAGAGACTGTACCGAACATGCCTCAGAGAGCTGGGAAGTTGGGGTATTTATGCAACTTTATCTGTCATTGGTTGAAGGCTGCTGGAGGAGCGGGGCTGAGAAGCCAGAAGGGGCTTCTGACTTCTATCATTCCTTCTGCATTTATTATATTGAATTCTTAAATGAAGCGCTTACTTCATCAGCTATTTGGTTACTGTGATTATTTTGGATTGTGTGGTAGACATTATATTTGCTAAGTATTTTATGTAAATAATTTGAAGCTTTAGATGATGGTATGTTCTTCCAGAGATTTACGTTTGCTTTTACTAGATCGATGAAGGCACTCCTACTCCAGGAGCCCATTATTCCAGTTTGAGAGATTAAGATCATTTGAAGCTGAGATGCTCTCTCTTTGACCTATTTTTAGTTTACCCTAACACCTAGGATGCAGCACCTTCTGCTTCTCACACTTGGTGGGCGCTGGATGCCAATCTCTGTTGCTTTAGCCCTTCAAGGCTGTCAAAAGCACCATTCCTCTCAGCTTCCGTCTCCAGATTGACGGAAGTCCCCAGTGGGAAAAGTAGCTCTAATGCCATTCTATACTCCCTGGGCTCTCTTCTCAAGATCCAGGTGATACTTCCTTCTCAAAATCCTGGTTCTCTATGAATATTTTCATTATCTTCTTAGCTTGCAGATGAAAAAGAAGTGTATTTTTCCAGCTTTTCCAGTTGTTTCTAGCCAGGAGAATTTTTCCAGATTGCCTGTTACTGAAAGCAAAAGGCCCAATGATTGCTTTTTTAAAAAGCCTATTTCTTATTCAATTTTATTATTTTGTTTACTTGTTACTTTTGTGAGACTGTTTTATATTCTGTTTAATTATAAATGGGCTAAATACAATTTATTTTATTGATTTTTTGCCAGAATATTTTGTTTATAAAGAATTAATCAATATTGGAGCACAATCCATTTATAAATTTGAAAACATCTACATTAATGTAATGAAGGGTTGTGCCCATTTAGATATATAAATTCTTATGACTTTTTCAACAATGTTATTCTCACCATCCTATTGGCACATAAAATACAAAGCACAAGTCATTCTTGTATATTAATTATGGCAATGTACTTCAAGATGTTTATTAGGCTGTTTATTGAGTAATACATTGTTTAGTTTGGATTATTCACTAAATTTTAAGATAGGAAACTAGTATTGCCATATAAATAATTATAATTTATATTCCTTTAATTCAAACCAGCCTTCTCTGATATTTGTCCAAATTCATAAAGCTTCTACACTGATATTTCCTAAATGCTTTTCAATTGACTTTAAAGAATATATAGAAAGACCAATCTCTTTACCATAATATTACCTTGTTGATAATCAAGATTTTTGATTTGGTTAGTTGTTTTGAAGATTTTTAAAAATTAACTTATATACAGACAAAATTATGTGGAAGAGACAATTTGTAGTCAACTTCTAAGTGCTGAATCATTTCTAAAATCATGGCTAATTACAAAGATAACCAGTTCAGCATCATGTTTTTTATGATTATGATTCACTGCTCTGTTTCCATTTTTCTCTTTCCTCCTTTTCTTTCCTTGGATCCTTCCTTCTTTTCCTTTGTTTCTTCCTATCTCCTCCTCCTCTTTCTACTTTTCCTCTTTTTTCCCTCCTTTCCCTTTCTTCCTTCCTTTCACTCTTTCTTTTTTCAGAGACACCTTTAAGAAAAGAGACTAGTGACACCCCTGAGACTCCCAAAGGGAGCCCGGAAATTCTTCCAATATTGAAGGTATTGCAAAATATTTTAGAAAATGCTGTTAAAAACATGAATTTTAATTTTCAAATAATATTGAATTTCTAAGTGTGTAATGATTAATTATAGAAATAATTTTGAATATTTGAAACAAGAATTTGTGATTTCTACATACATTGAGAACTACAGGGACATTTTTCTACCTTTTGCTTTTACTCTAGGAAAAAAATCTAGTCAGCTATGAAAATAAGCTAGATAAAGTCTCTTAAAAGGATTTATAGTTATGTTACTATTGATATTTTGAATGTGTTGTGATTCATAGACTCATAGAGCAGAGATGTCCTCTCAACATGTGCCGCTAATGGATTAAATGAGTTATTACCTGTTTAAAGGGTACTCAGAACAGTCCTTGGCACATGGAAAGGTCTCAGTGAGTGTTAGCTTAAGAGAAGAAAGAGGGTGAGGGAGTTAAGTGGCCATTCCTCTTCTTGATTATGTTTTTCTTACAATATTTGAATCATTTCTGTACATCGTGGACTGTGTTGTTCTATAGATCAAATAGGAGTTAAAGGAACTGTCTCATATGTGTAATAAACATTCATTTATTTATAGGCAAGAACTAGAAAACTGTTTTGCAAACTCTGCCCTATGTGATGCTAGTACTATGCTTCAGAGAAAGATAGTAAGGATAGAAAGGTCAAGTAACGTTGGGTGACTTTGGGTTAAATACAATAGGTTCCTTACTGGAAGACTTATCGGCGGCATTAATTTGCTTATGAGCACTGTGATTTTCCAAAAAGGAGGTGCAGAAAACTGTATGTTCCCTTATTTGAGCATAACACCCATTTTACCCACTATGATACCTTCTTAGGACACTAGTGTTCATTGGCTACAGTTGCAAAATACTTTTCTAGAGAGAAAACCAGTGATCTGTATTTTCATTTGACTGATTAATTCAAAACCCGTAATTTTAAATTATGAAAGTTGTGTTAACATTAGAGGACATTTCGAGGTATGAAAAATGAAGAAATCTGTAATTTCCCTGTATAGACCTAAACATTATTATTTTCTATATCGTCTCCTAGTCTTTTTCACATTTTTTAATGCGGTAGCATTCTCATGTTTTTTTCTTAACATTATTTCATCAGAACTTCTCCTGTTGCTAAATGTTAATCCTCATGATTACTATATTTTCTCTGAAAAATTGATTGGAAATATGTGACATAAAATTATGAAGGCTATTATAGCAAAGACCCATTTCTCCATTGCTAGCTTAAGAAAGAAAGCATTAGTAGTAGTATAACTGGAACTCAACTCCCACTATCCCCTCCTGATGGCATCACCTAGGAATAACTACTGTTCTAAATATAGTGATTATAAATTCCAGGCCTTTTAGTGCTTTTATTACATATGTGTGTATTCTTAGGCAGTAGAGAGTATTGTTTTTGACTTTATATAAACAGTGTCATACTGTGTGTACTCTTCTTCTGTTCACTTTTTGTCTCACTATTGTGCTTGTGAGAGCCACTCAGATTGATTTGTGTAGTCATGGTGTTCATTTCCACTTCTACATCCAACTTGCTCAAGATTGCACAGTCAGTGGATTTGAGCTTAGGTGTGTTACTTTCAAAGTCCGGGCATTTAGCTACTACGCTATGTTGCCTCTTGATTTTATAAAAGTGTCTTCAGGATGTTTGTATAAAAGATATTTTTCTAATGCATAAAAAATGCAAGTCCTAAGAAACATGGTACCAGTCAAATGTCATGAATGTACTAGAGGACTGGGGTGGGGGAGCGTGTCATTCTGAATTTACTTTCTCAAATGAATGTTCAAGTTCTAATTATGGGTTTCAGGAAATGCAATTTTGAGTTCTTCGTGCTGTGTTGTGTCTTCTGAAGAGAGCTGGAGCTGAGAAATCTTAAATTGGGAACAGAGAATGTTTGAACTGCCTAAGAGATTGAGGAGGCATAATGCTGTCTGCCAGTGGTTTTTCTGGGGATCACTTACAGTGCTTGCTAATTATGCAGCTTCCTATTTCCCACTCTAGACATATTGAAGCATAATTTCAGGTGTGAGGTTCTTAAAAATTTGTAATTCCAGGCGTGTGCCTCTTAAAACTTCCCCATGTAGATTCTTAAGGAGACTAGAGTTGAGAATTCCTGGCACATGGTGGCCTAGCAGTTATTCTCTGAGGCTTCATAGGGAAGGAATAAGAATACTAGTAGAAGTTACAAAGTGCTAGATTTTGGCTCGAGATGGAAATTTCCTGGTGATTAAAACCACTAAATGAAATGGATTTCTTAGAAGATGGCAATTTTCTCGTAATGAAGAAACTGAAGACTGTTTATGAACTGTTGCTGCTATTATTTAAATTAGAAAAATGCACCCTTTTCTTGAGATAATTCATTGCTATCTGCTGGGAAATTGTCAACGTAAATATACAAGTCTATGATGACAGCACTGTGAATAGCACCACCTAAAACTGTCCCGCACACCACCTGCCCAGCTGTATTGGGGCAGAGGGTAGAGGCAGTAGAGCTGATTCATTGGTATGGTCCAAAGGCACAGAAGTTGGTGTTAGAAGACCTAGAGTTGAGTTGTGACTCTGATATTGACTGTTTGTGTGATCTTGAATGAATTATTTCATTTGTTTGAATGTAAGTGTCCTCATCTGTAAGATTATAAGAATAATACCTATTTTACTGGTACTGTTTAAGTTACACAGTTTAAATGAGATATTGGTAACATTGTGGAAACCAGTACCTGGCACATGGTAGCTACTGTTCTCTTTTGTTTCACGTAGAACACTGAATCTCAACCTAGGGTCTCAGACCCATCTGGAGGGGAGTGAAGTGGGAAGAAGGAGTGAGAATTTATTGTAAGGAAAGTCCAAAATCTATATGCTCCCTTAGTAGAGTCTCTAGGTGGGATAAATTATGTATCTTGCATATATCCATACAACTATGTGCTATTGTGACTATATAAAAAACATTTAGGGGCTGGCCCCGTGGCCGAGTGGTTAAGTTTGCGTGCTCCGCTGCAGGCGGCCCAGTGTTTCGTTGGTTCGAATCCTGGGCGCGGACATGGCACTGCTCATCAGACCACGCTGAGGCAGCGTCCCACATGCCACAACTAGAAGGACCCACAACGAAGAATATACAACTATGTACTGGGGGGCTTTGGGGAGAAAAAGGAAAAAATAAAATCTTTAAAAAAAAAACATTTAAAAGTTTTACTGAATACATAGCAGCTATTTTTTCAACAAATAAATTATAATAATTAATAAGATCTACTCATAGGACTGTAGCATTAAAAAATTAGTCCTTGTAAAGCCTTTAGTCCAGTGCCTGGAACATATTTTAATTAAATGTTAGCTGTGATGATAGCAAAGATAGTAACAAAGATGATGGTGATAGAATGTGTGTGTATGTGGGGTCTTTGAAATTTTTTGATGTTAAAAATGTCCCTTTAGGGACTGCTGTTGCTGGCAAAACAGCAAAGTAGATGACAAAGCATGTAGAAATTGTAGACAGGATTGAAGAAATATCCTCAAGCATATTTCAGAGTTCACAAGAAGTAAGGTAAGGCCCAGGGGCCAAGATAGAAAGGGGAGCTGAAAGCCAGGATGGTAAGTTTATGAGCAGATGCTGCAGTGGGTTGATGGGCTCACTTAACGAAGAAACTTGGATTAACAGGCATCCAGGCACAAGAGATGAGGCTTGAGCACGTGAAAGATGGGTCCTTGGAACTGAGACTCACACATAACTTTAGACTCTACAGAAGACTACGTTCTAAGAAGAGGTAGACTGGAAACATTCTGCCTGTCTCCATAGGGAAGTATCTTAAGTTGGCTACTGAGAAGTGGAGTTGATGGGAGAAAGTTTCTCTTTTTATTGATTTATAATCTGGGCCTGCCCTCACATGGGTCCATTTGACTTTACACTACTTGGGTTACTTGGGAAGCTCCCTGAGCCTGTGATTCTTGAGTGGAGATATATGTATCTCTATATATCTTGAGTGGATATATGTAATCAAATTGTGTATATTCCAGGAATGCAAGGATGATTTAACACTAGAAAAATCTATAATGCAATACACCACATTAGCAGATGAAAGGAAAAAAAATATAACCACCTCACTAGATAAAGAGAAGCAACAGAAGCATTTGACAAAATCCAACAACCATCTTTTAAAAATAACTCTTAAGTTAGAAACAGAAGAGAACTTCTGTATCCTATAAAGGATATTGTCTGAAGACCTGCGATAAATGTTATACCTATGGTAAAAGACTAAAAACAGTCCCTTTATGCTGATGTAACAACGTAGGGATATCTGTCATTCTTTTGTCGTGTCCTAGAGGTCTTAGGCAGCTGGGTAAAAAGGGCAAGCAAGCAAAAAAAAAAAAAAAAGACTGAAAAGGTAGTATCAACCTGTCTTTATTCACAGACAAGTACAATCACTGAATTTTTTTTTTTAAAGATTGGCACCTGAGCTAACAACTGTTGCCAATCTTCTTTTTTTGTCTTCTGCTTTTTCTCCCCAAATCCCCCCAGTACATAGTTGCATATTTTAGTTGTGAGTCCTTCTAGTTGTGGCGTGTGGGACGCTGCCTCAGCATGACTTGATGAGCTGTGCCATGTCCGTGCCCAGGATCTGAACTGGTGAAACCCTGGGCCACCGAAGAGGAGCATTCAAACTTCACCACTCGGCCACGGGGCTGGCCGCTCATTGAACATTTTTAGTAATAGCAATCCAAGTGTCCATCAGCCGAAGAGTGGGTAAATAAATTGTGACATATTCCTCAGTGTAACACTGTTTCATTGTAACCCTGAGGATGAATGAACTAGAGTGGTCTTGAACTAGAATCAGCTTGGCATCATTGCCGTCTCCTTCTGTCGTCACCTTTGCATTATAGGGGAGAAACCTGGAACTCCATTTCCCAGCATCTCATTTCCATATGGTTCTAGGTTAGTCTTCCAGTGAGGGGCATTTGCATGAACTTGCAGTGCAAAAGGGAAGAGAGAATCCTTATTCTACAGTGGGAGGTGGAAGAAGTGAATTTACCAGCCCTGCTGAGCAAGCTCTTGCAATTCACTTGCTTCATCTAGTAGACACTGGAGGTTGTTGTCCACTGCCTCCTAGATTCTTAGATTCACAGAGGCTTCTGCATGCAGCAGAATAGTCACCAGCATTTTTCCTAATCTTTGCTCCCCCAGGCCTTCCAATGGGGTTGGACACCTCTGGTTCTGTGTGTTAAATCCCTTTCTGCTTGGAATCTCTAGTCATTCTGTGTTCCTGATCAAACCCTGACTGACACATTGAGTTACATATACCAGCATGAAAAAGTTTCAGCAACACATGGTTGAGTGCAAAAAGCGAAGTGCAGAATTTTATGAGAACTAAAAAATATGCAAAGCAATATTGCATATTGTTAATGGATACATACACATGTACTGAAAGTTTGAAAACGCGAAGAATGGTAAAAGCCAATTCAGGGACAGTGGCTACCTCTAGGGGCAGAGAAGAGGAATGTCATTGTGGACAGTTGTGCAGGGGATCTCAGTTACATGCATGTATGTGTTTGCTTTATTGCCTAAAAATTTTCTGCAGAAAATATGGAAAATTAGCAAGTTTGAACAAAGCTGATTGCTCTTTATATTATTCTCTATATTTGTCTCTCTGTGAGAATAATTACATTGAAAAGGTATTTAGTTTTGAAAATCATGACATGTAGACCATTAGATTTAATGGGCTCTAAGTCTAGATTTTCAGCTCTGAGACTCTGAAATTTTAAAAGTAAATTAACTTTCAAAATAAAGTATGTGAAAATGACAAATTATGTGTTACATTTTTAAAATTTGTCTGTACCTTTGGTACAATCAGAATTTTGAAAAAACAAAAGAAAATGGTATACATGTTTGCGAAAAGTTTAATTTGTATTTGGAAAAATGATGAAATGTATTTATTATTTCACCTTCATTAATATTACTCCACATTTAATCAAAGACAACTTAGTAAGAAATACAACATTGTTGATGTTGGATAGACTATTTAAACTTTTATTATTTGGTTTTGAATTGTTGTTAAAAGATGTTTGAAGGTGTTGCATATGATTTTCCCTTAAATTTTCTTTTTCTTTTTTGTTTATAAAATTACTTTAGAAAAAACCTGTGGAACAGTTATTTCTGGCTTATGAACTTCTTGACAAAGCAATTGGTGGAATAAATTTGAATTGCATGTTAACTACTTTGCCAAATGGATCATGCGTGATTGACCACTGCTATGCTAAGGTAAGAATGGGAAAAGCTTACGTTAGATTGAAGTTTTACTAAACTAGGAAGAGGGCTGGCCTTGCATGTAGGAGAGTCAAGCACGATTTGTGGTGGTTCCCCTCTCACAGGCTGGAAACACACTCCCCTCTTCCCAGAAGAAATCAAGAAGAATGAGGAGTCTGAATTTGTCATTGAAGAGGCCACTGATTAATTAAAAAAGCAGACATTAGTGTGTAAGCCAGATTGCAAAGGGCTGAGAAGAATTTAATGGCTGAGAGTAAAATGATAACTTGAGTGCTAATAGGCTACAGCTGTATTTAGTATGTTTTGATAACTGTATTTCCTTTTTATTTTTACTTCAACTCTACCAAAGTACGCCCACGATATAGATGGAGACATTTGCAAACCAGTCACACAGAATAGTTTCATAATGGATTTGCATCTTGAACTAATCCAAGCCCAGCACCGAATAGCCGTTGTGCTTCTTGACCAGTTGCAAGGTAGTAGTCATCAAAGCAAATGATTTGTTATGAATCAATTTTAACACAAGTTCAAGTATAGAGTCAATTTAATTTGTAAATTATGTTCTTGTGGACTGGATGTTTTCCAGATAAATTTCATTATTTTGTTTTTTCTTACTTCTCTGATTAATATCAACAGATATCTTTCATTATTTCTTTATATCTTGCATAGCAAATCAATTAGTAAACTTCTAAAAAACTTTAAGTTTGTTTGAGTTATAGTAAATTATTGGTATTTTGTTAATTCAGTCAAGCCAATGTTCGTTGAGTGCCTGTCAAGATCCGGGAACCATATTAGGCTTGGTTCAAATAAGACACAGCCTCTAGTTTTGAGCTTCTAGATAAGCAAGCCAACTATAACAGTCGTGGTTAATAAATGTAATGCAAGTGGACTCAGAGTGTTTGTTATGGGCACACAGAAGAGCAATATCTATATTAGACAAGAAAGTCAGGGATGGCTTCCTGGAAGGGGTGATAGTTGACCAGGAAACTAGTGAATATTATCTTTATGAAGATCGAAAAGGAGACCATCATTTTGGATAGAGAAAATGGCCTTTAGCAAGTTGGACGCATTGTATGGTGCCGTTTAGGAACTTCTGGAATTCTCTCGTGGCTGGAGTAAAGAGCATATGCAGGGAATGACACAGATAAGCTAGAGAGGTAGATCCCAGTTAGATCTGGAAGGGCTAAGGGTTTATTTTATCC
Organism: Equus asinus; assembly: GCF_041296235.1. Taxonomy (NCBI): domain Eukaryota; kingdom Metazoa; phylum Chordata; class Mammalia; order Perissodactyla; family Equidae; genus Equus; species Equus asinus. The sequence continues at coordinate 37,133,933 of NC_091793.1, forward strand.
TGGAAGCTATTGAAAAACTTAGAAAGACACCTCTGACAGCAGTGTCAGAGGGCAGATGAGTTGGATCTAAGTTGTTTTTGCCTGATTATCAGGTAAAGAGGTCAAAATATTTTTTAAAAGATGCCAATAGTAGCACAAATAACATGTTTACTTGAGTTTCAAAATAAGATTTAGTATCCTTAAGTCTAAAAACTCTTCTGTTTGAGGTTAAATTTTGATAAAGCCAAGTTCCTCTTGGCATGATTATATAGCCAATATTCATGTAACTGGCATATCTCCTTTTAAGTTACTGAGTAATTATAGAATAGAACTAAATGTTCTGGCCTAATATGACCTCTGATCTCCATCTAAAGCATTCAGATGTCACATAATATATACAGCTAAATAGATTTAATCAGATGCTGGTTAATTAGTTAATTAATTAATTTTTTGAGCACAGACTTTCCCCCCAGCTTTAAGATATAATTGACATATAACATTGTATAAGTTTAAGATGTACAATGTGTCAATTTGATACACATATATTGTGAGATGGTTTAGCTAGTGTTAGCTAAAACCTTCATCACGTCACATTATTAACATTTTTTTTTTGTGATGAGAGCATTTAAAATCTACTCTTAGCAACTTTCAAGTGTATAACACAGTATTATTGACTGTAATCACTATGCTGCACATTAGATTCCCCAGAACTTACTCTTCTTGTAACTGGAAGTTTGTACCCTTTGACCAACGTTTCCCTATTTCCTCCACCCCCAGCCCCTGGTAAAACCACCACTCTACTCTTGGTTTCTGTGAGTTTGACTTTTTTAGATTCTACATATAAGTGAGATCCTACAGTATTTGTCTTTCTTTGTGTGACATTTCACTTAGCATAACGCCCTTGTAGGGAGGAAGACAATTCCTCTCCCCTCTAGGTCCTTCTGGCTGGTCTAAGAATTAAATTGACGTGAGACAGAATAACAGGAGAAAATCAAACAAAACTTTATGATGTGGACACATGGGAGAAACCCGGGAAAGCTGAGTAACTCACCAGAATGGCTGAATCCTGCCATCTTAAATACCCTCTTTAGCTGAAGACAAAGGAGGGTATTAGGGTAGTGGTTTGGGACTTCAAAGGGGAGGAAGGCAATTCACACGGAGATGGAAAAGCAAATGTTTGGTAGACAGACCTTTGATAAGAATGGGCTTAAGAATGTGGGACCCTCACAGTCTACCGATACCCAGAGTTATCTATGGTGATGGCTTGTTCTGGGGACAGGCCTTCTATCTTAAATTCTTTTAGGCAGTTAGGGGAAAGGTCAAAGTTTCTTTCAGAGTCTCTTGTCCTTAAAAATAATCAAGCCAAAGAGACACTTTGTGGGGTGGCCAATTCTGATCCCCCACACCCTCAAGGTCCATCTATGTTATTGCAAATGGCAAGATTTCCCTCATTCTCATGGCTGAATAATATTCCATTGTATATTTATGCTACATCTTTTTTATGCATTCATCCATCGATGGGCACTTAGGTTGTTTCTGTATCTTGGCTATTGTGAATAATGCGGCATGAACATGGGAGTGCAGATAATCTCTTAGAGATCTTGTTTTCATTTCCTTTGGAGATTTACCCAAAAGTGGCATTGGTGGATCAAATGATAGTTCTATTTTTACTGTTTTGAGGAATTTCTATACTGCTTTCCATAGAACCAATTTGTATTCCCACCAACAGTGCACAGTGGTTCCCTTTTTTCCACATCCTCTCCAACACTTCTCTCTTGTCTTCTTGATGATAGCCATTCTAAGGTGTGAGGTGATATCTCATTGTGGTTTTTATCTGCATTTCGCTGATAATTAGTGATGTTGAGCATCTTTTCATGTACTTTTTAGCCATTTGTATGTCTTTTTTAGAAAATGTCTTTTCAATTCCTCTGCTGACTTTTTGTTTTTCAAAGATTGGTACCTGAGCTAACATCTGTTGCCAATCTTCTTTTGTTTTTTCTTCTTCTTCTCTCCAAAGCCCCCCAGTACATAGTTGTATATTCTAGTTGTAAGTCTTTCTGGTTGTGCTATGTGGGACGCCGCCTCAGCATGGCCTGATGAGTGGTCCCATGTCCATGCCCAGGATTGGAACCAGTGAAACCCCGGGCTGCTGAAACAGAGCATGGAAACTTAACCACTTGGCCATGGGATTGGCCCCTCCTCTGCCCCTTTTTAAATGGGATTGTTCGTTTTTTTTTACTCTTGAGTTGTATGAGTTCTTTTTCTTCTTGGTGTGGAAGATTGGCCCTGAACTATCATCTGTTTCCAGTCTTCCTCTTTTTGTTTGAGGAAGACTGTTGCTGAGCTAACATCTGTGCCAGTCTTCCTCTATTTTCTATGTGGGGCACCACCACAGCATGGCTTGATGAGTGATGCATAGGTCTGTGAGCCCTGGGCTGCCACAGTGGAGCATGCAAACTTAACCACTGTGCCACCAGGCCAGCTTCTGTATGAGTTCTTTATATGTTTTGGATATTAACTCCTTATTTGACATATGATTTGCAAATATTTTCTCCCATTCCATAGGTTGCCTTTTCATTTTGTTGATTGTTTCTTTTGCCATGCAGCTTTTACATTTGATGTAGTTCCATTTATTAATTTTTTTTTGTTGTTGCTTGTGCTTTTGCTGTCAGATTCAAAAATCTGTTGCCAAGACCAATGTCAGGGAGCATTTTTCCTATGTTTTCTTCCAGGAGTTTTGCAGTTTCAGTTTTTATGTTTAAGTCTTTAATCTGTTTTGAGTTATTTTTTGTGAGTGACATAAGATAGGGGTCCAATTTCATTCTGCTGCATATGGATGTCCAGTTTTCCCAACACCATTTACTGAAAAGACTGTCTTTTCCCCATTTTGATATTCTTGTCTGTGTTGTCAAATATTAATTAAATGTGTATGAATGGGTTTATTTCTGGGCTCTTGATTCTGTTCTTTTGGTCTATGTGTCTGTTTTTCTGCCAGTACCAGACTGTTTTGATTACTATAGCTTTATAGTATAGTTTGAAATAAGGAACTATGATGCCTCCAGCGTTGTTCTTTCTCAGACACTTTCGTCCATGAATGTCTGCTGAATTTTTGTTGTTTTAATGGGTGGGTGTTGGGGGGATGAAAACAAGGAACGTCTTATGCTGCCATCACCCTTCTGTCATGTTCTTCTTTAATCTAAAATAATTCCTTTAACTCTTTTTTCTTTTATGACATATTTTTGAAGATATGTTTCTAGAACATCTTAAATCTAAGTTTTCCTCATAATTTTCTCATGGTTATATGAGTGATGTGTACATCCCATTACATCACATTAGGCTGTGCATATTATCCTTTTGTCCTACCATTGGTGAGGCAAAGTTTTAATATTTTGTTAAGGTGGTGTCTGCAGGTCTCTCCATTGTAGAGGTAACTTTCTCTCTTTATAGTGAAAAAATAATTGGTATTGTCAGGTGATGCTTTGAGGTGGAGTGAGTGTCTTATTCCCCAACAGATTTTCACCCAATGATTTTAACTTCTATTGATGATCCTTTTGGAATCAATTGTTACAGTGGTTGTATGTGGCAATTTTCTAATTGAACTATTCCTGCTGCATTTATTTGCTGACATCCTTTTTTAAAGAAGAGCTGTCCCTACATTGCCCCTTTTAATTTTTTGCGTTGTACTAGGGACTGGATTTCTTTTTTATTATTTTTCTTTTTTAAAAAAATTTTCTTCTTTCTGGTGCTCAAAGTCATACATTTTGCCAGTGGGAAACCTCAAAGTGGATCCTGTGTTCTTTTGATATGTCTCCATTATTCTTTGAGCAATTTCTTGCTTTCGTACAAGAAAATGTTCTAGAGACTTACCTTATGCTTTTTCTACCCCAGATCTGGAATCAGTCATTTTTCTAAGGATCCCTGGTTCCTTTTGGTAGGAAATAGTATTTAGAAACCAAGATCTGCGAGCCAGGAGTGCTCATTGCTATTGGGATGTCAACTAGCTCCTTTGAGTTAATAGAGCTAACTATATATATATATATATATATATATATATATATATACACACACACACATGAATATATATTATATATTATGTAATATAGAAATATGTAAAAATGAATCTAAATATAAAATGCATTTGTATATTTTTAAATATAAATATATTTATGTTTTTATATATTATATATAGTGATATAAATATTTTTATATAAAAATATATTTATGTAAAAAATATATATTTATATTGCAAGTTCTTTCTGATATCGCCAATTCAAAGTTCAACACTGTGCAACTCCAAAGTTCTACATTTCATTTTTGTATTTTCCATCTCCCACTTTGAGAACTCTGCTTCCCAACGATATCAATGTAACAACTCATTTGCTTTATCCTATCATATTAACAAAGTACTTTCAGAATTTTTAGACTAATACCACCATTAACAACAAACCTACTAAGTAAATTCAGAGTTTCTTTGCAGTTCATTTTGTCCTTAGAGTATATCACACATCAGAGAACTGTGTTCAAATTTACTTGAATTAATTCTATTTTTTGTATGGGTATGTTACCAATTTGATGTACGTTTAAGATCACTTGTTTGTATTTGCAGTCTGTGTAAAATTTCCTTTTTTTTCATTCTTTTATCCTTTTGCATTTTATTTTAAGCAGTTACATTGTTTCAAATACTGTTTCTCGAAAGACCTGCTTGGTGTAGGGCAAAGCAAATAATAATTAAAATATCTCTGTCATCATATATAAGTTGAAAAACTTGATAAAGTTTGATAATTGATAAATGAGGTCACTTAGAGTAATAACCTTGAGCATTCTTTGGTTTGAGAAGATTTGAATCAGAAATGTATTTCAAAATGTGTATGGCATTTATGTGACAGCTTTTCTTTAAGAAAACTAGCCAGTGATTCTCACTCAGTAGCTGTATTCTCTTCTTTAGTGGAGAAGTAGCGTCTATTTACTTATAGATTTACTAAATAGTTCATTCTCTATTGTCATCCATAAATCTTTGACAGCCAAACGATCCTCTGAGTTTTTATCAAGATATTGTTGGTAGACTTGAGCTCAAGTTTAAGTGGAACTAGTTATTCCTTTGCAATCTCTGGGTCTCCTTGATATTTTTCTCTGCTTCATTGAACTGCCATCCCAGCACAGATTATCACTTTGTTCTCCTGTCTTTTTCACTCTTGTATGCTGCTGCCAGACTAATATTCCCTAAATACTGCCTCTGTCATTCTTATTCAAGAACTTTACAATGGTTCCCTGTTGAGGACAATGGCATTAACTGACTCATCTGTGTTGGGCATTCAGAGTTTTCTTGCAATCTCATCCTTCTTATCTCTAGTGATTATAATCATGAGAGCCATCACTTAATTAGCATTTACAATACCCCAGGTACTGAGAGAATGGTACATTATTGTCTGCTCTGTGTTGCTATCTCCATGCAGATAAATTCCCTTTCCTTCACCATTAAAGAAACCTTATATCCTTTAATGATCATATGCTGGCATCTTTTCATCAATCAGTCACCATCCCATGGTGACTCTTGTGCATTAGCACAAATAATTAAACCTCAATAAAACAGATTTATTGTAGGGTTACTAGAGGTATCCTCACATACCTCCAAGGACAGAAACAAAATATTGCCAGATCTCTTGAGGACCAGAACTGAAAAATCAAGAATCAGTGCAATATTCTCCATCTCCCTGGGCCAGCATACCTTTATCCTTTTCTCCCTCATCTAGCTGCCTCTGTTTCCTGGACCGCCGTGATGGTCAGTCCCAATTGTACACCAGGGTCTCTCACTGTTTACAATCAACTGGCAATAATCTGTGTATTAGTTGCAAATCTTGAGAGAGGCTCTGAGTCTATCAGCCATAGCTAGAGGAGGGGAAGGTCTTCACTTTGTACCCAGAGCTCTTGCACGGACACGGGATGAAGCAGGTTTTAAAACTTTATGTGTAGGGAAAGTGAATGAAAGTGGGTTGGATCCTATTTATCACCATTCAAGATGATTTTACTTAAGATGAAATACAAAATCAAATATTTTTATAATTTGAAAATTCTTATGTCCTTAGGTATACTGTGGCAAATCTAAGAGAATTTGACAATAAAACTGCACTATAGTAGATTTGTATGAATTTTTATCTATTAATAAAAAAAGAATATGATAGAAGAAGCACTAATTTTACAAATAGATTGTTACTCTTTAATGTTTAGAAAAGGTTTCCTTTCTTGGACACAAACCTAATTTTAATGACAGTCTCCTCCTCCTCCTCTCTCTCTTCCTCCCCCACCCCTGCCTCCTCCTCCTCCGCCTCCTTCTTCTTCTTCAGTTTTGCAGACTCCAACTGATAGCAAAAATATATCTACCAAAGGTCCAGAGAAGCTAAAACAATCTAGAAGCATGGATTGTTTTACAGGTAATTAAAATTGGGATAACCTGTCTTTCCAAGAATTTTTAAAGAGAGTTTTTATGTTGCCCTTTTGGTAAAATGTTTGTTTGCTTTTTCAGAGTTAAGTATAATGAATAAAATAAGGAAGAATAAGCTATCCAAAGCGATTTACTTGATGCAGAAAGCTCTTCTAATGTTTGAGAAAGATGCAACCTCTACATCTTTACCTACCTTTTTGATGGTAACAACATATCATTCTTTCTTTTAGTCCTGGCATACAGCCTCTGTTAAAGTGAATGATTTATTTCCCTTTGCTAAATATAATGTGTAACCCTTAAGATTAGACTATGAACTTTTAGTTTCACCATATCTAATCCTGTCTTTGAGCAGTGGAACAGTTCTGAGCAGGGGAACTGATCTATATCTCCAGTCCTGACCTCTTCTGAAATGAGAGATCCTGTTTTGTAGAGACAACTTACTTGGGAAGCCAAATAAAATCAGAAGGATTCAAAATGTGGGAAACTATAGAATTTCAGTGACACTGTGCCAGCATAATGCATTTCTTACTACGGAATTAAAATACTTAAAGCCCATTGGCTAAAGTACCTTCTCTCAGATGGATGTTGCTAATTTATGGACCAATTACCTTGTTGTCTCACTCTGGCCTGGAAATTGTAGTCTTCTTGCTGATTCATTATATGTTGATTTAAGACCATTTAAAATTATGAGGTCTTTTTTATTTTTGCCCCTACGTGTCAGCCACAAAAGTTTGATTGTATTGGCTGAGTGAATGGCACGTGATGGGGTAGAGACTAATGCTACAAGTAGCTTGGCTGATACGGAAAAGAAATAAGTAGGTCAAAGCTGGGGGGAAGATAGAGAGTTTAAGAGAGAAAATGTAGCCTGTTCCTATGTTGAGGATGAAGAGCCAGAAAACAAGGAGAAATTGAAGATATGAGAGAGAGAGAGAGAGAGTTTAATACATGGAGTGGAGTCCTGTAGAAGAAGGAAGGCGATGAGATTGAAACAGATAGAGGGATTCATCTTCAACAGAGGTGAAGCTGCAGGGCAGACACCTCATCCTCTGATGAAGAAGGGAAGGAGGAGTGGACAGAAGTAGATTTAAGTAAGCCTGTCAGTGTGGAGGCAGAGAGTTGAGTTGATGCCTTTGTATCTTAATCATCTGATAAAGTAGGAGGCACAGATATCTGCCGGTGATGGAGGGTGAGGGTGTAGTAGTTGGACTGAGGAGAGAGAAGATGATTGGAGAGTGGAGACGAATGGATGAGGGAGGTGACTCCAAGTTAAGGACTGGCTAGCATTGTGAAGTTCTGGCTGAGGTTGAAGACCGTGAATTTTTAGGGGGCCCCATCTGTATGGTGGTATGACATTATCCTGGTGTGGTATTCTTAGTAGATGTGACAGCAGAGATTTGTATGGGGCTGGATTTTTAAAAATGAATGTATAGGTTAAAAGTTTGTCATAAAAAATGGGTGCATATTGAGGAGGAAAGGAAATGACACCATTTAAAGACTTGGTGGCTATGGAGATATCAAGAGACTGGACATCTCTGTGAGCTCAGTGACCAGAAAATCAGAGTCTGAGAGAGCTAGAAGGATAGGCATCTGAGGTCAGAAAGTAAAATATTGGAATTTAAGACTTTTGATATGTAGCACTTCCTGGTTGTCTGTCCATCACTTCATTCATTCAACAAATGTTTTTGAGCACCCATGATCCATTCAGCAAATATTTATTGCAAGTTGACTATGTGCCTGGTATTATGTTGAGTACAGGGGATAAAAACAAACAAAAATCGTTTATATATTCAACAAATATTGATGAGTTGCCTTCTCTTTGTGGTCCCTGCCTTCAAGATAAATCCAGTCTATGGGAACATAGACAAGTAAGTGGGTAATTATGGGTCAGTGTCATGGGTGTTTTAATTGCAAGAGTGCCAGAAGAATTCAGCAGTGGAATACCTAACCCAATAGTGGGGAATATTTAAGGAAATATCCAGAAAAAGTGACATGAAGTTGAATACTGAAAGACAGGCAGGAATAGCCAGAGAAAGAGGAAGTTAAAGGTTGGAAAGGACATTCCAGGCAGAGAGAACAGCATGTGCAAAGGTCCTGAGGCTAGAAAGGTCATAGAATACTTAGTATTCTATAGTCCTGGAGGTCATTCTGTGTGACAGAAGCTTAGATGCAATAGCAAAGAGGAGAGGAGGGTGTCAGGAGAGAGTGGATGAGCCCAGAGAGAAAGTAGAGTCTAGTTCATAGGAAGTCTAAGGATTTTGGATGGACAGATGCTATCAATGTTCAAAGTGAGGAAGTCTGTCCTGGGAGTATTAGGGAAGATCCTTATTATATATGAATTTCCAGCATTTAACTGAAGGAGTTTGATGGTGGTGTTGGGTAGTCTCAGCAGACAAGACTAGGTGGTGTCTGATCTTTGTTGGAAGACTTGTCGGGTGTGTTCAGATCCATTTTCTCAGCAGATTCTTCCGTGGCCACGTGCTACTGTCCAGTGCTTGGAGGACATAGTACTTCAGGCCTGTTTCTATGGCAAACAAAACTTATCTTTCCTTTAGAACTGTTTCTCTTAGGACTGATCTCCTGGCCTCTCAGAGCCTGGAGAGAGTAAAACTGCCGGAATTTTCTCTTTTGTTTTCTTATGACTCAATCTTGTCTTTATATTGTCATAATATGCCTGTTCCCCTGTTATGTCTCTATCTTCCTACCATGAGAAGGGGGACCCCGCTGGAGATGTGGGAAGGCTGAAGTTTTCGTCTTCTCCTCTTTGTGTATCTTTTCCTTTTATTTCTTAAGTGAAACTATTTTAACTTAGGAAAAATTATAAGTATAATGTCCTCTTAGGACAGACTCGTGAGATGAATTTAGAGGCTCTACTTTTTATGAGGGGTCCTCCTGAAGGATTTTCACCAACTAGAAACATGTTGAATATTTGTTTCGAAGTCTTGAAATCTACTACGGCCACCTCTGCTCTCAGTGGTAGTTTTTTATCCAAGTGTTAAGGCTTAATGATCAGTCCTCAGAGGAGTCTCGTAAACAGCGATGTTATGGCTCAAATAATTGCCAAACTTTCTTCCCTTAAAGAAGATAAATAAATTTCTTTCCCTTGGCAATCATTTTCTACTGGGGTGTATTACAGAATGTTTTACATTATCATGATCTTGTAACAAAATTATCCCCAAATCAGTAAGTGATGAGTCTCTTGATACCACAAAAAGGATTGAAAAGCCTGGGTCTTTTCAGAACTCTTAAATAATTCATACCCTGTTCTAGTTTTGCAAAAGTTTCCTGACCTTGTGGAGCTGGATCATCTCATCAGATGTCTGTTTTATCCAAAATCAATTAAGAGTGGACCAAATTGTTGCCACGATTGAGGGACAAACTTTTGAAAATAACCTATTAGGTTTCCAAATGAGACATCTGGCTTTTTTCTTGATTATGAGGATTTCTTTTTCCTGTTTTCCTGTCTTGGTTATTTGACTTCTAGAAGTCCATATTGACTTTTTGCATGTTCTATCACAGATTTTCTTTAATGGATTTCACCTTGAGCCAATCTGAGACTTCCCTGATCTTCTAATTCTGATCAAATAGAGAAGTCATCATGTGGCTTATGATCACAGCTCTTAGTCCACTTCAGAGTTTACCAGTTGAACACTCAGCATCTTTGCAGATGGGATTGCTCATAGGGAAGAGGCAGCAATAACCCCAAGTGCTATGGCTTACAAGGGCAGGGTGCTATACTGTTCTTTTCTGTCCAGCATCCGTTTCCCCTTTCAAACATCACCTTTTGAGGAATTTCTTCTTCCCCACCAGAGATAATCAGGTGGGACTCTTCAGGGCCTTTCTTCTCTGCTAGCCAAGAGGAGGACTAGTGATGCAAGCTAGTCCAATTGGTTGCTCACTCCTTGGAATCTGAATCTTGAGCAGATAAAAAAGACTAAAACTAGTTGGCATTCATTCATTTATTCCAGTGCCTGTGTCCTGATCCAATGATTAGAGTTGTGTTCTGTAGACTGTCCTACCTCTCTGGACCTGCTCTGGTCAAGTCTGGTTTTCCTATTGCTTGTGTTGCAAAGAACCCCAACTGATGCATTTAGGTTTCTTGTATTAGTATTTGTTGAAACTTAAACAAATCGGTAGTTGAGATGATCTCAGCAGTTCCAAATTCCAGTAATAGTGCTTCAACTCTAAGCATAGGAGCATTATGGGTTAGCGGATTATTTTTTATAATTGACACAGAATCTAATTTTATAGTCTTATTTTGGAGCTAGAACTAATGGAGGCCACTGGAAGTTCTAATAACTCCTAGCTTTAATATCTCCTGAATTTACGTCTTGGTGTCCCCTGAATACCACTCTATTAACTGTATTAGCAGTAATTGGATTACCAAGTGTAATTATTTTTCCTATTTTATAGCATTTTAGTCAAGTGAATTGTATTTGCTTTTTCGGGGAAGATTATGTGCGAACTAATTTTTTTCAGAGATTTTCTTAGCTCTGTTTAGTTGTTCCGCGCTGAAGTCTTCCTCATAAAGAGCCAGCCCTTTCTGATTCTTTCCCCTCCCATGACGTCATGTTTTGACCCGGAGACTTCAAACTACTGGCAGCAGATTTTAGCATAGTTACATTTTCGGTTTTTTCCTTTTAAACATTCTAAGGGTATTGCATGGGAAACTTCATCTAGGTTGCCTTTCTAAGCTTCTTTTAACTTAGCTTTGTGTTAAGACATTATAGCATGGTGGTTAGGAGTATAAAGGTCTTGAATGAGAGTTTGATTCTGTCACTGACTAGCTGTGTGACCTGGGTCAGGTGACTCATGCTCTTTTAAGTTTGAATGTCTTCATCTGTAAAATGCAGGATCTTGGAAGACTCCATGAAATGACGCATATGAAATGCTTAGGGCTTGGCACAGAGTAAGCAGTCAATACATGTTAGCCATTATTATTGTTATTATTATTATTATTACTATCCCTACTCTATTTTCCACTTTAAGCACTCTGGAACGTTCTGTTTTGTCATATCAGAACCATCTTTTGTTGCTTTAGGTCTGTTTTTCTCTATCAAAATACACGTTTCTATCTGTGTTTTCTCTTAGATTGATCTTATAAATTGTATATTTTATTGTCAGCAATATTTCTTCCCAGGATTCTTGGATATGACTTAATCTACTTTTCGTCTTCTTCTGAAATATGCATAACAGAGTTGAGAACTCAGAACATACCTCAAGGACGTCTACTAGATGAGTAGTAAATACGGTGCTTCATCATTCCAGTCTTATGACAGTTGTTTACATATGTCCTAATCATGCCCTTCTAGATTGCATTATGTCTTTCCGTAAGTGTTTTGCTGCACTGTGGGTGTTCGGCCATCATCAAATGTATTTAATGTCAATCTGTCCTCATAAGCATGGAGTAACTTCTGAAAAGAGGCGGGTCTCAGTTTCTCTAATGGAAACTACAGAAAGAGAGATTTACATTTGGATAATAGTACTTTGGACTTCAGTACTGTTGTTTTTTGGCACGTTGCAGCACAAACCACCATTGAAAGAACACTCAGAACTTTCCTCCCTTGTGAATTGGTGTAGAAGCCCCTTCCATTGAGATTCCTTGGCTGATTCTTTCCATGTGATAGATAAAGTCTCTTTTCTTCTTTCAAGGTTAGTGAGCCCTTCTAATTTGCCAGCCGTTGTGCGAGGCAGTGGAAGAAGGTTAAGATGTAGTTATTTTCCGTTATCTGATATGTCATGGAAAACCCACTTCTTCTTGACCTCCGATTAGGGATGGGTTGTCTAGATTTTGCAGTTGCAATACTTTGGTCTTCTAGAGCATTCTTGTTATAGGCGACATTTATGTCCATGTTGATAACGCTTTCTCTTTCACAACTGAGTAGAGCTGGTTTCATTGGAATTTTTCTTTCATGATTTTTTGGGACTTCTTTTCTGGTGGTACTTTCTCCTTTCTACCTGGGGACTCCCCTTTAAAAAAGCCCCAATTGTTTCCTTATAAATGGAATCTTATTAGCAGCTCAGTGATTTGGCTCACTAAGTTGCCGTTTTAATTTCTAACTAGCATTATGGTTTACCTTGAGTCCTATTATAGAATTTATCTGATTTACCTAAATCAAGAACTTTGTTTTGGGCTTTTCTTTTGTTACCCTTTACTTAAAACTTTAATGTCTTTATTAAGGTATTTCAAGTCAGGCCATGGGATCTGAGTGAGGGTGTCTGAAGTTAACACTGATTAAGATTCAACCAGAACATTTTAAGCAGGCTATCTTAAAGTGCATTATAGTAAAGATCATTGTCCTCTGTCACATTTTCATGTGTCTCTCATTCAAAACACACTGATTGAACCTAAAGAGATAAATAACGCACTGTCTTTGCCACCAAGGCACTCATTATTTAGAGAATGTGGACAGTCATGTACACAGATGCCGTATTGTAAAATACCTGCTAAAATAAAGATTGTATGAGATGGAGGGAATGAGTACTTACATGTATGGGACTTGGAAGAAGTAGAGGAGGTGATGTTTGACTGGGTCTTGAAGCACAGAGGGTGTAAGAACCTCGTGGAAGAGGAACCTATATGGGCAAAGACTTGGAGGCATCAAAGAGCATAGCATTATCAGGGAACAAGTAACATTCCTTCTTTTGTGCTTTTGGAGATTAGGTTGAATAGGGAGGTAGCTATGGGAGAAAAACGAGTTGAGAGGGAGATGAGCCTAGAAGTATAGTTATGATCAGAATAAAAACGGCTGTGGAGGAGTTTGCACGTTAACAAGTATTGGAGGAGCCATTGAAGGGCTGGAAGACTGGAGGTTGAAGAGCCTAGAGACTAAGAGAAAGAGGAGACTGATTTACTCATCTAAATCAGTGGTTCCCAGTCCTTGCTGTACTTCAGAATTATCCTTGGCATTTGTTAATAATACAGATGTTTAAGTCCCTCCCCTGGAGATTTTTAGTAGGTTTGGAGTGGGGATGAGCCATCTTAATTTTTTTTTTTTTGCTGAGGAAGAGTTGCGTGAGCTAACATCTGTTGCCAGTCTTCCTCTATTTTGTATGTGAGTTGCTGCCACAGCATGGCTGCCAGTGAGTGGTGTAGGTTCATGCCTGGGAACCGAACCTGGGCTGCCAAAGCGGAGCTCACTGAACTTAACCATTAGGCCACAGGGCTGGCCCCCACATCTTAATTTTTAAATAAACTCCACAGAGCATACTGATCAATGGCTAAGTTTGAGAAATGTCTGTGATAGCCCAAGAGAGAAAACAGGAAGTTTTAAAAAATCTCAGTTGGGTTCATGGATATGTAGAGAGAAGCTGGTAGAGTCAAGTCAGATGATGCTGTGTCCAGCTACTTCAACGGAGCAGAAACTACTGAAGCAAATTTTGGGAATAAACGTAGAATGCCCAGGGCAGTTGGCTAGTCAACTGAGATGGGATCAAAGGCAGTCCGCGTTAATTTCAGGGCCGGTGAGTCTGTGCCACTGGTGTATTTTCCAGACTCCATACATAATCCAGAGGAGGGAAGTCTCCAAACTTTCAAGGCCTTGGTCCCCTTCTCCCGTGTTGCATCATTTTTCCTTAGGCTGATTTTACCTGTTCTTATGCAAGCTGAAATATCTTGGTTCCCACAGCCTGTGATGCAAATGAAGGCACATTAACATTTAATTGTCAAAATGTAATAGCTTTTGTCTCCCTTCTGTTCAAGTAGGAATTTCTTCCCTCAAATTTTCCCACAGATATCTGGGGAATTTACTTCCTTCTTTCAACTCTGGCCTCTTCTCCATCAAGCTCCCCCCTGTTGTTGCCTTTCAAGGGAGCCTGGCTCTGCAGGCACGTCTGTTCTCTCAGGGAGCCAAAGCTGGGCTAGCGTCTGTGGCAGAGGAGGGACAGATGAAGGAGCCTCTGTCCATCCCTACTGGTCGTGTCCTCCAAGCTGAACTGGCACTGCTGCCTTGACTCTCTCAGTCTTTTATGACACACCTCCTTCAACATCTGACCTTTACCCTTTTCCCAAACATTTTCTCCGTTTTTTTTCTCAGTTTGGTTGAATGAGTGAAAAAGTGGAGATGATGGAACATAACAGATGCCATCCTGTCTCCTTGACTGATTGGCTGATTCATTCATCAGTGATTCAATGGTTACACTACACACTGTGTGTATATAAATTAGCTTTTGACCTAAGGTCTTTGGCACATAGACTCTAGAAACATGATTGCCGTGTAATATCACCTTTCTCATCTGAGGGAACGATTGTCCTATGCAGATGGCTGAGAGTCTTTCTTGTTTTTTGAGATCGGCACCTGAACTAACATCTGTCGCCAATCTTTTTTCTTCTCCTCCCCAAACCACCCCAGTGCATAGTTCTATATTCTAGTTGCAGGTCCTTCTAGTTGTGGCTTGTGGGGCGCCACCTCAGCATGGCTTGATGAGTGGTGCCATATCCACGCCCAGGATCAAACCAGCGAAACCCTGGGCTGGTGAAGTAGAGTGCACGAACTTAACCATTCGGCCACAGGGCCGGCCCCCAGATGGCTGAGATTCCTTTTTTTTTTTTTTGAGGAAGATTAGCCCTGAGCTAACATCTGCTGCCAATCCTCCTCTTTTTGCTGAGGAAGACTGGCCCTGAGCTAACGTCCATGCCCATCTTCCTCTACTTTATATGTGGGACACCTGCCACAGCATGGCTTGCCAAGCAGTGCCATGTCTGGACCTGGGATCCAAACCGGTGAACCCTGGGCTGCCAAAGTGGAACGTGTGCACTTAACGGCTACACCACAGGCCTGGCCCCTTGACTTGTTTCTTTTTTTAGATTCCACATATAAGTCTTACCATGCAGTACTTCTCTTTCTCTGTTTGGCTTATTTCACTTAGCAAAATGCCCTCGAGGTCATCTATGTTGTCCCAAATGGCAAGATTTCTTTCTTTTTTGAGGCTGAATAATATTCCGTAACATTTTCTTTATCTATTCACCCATTGAGGGACACTTAGGTTGTTTCCATATCTTGGCTGTTGTGAATAATGCTGCATGAACATAGGAGTGCAGATATCTCTTCAAGATAATGATTTCATTTCCTTAGGATAAACATTCAGAAGTGGGATTGCTGGATCATATGGTAGTTCTATTTTTAATTTTTTGAGGAACCTTCATACTGTTTTCCATATTGGCTTTACCAGTTTACATTCTCACCAACAGAGTAAAAAGGTCCCTTTTCTCTGCATCCTCACCAACATTTGTCTTTTTGATAATGGACATCCTATCAGGTGTGAGGTGATGTCTTATTATGGTTTTGATTTGCATTTCCCTGATGATGAGTGACGTTGAGCATCTTTTCATGTACCTGTTGGCCATTTGTATGTCTTCTTTGGAAAAGTGTCTATTCAGGTTCTTTGCCCATTTTTAAATCGAGTTATTTGTTTTTTTGCTGTTGAGTTGTAAGCGTTCCTTATATATTTTGGATATTAAGCCCTTATAGGGCATATGGTTTGCAAATATTTTCTCCCATTCTGTAGGTTGCCTTTTCATTTTGTTGATGGTTTCCTTTACTGTGCGGAAGCTTTTAGTTTCATGTAGTCCCACTTGTTTAATTTTGCTTTTGTTGCCTGTATTTTGCTGTCAGATCTAAAAAATTGTTGTCAAGACCAATATCAAGGAGGTCTTCCTTTATGTGTTCCTCTAGGAATTTTATGATTTCAGGTCTTATGTTTAGGTCTTTAATCCATTTTGAATTGATTTTTGTGTGTAGTGTAAGATTGAAGGTCCAATTTCATTCTTTTGCATATGGATATAGTTTTCCCAACACTATTTATTGAAGAGACTATCCTTTCCCCATTGGTTATTCTTGAGGACTTGTTGAAAATTGGTTGACTGTGTATATGTGGGCTTATTTCTGGGCTCTCTATGCTGTTCTATGTTTCTTTTTTCTTTTTCTAATACCATAATTTTTGATTACTATAGCTTTGTTGTATAGTTTGAGATCAGGGAACGTGGTGTCTCTAGCTTTGCTCTTCGTGCTCAAGATTGCTTTAACTATTTGCAGTCTTTCTGGTTCTATATGAATTCTTAAGATTGCCTTTTCTATTTCTGTGAGAAATGCCATTGGAATTTTGATAGGGATTGCCTTGAACTTGTAGATCACTTTAACAACGTTAATTCTTCCAGTCCATGAGCACAGCATATTTTTCCATTTATTTGTGTCCTCTTTGATATCTTTCAACAATGTTTTATAGTTTTCAGTGTACAGAGCTTATCCCTCCTTTGTTAAATTTATTCCTAACTATTTTACTGTTTTTGATCCTATTATAAATGCGATTTATTCTTAATTTCTTTTTTGGATAGTTTGTTGTTAGTATACAGCTGTATAACTGATTTCTGTATGTGGATTTTGGGTCCTGCAACTTTACTGAATTAATTTATCACTTCTAACAGGTTTTTTTGGGGGGTGGGTGGTGAGGAAGATTGGCTCTGAGCTAACATCTGTGGCAATCTTCCTCTATTTTGTATGTGAGATGCTGTCACAGCAAGGCTTGATGAGTGGTTGTAGGTCTGTGCCCAGGATCAGAACCTGTGAACCCTGGACCACTGAAGTGGAACGTGTGAACTTAACCACTATGCCACTGGGCTCGCCCCAGTTCTAACAGTTTTTTGGTGGAGTCCTTAGGGTTTTCTATATATAAGATCATATCATCTGCAAACAGAGAAAATTTTACTTCTTCCTTTCTGATTTTGATTCTTTTAAATTTTTTTCTTTTCTGATTGCTCTGGCCAGGATATCCAGTACCATACTGCACAGGAGTGGTGAGAGTAGGCACTCTTGTCTTGTTCCTAAGCATAGAGGAAATGCTTTCAACCTTTCACCACTGCATGTGCTGTTAGTTGTGGGTTTGTCATATACGGCCTTTATTATGTTGAGGTATGTTCCTTCTATATCCAATTTGTTGAGAGGTTTTTATCGTGAAAGGATGTTGAATTTTGTCAGATTCTTTTGTCTGCATCTATTGAAATGATCATATTATTTTTATGGTTCATTTTGTTAGTGTGGTGTATCACATTTATTGATTTGTATCACATTTATGTTGAACCATCCTTGTATCCCAGGAATAAATCTTGCTTGATCATGGCGTATGATCCTTTTAATATACTGTTGAATTTGGTTTGTTAATATTTTGTTGACAATTTTTGCATTTATGTTCGTCAGGGTTATTGATCTGTAGTTTTCTTTTTTTGTAGTGTCTTTTTTACGCTTTGGTATCAGGATAATGCTGGCCTCATAAAATCAATTTGGAAGTGTCCCCTTCTCTTTATTTTTTTGAAAGAGTTTGAGAAGGCTTGGTGTTAATTCTTCTTTAAATTTGTGGTGGAATTCACCAGGGAAGTCATCTGGCCCTGGGCTTTTCTTTATTGAGAGGTTTTTGATTATTGATTCATCTTCATACTTGTTATTGATCTGTTTGTATTTTTTATTTCTTCATGATTCAGTATTGATAAGTTGTATGTTTCTAGGACTTTATCTATTTATTTTAGGTTATCCACTTTTTTGGTGTATAATTGTTCATAGTAGTCTCTTATGATCCTTTGTATTTCTGTGATATCAGTAATAATGTCTCCTCTTTCATTTCTGATTTTGTTTATCTGAATCTTCTCTCTTTTTTTAGTCTAGCTAAATGTTAGTCAATTTTGTTCGTCTTTTCAAAAAACTAGCTCTTATTTTAGTTGATCTTTTGTATTATCTTTCTGATCTCTATTTCATTTATTTCCCCTCTGATTTTTGTTATTTCCTTCCTTTTATTAATTTCAGACTTAGTTTTTGTTCTTTTCCTTGTTCTTTGAGATGTAAAGTTATATTGTTTATTTGAGGTTTTTCTTTTTCTTAATGTAGGCATTTCACTATAAACTTCTTTCTTAGAATTGCTTTTGGTGCATCCCATAAGTTTTGGTATGTTGTGCTTCCATTTTCCTTTGTCTTAAGATGTTTTTTGATTTCTCTTTTGATTTTGTTTTCTTTATAAAAAAATTAATAAAGAGTGTTAAAAATGTTCAAATATGTTTTTGGCCACTGAGCCTGTAATCACATCTTTTCTCATTTGATTAAGGATAGATTAAATTATATTCATATACTTCCTAGTATTAAATTATACTTGTATTCCTGGGAGAGAGACAATATAATTACAGTGCATTATTCCTTTAATATGTTGCTAGAGTCAGCATGTAGGTATTTTATTTAAGATGTTTGCATTTATATATATTTTATATATATATATATGTGTGTTTCTAGGTGTATTCATTTTTCAGGTTTTGTTATCAAGGTTATAATAATTTTGTAAAATTATTTGAGAAGCTATCTATCTTTCTCTGTAGTTAGAAATTTTTCAAATGGCATAGGAATTATCAGTTCCTTGAGATTTGAAATTTTTTTGTAAATGAAATCAGCTGAGCTTGACACTTTTGTGGGAAGTATTTTTTTTGGATATCTGTCTCAGTTTCCTCCATTGTTATTCCTGTGTTCAAGTTTTCTGCTTCTTGAGGAGGTTTGCTGATTTTGTATTTTCATCCCAAATGGTCAATGATGTTGTGCATCTTTTTATGTGCTTATTTGCCGTTTGTGTACCTTCTTTGGAGAAAAGTCTGTTCAAATCCTTTGTCTATTTTTTTTTTCATGAGGAAGATTGTCCCTGAGCTAACGTCTGTGCCAGTCTTCCTCTATTCTGTATGTAGGTTGCTGCCACAGCATGGCTTGATGTGTGGTGTAGGCCTGTGCCTGGGATCTGAACCCAGAAACCTTGGGCTGCCAAAGCAGAGCATGTGAACGCAACCACTATGCCACTGGGCTGGCCCCCCCTTGTCCATTTCTTAATGGGGTTATGTGTCTTTTTATTATTGACTTATAACAATTCTTTATGTATTCTGCATACAAGTCCCTTGTCAGATATATGATTTGCAAATATTTTCTCCCATTCTATGTGTTGTCTTTTCACTTTCTTCCTTTTTTTTTTTGAGGTAGATTAGCCCTGACCTAACATCTGCTGCCAATCCTCCTCTTTTTGCTGAGGAAGACTGGCCCTGAGCTCACATCTGTGTCCATCTTCCTCTACTTTATATGTGGAACGCCTGCCACAGCATGGCTTGACAAGCAGTGTGTAGGTCCACACCCAGGATCTGAATCAGCGAACCCTGGGCTGCTAAAGCAGAATGTGCAAACTGTCTTTTCACTTTCTTTTTTTTTTTTTGAAGATTGGCACCTGAGCTAACATCTGTTGCCAATCTTTTTTTCCTTTGTTTTATTTTTCTTCTTCTTCTCCCGAAAGCTCCTCAGTATGTAGTTGTACATTCTAGTTGTGAGTGCTTCTGGTTGTGCCATGTGGGACGCTGCCCCAGCATGGCCTGATGAGCGGTGCCATGTCTGCACCCAGGATCCGAACTGGCAAAACACCAGGCTGCTGAAGTGGAGCACGTGAACCCAACCACTCAGCCATGGGGCTGGCCCCTCTTTTCACCTTCTTGATGATATCATTGGAAGTTTTAGATTTTGATGAAGTTCAATTTATCTACTTTTTCTTTTGTTGATGTGCTGTTGGTGTTGTATCTAAGAAACCATTGCCTAACCCAAGGTCGTGAAGATTTAATCCTATGTTTTCTTCTAAGAATTTTATAATTTTTGCTGTTACGTTTGGGTCTATAACTCATTTTGAGTTAATATTTGTAAATGGTGTCACTTAGGGGTCCAACTTCATTCTTTTGCCTGTGAATGTCTAATTGTCCCAGCACCATTTGTTGGACAGACTATTCTTTCTCTATCATTCATTTAATTTTAATCTTTATGTGGGTTTTTGCGTTAGAGCTCAATTAGAGAATCTTTACCTTTTAATTTAATTTAAAAGAGGAGTTTTACCCATTTAAATGTGTTATTATTGCTGATATATTAAGCCTGCCTTTGAAATATTATTTAGATCTTCTGATTTGTATGTTTCTTTTGTTTTATGTATTATCACTCTATATATAACCTTTTCAAAAGATGATTGCTTTTCCTTCAGGTTTATAGAATAAGTGTTTTTGTGTATTTTATTTCTTCTTACTGATAGTAAGAAATCCAATAATGTTCATTTCATAAACCACATATGCCAATAGTCTCATTACTTGAGAGTCACATTTCAGGTTGCAGTAAAGGTAGGTGTATATTCATCAGTATAAATGCAGATGATTGTGTTATGGACTTTTCAAGGACAATGAAATATGATGGCAGATATTCAGAGGGTTTGATTTGAAAATGAAATGCCTCATATTGATGTGTGATAGTAATGATAAACATATTAAACATACAAATATGATGCCATTGCCTTATTTAATAGCTATTTTTTTACTTAGCCTTATTTAGTAGCTATTTTTTACTTCTATAAAATCATTCATTGCCTGAAATGTGTATACCACTGAGGCTCAGAAAACTACATGTAGCAAGATTATGTTTAACCTCACCAGAACTCTACAAATATAAATGAAGTTCACATTCTTTGAATGTCTTTTTCTACTTTCACACTTTATTACAGGAAGCTTATTCTTTAATTGAGAAGATTGAAGCAGAACAAAATGCCCTATATTCATATCAAAAATATCTGGAAAGTTCGAAAAGAAAGATAAGCAGAATTCCTCCTCCACCTATCGTGCTATCCCGAACTCATTGTTCTGTGACACTGAAACCTGCTCCATTTGCTTCAGATGTTAAGGTATGTTGTCCGTTATGATCTTTACCTCAAGCAAAGCAACAGAAGTGCTTTTGTAACTTAATGACTGATACTTTTATTGCTTTTGGGTCTTGAATAATCTTATTTATAAGCACAGACACTGGGATTAGTATTCTAATGTCTTAGTTATACTTCCTGCGTGATCCTTTGCTCTTTACGCTATTTCCCTTTCTGCTCCATATAACCTTGCTGTCTACAAGTAGATAGCAAGGAGAAATGATAGAGAAACAGTTCTCTCTAAGTATCTTTGTCACCATGGCAAAGTCACATACTGACATACTAATGCTCAAGATAGAGAAGGTCTCAATTGAAGTGGAATCAGACATTTCAAGAGGCTAGAAGTTACTCTCACAGCCAATGATGGAGATGAGGAAATTTGGGGGTGGTGAATTCAGTGCCTCTTTCCTCATTTCTTCCAAGTAAATGGGGATTCTTTTAAAGCAAACAAATGATTATGTTATGTTATAAATCTTTATGTGTTTACTGAAGAATAAGCTCTTTCTCCCATCCCAATGCCTGGGAACTTGACCTAAATATTATGTAACTTGAGGTTTAGTTTCCTCACAAGCATTTGGTTCCACCTTTTATATTTTAAATATTATGTTTTTCTCTTTTGTATGATCAACATGCTCTTTGATGTTTATAAAAAGTAAAGTTTTATCTTTGATTCTCTTTAGGATGTTCTGCTTGAATTTACATCAACTTGGTATAGTGGAAAGGGCACAAGATTTAAAGTCAGGCAGATACAGGTTTAAAATTCTAGCTCCACCCCTTACTATGACCTTAGGAAATCTAAAGATACTTCCTGAGGTGTTTTCTTGTTTTTATTTGTTTGTTTGTTTACTGTGAAAGCTAAATGAGATAATACATAACATTCTTGGCATATTAACTGATGTCCCTTCATCTCTTGTATTAACATATGTAGTAAAGTTTGCTAAAAACAGTTAATGACATTATAGACTGGAATTACATTATTTAATGATTAGTTTTCATAAATCTTGTCCAGTAAGCATTATTGAGTGTGTCTTATGTGTTAAGCTCTGTACAAGGTAATTGAGGAATAAAAATCAACACAAAGCATGGTCTCATTCTTTGAGGAGCTTCAGACTAATGGGAGAAATACGTCAGTGAGAAGTCATACCACCTTCGTAATGCTTTATAATTGGAGGAATAGAGGCAGCATCCATCTTGCACCCAGGCTGTGCTATAATAAATGCATTATTGCAATTGCTAGCAGTTTTAAAATTCCACTTTGGATTTTTTTTGGATCTGTTTAAGGCTAAGGATTCACTTACTTTGGAAATTCAGTACAGAGCTAAGACTAGATGATTTACCAAGAGTTTTTGTTTATTTTTATTCAAACGTTTTGGCTTATTTAACTCAAATCTTATTTTTTATGTATTTCAATTCAGTGACTTGTTTATTTCATGGAAACAGCAAGGGAGTAGAAATAGGGAGAAATGAGTCTCATGCTTCACCTATGGGTGTAGGACTTGTCACTTAGCACAACCTATGAAGTTTGTGAATATTATACATTAGTGGAGCTGTGGGCTCCGGCACATTATTACCTTCGGTTACCTGCGCATCAGCACTAGATGGTGCTATGGGCTTCAATAAGTTTTCAGGTTTGAGCATTCGGCCATCTTTTGTTTTATCAAAATCTCTTGTGAAGGCGTTTGTTTCATTAAAATCTGTTTTAATAGTTGAAAATGCTGCTGTTATTTATAAACGTTCACTTCTCAAGTTACTGGTGAATTGTTCTTGGTGTTTTCACTCTTGTGTGGGTTCTAATTACACAGCGCTTCTTACAGTTACACAAACCAAGGCGTTTTCATCTGTGGCACCAAATAAAAATATAAAGCCTAATTATAAAAATGCTTTTAGAGAGAATTTTTACCCTGCAAATTCCAGTTTATATATAGAGCTTAACTTACAGCAATAATGATCTAAGTCATGTAGCACAGTCTTTCTGCCTTTTTTTTTCCTCTGAAAATTGGTACTCTTTTTGCATGGAAAGTCAAGGAGAGTTAGTTTCTGAATTTTTTCTGAGACTCATCTGGTTTTTTTCCCCCTGGCTGCCAGCTTCCCAGTTCCTTCAAAGCTCTCTTTGTCATTAGGGTTCTCCTGCCTTTCTCTAGTGCTCCTTAATCACCTGAAATATTTTCTTTGGAGACCAAAAGGTTTGGACACCTGCACCAGAAATTCTAACTCATTAAGGCTAAGCAGACTTGGGTATATGCAATTTAAAAAAATAGTTGATTCTGTATAGACTGTATTTTAGAAAGTGATTCTGCTGCACAGTCAGGGTTGAGAACTAACTACTCACGCAGACAAGAGCCATTAGAATTTTGCTGTAGGCCTGGAGGAAGAAAAAGCAGGCTAAGCTATAAGAGGTAGTTGCCCCTTAGAGGCAGTTACATTTTCCCTGCTTTCCAGCTCCCCTTATAATTTAGGAGTTGAGATGTTGTGAGGTGGAGCCTCTGGGAAAAGGGAGAGCTAGGAAGATGACAAGCCCCATCCCCAACCCCTGGGCAGTATGGCTCCTTCATAATGCTGTTTCCCAGGTATCAACTCGCTCCCTCTTTTCCTACAGTGAGAATAGTTCATTTAATTAAGGAATCTCCATTATTTTGGTATCTTGGCAGAAGGACCATTGTCTAACCATTTAATGAAGTTTGGTTGTTTCTGTGGAATTTGCATTTTGCCTTTGGTTTATGTCTATATTTAAGAATTATCAAAGGAGTATCTTGTTTCACAAAATTTATAAACTAGAGAAGAAAATTACCCATAGTCTTACCATTTGATCATCCAAACTCTACCACCATTCTTCTTTAGGAACATTTTCTTCTGGGCTTTTTCATATGTATTTTTACGCTTTATTTTAAATACTACAATGTAGTATCTTGCTTCTTTTTCCACTTGCTTTTTTGGTCATATATTCTTAATTAAAATATGAAAAATGTTTCAGTATTGATCTATTTTTCATCAAGATCAAGTCATCTTTGGAATCACTCCCTGCCGTTCTCTAATGTTGGGCAAGTTACTGAACATTTCTGCGTCTCCATTTTCTCTCAAGCAAAATGGCAACAGTAATCCCATTGCATAAGGATGTTGCAAATATTAGAAAGTGTATGTAAGTTTCATAACAATACTTAGCACATAGGAACTGCTCAGCTAATGGTGGTTAAAATAATCAATAACGAATAATATTTTAGTCTTGATAGTCCCAGGTAAACAAGCCCTATATTTGTCTTTATGTTTTAAAGATTAAACTTCTTTGTAAAGTTAGATTTCATGTTTTAAAACTTGAATGCTTAAATTTTTCTTTAGAAAAGTATTCCTTTTGCTACGTCATGATTGAATTGAATGCCTTGTTAAGCAGGATACAGATGACGAGCTTGTCTCTCTCCTCGGCAGGTCTCCTGGTACTGCATTTTGGGGTGCAAAGCAAAAGGGAGCTATGGAAAAGTAAGACTAAACAATAATCATCTCCCAAGCTCAGGAGAAGCGGTACGTCGAATTTAAAAAACTTCTAAATGTCAGGAAATCTTACCAAAAGCCTCATTAATCACAATTGAGCGTTTTCCCCACATGAAGTCATTATTTCAGTAAATTTCTCTTATTTCAACTTGAGTCATAACTAAAATCCAACAGTAAATGAAAAAGGCTTTATTTTATTACATGTAAAGTTTACTTAATTATGTTTTCAAAGTCACGTTAATTTTCCAT
This sequence comes from Equus asinus, assembly GCF_041296235.1. Taxonomy (NCBI): domain Eukaryota; kingdom Metazoa; phylum Chordata; class Mammalia; order Perissodactyla; family Equidae; genus Equus; species Equus asinus. The sequence continues at coordinate 37,158,807 of NC_091793.1, forward strand.
ACATAACTTGACACGTGTTTTTGTTAATAGATACCAGCTGATGGTAAAAGCATTTTTGAAGTGAAGGGTTTAGAAACCAATGAAAAATACATCTTTGCAATTGCCGCTTATTCCTCTAATGGGAAGCTTGTTGGTGATGCTGTAGGAGAGACAACTAAACCAATTCTGGTTTATCCACCTCTTTCTGCTGTTACTGCTCGGATGTTCTTGACGCAGGTAGAAGAGTCTTCTGCTAACTTTTTCCTCTATTTTTTTTTTCTGTTAAGCGGTTACTAAGTAATTTCTGATGGAAAAAAACATCATAGCAGATATTCTAAAGCTCCTGTAACACATATTTTCAATTGGTGCAATTTAGTCTCATAAGATAGGAATCATTCGCTTTCTTATTAGTGAGTTTGCTTTTTACAATAACATTTTTTTTCTGGATTGCACATGTAACATATTAATTTTAGAAATTTGGAAAATTAACTAGAGTGCACAAAGAGGAAAGCAAATGTTATGTGTTATCTTATCCTACTCTGTCATCTAGAGTAACAGTTCTTAATCTGGGGCAATTTTGGCCCCCAGGGGATGTTTGTCAATGTCTAGAGACATTTTTTGTTGTCATAACCCAGAGGGGTGCTACCGGCATCGAGTGGGTAGAGGCCAGGGATGCTGATAAGCTTCCTACAATGCAAAGGACAGCCCGTCATAACAAAGAATTATCCAGCCCAAAATGTCAATAGTGCCAAGGTTGAGAAACGTTGATCCAGAGATATCCTTTCATTTGTGTGTGTGTATACATTTAAACACACATACACATATTTATATATACATATATACACACATATGTGTATGAATTTATTTATAATATATAATTTTAATCATATTACATATTATATTACATCCTGATATGTTTGTTTAATATGTTATAGTTGACATTTTCCCCTTCCTTTAAATATCCTTCCAAAAGGTAATTTTTAACGGTTACATGGTATTGCATTCTATAGATAGATCATAGTTTATTTAGTGATTCTTCATTGTACATTTAGATATTTTCCAGTCTTTTGCTATTATAAGCAAAACTGTGATACACATCTTTGTATATAAATCTTTATCTGCATCCATGATTGCTTTTTTTTTTTTGAGGAAGATTAGCCCTGAGCTAACATCTGCCACCAATCCTCCTCTTTTTGCTGAGAAAGACTGGCCCTGAGCTCACATCTGTGCCCATCTTCCTCTACTTTATATGTGGGATGTCTACCACAGCATGGCTTGACAAGCAGTGCATAGGTCCGCACCCAGGATCCGAATTGGCGAACCCCGGGCCACGAAAGCAGAATGTGCAAACTTAACTGCTGCTCCACCAGGCTGGCCCCCATGATTACTTTTTTGGGATAAATTTATAGATGTGAAATTTCTGGATTAATAAACACAGATAGACCAGAGTTCAAGTTTTAGCTCCTCACAGTAGCCATGTGATATTGGGCAAGTTTCATGTGTGAAGTGGGAATAATAATAGTAGCTCTCTCCTGGAGATATTGTGAGTATTAAATGAAATTAGGCATGTCAGATGTTTACTCATAGCACTTATCACATAGTAGGCACATAATAAATATTATTATTGTGTTTAGTTATGGATATACTCATGAATTAACATGCTTGCTAAAATGATTGCCTGACTTAAAATGTGTCTCCCGTGAATAGGACGCTGGAGAGACTGATTCATTGACCTAAGTCTCAAGCACCCAATTTGAAGCCTGTTGTTGGCTGTAAAGCTGATGGCTATCCTAAATTTTATCGCATTTCTATTGTGCTATTTTTTTCTCTTAATAGTTGATTAGTATTATAAGCTAAGATCTTAGTGGTGTTTTATATTATAATATTTTTCAAAGAAAATTAAATTGAGAGAATTGCTAGGATTTGTCTACCATTGATTTAGCATGCCATATTGGCTCATGGTTTTCTGATGTTTTTATTTCTTTAGAATCTAATATATTCCCTAATTTGCAGTGATGGAATTATCTCAAAGTGAGGAGGCAAATATTTCGTCAAGGCCTAATTTTTCTCCAGGGAGTAGTTTGACTTTTGGGCTTCATTTGGCAGAACTTTCATTGAAAGTTAATAAAACTAAGTCCAAGTTATACTGCTGGGATGATGAGAAGTGTCATAAGTAATGACCTGTGGTCCTTCATTGATCCTCTATTTGCAGTATTGTAGTTCATTTATGACAGCGTATGAGTGCTCCCCCTCGTAATGTTAAGTGACCAAAGCAAAATTTTCTCACTTAAAACCTCCTTAATTTACAACTTAAGTGTGAGCTTTTATTTTCTAGCAAGAAAATGTATCTTTCTTTTGGAATTGCAATCTATTTTTCATGAGAGTGGTTAGTTTTTAGTTATAGGATAATTCTGTTCTTTAAAAAATATTACCACAAATATTTTATAGTAAGATATAGAGATGTTTGACTAAGTGCCTATGATGGACTTGGGGCTTTAGGTTGTGTTTCTGCTCAATATTATTCTATAGACATTAATAAAGTCAGGTGAATCTTTACCAAATTTTCCCTTAATGTAGAAAGCTATCAATTTAGGCTATCTGAAAAGTTTTTTAGGAATCTTTATGAATGATATATTTTCTGTGGCTGTTTTTCAATTTCCCCCTTTCTATAGCCTCATTTCTTTTTATTCTTCTTTTTTAAGTCAGGACTGGCTAGATAATGTGAGATAAAATGAGAAAATTAGAAGTCTATGAGCAGGATTTTAGGAGTTTAGGCAAATTGCTTGGTCTCAATTCCCCTATCTGTAAAATGGATATACGACCAAATACTATGTACTGCTGGATTATTGAATTACAAAATCAAATAGTGAGTGGGCACAATGGCTTGTCAAGAAAAGGAAATGGGGAGTATTATTAATTAAAAAACTACTGTGTGCCAGGCGTTTTAAAATTTCATTTCATTTATTATAATAACTCAGTGAAGTGGTATTATTGCTTTCATTTCATAGTTGAGGAAAACGAGATTAATTTAATTCTTCCTCTGCCAATCTCATTTTATTCTGGAAAGGGTGTCTCAGAGAGGTTAAGTGATTTACTCAAGGTTACTTGGGTAGCACACGGTAAGCCTGATGCTTGAACCAGCTCGTGCCTCTCTACTGCTCTGTCCAGGTTCCAAGGAAGTCATGTGTTCCACCTCTAACATGCGCCAAGTTATTCTAAAGCCCATTTCTCTTGTCTGTTCTCTGCCTGGGTTGGTGTTGTTCAGCAGGTGCTGATGACAACATTGGTGGTCGAGTTTGATTCTGGGACATGAATGCTTTGTCAGTAATCACAGTGGTGGCAGGAGAATGAAACTCATACATTTTTTTCCACTTCATGTATGAATTCATTGAAACTCTTAAATTAATAGAGGTTTGTGTTTTTTCTATGATCATTCAAATAAAAAAAATACATAAAGCTACCAGGTAAAAGATAGTCACCCTAATTCTTAAAGCTAAGAAGTTTCAACTCTTCTTTACCCCCTCATCTTCTGGCTGAATCTTACTACTCTCTCTACTTATCTATTTATTGATGAACTATTTATTCAATGTCTATTTTATGCCAAGTTCTATTCTAGATGCCGTCTCTTCTTCCTTTGAACTGTCTTTGTTATCAATCTCATTACCACAACAATAACCCTGGGGTAGATAATTTTGACTTATGGTTTCAGTTAAGACTGATTGCAAGTATGGGAACCAGCCTGGCTTAGGGGAAAGCAGCCGGGCCTTGGGAAGGCTGCAGAGTCCTGGCAAGCCCAGGTCTCGTACCTTTGGTTCTCTCTATGCAGCTGTTTTGTTTTTCTCTCTCTAAAGATTGACTTTCTTTCCTTCTCCATCTCTGGAGAAAAAGTGGCAGCTCCTGAATTTTTATATATCCCTCAATTTCAGCTATAAACAGAGACCGGCTAGCTGGCTCCTAATCTTGATTCCAAATTCCTGGGAAAGAGATCTGATTGGCCCACCAAATGTAATAAAGAGTCTGACTTCATTTTCAATGTTTGACCACTGACTTGTTTTTAAACCTCACCCCTCTTTTTTCTTTTGCCCTCTATCTAGGCATGCTGATAGGGAGGTCGGTGGGCTCACCTTCTCCTTTAGAAATTTAAATTTCCCAGCTCTCAGGAACTTTCCCCACTCCCACCTCCCAGCCACTAATCAAAGCCCAACCCTTTCCTTTTGCTTTGCCCAAGCCAGCCCAGACTTGCTTGTGCCTGCCCAACTCTCCTGGGAGTCCCTTGTCTGAGTAATAAACCTTCTTCAGATTTTCCTGGTGCATGTAGCGTCATCAATCTCAACATCAGAACCACACTTTGGGTAGGGGGTCCATCTTGCTCTGCAAGGGGTGCTATAAAACACCCAGCTTGGGTCAGGGACTCACCCTGAGTCAGTCAACCATATTATATTACAACTGCTGCATGTCCTCTTCTGTGAGTAGAGGGAAATTATCAGGAAAAGAGGATTTTTAAATTCACTTAATGCATTATGATTGAGAGCTTACCCTGTACCAGGCATTGCTCCAGGCTAGTGATTTTAAACCTTGGGCATGTATCAGAATAATCTGGAGTGCTGGTTAAACAGACTGCTGGGTCCTAACACCAGAGTTTATGATTCACTAGGTCAGGGGTAGGGCCTGGAATTTTGCATTTCTAACAAGTTCCTAGGTGATGTTGATGCTGATGATCCAGGGACCATACTTTGAGAACCACTGTTCTAAGCAAAGGGAACAAAATGTCGTGGTAGGAGATAAGTCATAAACAATGAACACAGTAAATAAGTAAATTATCCAGTATGTTAGAAGCTAAGCTCTATGGAAATAAAATTGGAGTATGGTCAGAGGAATTGGAAACTTGCAGTGGGGAATGGAAGGTAGATTACAGTATTAAGTAGGTTGATCAGAGGAGGCCTCATCTAGATGAGATTTGAGCAGAGACTTGAAGGAGGTGAGGAGTGGTTAAGGAAGAGCATTCTGCAGAAGGAGTTAGAGCTAAAGCCTTAAGGTTTCCAGAAGTGCACCTGGTGTGTTTGATAACAGCAAGGAGGCCAGTCGAGTTGGAGCAGAGGGACCCAGGGAGAGTAAATGGATAGGTCAGAGAGGTTAAAAAGTGAGTGGGTGGGTGGGGAAGCAGAACATGAAAAGACTTCTAGGCCATTCTATGAACTTTGGCTTTTACCTTGAGTGAAATGGGTTTTGAGTAGCAAGGTGACATAACGTGACTTCTATTTTCAAAGGCTCACACTGGCTGCTGTGTTGGGAATAGATCATAAGGGGGAAAAGGGTGGAAGCACAGGGACCTGTCTATTGCTGTAATTCAATGACAGGTAGAGGTGGCTTGGCCAGTGTGATAGTAGCTGACATGGTGAGAAGTGGTCAGCTTCTAGATATGTTTTGAAGGAGGAGTTAACAAGAGTTCCCAATGGAAATAATGTAAAGAGAAAAATGAAAGATGACTCAAGGATTCTTAGCTAACTGGTAGGATAGACCACACTGACCGAGTTGGAGGAGGCTGTGGGTGGTCTAGATTTGGGTCAGGGGAAGATCAGAAATTCAGTTTGGGGGATGCTGAGGTAAGACGCTTGTTAGATATTCAGAGAGAATTGTTGAATAGTCAGTTAGATGTATGAATGTGGAGTTTGGGAGAGACGTCTAGGCAGGAGAGGGATTTGAGAGTAGTCATGTAACAATTAAAGCTGTGGGGCTGGATGATATCACCAAGGAAATGAGTGCAGACAGAGAAGAGGAGAGGTCCAAAGACTGAGCCTCGGGGCATGCCAATATGAAGAGGTTGCGGAAAAGAGGAGGAGCTTCCACAGGCCACTGAAAAGGAATGTGGAAAATACCCCCTCAAGTGTGATGTTCTGGAAGCCAAGTGAAAGTCATGTATTAAGGAGGATGTCTCTACTGTACTTAATTATTCCATTCGACTTCTAGTGCTTCTTTCTCGTTTTAACCTCACCCCCTCTAAAATCAATTCTAGACATCACTACCAGCTAGCCATCTTTGAGCCTGCTAATATCGTGGCACTCTTCTGTTAACCCACAAAGACTCATGAATTTAACCCAAAAGTTTTATCATGGCATCTTTTCTTGTTCTGCAATGTCCACTAATTGAATAAGTAACATTATTTTAAAAGGGATGTATTTTGAACGGATAGAACATTCAATTATAGTTTCATCAACTCCCTTATACACCATCTGTTATTATTTTCCATGGAAAATTTTAGAATTATATGGTGTTTTAGTGACCACTTTGTTCAGCTCCTTTATTTGGCCAATGCAGCCCAGAGAAGTGACCTCCTCTATCACTCTAAGTCTCTGCTCTGCTATTTTTACTGAATATCAGACTCTGTACAAATTATTCAACTTCTCAATGCCTCAGTTTCCTCATCTGAAGACTAGAGACGGTAATGGAGCTCACTCCATAGAAACATAATGAGTCGTCAATACGATTATGCACATGGAGAGCTTGGTCCCGTACTTGACCTCTTTAGACACTTCCACCTCATTTTCAAGCCTTGTGAAATCATGTCCACTTTACCTGTCCAATCATATCGCCTGCTTTTCTTCAAATTCCGACCTGCCTTTCCAGTCTCTCCTGCATGCACTGTGGTGATTTCCACTACTGAGCCTTTTTCTGATTCTGTCTAAACTCCCCGTCTGAATCTTATCCCTGCCGTAGGGTTCAACTCAAGCTCTGACTCCTCCTTGAGGTCTTCCTTTCCCCTTTCCTAAGCCTTTGCAGTTATTCTGTTGTTCTGTGTAGTTTTTCTATGATTTCATGTGTTTTATGACTGTACCTCGATTACAGTTTCATGGAGCATGAGACCATTTTAAGCTTTGGAGAATCTCTTCTTACAGTGCTTGGCATAGAGTAGAAACTTCATAAAAGTTTACTGGTTGGCTGATTATGAGGACTGACTGGGCAGATTTAAAAAGTTCTGGGCCTGTAAATTATTCCCTTGAGTGGAGTATATTCTAGCAACATGTCATTTATATGCTTACTTTAAGGAATTTATTTATTCTTTATATCCTACCTGCTTCCATTAAGGATTTGAAGTAGCATGCAACTCATGTGATGAGATTTCATATTGTTAAACATATTTGAACAGAAAGCTTTTTAAAATATTTTTAAAGAAATATATTCTACCAAAAGAAATAGGTAAGTCTATGATTTTTTTCCTCCCTGAGCTTCTGGGTTTTGCCAGTGAAATCAGTTATTTTGCCTAACATTGAATGTGTTAAACTTAAAACATATCATGGCCTCTTGGAAGCATCTCTGTTTTATTCTTCACTCTTCAGCTGTGAACCCTTTGTTGCACAGAAGCTTTGAAAGTGTCAGTCAGAACTAGAAAAGAATGAAGTATATTTCATATTTTGGGTTTGGGAAATCTGATTATTTCTCTTGGAACAGATTGTTCATTATAAGAGTGTCTATAATAAATGGAGCACACTGCCGAGATAGATGGAAATGAAATTAATTTGGCTCAGATGTGATCTTTGTTTTGCTTATGAGAATTTGAAACATCCTTACAGAGTTTCAAATTTCCATGCAATTTAGAAATAAAAGACATTTCAAAATGTGTCTGTCTCCCTTGCCAATGGCTGTCGTTCCCTTACCCCAGCCCCCTAGAACAGAAGAGCAAGCGTGCACAACTGTCTGTGGAATTGGGGTGTGATAGGACCTTATCAGAATTCTTGTTTAAAATATACATTTCACAAAGAAAAATATCGCATAAAACAATGTCCTTTTTGTTGTAGGTTGCCTATCAGATTGGTAACTATGAGTTGGCTAAGAAAGTTTTCTCCCCTGTTTGGGATTATTTTGTTGCTTCTCCACTTCGCAGTGAACAATCTGTTATTAGTTTAAGCAACGTGATGACTATTACACAGAGAAGGTAATTAGAAATATCCTTTTAAAGTATTAATTTGCTTATTGAAAATATGGATGTTGGGTGTGAAGCATAGAATTAATTTATTTTCAATTTCATGTTAAGATAGTCCCTGTAAAACTATTTCTAGTAAGTATCTTAGTAAGTGTATACGTTCCATGGTCTCAAGTCCTCGTTAGAAACTTTTTCCCTAGAGTTAGAATAAACACTGGAGGCATATGGTTGCATTCTGAATTTAAGGTAATGAAGGTTATGGGAAAAAACCCCCCAATACTAACCAAGCTAATGTCAGTTATATAAGAAAACACAAATATGCGTGGGGGACTTTTGGAATAGAGAAAGGTCAGGTTGGGGTTAAGGTTGTGGTCTGATGGGTGGACTATTAGGGTAAGAAGGCATTTTCTTCGCTTGAAGAGGCTCCAAGGATTAGACCATCAGCAATTGCAAATAGTCCCATAGAATCTTTATGAAACCACAGACCATCCTTTGCTTTACTGCCATTTTTCCTTAAAAGGACAAAGTTTAAGAGCAGCCTCAGAAATGAGCATTAGTACGATTTCAGGCTGCCTCAACAAGTTCAAAAACAGCAACAATCTCCTTCACTAGCTTGTTAATGGCTGAAATTCCTTTAATAAGACAAAACTCTTCACTCCTAAATCAAAGGCAATGAGCTTAAAATGCGTGTCCTGGTTGAGGCAAGACATCAATAATGCTTATTCACACAAAGGTGTAACTCCATTCAATTAAGCAAGTGTAGACTTAGCATTTACCATGTGCAAGGATGCTAGGTGTTATGTGGGATGAATTTGAAAGGCATTTCAGAGGTGGAAGAGACAGGACTTGGAAGATTTTATGTGACCCATGGGATAAGAGAGCAAAAGTAGTGAAAGTTGACTGGGAAGCATAAGATGTTTACTAAGGGAACATGAGAGGTGGACCAAGTTTTTGGAGGAAGATAATGAACTTGATTGGGAATATTTTGAGTTCAGTTTTCCAGCAGGATGCCTTTGTGGACATGAGACAGCCAGGAGGTAGCTGAATATTTAGTGTTGACACCGAGGAGAGAGGTCAAGGCTAGAGATACAGATTTAGAAATTGTCCATTGAAGTCATCATTGAAATTTTGACAATGAGTGATATCTCCCAGAGAATGACTATTTAGCAGAAAAGATAGAAACTGGAATTGAACCCTGGGCGTCACTTACATTCAAGAGACGGAAGCAGGAGAAGGAATCAAGGAAGGATGTTGAAAATGTTTTGTGTTGGTCTCAACCTATCCATAACAACTATTGTGGCTGGACCAGTCCTTGTGGTTCTTATTATGATTGGAGAAGGTGCTCTTCAGCAACAACCATCAAGAAACTTTGAATTAGTTATGGGACCTGGAAATTACACAGCACACAGTGAGGTCGCAGGTAGACAGAGAGAAAGAGAGCATGTGCTTGGGCCTGAGGTTCTGCTTTTATTGGGGTCCTAAGGTTTTGAGGGCTCAGTCTTTATTGATGAATTTAAAACATAAGAGCAGGAATTTAAAGTGTGGGAAGAGAAGAAACAAGTGGCCCAAATGGTCAGTTATCAAAATCAACCAAGATCTCTAAAACAAAGGAGCCTCAGTGGGAGATGTGACCTGGCTTTTTATCTAGTTGTGTTACTGGCAATGTGTTTATTCAAGATAGCCATCTTTGAAGTGGATGCCTCTTTGAAGTGGGTGCCTTAGGAATCAAAGCTTAAGTCAGGCATTTGCATTACAAAAAAAGAGAAAATCCAACTGTCAGGTTTTACACTATAAAAAACGAGCAGTCCAGGATGTGAAAGTCTGGGAAAATGCATTGCCAAGGGAAGTGAGAGTTTCACCCTGGAGGGACTGGTCAGCAGTATTCAGTGCTAGTGCAAAGTCAGGCAGAGCAGTTGCTCAATAAAATACTACAGAGAGATTGGGTATGATGAAAGCTAAGAAGAGGCTTTAGGCTTGGCAATTAGGAGGCCAGTGGTGAGTTCAAGAAGACCATTTTTGGAGAGTGATGAGCTAGGAAACTTTTGCAATTGGCTAAGGAATAAATGAAAATGGAAAATTGTAGCAAGCAAAGATCACTCATATGAAGTTTGGTGGTAAAGAGAAGAGGAAATGGGCAGAAACTTGAGGGGGAGGGCAGGCTTAAGGAAAGAATTTTGGAGGATGGAGGGAAGGGAGACAGTGGAGAGAGAGAGACTGAGGACAGAAGAAAATTCACATGATAATGGCACTATGGTGGTAGAACTAAGAGCATATGAGAGCACATGAGGTGGAGAACAGGGGATTTAGAACATTCGCTTTGGGGAATGTGAACAAGCAGACATTAGGGATAAACGGAAGTGTTGCTGAGAAGTACTAATGACTAAGCTGATGTCACGTAACATGAATTTGTAGTAGGGCTCAGTTCCTTGCGGCTAAGGGCCACATTTGATTCATCTTTATATCCCAGAGCCTAGAATATTGTCTTGTACCTAGTAGGTGTTCAGCAAATGCTAGTTTGAATGAAAAAAGAATGAATGAGGAGAATAAATGACTAAGTGATTGACCATTGTGGCAGGGATAGAAACGTTAGACGGTGACATCTATGCAAGGTCAGGCAAGTTGATTATTGTATAAAATAAGGGATACGGAATCTAAAATGCTAGGGAGGTCACTATTGGAATGATTGACCAGAATCTGAGCTGGATAGGGAAGGAAATGGAGCCGGGAGGAGGCGATACCCTGGGCTCATTGCACCTGTCAAGGTAGTGATGGTCATCGTGAGGACAAAGAGTTTAGTATGAGTTGCAAGAGCGGGAGAACTAAAATTCTCCTGGCAAAGATAATTTCAGAGTGTAATATGATGGTGAAACTGATAATCTTCAAGTGTGAATTACTGATGTCAGATTCTTTTCTGTACTCTGGGGATAGAGGTTGTAGACAATAAATGGACCTGAAGCTTAGAAGGGAGGGTTTTCCACCAAGCAAGGCTAAGGGCAAGGAAGGGAATACAGTGTTTAATGGCAGGAATATGTTCCGAGAAATACATCCTTAGGCTATTTCATCATTATGTGAACATCATAGAGGGTACTTACACAAACCTAGATAGTATAGCCTACTACACACCTGGGCTATGTGGTCCTAACCCTATGGGACCACCATTGTATATGCAGTCTGTTGTTTTCCGAAAGTTTGTTATGCAGTGCATGACTGTATTGGAAAGAAAGATGGAAGACTGTAGATTTCACAGTTTTGCCAATGTTTGGCGCTATTGACTGCAGCTTAGAAAAGATAAGTTGAAATAATCCAGGAGTTATTAAGACTCTGTCTCTCTCTCTCCGTCTCTCCCCCTCCCTCTTTCTCTTTAAACATGGCTCATTTTGCTAGAAATGACTCTTATTTTCAAGAAGTTCATTAATTGAAATTTTGAGCCTATTTTCTAAGTTTCTGAATATCTATGGTGATTTCATTATATTGATAAAAAAGAACTTTATATATTAGGACCAGAAAATTTTGCCAATAGTTATTTTTATGTACCTATGATATAATATGTCAGCAGCTTAATTTTCTTGGTTTTGAACTTGTTAAGGATAGTCTTTAATTTTAATGTAAACAGCTTACGAGAGATGTTCTACAATTTTTTGCTGCTATCTTGGGATCATTGTCTAGATATTAAGAACAAATCAGTCTAACATGGCGAATTCACATGCTGAATCATTTTATATTTATAGCTGTAACATCATTTACCTCCTTTTGCAGATTACATTCAGATATTTTGGCAGAGACTTCTTCAATCCTCTTATACCTTTTTCTTAGAAATATTTTTGTAACAAGTGACATTAAAATTAAAGAAGAAAATCTTTTCTGTGACAATATTAAAGGCAATGAGATTTTCCCCTCTCAACAAGTAAGTGAATTAAAATGGCTGAAAATGTGCTGATTTCTCTTCATTTATTTCTTGATATTTCAAGTTCGTGTTCTTTTGAGATTGCATATCCTGGTTTGTGAATGGGCTGGGAGGCCATTGGATGATCGTGAAGTGTTATTGGATGTTCCATGTAGGTTTCACCAGACTGAGTTCATGTATTTTTTTCATTTTTTCAATTTATCTTTTTTCCCCTGTACAAAAGTGGTATACACTTCAAATATTAAAAAATGTACAATGTATAAAATGAAACCCATTGTAATCCTATTGCCCCTGAGAATGCTATGATTTTATTTTCATATAATGTCTCTAATTTTTAAAAATATGCGTAGACAAATCTGTTATTGCTATTATTATTCTTTTTTACAAAAATGAGATCATGATCTACTTGCTGTTCTGCACCTTGCCTATTTAACACTTTTTATAATTTGTCTTGGGCATATTTTCATGCTGGTACATATCAATCTACCAAATTCTTTTAATTTTAACTTTGCATTCCTGTCCAGGTAGGAAGTTAACCTCTCTCTTATTGATAGACGCTCAGGGTGGTTATAAACATTGCTTTATGTGCATCTGCAATCTTAGAATGCTCTTAGAATGTTAAAATGTTGATTTTAACAACAGTCCTACACTATTGTTTTCATTCTAGATTGAGTTTCACTCTTCTTTCTCTCTCCTTCCTATTTTACTCACCTTGGATATATAGTTTATTTTACAGTTGCTTTTTCCTACCAATTCATTTATTCATTAATTAATTAACCAATAAATTGTTACCCGAGACTGTGCCAGTTTCTGTGGATATGAAAGTCAAAAAAACATGACCCTTCTCCCTCGACAAGTTCACAGTCTTGTAGAGCCTGAGCACTCACAACTGTCAATCTGTTCCTACTACATTGCATTCAGTGTCTTCTTTCAGCATCCAGTCTGAGAATAAAGACAATCTCTAAGTACTACAATGAATTCCAGAATGCTGGACTATCATTCTAGTAATAACTTGATGTATGGAAATTTCTGGTTGCCACACACAGTTTTCTTTGTGTATAATGTATGTATATGTAGAAAAATAATGAAATCGTTCCCTAAGAAGGAGAAAGGAGGTGTAAGAGAGGACTGCTTTTTTTTTTTTTTGCTGAGGAAGCTTCACCCTGAGCTAACATCTGTGCCAATCTTCCTCTGTTTTGTATGTGGGTTGCTGCCACAGGATGGCCACCGACAAGTGGTGTAGCTCCACACCTGGGAATCGAACCCAGGTCGGTGAAGTGGAGTGTGCTAAACTTAACCACTAGGCCACGGGGCCAGCTCCCTCCTATTTTTTTAAGTGGCGTTTAATCATAAAAACCTAACTTTACATTTTACTATCATTTTTATTTAAGTAGCAGAAATATAACAGAAGATTAATTTGGGCTACTGGAAATTTACCATTTTCTCACAAATCTGGAGGGGAAATGGGACTCTGTTCATCAACAGGGGGCAATATTATAGAGACATTCTGTTGTAATTATTACTTGTTATAATTTATGTTTTGAAAAAGCTAAATTTTTGCTAACATTAAAATATAGCCAAGAATTTTATCTTACCAATGAAAAAAGATTGGTTTCTTTTCTGTTACTAGTGGTATATATATTGTTTTACAACAAATTCTGAAGTCTAATTCTAAGATTGCGTTGTCCGTAGGTAGACTTACTGGGGACTTAGAATTGTTCCTGAGTTTAGATTTTCTTCATACCGACATTCATGTTGTTAACTCACAAGGATCACATTTCTTACACTTTCCTCTCCTTAGAAACATGTTAATTAAGCACCTGGTGTTGACTTTGTGTACCAATACCTGTTTTTTTACAGATGGCTAGACTAGCTGAATGTGAGAGAGTATTAGTGGCATTGGAACTTAGCAACTACCTAAATGATTCCAGTTATACCCTTCAAGCTGTGACTCAATGTTATGGCCTCCTTGCTCCTATAATCTATCACAATATTGTTTTGGTACCTGTGGTACAGGTAAGGGTATTTTTCTCCACCAGATAAGAGTATTTTTACAAAGGGCAACTCAACAATGCATTTTGGAAAAGAAAAAGCAGTGTACCTCTTATAAAGTACAAATAGATCAAGAACAAGTATTATGAAATTTTGTGAGTTAATGGAAAAACATTTTAATAATTTAAATTACATGTCCGGGCAACCATAGATGAGGACTTTAAAATGTTTTCTCTGAAAATATTCAGCCCCGTTGCTGTCCATATTTAAATATTGGCAATCTGCTTTTCTAAGTTTTTTAAAAGTCATTTCAATTTTTATGTTCTTGTAATGTTAGAAACAGCAATATTTATTCAAAGCATGTTGTTAAAGCCATCATCTGGGGAAAAATTGGTGGATGACCCAAGAAAAAATACTTGGTGTCTTGGTAATGGAGGAGTTGGAATTTATGGAAAAAGGGTAGGTGAGAGCTGGCTGAAAGGATTATATTAGTCATATATTCTTTCTAACAAATCAGCATAAACTTAGTGGATTAAAACAAAACCCATTTACTGTCTCATAGTTTTCTGTGGATTACGAGGCTGAATATGGGTTGGCTGGGTCTTCTGCACAGGGTCTCATCAATCTAAAGTCAAAGTGTTGGCCAGATGGTGATCTCTTCTGAGGTTTGGAGTCCTCTTCCAAGCTCACTGGCCATTGAGGGAATTTATTTCCTTGTAGTTGTGTGATAGGAGGTCCTTAACTCCTGAAGACTGGCGACCAATCCTGGCCACATGGCCTTCTCCACTACACGGTGGTTTGCTTCTTCAAGGCCAGCGGGAGAGTCTCCTTTCAGATGCATGAGGAGTCTTGTATAACGTAAAAGAGTCATGAAAGTGATGATCCCATCACATTCACAGGCCCTACCCACACTTAAAGAGAAGGCATTATACAGGGCTTGTACATCAGGGGAGGAATCTTGGGGACCATCTTTGAGTTCTGCCTACCATAGGGAAATAATGAGAGAAGTATGATTTTATTGCTGATGCTTACAGAAAGTCATCATCATCACTATCATTGTCATCATCATCATTATCATCATCTACTCAGATTTTGAGAACCAAGAAGATATGAGTGAACTCATGCAAAATTTAAACATTTTTAATTCACTATTGAGGAAACTAACCAGAGAGCTTAAGTAACTTAACAAATGTTCATCTTGGAATAGGTATTCTGGGGCATAGACGTGCCTCCTTCTCCCGCATTGCCCACGTCTAGTAGTTCAGCAGCTGAAGAGATCTGCTTCCAGAATCCAAAATCTAGACTCACAGTTGATAAGCTTCCACATCATTTATAAGTGGATTGGAGCAGTATTCCCAGGTGTGGAATATGCTTCCTCCAGAACCCAGAGGCATCTACCTGGCATTGTCCTTTCTTCTTAGAGGTGAGAGATGCCAGATGTTAGACCTACTTTGGAGGAGGTGTCTCAGCATGTCCCAGATTTTTCATTAATGTGTCAGGCCCCTGACTCTTCATAGGGTTTATTTCTACCCTCTGGAGGATATGCATCTTACCAAGGTCTTCAATGTACTTACTGTTTCTTGCTCACTAGGTCCGATTAACATGATGTTATTGATATAGTGGTCCAATGTTTTGTCTTGAGAAATGTCCAGAAAGTTCAGCTCTTTTCATAAAATATTATGTCAGAGGGTAGGAGAGTTATCATTGTCCTGGGGCAAGACTCTGAGTGTATACTCTTGTCTGCCCAGTGTGAATGGGAACTTCTTCTGGTACTTCTTCCTAATGGGATATTATTTCTATCCAATAAGATAGAAAAGAAAACAGTAGCCATATCAATGCATACCTTTTAATGTGCTCTGGCAAAGACACAACATTGGGAATAGTGGCTGCCGTTGGTGCTCAACTGGCTGAGTTCAGGATAGTCCACTGTCATCCTCTAGGTCCCTGTTGGTGCAAGGTGTCTTTAGCTACACTACAGAGAATGGGTTATATCTATGAGTAAAAGCTTAGGAAAGGAGTTTCTAACTAAATTGTATTGTTTGGAATAGGAAAAGATGAGTGGAATAGAGGGAAGTTTCCGGAAATAGGCATCAATATGTATGAGAATGTAATATATGACAGAATTGGCATTCCAATTCAGTGGGAAGAGAATGGATATTTTTAATAAATTGTGGTAAAAAACTGGATATTTATCTGAAACAGTGGAGTTTGACCCCTATTTTGTACCATATATAAAAAGTCCAGATGTATTAAAGACTTAAATGTAAAATCAAGCAAAAAATTTTATGAAAAAAAATCCCAGGAGATTACATGTGCAATCCAGGGTTGGGGAAACACTGTCTAATCAAGACAGAAATCTTAGAAATAACAAGAAAGATAAGACATATTAGACTATATTTCCAGCAACCTGTGTGTGACAAAAAGGACCATAACAAAGACAGTAGAAAATTCATAGATTTGGAAAAAGTGTCTAACATTGATGAGGATAAATATATATAAGAAAAAATCTGACAAATTGACAATAACTTAATAGAAAAAATGGGCATGGGATAGGAATAGGCAGTTTACAGGAGAGCAAATCCAAGTGGCCAAGAAAATATGACAAGATGCTCAAACTCTGAATATCTGTAGACATGCACCTTAAACGAACAATGTAATATCACTGGCAGAATTGAAAAGATCTGTTAATTCTTATTGCTGGCGAGGATGTGGGGCAAAGGCATTCTCATTCATGGATGGGGGAAATGTGAATTGTTATAGGCTTTGGATCTTGGTAAGCAATCATAATTTTAATTAAATTAAATATATATATATATATATATACATATATATATTTTTTTTTTTGGTGAGGAAGACTGACCTGGAACTAACATCTGTTGCCAGTCTTCCTCCTTTTGCTTGCGGAAGATTGTCCCTGAGCTAACATCTGTGCCCAGTCTCCCTCTACTTTTGTATGTGAGACACCACCACAGCATGGCTTGATGAGTGGTGTGTCGGTCCACACCTGGGATCCGAACAAGTGAACCCCGGGCTGCCAAAGTGGAGTGCACAAACTTAACCGCTATGCCACTGGGCTGGCCCCTAAATCT
Source organism: Equus asinus (assembly GCF_041296235.1). Classification (NCBI taxonomy): domain Eukaryota; kingdom Metazoa; phylum Chordata; class Mammalia; order Perissodactyla; family Equidae; genus Equus; species Equus asinus. The sequence continues at coordinate 37,175,689 of NC_091793.1, forward strand.
AATTTTAATTAAAATTAAAAACAAATATTCCTGATGCAGCAATCCCTCTATTAGTAGTTTATCCCATAAAATAAATTTTTAATAAGATTAAAAATGCATTTACCTGGGCTGACCCCGTAAGTGGTCCTGGAGGATGGTGCCTCATCCCCACTGGGTGTCATTTCAAGGCTGATGCCTCAGTTGCCACTCATAGTTGGCAAGTGGGCAAGGGTGTTTACTGTGGCATTCTTGATGGTGGCAAAAAAACTGGAGACAAAGAGAAAGTGCAGTAGCAGGAGAATGGCCAGTTCTGACAGACTGTAAGATTAACTAAAATTGTGCAACATGAGATTCTGGAAATGGCTGAATAAATTATGGTTGATCCACACTAAATAATATTATTCGGCCATTAGAAATAATGAGTTAGAGTTATACCTGTAGACTTAAGAGGGATTTTTTACAAGACATGGTTGAAGGAAAAATGCACAGTTCAGAAAAGTATGTATAAATCCCATTTTATAACATAACATTAACCCTCCTTCTATGTCCATTTATGTATTTATACCTAGGTATATGGTAATTCTAGCCTGGAGAAAGCTACAAAACTACTAGGTTGTTAACATGGTTTGGGGCTCTGGCGTGGTAGGGTGGGAGAGGGTGGTTGTGAAGGGGCAGAATTAAAGAAGCAGTAAGAAAACTCACAAGTGTACTGTAACAATAGGAATAATATTGTTAGAGTGGTGGCTTGAAACAACTAATTGGCCCCCAAAGGACCAACATCCATATATTAATTTGTCCTTTGGGATAATGTGAATGATGACTAGATTAATGCAATCTCAGCTCTATTTTCCTGATAGGAATATTTCTCAGAACTGCAACAGTATTGAAAACTAAACTTAATTGTCTAACTCTTGATTAAATTCAGGACCATGTGATATGAAGCAAGGAGGAGAAGAAGTGAACGCTGATATTAATTGATTTCCTGAGATATGAATGTTTGCTTTTAGTTTTAAAGGAAACTATTATTTCAAGTACCTGGTATCACTGTATATTTAATATGGTACAAACTTCTCCATATGGTTTTTCAAGGCCTTCCTAAGCCTGGGTGTGATCTTTAGTTCCTTGTATTCATGTAACATTCTACCTATATTTTTTATGGCACTTGTCAAAATGCATTTTATAGTTATTTTATCCTCTCCACTAGTTTTCAAGTCCTTTGGAGGAAGGACTCATTTGAAAATTGAATATATCAATTTTGTCTCAGAGTACACTCCTTTATACATGATAAGCAATTTATCAGTAGTTATTCATAACAATAACATTTGATGGCTTAAAACTTGCATAATTTGAGTAAAACATTTTATAATGTGTAAAGATGGTATTTTTTGACAAAACACATTGTGCTTCTATTTTTTAGATCTTGATAAAGTGTGTAGTGGTTTTGCAAGGACTCCCCAACATCATCCAGGCAAAGAAGCATACTGCAAGTTCCCAAAGCACGCAGCACATGATAGCTTGTTGTATCTTCTACATAACAAAGGTATTTATCTCATTCTTTGTCTAGAGTCATAAAATTTGGGAGCAATAATGATTTAAAAAGTTAAGCTACTTTTAATCAGAGTAATTAAAATATTTTAAAAAGTAGCACCCTAAAGCATTTTTAGATCAAAAGCAAATGGAAAGTATAAAATTACTGAATAGATATCTGTTGTAGAACTTTTTGATGAAATTGTGGTGCTTGTCAAATGAATATTTGATCTTATTTTGAGATAGCATTTGGACATCTATAAGCATAACATATTGTCACAGAAAACAAATTTGTTTCAAAACCCCAAAACATCTATTATGTATTTATTATACTGTAGTCAACCTGCGTATCATCTTGCCAGGTTGTGACCTCAGTGGAACCTGTAGGCAGACCCAAAGCATCTTAACCCAGGAGTTGTGTCAGGACAGTGGGCCTTAGAAGATGCTGAGAGACCCGGTAGCAGGGTTATGATTGAATGGTCACTGAGTAAAGGAGAGTATGGTAATCCCATGAAATCAGAATGTAAAAAATGATGTTACGCCTGAAAGAAGGGGCAGATGAAGCACAGAGTTTAAGGGTGTTTCTGAGATTGGTGTGCAGGGCCCTGAAGCAAACAGAGAAACTGTAGAGGTGAAGGAAGACTGTACCGATCGAGGGTGATCTCTCGTGCCAGCTCTGATGGCCTAGTGGTTAAAGTTCAGTGCTTGCACTGCTTCGGTGGCCTGGGTCCATTTCCTGGTCACAGAAGCACACCACCAAGTCTGTCAGTTGTCGTGCTGTGGCAGTGGCTCACATAGAACTAGATGGACTTACAACTAAAATATATGCCATGCATTGGGACTCTGGGGAGGGAAAAAAAAGAAAGAGGAAGACTGGCAACAGATGTTAGCTCAGGGCGATTCTTTCACTGCCAAGAAAGAAAAAATATAAGGATCTAAGTCAGAAAGAAGACAAGGCAAAATGTGGTCAGAGTATGTATAAGGTCAGGGTATATAAAGTAGGAGATATATATATAAAGGCAAATGGAGTTCAAACTGTATGAAAACATCTGAGGATGTTCTTTCCTAACCACAGGTGGACAGAGTAGTCAGGTAGGTTGTGGAAATTGACAGCTAGAGATCAAGCAGCAAAGACTGGAGACCTCGAGGAAGAACCTAGTGATGCGGAGTGGGGCTGATGGGTAGCAACTAAGGCATGTTGGGATTGGACAATAAGGGAATGACCTGGCTATGGAGAGAATGGTCATCAAGAGACTGACCATTGGTGTCTGAGTTTAGCCACTAAGAGAAAGGCTAAGGGGCACTGGGGATTGTAGGTAAGATTGATCTTGATTTTGAGCTTGCTTTTTTTAAGGCAGGAGAAGCAAACCTGAGCTTTCTTGAATTGGTTGCTCTTTAACACAAGCATCACATCACAATATTATATCAATATCATCATCGCCTTCAACCCTAAATCAATAAACTTTTGTTTAAAAAATACATGCATATAAATAATAGTGGATACAGAGAGTTCTATGACAAGGTCTCTGCCCTTCATGGGTTTATAATCCAGTTAGGGAGACAAGACATAAACTAGTTTTTCATTTTATTTCGCTTATTCATTCAACAAACATTTGTTGATTACATATCTGTGTCAGATACTGTCTTGGGCAGTTGATATATGCACAAAGGGTTGGAGAGAACCCCAGAGTAGCTATAAAAGAAGAAAGAGAAGACACAGAAGGAGAATGAGAAGGGCAAGGATAAGGAGAATGAGGAGAAGGAGGAGGAGGGGGACAGGGAGGTGGAAGAGAGGGGAAGGGAGAGGAAGAGGAAGAAATCATGGACAACACAGAGTTCTAGCTTGGGTGGTGGATGGATGGTGGCGACACAAAAAGGCATGCAGGAAATCAGTAAGGACTGGGACAACTGGGAAAGGCTTCACCTAGGAGATGAGACTTAAGATATTCTCTAAAGGAAGAGTTATAAAGTCAAATCCCTACTGGGGACCAGGAGGTAAATGAATTCATGAATTGGTTGAATGTAGGACAACGTTTGTTGGGTCCTGAGACAATCTGGAGAGTAGGCTCCATACCTATAGGCGTTTAAATTCATTAAAAAGACAGCAACCCTGTCCATCAAATCAAAGGCTGTTTGGACAGATTCATTAATTCAACAAATATGAATGAAGTGCTTATAACACGACAGACACTGTTCTAGGCACTGGGGATACAGTAATAAAAAGGTCACTTTCCTGCTCTCACAGAACTTATGGTCTAGTGGGGGAGACAGACAACAAAGGAGCATCTATAATATAATTCCGTGAAAGTTTGTGTGTTATAGGCAAAAAGAAAAACATTAAAGGAGAGAGACTTTGGGGGGTTGGGTCCACTTTAGACAGGATGACCCTGCAGCAAGAGGAACAGTAGAATTGAGATAGATGGAGAAGGAACAGCTTTGTAGATGGAGGGGATGGAGCGTTATGTGAGCAAATGTACTTAGGGATTCATGGCCAAGTGTAGCCTGCAAATGAGTAGGCTAGTTTAGGTGGCGTAAATCATTCGTGTGGGGCTGTGATTCCCTACCTGTTGGCTTGAGAGTTATTGTAAGAGGTCTATATATTCATAAGTGTGCCTAGTGTTGTTTGTAGACTGAATCAATGTATTCCCACATATGTGTTTTGCTTTTTTGCGAGGATGTGTGAAAGTAATTAAAATAGTTAATAAATTTATTTTAGCTTTTGCTTAATGAGAAGAATTACTAGAGAAATGTTACTATTGCTCAAAGTCTTGTGAGAAGGCTGTTTATTTATTTTAAGGTAAAGAGATAGTGGAATTTGGGGGAGGTGGCAGCTTAAGCACTCATCCCTGATTTGCTCTACTTTCAAACTCCTATTTTAGGTGTTATAGTAGCCTCAGTAGGCCAGCTGGTAAAGCCTGACTGGGTATCTTATCTTAGGCTGTGGGGAGAGGGATGGAAAGAGGGCATTTTATGGGACCTCATTCACCTCGGAAACAAGAAAGAACCAAGAGACCAGAGGGGGAGAGGTAGGCTTATTTATCCTCGTTGTTCGACCTGAGGACCAGCATAATATGTTTCCTCAAAGGCTTTAGTTGACTGAATCCAGTGAATCTGCTGAAAGAAGGGCTGTATCTGTCTTCCTGTCTTATGTGGTCCTCACAGGACCCTTCTGATTTGGCCAAGGATCTGGAAGAATTCTTCATGGGTGGACTGATCTGATCCATCACTTTAGTAGGAACTTAAGTTTGCTTCCATGGAGGTCTGACAACAGGGGGCCCTCTGCCCTCTACTGTAGCAAAGAGGGCGTGATTTGCTGCTGTTCACGGCCTGACCTTAGGAGCAGAAAATCCTAGTCCTTCCGTCACTCACTGGTTTACCACTGTTGGGGCGACCTTTATAACTGGTCTGTGTAGATGCTGAGGGAGCATAAACTATTAGCAGGAAGAGAAAAATAATAACTCACTTTGGGGGAGTCAGAACCCCAAGCAGGAAGAGCAGGCCACACATCAAAATAATTGTGTTACTCTCACCATGTTGAAAAACACCACAGGTGACTTACGGAGGTCTGGAGGTAGAAAGGAAATAAGCTCCCTGAGTCTCAGGCAGGATTAATGTAAGAACATTTGTATAGACACATGTTGGTGAAATTCCTAAAACCCAAGGATAAGGGCAAACATTAAAGTTCTGAGACCCGAAGAACAGGTTATCTGCAATGGAAAGAGAATCAATTAGCTTCAAACTTTTTATCAGCAGTGCTAGACATTAAAATACTGGAGCAACGTTTGTAGAATCCTGAGGGAAAAAGACCTAGGTCCAAAAATTAATAACCAGGAAAGATAGCATTCATTTATGAGGGCAAAATAAACATTTTCAGAAGTGCAGGCATGTAGAAGGTATTCTGCTCATGTACTTATCTGAGGAAAACACTTGAGGAAATACTCTATCAAATGACAGTTGGTTCAGAACAGAAATCCCAAGATAGGGACAGACAAAAAGGAGTGGAATAATGGGAGCAATGAATCTTGCAATACATGTATTATTAAAATTAAATAGATAATAATGGTGTGACTAGGACTTTGTAATATAAATGCTAAGTAGGGACTCTTGAAATAGAAGAATCATCCTTGAAAGAAAAACTTGTCAGTAACCTAGAACTAAAACCTCCATCCTGTTTGGGGCTGAGGGAGGGGTGAGCAGGTAGAGATTCTTGTTGCACTGTTGTGTGTTTTTAAAAAATATGTATAGTATAAAATTATTATTTTGGGGATAGAATATATATATATTTAAAGATGACTCAGAGGAGTATGTAGCTGTGAGCAGAACTTTAAAGCACAGTAGGACTTGTAAATTGACAGAAAGGAAAAATAAACAAAGGAATGATGAGGAAAAATGGCTAGTTCAGCAAAAGTAAGAAGGCAGCAAAAGAGATAATATTTAAGATGGAAGGAATAAAATCAAGTATATTAATTACCTCACTAAGCATGAATGAACTCAGAAGACAGAGACTGCTGGATGGGTTAAAAAGTGAGGTTCAAATGGATATATTTCAAGAAACAGTCGTAACACAAAGTGACAAACACTGGTTGAGAAATAAATGGATAGACAAAGGTACTGGGAAAATGCGAACAAAAATGAAGGAGGAGCGGCAATTTTCGTATCTGAGAGAGCAGAATTCAGGGCCCAAAACGTTACTGAGGACAAAGAGAGGCCTTATGTAGCGTTCTTCAAATCTGTTCTGTCTGATCGCCCTTCTTTGCTCCTGGACAGCATCTGGTCACTTTCTGGTCTTGGGACAGTCTTGCTGTCAAGTATTAAATATCGAGTCTGAATTAAAACAAAACTTGAATTTTTTTACAAGAGCAAATTAAAGGAGAAAAGTAATTAAATGACATGAAAAATGCTAGAAGGCATTTGATAACACGTAGCAATCTTTCCTCATAAAATTTCTAAATAAGTTAGGAAGGGAAGGAAGCTATTGACTAATGGTGAAGACATTTACCAAAATTTTAGAGCAAATATCATATTAAATGGCAAATTTATGAAGCCATTTCCTTAAAAATCAGGCACAGGAGATGCTGACTGTTAAAGTATGAATCATTATTTGTAGAGATTCTGTCTTATGCAATAGATAAAGACATGAAATAATTTTATAATATTAGAAAAGTATAATTTATCTTTAATTGTAAAGGTCTCAAAAGCTCATGAGAAGATAGTTAAAAATTACTAGAACTAAAGAGAATTTATAAAGTGGTTATATGTAAGACACCTACAAATTGATTTTTTTTTAATACTAGCACTAACTAGTTAGAAATTGAGAGCGGAAAATACACCACTTATAATACACAGTATTTTAGCTTAACAGAATGTTAAAGGACCTAAATAAAAGAACTGTGAAATCTTACTGAAGGACACAAAATAAGATCTGAACACATGGCAGGCCACACCAAGTTCATGAATAGGAAGACTTACTGACATAGAAATATAAGGCCTTCCTAAAATAATATTTAAATGTAATGCAGTTCTAATGAGAATCCCAATGAGGTTTCTCTGAAACTGATTTGAATAATTTAAAATTTCTCACTAGATGTTAAAATTTACCATAAAGCCACTTCAATAAAAAACAATGTTAACAGAGTAATGGGCAAATAGTTCAGCGGAATAGAATAGAGAGTCCAGGAATAGCCAGCTCCTGGCCTACAGAAGAATTTAACATATGACAAAGGTGGAATTTAGATTCATTGAGAAAATGATAATTTATTGTAATAGTTTATTTAATAAAGGGTGCTGATATAACTGATTGTTCATCTAAAGATAAATTCAGAGCCCTACCTTACACCATAAACAAAATCAAGCCCAGATGGATTCAAGGATATTTGTATGGTCAGGAGAGACCTTTTTCAATGAGGCACAGAATCAAAAGATACGCTGAAAAAGATAAATAGATTACATGATAATTAAAAATATTTTTTATGGCAAGACACTATAAACAAAGCTTAAAGGCAAATATTAAAAAATATATGACAGATATAGGATTATTAACACTGATCACCTCAGGGAGTAATCAGTGAGAAAATATGAAATAATTTTACAGTTTGGGAAAAGAAGAATCAGATTTATTTCTAATTATGGAGGATATGATTAAATGTTTCAGTCACCTTAAAAAGTGGAGCATTAAACATTTACCAGAGGATGAATGGCTATCTTCTGAGGTTGGAGAGAAGCCATTGAAGGACTTCAAACCTGGAGATGACATAATGAGATTTGCACTTAAGAAAAAAGAAATTCTTCCGGTTGTACAACAGCAGCTAGTAATTAGAGAGAGAGAAACCTGAGGCAGGGAATGAGTTAGAAGGTGAGAGATGATAAACTAAAATAGTATGGAAAAGTGGGAGAGAGAAGTGAAAGGCTTCAAGAGTTATTTATGAGATAGAATTGAGAACCTAGAAACCTATTGAGTATGGGGAGACAAAGGAAGGAGAAGGAAGAGTCAATAGTCATCCAGCTATCTGCCCTGGGCAGTGGGGTGAATACAGTGCTATGTGTTGAACCCTGAATGGGCAGTAATATTGTGTGGGAAAGAACTAAAAGATAATGAGTTTTGAATATATTGAACCTTGGGACCTGTAGGATATCCAAAGTGGTGCCCATTATATCATTGGACCTATTGGCTTGGAGTTCAGGAGAGGCCCAATGCGTATAAAGACAAAGGAGTCCTTTGTATATGGACTCGATTGAAGCAATAGAAACAGGTGATATTATTACCTGGGGACAGTGTGTAGATGGAGAAAGGAAGAGAATTATTTAAGAATCTCAAGGGTGCACTTAGTCCAAGGGGCCAGTCCTGCTTCTAGAAGGCAAGAGGAAGAATTGGAGAGTCGATTAGTCCAAAGCTGTTTTGTCATTTCTACCTGTCTCCAACCTCAGGAATCTTCCTGCTGCTGTTAGTTCTGTCATTGTCACATGGCGTAACCATTGAAAGCAGGGGGGTCCCACACAATCCGAAGCACCCCTTTCCATTTCCAATGCTGCAATTACACACACATTAATTGGTGTTAAGCTGGGCTAAAAGTGCACCTTCCAAGGTTACTAATTTTAGAATATATTCATCTGCTTTCCCTTTTGCCCCCTAAATCCTTCCATCAATGAGTATTTCCAGGAAAGGGGTATCTTTCAAATAAGAAAAGGCCAGATTACATGCTCTTTCCAAGGCACTGGACAGCTACTCACTTTGTATTTAAATAACTAATAGCAGCTGCTGTGGTGTTTCTCCCAGAACAAAGAAACTCTATTCAAGCTAGTGTGTTCCTTGCAACTTGCCAATAGCGACTTCTGCTAAAAACCAACCAACCAACCAAACGACAATTCTGTTTATCCACAACATGTGCCTGTTAATGGGAGGAGCCAGGAGAGGGAAAGGATGGAGATCTGGGAGAGGAGGGAGGGGCGGCTAGAGCCGGATCCCTGAGGTGGCAGGAGGCAGTGGGATCTGAGCACGCGCGGGAGGGGTTAGTCCAGACGGGAGAGTCTCCTCCTCCCCCTTACAGGAGGGAAGGATGGTTGCAGTCACAGGTAGGTTTGTGCACAGGGGATAAGGTCGTTCCCCTACATTTCCTCTGTGGAAAGGAAGCAAGGCCATTTGCTGAGAGTGAGGAGGTGGAGAGTAAAGGCGGGTTTCAGAGAATTGAGATGTTTGCAACCGCCCCCGTGGAAGATGAGAGAGAGCAATGACCTAGAATAAGTAGGGTTTCCGACCAGCATTTGGGGGCTGGTGGAGGCTGAAGTTCTTGAATTCACTATTCCTCCCCTCTCTGCCTTGTGCGATTTTTCTCTCCTGTAGCAGCCAGCAGCTTGGGGCTGGCTCTGCGTTTCCGCACTTGCCATGCATGCCTCCATTCCCTTTTCCCCCTTTGAGGAATCGTATTGAGAACCAACTGATGTTATTGTAGAAATGCCCCTGAATGTGTTCTGGACATTTTTCAAAAAGTAAAGTATGTATTAATGTCAGAATTTTGCTGTTAGATGTAGTTCTGTCCCAAATTGATAGGCTGAGAACTGTCATTTCAGAAGCTTCTTCCAGCCTGACCAACAGTCCCAGAACCCTCCACTAGCCCTGAGTTACAGGTCTCAGGTATTTATCTGATATAAACACAGTTTTAGATGGATTTTCTCTTAGGACATGTAAACCCCAATTAGTCAAGTGGCTCTATTTCTTTTCTCTGTTCTCTTTAGAAAGTTGGTAATCTTTTCAGATGGCTCAGTCTTTCTTCTTTAAGCAGCAGTGTTTTTTCTAAAAGTTGCCAGAATTCCAAATAAAGTGCCACTTCTGAGACATGTCATCTTAAATGTTTCATTATTTTTGCATTGTTTAAAAATTATTATGCTAAACATCTGGCATGGTCTTTTTATTTCTGTTCACCATTTGGTATGTTAAGTAGAATTGATTCTCTATTTTTCTTTTGATTGGAACAATTCTTTATCATTTAGTATTTTCTGCTGGCATGTTAAAACAAGGGGAAAAGATTGCACAGTTATCTATGAGCCTAGGACCTAAATATTTCGGAAAGCAAAGTTGGATGGAGTGCAAGCATTGATTCATTTCTGCTGTCTAATAACAAAACTTGTTCCTTCTAGTATCAATCTTACAATGAGATTGGACTGTTTTGCTTGTCATTCAAGGCCCTGCTTGACCTAACCACATCTACCCTTTCAAAATTTATTTCACCATTTTCCTCCCCACATTCTATTCTGCAGTCAGCGTTAGTTGAACACCATTGCCCTGGTCCCACAGAAACGTTTCTGGTTCATAGCACCTTGCATTAGGAGGTCTTAGTTTTAAGCAGCCACTCAATATATCTTTTCCTGCATAGGAAGTAACAGTTGTTACTTATCTTAAATATTAGGTTATTCAACTTAACAGAATACATCTACATATAACAAATTCATACAAACTCATTTATACGCTTAGAGAATTGCCCTGTGGGGTTTACAATGAATGTATCCCCTTGATGCGACCCTTCACTATAGCAGAGTCTGTGCAAATCAGATTGCTGGCCAGGGAAGCGTTCCTGGAGTTGATGCTAGAGCCCGGGTTTTAATGACCAGGTAAAGCTGGATAAATAGGCGGGAAAGCTGTTCTGAGAAATCCCTCAGCTGTAGGAAGGTGTGAAGTTCCGAAATCACGGTGAGTATCAGGATTTATACTTGGCTCAATATTTTCTAAGTTTATAGAACAAGGAGATGAGTGGTGGAAGGTTACCCTAGCGAGGGAGGAAAGGACCAGGCTAGAGAAGGCCAAAGAATAACAACTAGTAACAAGGAATGTGGATGTGAGTGGCAGAGAAGGCCCTCCCCCTTCTTATGATGACAGTATCTACTTCCCCTAGGATTCATGGAGAATATTCTAGAAGCAGCTTATCTCTAGGCTACTCCATAACCAGAATGTCTTATAAATCAGTTACTGATATAAAAGCTCGCCTAAGACATCATGAGGTCAGTATTTGTGCCATTTCACATAGAAAGCAACTCATGGCAAGAGGCAGTGGTTATGTGGCCTTTAAGAATGCTTTTGTTTTAACATGGATCTTTTAAGTGGAAATATTTTTTTAACAGTTAACTTACTATATCAAAAGGTACATGGCTACATGTCCCAGAGATGTGGAGATTCATTATGGATGAGATCCCTGTTATTTGTTCTTTATTTAAAATAATGGAGTCATGCAGTTTTAATTTCAAGGAAATATGATCTGGAGGTAAACTTCCAGTTTCCTTAACAAAAACAGAGGAGTTCTTAGACCCAAAGCATTAGTAAGACTTATGAATTTATGAAAGATGAATTTATGAAATTTATGCATCTATGAAAGATGATGCATGACACTTGGAAATAGACAAGAATTTCCAACGGAGATAATTAATAAATATTTTTACTTAGATTCTGCGTTTATGGAAGGAACATGAACTGGCAGTAATGATTATAAATTATGGAAAAAAGATGTTGGACATCACTTCAAAGTGCAAATCTCTTTTTGGGCCTGCTGACCAAGAAGAAGTGCAAGAGGAGGTGATTATTTTTTGGTTCTCATCTTTGAACATTTTTTTGGTTCAGTCTTTTTAGGGTCATGTATTATTAGTAAACATGTTAGAAAAATTGATCAGGGGCCGGCCCGTGGCCGATTGGTTAAGTTCGCACGCTCTGCTTTGGTGGTCCAGGCTTTTGCCGGTTCGGATCCTGGGCACGGACGTGGCACCACTGGGCACTGCTTGGCACCGCTCGGCACTGCTGAGGCGGCATCCCACATGCCACAACTAGAAGGACCCACAACAAGAATGTACAAGTATGTACCGGGAGGGCTTTGGGGAGAAAAAGGAAAAAAGTAAAATCTTTAAAAATAAAGAAAACTGATCATTTTTAAACTTTTTATATTTACATAAAAGAATAATATATAGTGAATAGCTTCTTTTTTTCTTTTTCTTTTAATTGTGGTCAAGAAAATGAAAAGGAGTCTATGCTAGAAGGCTGAGTAGTCCCCTATCATTAGTTAGTTGATCATTAGTAAGGTGTTGATAGAAAGCTTCCTACACCCAGTTGGACATCAGACTAAAAGCTCTCTAAAGTCTCTTCTAAATTTAAGATTTATTATTCTGTGTGGGTCACCGAGTGTAGTGAAAACATGTCAGAGCTTTTTTTTTTTAAAGATTTTATTTTTTTTCCTTTTTCTCCCCAAAGCCCCCCAGTACATAGTTGTATATTCTTCGTTGTGGGTCCTTCTAGTTGTGGCATGTGGGACGCTGCCTCAGCGTGGCTTGATGAGCAGTGCCATGTCCGCGCCCAGGATTCGAACCAACAAAACACTGGGCCGCCTGCAGTGGGGCGCCCGAACTTAACCACTCGGCCACGGGGCCAGCCCCCATGTCAGAGCTTTTTGCTGTGTTCAAAGTAGATTTCCTAAACTCATTGTGACACTTGAATTGTCTTCTTTATGAGACAGCTAATGGTTGAGACTGCTTTTTAATATCTACCTCCCAAGCGTGGGTCTTACTAGAACCTGTTTTATTGCCTTTCCTTGAAACTATGCAGTTATATGTTTTTGTAGATCAAATTTTGAAATGTTGCTTAGTTGATCAGCTTTCCAAGGTGCACTAGGAATTGCTTAAAGCCCGTTCAGTGACTGGGTGGGATAGAGACTATTACCCCCAAGCCTGTTTCAACTGGAGTAGCTCCATTTCTATCTCTATTATATGTTGAGTTTCCAAGTAAGTGTTTGTTTGCCACAAAAAGCTTTAAAAATCATCACTATTTTACTGAATGAATTTTTTAGCCATAATACTTTTTTGGGGGGAGGGGGTTGTCTAGAGAAGGTTTTGAATAAGCTGGAGGCAATTTGAGAGTTTGTTTCACCGAGTGTTGTTCACTCTGAGTCCGTCAGCCAGCCCCTTTATATCACCCAGGCTTGACTCAGCCCCTTGTCCCATCACATAGTTGTAGGACAGGGCCCCTTGCCTCTTTCCTTGGACTGAGAAGCTCATACCTAATTTATAAGAGTCAGAAATTGTTATAGCCACTCAAGGTCTCTTTGAGCCTAAAGGGACTTGGGGGATGTTTTTTCTTTTTTGGAGAACAGGAGACATTAACTGGTCAGTTCTCAGGCTCAGATGGCTCAAAACATGGTGGAGAGCCTGAGCTAGACCTCCCAGTTCTTAATCCACTGATCTCTGATCCTGTTATGTTTCAATGAAAGGCAAAGCAGCAAAAGCAATTAGCTTAGTTCTAAAGAAGCTCCTTCTGGAAAAAGAAAGAAAAAAAAAAGAAAAAGCAAACAGGGATACGTTTCTGAGAGCAGCCTGGGAATTTTCTTTTGAGTATTTTTAGAGACATACTCTCTGCTGCTTTCAGAAGAGTACTGGGGGTGCTGGTTAGGGATTTGGAAGTTACTGGGAGGAAGGGAGAGGGAAGAGAAGAAATCTTTTGGTCAACCTCCAGAAAACACTTAGTACTGTGTCTGACATTTATTAAGAATGCAAAAGCTGTTATTATTAATTATTAACTCATATTGTTTAGCTGTGCAGATCATAGTTTTGTCTACCAAGTATGAAAGCATGAAAACATCAATTTAAGGAATGTTATTTGAAGTGACAGTTGTTGATACATGTTGAAGTACTTTCTAACATTTAACCCATGTTTCTAGGGCTCTTCTAAGAAGTCTTGCAAGGCTAAGAAGCTACAGCAGATATTATTACCTGAAAAAATAAATGAACAGCTGGTCATTTTGGAGACACACCTACTCAAACTCACAAAGCAATGTAGTCTTTTTTTTTTTTCTTTCTATAAGCTTCTGTTTAGCATTATATTTTTTAAAATAAGAAAATAGTTTGTTAAAAGGACCGAGATGAGATTACCATTTGGTAAACCCTTTAAGGAATATGCAGTGCTTTTCCGTTATGTCACTAATCCTAACAATACTCTATTAATATGGAATTACTCACAGCTTTTTACAGATGTGCCTCATAAAGATTAAGTGATTATTTAGGATTACATAGCTGGCTTGGATTTGAGTCTAAATCTTCTGATTCCAAAGTAGGATTTCCCAACCTCGACACTATTGCCAATTTGGGCCAGATAATTCTTTGTGATGGGGCACTGTCCTAGGCGTTGTGGATGTTGAGCAGCATCCCTGGCCTCTGTCCATAAATGCATAGCACACCATCCCCCCAGGTGACAACCAACTGGGAGGCAAATGTTGCCAATGTGTTGGGGAGGGGAGTGCAAAACCGAGAATCCCTGCTCTCAAGGCAAAAATGTAACTGAGAAATAAAGGGGTAGCATGAGGGGTATTAATGTGTGAGTGATCTGAACCACAGTCTACTCAGGTGAAAGATTAGTTTGATTTTACATCATTGTGCTGTATGGTAATTTCATATTAACACGAGTGGAATTTTGGAGTTTGGAAATCTGCTTAAGAAATTGATTTAATTTCTGGTGATGATAGGTATTATCACATTTTTTAAAAACAGGTACTTCAAATCTGGAAGAACAATGGGACCTAAATTTCTCTTAAGTAGAAGGCCCCACTTTTGCCCCTTGGCCTTTGGAGAACTGACTGTATTGGAGAATTTGTACCCCTCCCTCTCCTCTCTTACTGTGCACCTCAGATGTATCTGGGGGCTCAGATTGTTTCAGGATCCCTGACTGGAATCTCTCACTCTATTTTTATATGCTCCATGTCTGTTTCAAGCTGAATTTATGACTTGAACCCAATGCTCTATTATTCCCATAATCAGTAAACCTAGTTTTGGGGAAGTGGTAATTATCTGGCTACATATAAAAATTATAATTCCTTAAGAAGTAAAGTGTTTTAGAAATGTGAATTACTTATTTTCATATTATCAAAAAGCCCCAATTTACTAAGAAGCACCATGTAATTGTGCTAGCTAAACAGTAGATGCAATAACAAAACAATAATAAAAATAATAGTTTTAGGGGCTGGCCCCGTGGCCGAGCGGTTAAGTTCGCGCGCTCCGCTGCAGGCGGCCCAGTGTTTCGTTGGTTCGAATCCTGGGCGCGGACATGGCACTGCTCATCAGACCACGCTGAGGCAGCGTCCCACATGCCACAACTAGAAGGACCCACAACGAAGAATATACAACTATGTATGGGGGGCTTTGGGGAGAAAAAGGAAAAAATAAAATCTTAAAAAAAAAATAAAAGTAATAGTTTTATACAGTACTTTCTGTTTGCCGGGAACTATTTTAAGTGTTTTATTCATATTAAAACCCATAGAACCCTTAAATAACAACCACAAGAAGAAGGTACTATTATTTTCCCTGTTGTAAAGATAAGGAAATGGAGGCACAGAGAAGCTGAGTAACTTCCCAAGGTCTCGTAACTAAAAAGCGACAGGGTTAGAATTTGCACCCAGGCAGCCTGGCTGAGGGTGTGTGTTCTATACTTTACTGTGTTTTAAAGATAATTTTGTAAAAATGGAGTTAATATAATTGGTAGGTTTCTGAGTCTGGGGTTTGCTGATACCCGACAGCTGATGAATAAGAGAGACTCATGCCTTGGAAATTCTTCACCTATGTGGCGGTGGACTCCTTGGCTTTTAGCAGAAGAAAATGAAAGGAAAATAATTGAGATTATTGGATTGTTTTAATCTCCAAAATATGATCTAATTGATATTTTAAGTCACATAATTTAGGACGAATACTTGGGAATTTTTCTTTTTTCATCCCCTCCAAAGAATTTTCAGTTTTGATTATTGATGTTAAGCAGAATGTACAACTTATTATTTTTTTTTTAACCTTAGATGTTACAACTGAACTCTTAGGAACAGAGGACCCTATATTTCTTTACCCTATAGTTTTAAATTGGTCAGTCAAAGGTGCTGTGAGAGAAGGTAGGTGGCCTAAATGCATACATGCTGTTTACTTGACTTACTGTGGAAGATCATTTATTCCGGGGATTCTGTTGTTGTTTTTCTGCTTAAAGATTTCACCCTTCTAGGCAGAAGATTTTAGGTTCTTACTCGTTCAGAGTAGTGCAGAATCTTGATCGTCAAGTAATGAAAGAGACCTGATAAAGAGGTCTCTTCAAATTAAATAAGTACCTGATTTAAAATCTGGAAAGACAGAATCTTGATGGTTGCTTGTTTTTGATAATAAATGGTGTTATTATGAAGCTTACAAAAAACAAGGGAATTAAAAAATGTGTTAGTGATCTTTAAGTTCAGCTATGAAGAAAGAACAACATTATTGCTTGGCTCAGAATAAAATATAATAAAAATTAGGATGACTACTTATTTTGATAATTGTCAACAATATTTTCCCCAACTAGTTAGGTATACAGTAGAGACAATGTTTATGAACTCTTTCTTAACACTGAGATATTTGGAAAATAATGAAATATAGACCATAAAGGATAAATTTGATCTTAGAAAAATAATAGTTCTCACCATATTTACTCTTATATATTTTTTTAAAAGTGAGAAATCTAAAAAGCAGGTTAGTAAACTTGCCTGTTGGAACAAAATGACTTTTAGCAATGGTAACGTTTCAGCACCAATAACTTGGTATATTGGTAACTATATATGAACTTCTTTGTTTTCACAGTTATGAAATTTAAGCAGAGACCTAGATTCCTGGAATTCTTTACACAAATTATGCTAAAATGTATGAATGATGAAAAATTTCACCTTATGGTGGAGATAACAAATCCTATCCATGACTTCTTGAAAAGGTACTCATAATATCTATTTTATTAATATTAACAATTTTGATTTTTTTAATTTAACAACATTGTCACTTTAAGATATGTAAAGTGCGTGAAAAAGAGGGTGGCGTATACACAGGTACAGTAGTCACCTGGGAGAGAGTGAGGATTTGTGTCTATGCGTCTAAACAAATAAATAACTAAACGTAGAAATATTTATACAATGGAACTAAAGAATAAGAATAGAGCATGTTCATATTTCTAGGAAGAACTAGATTAGGCCTTTTGCTATTGAGTTAGGATGGATAATGGCATCTCCAGGCCATCAGCTCCCCTCACACAGGGTTTTTGGTCCAGTTTTGGTTATTTACCATGCTTTTCTAATTCCCCTATAGTAGCAAGCAGACACTTCTTGGGATTTGCATTTGTATATGTTAAGGGGGAGTTCTTTAAATAGAAGTAGTAAAACTTAAAGCTATCTCTTGTTCTGCAAGCCTGAATAATTCTCTTTGCCCCCAGAGAAAATTGTAGTGTCTTATGGCAGTTATGAGAGAGGCTGAAGGAATCCAACTTTTGTCCCAATAACTAGGCTTTACTTTCACCACTGGGCATAGCTCTATCTCATTTTAGTAATAGGAAACATCAATAACATGAGGTCTATTTAAAAAAAGGCAGCAGAAGAGAAACATTCTCATAAAAACGTACAGGAAAATATTCTTCCTAAAATAGGCACTTCCTTTATTAGAACAAGTGCTTGGAATATACGTGCTTTATATTTTCAAAAAAGAAAAGAGGAAATTGCTTCTATTAGATGAAGCAGGCCATGGTAATAAGAGAATTGGTCAGAATTAGAAAGTTCCATTAAATTAAAAAATAGCCAAAATTAGATGTTTAGAAGCTGTAAATAATATTCTTAATACCAAAGAAAATCAGAAGACACTTTCAGTGTGCAGTGACATTTGGAGGGCTGACCGTGGAGGTCCAGTCTAAGGATAATAGATATTCTGAAAGAAGAAGACAGAGTAAGAGTCTTAGAAGCATTGACCAGTGATATAATAAAGCACCTGAGGTTGGAGATTGAGCAATATAAGTGGGTTCAAAACAAAGGTAATGATTCCAATTTTCAAGGCTGAGCAGATGTTTTAGGATGCTCTTCTCCAAGTCAAGGAACATAGACAAGAGGCAAACACAATACCGTGATTTCTACTTTGATAGTAATATCTATTTTCTTTTTACATTCATATGCTTAACATACTTTTGTACAAAATGTTTCTCATACTGCAACAGACAAATATGCAGCTGTATTTTCTTTCAATTTTATGGTTTCATGATTTATATTTAATGTTTTAATCTACATGGAATTAATTTTGGCATGGGGATTTAGATTAAACTTTAGGTTATTTTTCCCAGTTTATCAATTGTCCTGGTCACATTTAAAGAATAATCTCTTCATTACTTATTTTTTAATGCCACCATTTCACATTCAAAGTGGGTGATTCTACCTGTAACTCTTATAAATCACAATGAAGATATTTCATGAACTTTCATTTTCTATGTTACAAAGAGTCAAAGTATATGGCAATAACTGTTCAAAAGAAAAGGCTAATTTGACAGAAACATAACAATATTGAAAGAGTTTAACATGACTTTAAAAAAGACAGAAATAACAAGGACATAGAAAATGTACATAATGTAATTAATACAATTAATTTAATATTTGTAGCCAATTGAGCTAAACACATTTTGAAACACTCTTTAAATTAAAAAAAGGTAATATTTAATCTGTAAAATAAAGCTCAATAGATCACTCACACTAAAATTTGTAAAGACCACATTCTCTTACAGTACAATAAAACTGAAATTTTAAAACAAAATAAATTACTGGCATATATAATTATTGGATCTAAACAGAAACCTAACTAGAAGTATAGAGCTTTTTGAAAATAATGATGAGAAACTCTCATAGCAAATGTACTCAAAGCAGTAGTTAGAGACAAATTCTTAGCTTTAGAAGCTCCCATTACTAAACAAGAAAAATAAAACTAGCTGAACTTTTACTGAACTCAAGAAGTTAGAAAAATGACAAAATAAATCTAAGAAAGCAGAAAGAAGAAAATAAAAATTAAAAAATGAAAATCAATTATAAGTTGATTCTAGAATAGCCCAATTGATAACTGCTAGAGCTAGTTCTTTGAAGATACAAATAAATTAGATAAATTTCTGGCCAGCATAATAAGAAAAAGTCCAGTACAAGTAATCCAAAGAGAAAATAATCATAAATTTAGAAATGTTTTAACAAATATTAGATAACAGTATATAAAATTTAATGTGATTAAATTTTGAAAATCTAAAGTGATGATAGTCTGGAAAAATTTTAATTATAAGAACTTATTGAAGCAGTAAAAAAATTTGGATAGCTCAATTTTTTTTAGGCTAGTTCTTTCATATTTTACAGGAACAGATCATTTTTGTTTTACATAAAGCTATTTCAGAACATAGGTATACATTTTCTTAGTAAATTTATCACAACAGGCTCTGATCACAGTTTTATAAAAAGAGAATAAAAAATGGAAAATTATGAATCAATCTTATTTAGCAGCATAAGAAACAAAAATTCAAAACAAAATACTAGCTTATAAGTTCAGCAGTGAAAATGTAGATTTTATTCTCAATATAAATATAGTAGGAAATTTGTAAGTATAGTCATCACCAGTAGTCACAGGAGCCTTTAATAGATACTAAAAAGTCATGTGCTGAAATTCAACAGCCATTCCTGGCAAATTAAGATTAGAAGAATATTTTCTGTTAAAATGAGCTCTACAACCAGGAAAGCTATTATTGCTTCTGTCATCTAACATTTTTCTGAAAGTTCTTGCCAGTAATTAATATAAGAAATAGAAATTAGAACCCTTGGAATGACATCAGGAACATGGCTGTTCCTTTTATCTCTCCTCCTTTGCACTACAACTAAATGGTCATTCATTGATCAATGGAGGATACCACACAGCACAATGGGATGCCTGAAAGACCCATGCAGCTATACATCTGAAGGCGGATGGACTGCCCCCAGGGAGGTGGTAGAGATAGGTGAGCACTCCTCTGCCCCCCTAGACAGCCCTGTGCACACATGTGACCACTTTCCTGGCTGGCAGTAGTGCCCATAGTACCACTGCAGCTCCAAGAGTGGGAGCACACCTTGGGATGACTGTGGGAACAGGCGATGGCAGCTCTGAGCCCCCATGTGATCACTTTCTTATGCAGTGGGAGAGCCCACAGTGCTTCTGTGGTCCCAAGGAGTGGCCCTAGGCTCAGGCCCCTTGAGAAAGCCCTTCCTATCAAGCACAGTGGCAGTTGTGCCTGTAAGAAAAGACAGTGGAGGATCTACATACCTGGGTGAATGATTTCTCAGTTGGCATGAATGACCATAGTACCACTGCAGCCCTGAAGATGGGAGCACATCTCTGCATGACTGTGGGAGCAGGCAGTGGCAGCCCTGAACCCTCGTGTGATCACTTTCCCATCTGGTGGCAGAGCCCACAGTGCCTCTGCAGCCCCAAGGAGTGGCCTAGGATTGGACCCTGTGAGTAAGGCCTTCCCACCAAGCACAGCAGCCAGTGTGACCATAAGAAGAGGCAGCAGAAGATCTACACACCCAGGTGAATGCTTTCCTGGCTGGGGCAAGCACCCAAAACTTCCAGCAGACAAGGTGGGATCAGAAACACAGCTCCTGCTTCCCCCCAGCTGTAGCAGGTGGCATCTACAACCTAATGCTACCACAATACCCTAGCAAAAGATTAGTTCATCAAACACCATGAAAAACTACAGCAATTCAGAGCAGAAGGAGAATGAGAATTCTCCAGAAATAAACCCTGAAGTCACAGAAATTTACAATCCAAATCACAGAGAATTCAAAATAGCTATCGTAAAGAAACTCAATGAGTTATAAGAAAACTCAGAAAGACAGTTCAGTGAGCTCAGGAATAAAATTAATGAGAAGAAGGAATGCTGTATCAGAGAGATTGAAACTATAAAAAAACCAAGCAGAAACTCTTGTAGTGAAAAGCACAATTAATGAAATAAAAAATAATCTAGAATCCTTAAAAAATAGAGCTGATTCTGTGGAGGAAAGAATTAGTGATTTAGAGGATAGAAATATAGAATTGCTTTAGGTGAAAGAGGAGAGAGAACTAAGAGTTTTTTAAAAATGAAGGCAATCTTTGAGAAATATCTGACTCAATTAGGAAAAGTAACATAAGGATGATAGGTATTCCAGAGGAAGAAAGGAGCAGAGAGCTTGTTCAGAGAATAATACCTGAGAATTTCCCAAGCCTGGGGAAAGAACTGGAGTTACAAACACACAAAGACAATAGAACTCCTAATTACATCAATGTTAAAAGACCTTCTCTAAGACATATAATAGTAAAACTGGCACAAGTCAATGACAAAGGAAAAATATTAAGGGCAGCAACCCAGAAGAAAATAACCTACAAAGGAACCCCTATCAGGCTTTCAGCAGATTTCTAAGCAGAAACCTTACAGGCTAGGAGAGGATGGAATGATATATTCAAAGTACTGAAAGACAAAATCTTTCAGCCAAGAATACTCTATCCAGTGAAACTATCCTTCATATACAATGGAGAAATAAAAGCTCTCCCAGATAAACAAAAACTGAGGGAGTTCATCACCACTAGACTTCCCCTATAAGAAATGATTAAGGATGCCTTCACATCTGAAACAAAAAGGCAAAGATCTCAAAAAGTTTTGAGCAAGGATATAAATAGACAGACAAAATCAGAAAACTACAGCTCTCTTTTAGAACAGGTAAGCAAATACTTAACCATAACTTAAAAGACAAAGAGAAGGAAAGCATCAAAAGAAACTATAAACACTTCAACTTAGTCACAAACTCAAAGGCAAAACAGAATAATTTGTAGTAACAATAACTCGGGGAAAATGAAAGGGATGGAACCTGCTTAGGCTAATGCAGATAAGAGGCTATCAGAAAATGGATTCTCTTATCTATGAGATCTTTTATACAAACCTTAATGTAACCACTAGAAAAAAAATCAGAGCAGAACCACAATTCATAAAAAAAGAAAGAACTGAGAAAACCTCCACAGAAAACCTCCAAAATGAAGTGTCAGTCAGAAATACAAAGGAAGAGAAACAATGGAAATATAGAACAACCAGAAAACAAGAGATAAAAATGGCAGTATTAAGCCCTTATGTATCAATAATCACTCTACATGTAAATGAGTTGAATTCTCCAATCAAAAGACACAGAGTGGTTGGACAGATTAAAAAACAAGACCCAACAATATGCTGCCTCCAGGAAACACATCTCAGCTCTAAAGACAAACACAGGCTCAGAGTGAGAGGATGAAAGATGATACTCCGAGCAAATGGCAAACAAAAGAAAGCAGGCGTTGCTATATTTAGACAATGCAGACTTCAAGATAAAAAAGAAAATGAGAGACAAAGAGGGACAGTATATAATCATAAAAGGGACTTTCCACCAAGAGTACATAACACTTATGAATATGTAAGCACCTAACACAGGAGCACCAAAGTATATAAAACAACTGTTAACAGACCTAAAGGGAGAAGTTAACAACAATGCAGTAATAGTAGGGCACCTCAACACCCCACTTACATCAATGGATAGATCATCCAGACAGAAAGTCAACAAGGAAATAGTGGATTTAAATGAAACACTTGATCAGATGGACTTAGAGCATTCCATCCAAAAACAACAGCATACACATTCTTCTCAACTGCACATGGAACATTCTCAAAGACAGACCATATGTTGTGAAACAAGGCAAGGCTCAAGAAATTTAAGAAGATTGAAATCATGTCAAGCATCTTTTCCAACCACAGTGATTTGAAACTAGAAATCAGCTACAAGAAAAAAGCTGGGAAAGTGACAAATATGTGGAGAGTAAACAGCATGCTACCGAACAACCATTGGATCAATGAAGAAATTTAAAAATACCTGGAGACAAATTAAAATGAATGTACAGCATACCAACTCTATGGGCTACAGCAAAAGCAGTTCTAAGAGGGAAATTCATAGCAATTCAGGCCCACCTCAACAAAAAGAAAAGTCTCAAATAAGTAATCTTAAAGTACACTTAACAGACTAGAAAAGAAAAAACAAACAAAGCCCAAAGTCAGCAGGAGAGAATAATATAAATTAGAGCAGAAATAAATGCATAGAGACTGAAAAAACAGTAGAAAGGATCAGTGAAACTAGGAGCTGGTTCTTTGAGAAGATAAAAAAATTGACAAACCCTTAGCCAGACTCACCAAGAAAAAAAGAGTATGGAAAACAGTACAGAGTTTTCTCGAAAAATTAAAAATAAAAATACCATGTGATCCAGCTGTCCTGCTACTGGGTATTTGTGCAAAGAACTTGAAATCAACAATTCAAAAGATTTGTGCACACCTATGTTTATTGCAGCGTTACTCACAATAGCCAAGATGTGGAAGCAACCCAGTGCCCATCAACTGATGACTAGATAAAAAAGATGTGGTATATATATATATACAATGGAATATACTCAGCCATAAAAAAGGCAAAACCATCCCTTTTGCAACAACATGGATGGACCTTGAGGGTATTCTGTTAAGTGAAATAAGCCAGACAGAGAAAGACAAACACCACATAATTTCACTCATATGTGGAAGATAAACACATGGACAAAGAGAACAATTAGTGGTTACCAGAGGGGGAGGGGGTGGGATATTGGACAAAAGGAGTAAATGTATATGGTGACGGATGAAAATTAGACTATTGGTGGTGAGTATGATGCAGTCTATACAAAAACTCATAAATAATGTACACCTGAAATTTCACAATGTTATAAACCATTATTACCTCAATTAAAAAAAAAGAATAGAAATTAGGATTAGGGTTTATGTGATTATCACACGATAGGATCTCAAAAATGTTTGTCAAATGAATTCCACAGTGAAGTAATCTGAAAGTGGAGATAAAAATGATTGATATTTGCAAATAATTTTTTTAACTTGACAAGTTAATTAACTGAAAACTATCAGAACTAATGATCAAATTCCACAGGATGGCTAGATGCCAAATGAATAGTTTTCATATATCAACTGGAAAGTATAATGGAAAAATGATCCCATTTCTATGAAATTTATCAGGAATTGTGAGGGGACTTAGACTAATATAAAGAAGACCAAACATCTTTACTAAGAGATATAAAAAAAGGATTTGAATAAATGGACATAGTACATTACTCTATGGGCAGATGGAATATTGTAAAGATGTCTATTATCTTCAAATCAGCTTGTTGGTTTAATGCAATTCCAATAAGATTAGTTTATTTGGAATGGGCTAGAATAAAGAAAAATATTTGAAAAATAAAAAAGAGCAAAAGGAAATATTTTTACTATCAGATAAAATATAACAGAGTTGTGTTTGTGAAATATTAGGCAGACAGCCATTGGGACTCAGTGTTTCAAGTCAAAAAAAGCACTAATATAAGTAATCAAAACAATGAATAAGCCATGAAATCAATGATAATGTTGACTACATAAAATTTTTCATAACACGTCATAAACAAAATAAAAAGCAGTCAGATCTAAGAGGAAGCATTCTACGAAGAGGTCGAGGAGTGGAGGCGTTTAATGTATTCAGTGGGTGAGAGTTCTGCAGAGCGTGGAGGAGAATGCTGACAGGATTGGGAAGATGGTAGCCCAAGCGTACATCTATGACCTCCTCTCCTTCCTGTCTCTTTCTGGAATAGCAGCATCCAGGTCAAACGTTCTAGTGGGGTAGGAGAGGGAAGAGGTAGAGAGGAGACCATGCTGGTTGGAAATCGGCAGGTGACCAGTCTCAGGGAGCAAGTAGGAGAGGTTATTGGTCCAAGCTTCCTAGTGCAGGCAGACAAAACATTTGCCAAAATGAATGCCAACTAACTGGCAGATTCTTGGAATTGCTGCAGCTGGGCTGGAGTCCTAACCAACCACAGGATCCAGGATCATCCTCATCAAAACTGAAGTGAAAGGCCAACCGCCACTGGGACTAAGATGAATTTGGAACCCCAGCTCCTAGAACTAGTTCTGCAGACTCAAGTCGTTTCCTTAGCTTTCTGTTGATATGACCCTACGTTTTATTCAATTTAAGTTTTTGGATCCCATTTATCATGTTATAGCAGGGTTTTGCTGTACCTAGCAAGTACTTATGAAAAGAAATATACATTTTAGGAAATACATGAATTTCAGGGAAAATAGGTGATAAATATCAATAAAGGGAGGGATTAATGAGAGTATTTGGAGAAGGGCTGGATTACCACAGGGGTCTATGGCAGATTAAAAAACCAAGGTTAAGAACCCCTATAGGTGATTGGAGGAAGTTTGGAAGGCATCCGAAACACTTAGTTTCTGTTGGGATCCAGAAGGTTATAGCGGCTGGGAGCTTACGTATGATGGAAGCAAAGAGATTGAAATCTGTTGGAAGCAAGGCAGCTTGTCTGGGTCACCCTTAGGTAGTTTCATCTCTTGGTTTTAAAGGGAAGTGTTCTTGTTGTTTTATTTTTAGTCCAGTTCTATTCCTCCTACGTCACATGTCAGCTCTCATTGCATTTTATGGCATCATTTACATTTTGCTCTTCTGCCACAGTCCAATTTATAAATGGGACACAAAAAATTTTGGATATTCTTGCATAATTTCAGTGACAACATTCATTATAGATTTATTACTTTGGGTTAGTTTTGCAAATTCTTGCAGATCCTTTTAACTGATTTTATCTTTTTGTCTTAGGAGGAATGAGTCACTAATTGGAGTTAAAAAAGTGAAAAAAAGGGACAGTATTTTATGTAAAAAGATGGCCAATGCTTCGAAAAAATTCAAAGCTGTAGTAATGGAGATTGGAAGAGTAAGTTTCATATGAGTTTTGAATTTTAAGTTACTGAAATTAAGAGATTCGTATATCTAAAGATACGTGAAAAGATACATTGGCTACGTTATAATTTATTATAATATGAAACAGAAGGAAATACCAACAAGCATAATTTTATAATTTTACATAATTATATCATTATATAGTTATAATTCTTATCATATGGGGATTTTTTAATGTATATATTTTATATACAATCATATTTTTTGTCTACAGAGATACTTCTGTTACTGTTGATAAAAATTTTAATTGAAGGGTATAAGAAACCACTTTATTTTACTGTCAAGAGATAAGCATTAGATTTTGAGCAAATTGCCGTATTGTGTTCATTATTGTATTGTGTTTAAATTTAATTGGTAACGTTTTTGTTATCTCCTGTATTAAGACTGCAGAAGTGATGCAAAGAAAAAGAAGTAAAAGAAGGGAAACTCTAAGAGAATTTCTTTTCAAAAATCCATGTGTTTCTGAAATGGCGGAACAAGAAAGGTATTAATTGACTAACTGATTAATTCAGTAAATGTTGACTTGGGGTTGGCACATCCTGGACATTATTTTGGGCAGTAGGGACTCATTGGTGGACTAGGCAGATAAGATCACCACCCTCAGGGAGCTTACACCTAATGAAAGGACCATGGTAAACAAGCAAACATACAAATAAACAAGGCAATTTAAAATTTTGATCAATTTTATAAAATAAATGAGCTGATCTCATGCTATAGAGTAATTGGCCTGAGGTGGACGTGGCGGCAGCAGAAGCTTAGATAGAGTGGTTAGGAGACCAAATTGGTAAATTACTTTTAATTATTGGTGGACCTAATGTTCTTGTTCATAAAACTTAAACCATAAAACTGATCATGGTCAAACGTTTAGCTTTTGTTTTTATGAGTACGCATTTGTGACTCTTATACATTCTTTGTATATCTTACCTTCATTAGACTGTCTTTGTTTACCTGTTTAGTGATTTTGATCTTAATTTACAACATAAAAATGTTAATAGAATCATTCTCATTTTCTTTTTATTGGCATTTTCCTATCTCTTTGATTATTCCTTCTTTTTTTTAAAATTTAAATTATGACGTATTTTAGATGGGTATAGGAAATAATGTAACAAATGAACATGTGTCCATTACCATATAAAACATTTCAAACAGTTGAAATTCCCATGCATTCCTCTTGGAATGCATTTCCGTCCCCCTCTATCCCAGAAGTAAACTATCCCAAATTTGGCAGACTGGCTTTATACTTCGATTATATATGTATGTAGCCCTAAATAACATATGAATTTTTTTATTTTGAGGAAGATTAGCCCCGAGCTAACTACTGCCAACCCTCCTCTTTTTGCTGAGGAAGACTGGCCCTGAGCTAACATCCATGCCCATCTTCCTCTGCTTTATATGTGGGATGCCTACCGCAGCATGACTTTTGCCAAGCGGTGCCATGTCCGAACCCGGGATTGGAACCGGCGAACCCCGGGCCGCTGAGAAGCGGAATGTGCGAACTTAACTGCTGCGCCACCGGGCCAGCCCCCATATGATATTACTTTTTACAATTTGTTTTGCCAATTTGCTCTGTTTCCTCAATGTTATGTTTGTGAGATTTTTTCATATTGATTATCCATAAGGCTAATTATTCATTTCACTGCTATGTAGTATTCCATTGTATGAATAAGTAAAAGCTTATTCAGTCTTCTGTAAATGGACATTTAAATTCTTTCCAATTTTTCACTATTGTAAACCGTGCTACAAAAGACATTCCTGTACATATCTCCATATGCTCATGTGAGAGTTTCTGGGGTGTACAAGAGTGTAGTTTGCAAGATATGAACATCTTTAACATTACTAGATATTGCTAAACTTCTCTTAAACTTTCATCAGTGGTGTGTCAAGTTTCCATTCTTCAACATCTTCACTTACACTTGATATCATTTTCAAATTTTTCTGGACCCATGAGTTGTGAAATTTTATCTCATTGTTATTTTAATTTTTATTTCTTTGATTACTAGTGAGGTTAGGCGTCTTTTCATATTTTTATTACACCCTAGGGTTTTTCTGTTCTCAGGACAGCTATTTAGATCCTTTGCACATTTGAAAACTTTTGTTGTTTTCTTATTTATTTTCTGAAGTTTGGGTAGTAATGCTTTTCCCAGTTTGTGGCTCATCTTTTCACATTTTAAAGATTTTCTTTTTTAAATCAAAAGTTATAATTGTTAATGAAGTCAAATGTATCAACATTTCCCATTATTGTTTTTGAAATTATTTTCTAACCCAAGGTAGTAAAGGTATTTGCTTTGTGAATTTAAATTTCTGATTTTCACATTTAGGAATTTCATCGACTGTAATTTATTTTTATGAATGGTGAGAGGAACCACTCCCTCCCCCCCCCCTTTAGTTTCATTACAGGCATCCAATTGGCTAGCCCCATTTATTGGTAGTCTATTCTGTCATCACTGTCACTTTTGTCATTTAGCAAGTTTTCATATATATAGTTTTGGGATCTCTTTCCTGTCCCATTTGTCTATGTATCTATTCCTGAGTTAATGTTACACCATCATAGTTACTCTGGCTTTAAAGTAAGTCTTGTTGTCTGATAGAACCACTCTCTCCTACATGTTCTTTTCCTTCGTGCAAATCTTAGATTTTCTTCCACAAAATAGTTTGGAGTAGCTTGTTGAGTATTACAAAAAACTCGTAATTTCAGTAGAGATAGAATTGAATCTATAGATTGATTTGGGAAGATTTTTTTTTTTTTTACAATATTGAATCTTTCTGTTAGTAGACAGACCACATACTTAGATCTTATTTAATGTTTTTCAATAAATTTTTATGATATTCTCCATAAAGGTATTATATATCTTTTATTAGCTACATTAAAGAAATGCTTTTTGGTATTAGTGTAAATGGTATATATATATATATATATTTTTTTTTTTGCTGAGGAAGATTAGCCCTGAGCTAACATCTATTGCCAATCTTTCTCTTTTTTTTTGCTTGAGGAAGATTAACCCTGAGCT
This sequence comes from Equus asinus, assembly GCF_041296235.1. NCBI lineage: Eukaryota > Metazoa > Chordata > Mammalia > Perissodactyla > Equidae > Equus > Equus asinus. Next base: position 37,204,337 of record NC_091793.1, read on the forward strand.
AACATCTGTGTCACTCTTCCTCCATTTTATATGTGGGTTGCTGCCACAGCATGGCTGGCAAGTGGTGTAGGTCTGCGCCCAGGATCTGAACCTGCGAACCCAGGCTGCCAAAGTGGAGCACACTGAACTTAACCACTAGGCCATGGGGCTGACCCCTCTAAATGGTATTTTTAAATTACATTTTTTAATGCTTTTGTTCTTTTGTACAGAAATATAACTGGTTTATAAACAACTTGATTTTCTATACAACTTGATAATTTATTCACAGATACAGATTTTCTGTGTAGACAGTCATATTGTGAACAGATAATGAAAGTTTTGCTTATTTCTTTCTAATGCTCAAGCCTCTTATTTCCTTTTCTCTTCTACTCTGCAGGTTGGGACCTCAAGTTCAATCTTGAATAGAGTTTGTGATTGTGGACATCCTTCTTGTAACATGTATATTTAAAACCTTTTCATTTTCAGATTATTGTACATTTACCTGCAGCTATAAGAAGTAATACAGAGAGATCCCATATACCCTTCACCCAGTTTCTCCTAACATTAACTATATAACTATAGTACAGTAGCAAAACCAGGAAGTAGACATTTATACAGTCCACTGACCTTATTCAGATTATAGCAATTTTTCATGCACACATCTATGTGCAAGTATTTAGTTTTATGCAATTTAATCACATTAGACTTGTGTGAACATCACCATAGTCAAGATACAGAACAGTTCTCTGGCAAGAATCTTCCCCCCTACCCCAAGGCTACCTTTTCATAGCCGCAACCACCTCCCTTCTTCTCCCACTTCCAACTTCTGTCAACCATAGTCTGTTCTCCATTTCTATAGTTAGTCATTTCAAGAGTGATGTAAAAATGGAAGCATACAATATGTGACTTTCTGAGATTGGCTTTTTCTTTCCACTCAGCATGATTCGTTTGAGATCCACCCAAGTTGTGTGTATTGCTAATTCACTTCTTAGTGCTTCGTAGTATTCTTTGCTGTGGATGTACCACATCTGTTTAACCATTCGCCCATTGAAGGACATTTGCACTGTTTCCAGTTTTGACTATTAGGAATAATGCTGCTATGAACATTCCTGTATGTGGTTTTGTGTGAATGTAAATCTTCATTTCTCTGGGATAAATGCTCAAGAGTGCAATTACTAGGTTGTTTGGTAGATGTATGTTTAACTTTGTAAGAAATCTCATACTCCTTCCCAGAGTGGCTGAACCTTTTTACATTCTCATCAGCAGTGTATGAGTGATCCGATTTCTCCTCCTGCTTGCCAGAATTTAGTGTTATCATTATTTTTTATTTTAGCTATTAAAATAGATGTTGGTGATATTTCATTTTGCAGTGATTATTGCATTTCTCTAATGGCTAGTGATATTGAACATTTTTAAGTGTGCTTATTTGCCATCTGTATATCATCTTACTGAAATTTCTGTTCATGTCTTTGCTCATTTTCTAATCGGACAGTTTGTTTTTAACTTTTGGTTGAATTTCGAGAGGTCTTTATATATTCTAGAGGTAAGGTCTTTGTGGACTGTGTGGTTTGCAAATCCTTTTTCCCAGTGTCTTTGCATCCTCTTCACAGGGTCTTTCATGGGGCCCAAGTTTCTAATTTTGATGAGGTTCGACTTATCAATCTTTCCTTCAGTAGAGTGTGCTTTGGGTGTCAAGCCTAACAACTCTTTGCCTAGCCGTGGGTCCTGTGATTTTTTTCCTCTTAAGTTTTTTAGTTCTATGTTTTCCCTTTAACTTGTGATCCATTTTGAGTTAATTTTTGTATAAGGCATCGAGGTGCATATTTTTATCTATGGATGTCCAACTGCTCCAGTACCGTTTGTTGAAAAGACTATCCTTCCTTCATTGATGTGCTTTTGCACCTTTGTCAAAAATCAGTTGGGCGTATCTGTGTGGGTCAAATTTTGTGGGCTTTGGGAAGATACTCTTTGCCAAATTTAGGTAATTGTCTTCTATTCCTTGTTTTCCAAGAGTTTTGTTATCAATTGTGTTCAGTTTTGTTGAATATTTCTTTTTCATTGATTGAGATTTTTTTCTCCTTTAATCTGATTGTGCAAAGACTACATTAATACATAAATGTCAAACCGTGTGCAATGTCTTTTTTCTCACTCCTTCTGACACCAACTGTATGGTGTTTTCCAACACCAATCGATTCTCCAATTCTCTGACACTAATTGAAAGACCTCAGATACACTTCACTCGGTTCTCCTAATGCTAACATTTTGCTTAACTATAGTACAAACATTGAAGTCAGTTCTGATACTATCTACCTGGAGTTAGCATCAAATCCCATGAGTTAATTGTACTTGAGTCTTGTGGGACTGCTCCTTCTTCAGATGCCAGCCACAAGTGGAATGTCCAGGCTATCCACATTTCTGCCCAGCCTACTACAAATCTGGGGGTTCCCATGACCCCCTTCAAGTTTGATAATTTGCTAGAACAGCTCACAAAACTCAGGGAAACATTTTGCTTATGTTTACTGGTTTATTATAAAGGACACAAATGAAGAGCCAGATGAAGAGGTTCATAGGGCAGTGTCCAGAACGGTCCTGAGCACAGGAGCCTCTGTCCCCTTGGAGTTGTGATGTGTCGCTTTCTCAGCATGTGGATGCGTTCACCAAACTGGAAGCTCTCTGAAGCTCGTTATTCAAGAGTTTTTTTTAACCCAATGTACGATCGCTCCTTCCTGCCCACCTGAGAGTTCCACTCTCTGATCACATGTTTGATCTTTCTGGTGACCAGCCCCCATCCTGAGGCTCTCTAGGAGCCCAGCCCTGAGTCACCTTATTAGCATAGGCTCAGGTTGTTCTAGAGGGACTCATTAGGAATAGCAGAAGAGATCCCTGTCACTCAGGAAATTCCAAGGGTGTTAGGAGCTCTGTACCAGCAACAGAGGACAAAGACCAAATACATATTTTTATTATACCACACCATGCCTACATACATACATTGATTTTTTTATCTACTGATTCAACTTCTTTAAGATTAATATTAATAGGTCACTCTGGGTCTGTGTTGTTGTTTTTCTTTTCAGTTTCTTTTGATGAATTATATTTTTCTGGGAAATTGTCCATTTTATCTAAGTTTTCAAATTTATTCATAAAAAGTTATTATACTCTCATATTATCTTCTGAATCTCTGCTATATCTATAGTTATGTCCTGTATTTCATTCCCAACTTCATTAATTTTTGTCTTCTTTCATATTTTTGTGCTTTATCTTACCAGAGGTTTCTGTCTTCTTTTTGCTGTCTTTTCAAAGAACCAAATTTTGTCTTTGTCAATCCTCTTTATTTTCTTTTCCCTTACCTTTTGCCTTTATATTTATTACTTCCTAGCTTCCTTTTTCTAACAGCTTTATTGAGATTTGAGGTGAGGAAAATCTTTTTCCTTCTACCCTTCTGGGTTCTCTGGCTGAGATTCTGACAAAAGACAGATTAACAAGAGAAAAACAAACAGAAGTTTATTAACATTTCATACACATGGGAGAATTCAGTGATGAGTAACTCAAAGGGGTGGTTAGGACTTGGGCTTATATAAACATCTTAACAAAAGAACAATAAATTTCTAGAGAAGTGACAAAACTTGGAAAAGAATTTTAGACTTTCAAGGGTGGCAAACTGTCCTAAGGTAAATATATGAGGGAAAGTAATGGAGTAAGATTTGTTTGTGTAGGTCCATCTTGGCACTGACTTTCTGTCTTCTTCACGACCATAAAATTTCCCCAGAAGAGGAGATTTATGGCATTTCTCATTTTTCAGAAGTTTCTGCTTTTTATCAGAGAAGGGAACCTCTGAGAAGGCATCTTTCTGCATCTGTTCATATTCATTTACCTCTAGCTCAAAATAATCCCTATGCTAAAGTACATATTTTGAGGTGGCATATTCTTGTCCCTATATGATATAATTCATATAGTATAAAATTCACCCATTTAACGTATACAATTCAATGGCTTTTAGTATATTTACAAGGTTGTTCAACCATTACCACAATCAATTTTAGTACATTTTCATTACCTTAAAATGAAACCCTGCACCCCCTAGCTGTCATCTCACACTTCCCTACCCTGTCATTAGGTAACCACTAATCTACTTTCTGCCTCTACAGATTTGCCTATTCTGGAGATTTCTAAGTGGAGTCATATAACATGTGATCCTTTGTGACTGGCTTCTTTTGCATAGTATAATGTTTTCAAAGTTCATCAATGTAGCATGTATCAGTAGTTCATTTTTTAACACTCCTGTGTAATATTTCATTGTATGGATATACCACATTTTGTGTATTCATTCTTCAGCTGATGGACATTTGAGTTGCTTCTGATACCAAACTTCTTAATCCCAAGTTCATGTGCCTGATGCACAGTAAGCCAATCACTGAGATGCCAGTGCTTGGAGATGGAGAAAGGTTTATTCGAATTGACCAAATTGAGAAGGTGGGAAGAGAGGTTCTCTTAAATCTGCCTTAATGAAAGAAGTCAGGGGGTCTTTATAGAGCTAAGGGACTTGGGAGGAGGAGTTTTTGAGAAACAAAGGGGAAATCCCTGTTTCTTCCACTCCAGATAAGCCCTTGGGCAGTCAGACTTCTGGGCATCAGTGGCAGCTGGGGGCTGGTTATCTGGTGATGGTAACTTTCTTAAGGGCGTTCTTTTTCTTTTGCAAAACAAGTTCATAAATCCTGTGACCCTTGAGTCACCTTCAGGTTAAACACGAAAACTGTGAATTAACAAGATTAACTTCTTTCATCTATGTCTGTGTTGGGAACAAGGTCGAAGGGTAATCTTTCTTATTGAATATTTATAGTAACCCTCAGGTACCTGGCTTCACTTCCAGTTTTTGGCTATTATGAATAATACTTCTATGAACATTCATATTCAAGTTTTGGTTTAGACGTGTTTTTATTTCTCTTGGGTGTCTGTTTTCTTTCTTTTGGTTAATTCAATTGTTCTTTTTCTAACTTAAAGTAGGATGCTTACCTCATTTAATTTTGTGATTTTTCTGGTGGAAATTGACAAGCTGATTCTAAATTTAGGAGAATAAAAAGGTCATGAATAGCCAACAACTAGAGAATGCCTATTTTGTAAAGCATACATAGAATATTTATAGCATTGGCTGTAAGGCAAGTTTCAAGAAATTTAAAATAATTAGACTCATTCAAACCACATTATACTGTACTGTAATTAAAGTAGAGACCAGTTTTTGACGAGATAACCAAAAAGATCCTATGCATTTGAAAATCTTAAATAGATATTTAGAAATAATTCATAGGGAAAAATATAAATTACAATAATTTAAAAATACAAAGAACTTGTCAGAAGTTTGGTTTGGATTGCTTTGAATCCAGAAAACTTGAACATTAAAGGCTATATGTTTCCTTCTAATGATTATTTTAGCTGTATCTTACATTTTTTAATATGTAGTAGTGCTTTTGTTTTCATTTAGTTCTATATAGTTTAAAATTATCCTCATAATTTCTATTTTCTGTGAATAAGTCTTGCACATTTTTGCTTTGGTTAGTTCTTAGGTGTTTTTGAGTTACTGGAAGTACTTTTTTAGAATTTCGTTTTTAATTGTTTATAGGTGATACGTAGAAATAGAATTTTTTTTGTATTTTGTCTTCAGTGGGCTTAATAAATTCACTGATTAATTCTAATACCTTATCTGTGGTTCATTTGGGGTTTTATAAACATACAATCACATTGTCTATGATTAGTGACTATTTTATTTCTTTATTTTCAATCCTTATCCCTCCTCCTACCCTTCATCTTGCCTTACTGTTCTGGGTAAGCCCACCATTTCAGTGCTGAAAAGAAATGACATTAGTGGGCATCTCTGTCTGATTCCCATTTCAGAGGAAAGCTGTCAAGCTTTCAATGTTTTATCATTAAGGATGATGTTTGTGGTAGGTTTGTTTTTATAGATAGCCTTTATCAATGGACATTATCATTTACTTTGATTCTCAAATTGTTCTAAATTTGGCCAGCAGGAGCCCTTTCAGGCTGGCTCCTTAGTCTTTTTGATGTGTCCCCATCATTCTTTTGAGCTCCTTCTTACTTACCACAAGATGTTCATCATGTGCTTTCCCTACCCCAGCCCTGGAATCACTTGATTCCTTTTAGTGGAAAATGGTATTTAGAATCTAAGTTCTGGGGACTACTGGTGCATTTTTGCTTCTAGGCTCTTTCGACAGACGGAACTAGGAAATACATCTGTCCACATAAATAGATCTATCTATCTATTGATATATCTATCTACCTATTTATCTATCTATGTAAAACCACAAGCTCATATTGATACTTCCAATTTCAGGTCAACATCACAGGGTACTTTCCAGTGTTTTCTGTTTCCCTAATTGTAACTCTTTTCCCTAATGATGATACTTCTGTTTCCATTAACATCAATATGTTAACTCATTCTCAAGCTAGCGTACACAGAAGGTAGTTTCTGGATTCCTTAATATTTTCCCGATTCAGGTTTCCATCTGCTTCCTCTTCTGGCTCCATATCACAGCATTTATGCTGATTGTCCTTGTGGAGGTTCCTCACTGGCCGCTGGGTCCTCTCACATCTGTTGCTCGTAGTACAGACACAGAGTTGGTTGTTGGAGAATCCTACGTCAGGAATTGCTCAGGTGGTAGAAGGAGAAGCATTCTCTACCGTCTGTGGGCTGGCTGTTAGCTCCCTTCCAAGTCACCTGGACTCTATTATTACCTTGCCAAATTATGTGGAGGAAGGCCGTCGTCTCGCTGATCTCCTTGAACAGTCTCACTCTCAGTGGTGGGGAAGATTCAGCTAGTCCTGTCCGTTTCTCCTTGGCCTTTCCAGGAGCCTTGACCTCTTCATACAGGGACAAGACTGATTTTTATTTTGGAAATTATATTTTTAATTTTCAAGGTAGAGTTATTTAAAACACTCACATTCATTTGGAAACCAAATAACATGTCACTAAAACAACCAAACAATAACAAAAAGCCCAAACAACATTGGGTTAAAACGAAGTCATCAACAAAATGCAGAATATTTAGAACTGAATGATAGTGTAAACACTACATTTCAAAGGTAATTTCCTTTCTTCCTTTCTTCTTCAAAATGTCTGTTCCTCTCGTGCAGCAATGTCTGTTTTCTTTTCCTCCTTTCATCCCTCTTTCCGTCCTTTTCTTCTGTGTGTGTGTGTTGATTCAGATTCAGACACAATATCTATTAGAGTGAGCAAGATACTTTAACTTATCAATTGAGATCTTTATTTTTTCCTTCTCCCATACAAATCAGGTAGAATGTCACTGACCAATGGGGCAGCAACATTGTCAACAGTTAAAAAAAATTGATAAGATATTTTGAAGAAATGAAGTCATACCTTATAAACAACTAGGTAACTGTAAAAGTAGTTGGAGTACTTCGAGATTTTGATAGGAAAATTTTTAACAACTTGAACGTTATACTTAAAATCTGAACTATTAGCTAAATTTTGAAATAGTTTTTTCCAGAGAAAAATGAATATGGATTTATGAAGTTATTTCATCCATAGTTGACTGATGTTTTATTTCCTCTATAGTCTAGCTAATAATAGAAAAAATTTTGCTCCATTTTTTTTTCCTTGAGGAACAATTTAGAGAAATGACTTTCTTGTTTAACATTGAAGTTAGTTGATGAATGTGAACATTGTGTTATAATTTAGTTCTCTAGTCTCAGTGGCCTTTTGGGTATGGACAAGAAAAGCTGTGTTTGGTTTGAGCTGAGGACACAGATATCAGGGAGAATTGAAGGCAATACGTAATATCTTTGTCCATAGCATTTATCCTTGTGCCTTCTTTACCGCCCTATTTTACATTTTTAGCACTAGTGAAATAATAAATAAACCAGAAACATTTGCGTAAATGCAGTCAAGTGACTTCTTGATGTCTTTTGTGCAAATTGGAATCATTCTTCTTTATTAAATATCTGGCAATTTGTGTAATTTTGAAACTTCTTTCTCCCTTGGCAGAAATAAGAGATCCGATATTAGAAAAATAGCATATCGATTCCTGGTGAATAACTTGAATCCTATCATATTAAGTTATGTAAAAAGGAAGAGGTTCCATCAACTATTTCTTGAGGAGATGCCCTGGAAAGCTCAGATGAACCTGTACCTGGCAAGCGCACACTTCAACCTGCTTTTGGCTAAGCTAGGGGAACATACAAAGATCAAATTAGGCACTTGGCATTCAATGGTCAGGTATAGTATATTACCAATGCATGATATATTTTTAGTCTCATGAGCATGGGTTGTATTTGCATGTTCAGGGCTACAGTGTTCATAATAAAGAGGTTTATAGAATGCTTCTATCTTTACTGGCCATTGGCATATTTTCAAATTTCTTATCTCAGAATCTTTTCCAAACAAGTGCTGGATATAGGTGCTTATGAAGTACTAATTTGCATATATATTGAATATGTTTGTTGATTTAGCTTTCAGTGAAAGGAGAAAGTGTAATTGCAAGAGAAGTGTAATATTAATTGCACAATAACTATAGATATTAGCAGGCATTAGGCAAATCTCTATTTCATTTAGAGGTTTATTTTAGGCCTCTATGAGCACAGATCATATTTTCTCATACAATGTAAACTTTCTATCATTAATTCAAGAGACATTTTGAGGTCTTTCTGAGTGTTTTTGGCTAACATGTTATGGGAGATAAAAATAGAAGATGAATTCATAATATGGAGTACTACCCAACCATTAAAAAGGTGATGTAGAGTCTTTCATTCAAAAAAACACACGTTGAGCACTTGTTAGATACAAGGTACTGAAATAGGGCCAATGGGTATACAAACGTGAGCAAGATGTGCAAGTTAGAGTCTGGTAGGGTAGGTCACAAATGTTCATGAACTGTTGTACATATGGTAGAAGGTGAAGTACACACGAAGTCTTCTGTGTTCCTGGGAAGGAGGCTTTCCTCTGGCTGAGGCTAACAGGAAAGCTTTCATGGGAGGGGCTGCTTGGCCCGGGTTTTGATGGATAGGCAAAGTTTAGAAATGTGCAGATAGGGAAGTAGGCATTCCAGACAACTGGAAGAACATGAGTCACAACCCAGGTAGGAAACCCTAGATGAGAACCCCAAATGGTCTGCCCAGAATCTAGGGCATATGAAAGGGAGTGGTGTGAATTGATTAGAAAAGAAGGTTGATACCAGACCTTGGAGGATCTTAACTATCTATGAAATCTGAACTTTATATACAGTGGGAGATTATTAAGGGTTTTTGAGCAGGGCCACCATAAAAAATTTCTCTGGCAGCAGCATATCGAATAGATTGGAGGAAGGAAAGACTGGTAGCAGGGCTATGAATTGAGGGTATTTATTTCAATAATTCACTGATAAAATATGCAGGTTGAAATCCACAGTGAACTTGGTCTCGGTTTCTGCTTCTCCAGAATTTTGGTTAAAATCATTTCCAGACTGAATCTTTGCAAAAATGTCTCCAGACAGATCCCTTGCCTATGTGGGCTAGACCAGATTTGCATTTAAGAAGCAGTTAGACTGCCTGACCAACAGGGAAGGCTTTTGGCAACGTGACCCATTCATCATACTGGGGTTGGGGGCGGGACAGTTCAAATCAGGTGGGTTTCTTTACTGTCCTCTGAACACTGAAAAATCTCCTCTGGACTTCCAGTCATATATGACCATTCATGCGTGGTTACTTGGCAGCATAGCAGTTAGACAATGACCAAATTTGTGTCAGGATAACTTGGTGCTAAATTCAATTTTATTACAATCGTTAATATACACTCAGTATTTATTTATTTATTTATTTATTTATTTATTTATTTTTGGTGGAAGATTGTTTACTCTTAGAGCTTATCTTAAAAAGAAGTAACTGATTATGGACACATTGCTCTATAGAGTAGGCATCTCCATTGAGTTGCATTTAAAATAGGTGGTTTTAAGTTGACATAAATTATTGTTTCAGAGCTCTTACAGTGAGTATAAATCTTCCATTCCCATTTTCAAGGGCCCTTTCAGGGAAATAGATACTGATGTTAAAATTTCTAAGAGCAAAAGTTACATTGTATAACTTTAAATTTTAATGGGAAATTGTTTGGCTTTGATTAAGTGCCACAATACATTATGATCCAAAATCTGGGAGCACTAACTCACATATATTTTCAAAGTTAAAGTAGACTGTATTTGACAGATTTAATTCAATTTTGCTCATAGTGTTTTTTTAATGAGATTTTTTTCCCCCTTGCAGTTTCCGATCATGTGATCCCAATATGTTCTCACTATATAATTCAGGAACGGTATTACCAACAGGAAAATTGACTCTAGAAAACTATAAAGCAATGCTTGATTTCCTTCTGACAGCTAAAAAGAGAAAGGCCAACTTACCATCAGGTAAAATAAATAAATACGTTATATACTATCAAATTGTTTCTAGATTTTTTATTCACTAATGCAACACACACACACGCACACACACACTCGCCCCCCACAGACATACAGATTTGCTCACATTATTTTCCAATGACCCAGGAGTTTATGATGAGTTGTGATATTTTATAGGAGATTCTTATTTGCTCTATTTTTTTTAAAATTTCCATATTTTTACGGTATTAGCGTGTATATTTGGAAAAAGCTGTGTTGTGTTCTGACCTACACCAATTTGGCTGTTCTGCAAATATAATGTTCTTTTAAAAATGGGAGCCTCTTGTGGTCAAGCCAGGTGAAGACTTGGTATGAAGTGTTCTGTTTGAGAGGAAGTAAGTTTCAGAACAAACTCCACCAAACACACTGATGCGAGCAGGCATGGAAACAGTCACATAGCTGTTTCATAGTATCGATTTTGTGTTTAGGGCTGTCCACTCTTGCCTTAGGATCCCCAACTAGCACCTTCCATGAAAGCTAACCCCAAGATGAATACAGTAATATTTTGTTGGCAGGGCCAACCAATATTGTCATCTGGTCAGGTGACAGGGGCCTCCAGGAGGTGGAGAGATGCAGATGAACAGGGCTCTCCATCCGGATGATGCTCTGGTAACACTACTCCTAAGCAATCATCGATCTTGAATACCACTCATTTCACGAATAAAAGGGTGTTTCTAATATCTTTATGCTATTATAAACCCTCTTATGTAGATTTTTAATAAGAGTATTTTAAGTGCTATATAACTTATTGCTGATCAGGATACTTCATACGCTGGTTGACTGCCCCAGGAGTGTTGATTCATTTTTGAGGTACTTGACATGCTTTCTAAATTTCTTCTAGGGTATAGATTAAGTTCAACTGGTACCTGTATGTCATATTCTGAATATTGAAGTATTTGAAAGTAAATTCCCTAGACATAGAGTCTGAGTTGTGTATGTAGGTTATAATTTATAGCATCTTGAATTGTTTTCTTTTTTTTCAAACTAGCTTCTTATCTAAGACCTCCCATGAAATCGGCAATAGAATACTCTGCTCTTGAGACTTAGTACTTAATGCAGAGTTCTAAGAGAAGGTTTGTGGCAGGGGAAATTCTTTGTGTTTTTATACCACACTAACAGGAGAATGAGTGGCCAGAGTTGCTGCACAGCCTAATTCCAGGGGGCACCACTCACTTTCTAATATATGTGTCCTGGGAATGGCCCATTTGGGGGAAAATTAAGGAACAACGGGATCCTATCATTGTTCCCCCGCAAAACATGATATTCTTCCTCTGCATTGTTTCTTTGGCTATCACCCTTGCCTGGAATGTTCTTCTCCACGGTCTTCCTGAGTAGGTGAATCATGCTCTCCCTTTAAGACCTAATTTAAGTGCCTCTGCCTCTAGAAACTTTCCCTGGTTCATTGTGTCCGTGATAATCCTGTCCTTTCTCCAAGGTTATGCAACATTTTTTATCGGAATTACTCATTAGTTGCTTATCACCTACTCTATTTTCTGGAACTTAATTCTCTGTTTTCAATAACATCAGACTTTATTTTTGTACTGCAGATGCTGAGGAATTTTCGGCATTTATTGATTCCAAAACGAGTGACGAAAATGTTTCCAAGGCACAAACGCTTCATGACTCAGACTCTCAGTCAGGTCTTGGTGCTAAAGAAAAGGATAAAGCAGCAAATTCGGGTCTCTTGGACCATTTTATGAAAATCTTTTTATATTGCAGGAGAGCAATGGTAAGGCAGTCCTTATTATTTGCTCATGACATAAATCTCGGCCCATAAATTTGGGCGTGTAAGATATATTGTGTTTATTTACTTACTCTCTGTAATTTTGGTTTCAACTTTGAGACTAAATTTGCTGGATCTTGTGTCAGTCAGTTTTGAGGTTTGCCTGCCATGGGACTGAGGTGTACGCATTGTCCAGTGGTCAGGGAGAGGGGTGAGCTTGTTCAGTCACCAGTCACCTGTCCACCCCGAGCTGAGGTGGCCTTCGTCCCTGTCTACAGTCTCTGTGAATAGTCAGACACCTCTCTGCTGCTTTCTTGCCACACTTGGGACATGGGCCTCTCTGGTGACACCAAAGATTCCTCTGTGGGGTCTTGCTCTCTTCTGGTGTACCACAGACTCCTTTCTTCCCACTAGCACAGAGGAAGATCTTTCTAGATTACAGGAAAGCCCAACCCCTGCCCCCTGACCTCCTGCTTCTATAGGCCACTTACATCTTCTCTCAAATGCTTCTCTCTCTTTTTCTTCTTAAATATTATATGACAGATTATTCAACAGAATTGGAATCATTATTTTCAGAGAAATTAGTTTCCTTTTGCTTATAGTAGGAAGAGGATGTACTTTAAGCCTCTCACGAGCTGAGAGGAAATCTTCCTTTCTAGACAAGAAAGGAACTTTAAGTTCTCATATTCTCTGTGGAGTGGAGAGAGTGATTTTTTAAAAATGTGAAGGAAACCCGCATCGTTTCCCTTGACCATGAGCATTGCATCTTATTCTCCTTTCCACCAGCTTCAGAGCCCGAGAAGGGCTGGGTCCTGCTCACCTCTCAGAACTCAGCCCCTCTTGCTCTTTGTTCAGTCCATTCTCCTCTCTCTTGAAAGCACTAAGCTCGTTCCCTCCTGAGCCCTCAGGTTTACCCTCCATCCTTTGCACTTGCTGTTCCCTGAGGCTCAAATACTCTCCTCCTCTAACATCCCCCTCCCCCGCCCCCCCCACCTTCGCTTGACTTGTTCAGCTCAACATTCTGGTCTCTGCTCACATGTCACCTCCTTCTCTTCTGACCTCCTTGTCTAAAAGGACATGTCCTCTCATCCTCATCAGGTTCTGACCCATTTTTCCTTTATTTTCCTTTACAAGACTTATTATTCCCTGAAATGATATTTTTTATTTGTCCGCTTATCTAGTGTCGGTCTCCCCTAATAAACAGAAGCAGCACGAGGGCAAACGTGATTTCCCTTGCTCACTTCTGCCTTCCCAGCACCTAGAACAATGAGAGTTTTGGAGTCAGACCACTGGCGTGCAAATCCTAGCTCACCACTTAGTAGATTCATGACCTTGGCAAGTTAGCTCCATGCCTCCATTTCCTCATCTGTCAATTGAGTAGAATACTAGTGCGTACTTACTTCGCAGGAGTTATTGTTAGAATGAACTGAGAGAATGCATGTAAATGTCTTACCACAGTATCTAGCACATATAAGTGGCACATAACAAGTGGTGTTCGTTATTCTTATTGTTGACATATAATATTTGCAGAAAGATGAAGTCATTCAGAGATCTGCAACTCCTGGAACTTTGGGGTATTTTGAATGTTGTTTGTCTTAGGTTCTTGCTCATCGCGCTGGCTGTTGGACTCTGCTTCAGAACTGCTGTCGGGCCTTTTGGAACTTTACACAGGAGCTACAAATGCTTCTTAAACAAGCAATGGATATGTATAAAACATTTCCTGTTAGCCAGGATGGTTTCCTCTGTACCACTGTTTTGCCATTCTATTTGGGAGCAGAATTACTTATTGACATGTTAATAGAACTACAAAATATCAATTCTATTAAGGTAAGGGCGTTTGGGTAATTACTTTTATTGTATTGTAAAAAATGAGCAAATTTTTTCGTACTGTCCAGCTTGGGATAAGTAGAAATTAATATTTTTCTTGAGTTCTTCTTTGGTTTCTCTATATTTCATTTGCTTCTCATAATCATTTGTCACAATATGTAAATTGCATTGATGTTAATTACAAATATCTTAGCCTGAAAAATTCAATTTGTTTTTTTTTAAAGATTTTATTTTTCCTTTTTCTCCCCAAAGCCCCCTGGGACGTAGTTGTGTATTTTTAGTTGTGGGTCCTTCTAGTTGTGGCATGTGGCACACCACCTCAGCATGGCCTGACGAGCCATGCCGTGTCCGCACCCAGGATCCGAACCAGTGAAACCCTGGGCAGCTGAAGCAGAGCATGCAAACTCAACCACTTGGCTATGCGGCTGGCCCCAAAAATTCAATTTCTTAAAGGGAACAGAAAGTAACATTTACTGAGCTCCAGCTTCTACGTAAAGTAACCTTAATGCATTTAATCCTCATAGCTATCTTTTTATGTTTTTATTTAAAAAAATTTTTTAATTGAGTTCGTAATAGTTTACATTGATGTGAGATTTCAGTTGTACGTTATTTCTTGTCTGTCACCACATAGGTGCTCTCTTTCACCCTCTGTGCCCACCCCTCACCCCCCTTCCCCTGGTAACCACTGAACTGTTTTCTTTGTCCGTGTGTTTGTTTATATTCCACATATGAGTGAAATCATCTGGTGTTTGTCTTTCTCAGTCTGGCTTATTTCACTTAGCATAATTCCCTCCAGGTCCTTCCGTGTTATTGCAAATGGGATGAATTTGTCTTTTTTTATGGCTGAGTAGTATTCCGTTGTATATATATACCACATCTTCTTTTTCCAATCGTCAGTTGATGAATTGTTTCCGTGTCTTGGCTATCGTGAATAGTGCTGCAATGAGCATAGGGGCTCATATGTTGCTTTGGATTCTTGATGTCAAGTTGTTTGGGTAGATACCCAGTAGTGGGATGGCTGGGTCATATGGTATTTCTACTTTTAGTTTTTTGAGGAATCTCCATACTGTTTTCCATAGTGGCTGCATCAGTTTGCATTCCCACCAGCAGAGTGTGAGGGTTCCCTTTTCTCCACACCCTCTCCAACATTTGTTATTTTTAGTCTTATTGATTATAGCCATTTTAACAGGCGTAAGGTGGTATCTTATTGTAGTTTTCATTTGCATTGCCCTGATGATTAGTGATTTTGAGCATCTTTTCATGTGTTTATTGGCCATCTGTATATCTTCTTTGGAAAAATGTCTGTTCATATCCTCTGCCCATTTTTTGATTGGGTTGTTTGTTTTCTTGTTGTTTGGTTGTGTGAGTTCCTTATATATTATGGAGATTAACCCCTTGTCAGATATATGACTTGCAAATATTTTCTCCCCAATTGATGGATTGTCTCTTTGTTTTGATTCTAGTTTCTTTTGCCTTTCAGAAGCTCTTTAGTCTGATGAACTCCCACTTGTTTATTTTTTCTTTTGTTTCGCTTGTCTGAGAAGACATGGTATTTGAAAAGATCCTTTTTAGTTCATGTCAAAGAGTGTACCACCTATATTATCTTCCAGGAGTTTTATAGTTTCAGGACTTATCTTCAAGTCTTTGATCCATTCTGAGTTTATTTTTGTGTATGGCATAAGATAATGGTCTGCCTTCATTCTTTTGCATGTGGCTGTCCAGTTTTGCCGACACCATTTATTGAAGAGACTGTCTTTTCTCCGTTGTATGTTCTTGGCACCTTTGTCGAAGATTAGCTGTCTGTGGATGTGCAGTTTTATTTCTGGGCTTTCAGTTCTGTTCCATTGATCTGTGTGCCTGTTTTTGTACCAGTACCATGCCCTTTTGAGCACTATGGCTTTGTAGTACATTTTGAAGTCAGGGATTGTGATACCTCCAGGTTTGTTCTTTTTTCTCAGGATTGCCTGAGCAATTCGGGGTCTTTGGTTGCCCCATATGAATTTTAGTATTCTTTGCTCTATTTCCATGAAGAATGTCATTGGGATTCTGATAGAGATTGCATTGAATCTGTAGATTGCTTTGGGTAGTATAGACATTTTAACTATGTTTATTCTTCCAATCCATGTGCATAGAATCTCTTTATGTCATTATCAGTTTCTTTCAGTAATGTCTTATAATTTTCATTGTATAAGTCCTTCACCTCCTTGGTTAAATTTATTCCTAGGTACTTTATTCTTTTTGTTGTGATTGCAAATGGAATTGTATTCTTGAATTCTCTTTCTGTAAGTTCGTTATTGGAGTATAGAAAAGCAGCTGATTTTTGTAAGTTCATTGTGTGCCCTGCAAGTTTACTGTAGTTGTTAATTATTTCTATTAGTTTTCCAATAAATTCTTAGGGGTTTTCTATATGTAAGATCATGTCGTCTGCACACTGCGAGAGTTTCACTTCTTCACTCCCTATTTGGATTCCTTTTATTCCTTTCTCTTGCCTAATTGCTCTGGCCAAAACGTCCAGTGCTATGTTGAATAAGAGTGGTGATAGTGGGCATCCTTGTCTTGTTCCTGTTCTCAGGGGGATGGCATTCAGTTTTCACCCTTTGAGTATGATGTTGGCTGTGGTTTTATCATATATGGCCTTTATTATGTTGAGGTAATTTCTTTCTATCCCCATTTTGTTAAGAGTTTTTATCATAAATGAATGTTGGATCTTGTCAAATGCTTTCTCTGCATCTATTGAGATGATCATGTCGTTTTTATTCCTCAATTTGTTGATGTGGTATATCACATTGATTGATTTGCGGATGTTGAACCATCCCTGTGTCCCTGGTATAAATCCCACTTGATCATGATGTATGATTCTTTTGATGTATTGCTGAATTTGGGTTGCCAAAATTTTGTTGAGAATTTTTGCATCTATGTTCATCTTCATAGCCATCTTTTTGACAGAGAAAAAAACAGACCCCAAGAGAGATCTTATAGCTTGTCGGTTGACCTTTATTTCACCACTTTATCTGTCCGTGTTCTGTTACTCCAGATCTGATAGAATTTGCAGCCATTTTATTTATTTAATTTTTTTGTGAGGAAGATTCACCCTGAGCTAACATCCATTGCCAATCCTACTCTTTTTTTGCTTGAGGAAGTTTAGCTCTGAGCTAGCATTTGTGCCAATCTTCCTCTACTTTGTGTGTGGGATGCCTCCACAGCATGGCTGATGAGTAGAGTAGGTCTGCACCCAGGATCTGAACCCGTGAATCCCTGGCTGTGAAAGCAGAGCATGTGGAACTTAAATCACTTGGCCATGGGGTCAGCTCCTGGAGCCATTTTAAACCTACCACACTGTGCTTTAAAGCATGAAATAAAATTGAAAAAAATGCAAATATAATATAACCTAAACACATTGAAAATTAGTAAACACACAAACACGTTGTGTCATGGGGTTTCTAACATTTCTAGATGTAAAACATATGACAACAATAGTACAAGAGACTAGGAGGGTAAATGAAATTAAACTGTCATAAGTTATTACATTTTATGTAAATATAGAGTGGTACAACATTAACTGTGGAATATTGAGTGGAATGTGATAAGTTAAGGATTCATTTAAGAATCCTTAACTACCAAGAAAAGAGGTATAGCTAAAAATCCAATGCAGTAAAACGGAAGACTAAATAATAGTCAATTAACTAAAAAAGACAGGAAAAAAGTAACAGAGGAACAAAAATGTATGGGACAAATAGAAAACAAATAACAAATAATAAATCTAACCCAGTCAATAGCAATATCAGTATCAATCAATATCAATAACTACATTAAACATAAGTGGATTAAACACCCCAATTAAAAGGCTGAGATTGTCTGACTGGATAAAAAGAAAGACGTGTATGCTTATCCATAAAAGAAGTGCTCTGAATATAAAGAAACAGATAGATTTAAAACAGAAGAGTGGAAAGAGACATACCATGAAAATGGTAAGCATAGAAAAAGCTGGTGAGGCTATATTAATATTAGATAAAATAGTCTTCAAATCAAGAAGTATTTTGAGAGGTAAAGAGGGACATTTTATAATGAGAAGAGGCTTGATTACTCAGGAAGTCAAACTAGTCATAAATATGTATACATCTAATAACAGAGATTCAAAGCATACTGTGGACACCCAAAGCTTGAAGAGCTTTCTGGTTGGTGAGCACATTGATGTGTTGGGTGGATGTTGTGCCCTGACTCCATGGAGAGCGGGCATGGAAGCTCTTCATTCTGGACCCTTCTAGACCTTGCCCTCTCACCTCTTCCATTTGGTTGCTTCTGAGTTGTATCCTTTATAGTAAAACTGTAACCATGAGTATAGTGTTCTCAGTGAGTTCCCGCCAATGATTGAACCTCAGGGGGCTTTGGAAACCTCTGAATTTATAGCTAGTTGGTCAGAAGTGCAGGTGGCCCTGAGACTTGTGGGTTGCATCTGAAGTGAGGGCACTCTTGTGGAGGACTGAATCCTTAAATCTGTGGAGTCTAACCCTAACTCTGGGGGGTTAGTGTCAGAACTGAGGTGCAGTATACTCACATAGGTCGGAAACAGAGCACAAGTACACACAGTGTGTTCATCAAGACGGATCACGTACACAGTCAAAAGATAAGTCATAATAAAATTTAAAAGACTGAAATCTTAAAGAGTATGTTCTCTGACCACTATGTTATAAACACATTACTATGATTTAGGAAGAAAACTCTCCAAATATCTGGAAATTAAATAACACAGTTCTAAGTAATCCATGAGTCAAAGAAGAAAACACAAGAGAAATTTAAAAATATTTCAAACTGATGCTAATGTATCAAAATTTGTGGCAGGCAAATAAACCAGTGCTTAGAGGGAACTTTATAACTTTAAATATTTAATAAAAAAGAAGAAAGATACAACACCCGTTAACTAAGTGTCTATCTCAAGGAGCAAGAAAAAGAAGTGCCTAATCCACAGTAAGTAAAAAGAATGAAGGAAATAATAAGAAATGAAGGAAGTGATATGAGCAGAAATAAATCAGACATAGAGCAAAAACAGAGAACATTAATGTCAATAAATTAATCTTTTGAAAAGATTATTAAAATTGGCAAAATCCTAGAAATATTGATGAAGAACAAAAGTGAGAAAAGCACAAGTTACTGATATTAGTAATGAAAGAGGAATATAACTACAGATTCTATAGATAGTAAAAGAAAAATAAGGGAATGTTAGGATCAATTTTTACAAATGAATTTGATAACTTTGATGAAATGGACATGTTTATTAGAAAGCACAACTTACAAATCTGACACAAGAAGTGATAGAAAAAATGAAGTGCCCTAAATATGTGAAAGAAATTGAATTTGTAATCAGAAACCTTGACATAAAAAGAAGACCCAGAACTGGAATATTTCCCTGTGGAATTCTATACCAAAATTTTTTTAGAAATGAGGTCAGCATTAAGCTGACAGACATATCAGAAAGAAAAGTGTGAACGAATCTCTCTCCTGAATGTAGACACAAAACTCCTTAATGAAATATTAGCATATCAATCCCAGCAATATATAAAATATGCAAATGATGTATATAATATATACAACTATACAAATGATGATCAAGTGGGGTTTATTCCAGAAATATGAAGTTAACATTTGAAGATCAACATAACTCAACATATTAAATGATCAAGGAGAAAAATCAAATGGCCATTGAAATAGGTATAGCAAAAGTGTTTACAGAATTCCATATCCCTTTTTCCACCTGCTCTGCCTCCCCTTGAGCGCTTCTCTCCCTCTGAGCTCCTGGCTCCTGCTAAGCCAGGGCAGCTATCATCTCTCTCCAGACACCATCATGATTATTTACCTGGACCTCGTCAGCCATGATGAGATGTTCCACAACATGTATAACATCCTGGAGATCGCGAATGGGCTGTTCCCGGAGGTGGAAGGGAAGATGGTCAATAGGACAGAAGGTAACATTGATGGAAATGTACTCTGCTTTACTGTGCTTTCAGTACCCAAGGTGAAGGTACTAAAAGCACAGTAATCACAGGTGTTGATATTGTCATGAACCATCACTTGTAGAAAACCCACTTCACAAAAGAAGCCTACAAGAAGTAAAATGAATATTACAGGAAATCAGTCAAAGGCAAACTTGAAGAACAGAGACCAGAAGGAGTAAAACCTTTCATGACAGAGGCTGTAGAACAAATCTAGCACTTCCTTGCTAATTGCAAAACTACCGGTTCGTTATTGGTAGAAATGTGAGTCTAGATGACATGGTTGCTTTGCTGGATTACTGTGAAGATGATGTGACCCCTTATATGATTTTCTTTAAGAATGGTTTAGAAATGGAAAAATGTTAACAAATTTGGCAATTACTTTGGCTCTATCACTTTTCATCATAACTGGCTGCTGCTTTTCATCCACACAACACCAGGACTTAGACATGTGAGACTGATGTCATCTTGAGCTCTTCATTTATTTTGACTTTGATTTATTTGGAGTGGAGGCATTGTTTCTAAGACAAACGTGTCATGGTTGTCTAAAGATAAAGTGCGTTTAAATTCATTTGAGAAAATGCCTCTTAGTTTAATATGTATTTAAACTGAATTCATCTTATGGTGTCCCTGGAGCAGCTAGAGCCAGGTTGTAGACCTCTAGGAATAAGCTTAAGACTGTCTTGAGATAACTTCTACAGCTATCTGAACTGGGACTGGAATATAAAAAACAAGAATCGCAAGTCTTAATCGTAAATTGAAGTAAAGGGAAAGACCATGTTTATAGCAGTGCCAACATTTGAAGTGTATGCTTATACATTTTGTCACTGATAAATAGACGTAGTTAACTCTGGAAGAGATTACCAAAAGAATAAAAAGAGGCTAATACAGTTGGAAGTAAAAAACAAAAATGAAAAACAAAAAAAACAAAACAATGTTCATTGATAATAAAAACTCTCAGCAAACCAGGAATAAGACAACTTTCTCAACTTGATGAAGAGTAGTACCTACGGCTAACATCATACTTAGTGGTGAAATATTGTGAGCTTCTCTCTAAGATTGGGATCAAAGCAAGAATGTCTGCTCATACTGCTTATATTCAATATCATGCCAGAGATCTTGACAAGTACAGAAGACAGATAACAAAACAAAAGGCACACAGATTGGAAAGGAAGAATAAGAGTTTTTACATAGAAAATCCTAACTCTTCAGGACTCTAAAGAGCAACTACCAGAACTAATAAATAAAGTAGCATCATACAAGGTCAATATACAAAGATAAGTTATATTTCTATATAGTAGCAGGAAACAATTAGAAAATGAAATTTAAAAAATATTACCATTTAAAAGATCAAATATCTAGGAATATATCTAATGAAACCTATGCAAGATTTCTACACTGACAATTATAAAACCTTGCAGAAAAAAATTAAAGAACACCTAAATCGAGAGATATATTATACTGGAAGGCTTAATATTGTTAATTGTTAAGATATCATTTGCTTCCAATTTGGTCTTTGAGTGCAATCCCAATGAAAATTCAAACAGGCATTTTTGGGGGTATAAATTGATGGTTTATTCTAAAATTTGTAAGCAAAAGCAAAGAAATGTGAATTGCCAAAAAAAAAATCTTTTAAAAGAATAAATTTGGAGACCTCACTGCTTAATTTCAAGGCTTAGTAGCAGTATAGTCATTAGGAGAGTATGATATTTGTGTAAAGAAAGAAATATATCAATGGAATAAATAGAGAGTCTAAAAATAGATCCATACATTTGGTGAATATTTTACAAAGGTGCCAAAGCAGTTCAAAGGGCTCAAAAAGGAATGGCAACTCCTAGCACCCAGATTTTGTTCTCTAAAAATCATTTCTCACTAAAGGAAACAGGGCTCCTTGAGAAAGAAAAAGCTGATTAAGTTTCCTATATGAACTAAACCTGAGGATAACCAAATAGTTGAAGTGAAATTTTTATTTATAAGAGTATTCAGGTAATAAATGAAGAAAAGAAGTTGAAATTAGAATATAAGGATTTTGCAATCTTTAATGAGTTAATTGGAGGGTGAGCAACACCTATGAGGTATACTTGCCAGAAAGATAAATCGAACTGGAATCAGATGAAGCATTTAAATCCAACCAACAATTTACAGAAAAGGACTCTGTTCTTGACCATGCCAGAAACCTCACTCTCCATCTACTATTTTGATCCCCAAATGCCAGTCCTGTTTATTTGTCAATGCTGTTAGATAATGTTACCAAAATTAGGAAGTGAATAGATAATGCTCTTTCTTTTTTTCCCTCTCTTGGGTTGGAATTAATTGGGAGATGGGTACTGAATAAGACAGTTGGAGATACAATGTCAGCTTTGTGGTTGATGAAAGCTTTGTTGGAAGATATAGTAACCACAGAGGGCTTCCTTATCCTTCATCCCAGAAAGAAACTTACCACATAGCCATAGGCATGACTAACTGATAGCAGACACCCCTCTTCTTCAGGGAGGGCCTGGAAAACTTACTTCGGTCTGGCCCAGGAAACTTATCAGTGTCCAACAGAAGACTGTGTGATCCTGTAGGCAGGCAGGCTCTGATGGAGCATTCACCCAGGAAGGGTTGAGTGGGTTGGTTTGATTTCTTCCACACTCACCAAGAGGATTTAGTAAAGGTCAGGAGTGCCTCCACTTGGAAACCTGAGTTCAAGGGAACGGAGATATTCCCTCACGCAGATCTGTGCTGCTGGAAATCTTACTGTGGAATTAGTGGATCACAGCGATGGAGCTCATAACATCAGTAAAATGGCAACTACCCTTTATTGAGCATGACCCACGTGCCAGGCGCTGTGCTAAGGAGGCAAATTCTCATAGGTCACATATGTCATACTATTATTCACACCTTCACAGCCTGACTTCAGGTATGCATATGGCATTTCACAGCCAGATGACTTCCACGGTCTCTTCCAACTTCAAGGACTATGAATCTTGTTAGAGGGGATGTTTATCTTCTAGTTTTGTCAATACCTTCCCTCCCCTATTCCTGGGTTACCTTTAATGGAACTCCAGTTACGAGGGGCTGGACTTGAGTTACCCAATGGTCTGTTGGGCTGCAGCTTAGGCCAGAGGTGGAACCAAGAGGCTTTGCTTTGCCTCAAGAATTTCTAGGAGTATACACAAATGCATCAGAGACTCAAGGGAAATGAACACTAGTTGTGGAGTAACTCTTTAACTTAGGCAAAAAGAGGGTTTTCCAGATTTCCCTCTCATAGGTTTGACCTTTACGTCAGGGAATGGGACTTATTATTCTACAAATTGATGAATGTAACCCATGTATTAGGGAGACAATTATTTGTGTATACTAAAATGTATTTTTCCTCAAAACTTTACCTTATTGGTTTAATATCTTTACTTAAATAGATGGTAACTGTTTATCAAGAAATATAGACCTCAGTCTGTGCTAATATGGTAATGTCTAGTCATATGTGGCTATTTAGATTGAAGCTTAAATTAATTAAAATTAAACAAAATTAAAAATCCAGTTGGGACCGGCTCAGTGGTGCAGCGGTTAAGTGCACACGTTCCTCTTCAGTGGCCCAGGATTGGCCGGTTCGGATCCCGGGTGCGGACATGGCACCGCTTGGCATGCCATGCTGTGGTAGGCATCCCACATATAAAGTAGAGGAAGATGGGCACGGATGTTAGCTCAGGGCCAGTCTTCCTCAGCAGAAAGAGAAGGATTGGCAGCAGATGTTAGCTCAGGGCTAATCTTCCTAAAAAACAAAAAAGAAAAAGAAAAATCCAGTTGCACTAGTCATGCTTTAATAGCCCAGTATCCACATGTGCTTATTGGTTACTATATTGAACAGCCCAGATATAGCACATTTCCATCATCACAGAAAGTTCTATTGGATAGCATTATCAAGCTTAGATTTGCATAATAAATGCATTTTAATATTTTTCTGTTCAGTTCTCTTCCATGTTATATTTTTATCTATCACATTCAATTTTCAGACAAAACGTAGTAAAATCTGAGATTATACAAATTCTTCTTCAATGTGCTACTTGCAGATTATTGAAGAAAATGGAGAGTTCAGTGTTCCAAGCTGCTATGGAAATATTAAAAATGATAATGGTGGTTCTAGCCTTACTTTTGAGCATCCTTTGGATGATGTGAATGTGGTTGATTTGAAGTGGATCCATGACTTTGTATTAAAATCCCTGGAAGTTTTGTATCAAGTGGAAAAATGGGAAACGTTGGTATCACTTGCCATTCAGTTCAATACAGTTTCACAGTAAGTACCGCTGTAAAGGCAATTAAAAGTGACAGGCTTCGTGGAAAAAAATGTGTTTTAACTAATGTTTGCTTTTTAATGTATTTTTACCCCTGTCTAGTGAGAGATATACGGAGCAAGTGACACCACTTCTTGTGTATGCACAGCGCCAGCTTCTTCTAAGAATATCCAAGTTCAAGGGCCCAGATATTACCCAACAGCCCTGTGTAAGATATGAGGCTGAATACAAAGAGAAGGTAAGCTTGGCCCTATTATTCATGCTGTTGTGATTTCTTATTAGTACACATATAAAATATGAGGATTTGGGAATCAGGTAAGTGTTGTTATTTTCACTAGGCATTTATCATCCAAATCAACAACCATTATTGAGACCCTGTCGTGTGCCAGCATTTTCCAGATACAGGTGAAAAAACATTAAGTCCTTGTACACAAGAAACTTATATTCAGACCAAGGCTGCTTTATCCATTAGGCACGGTGGGGGCAGGGTCTGGAGCCACAACACTTTTTAGGGGCCCACTCAATGTTTTAATTTTTTTTTAAATAAGAAGAAAAATGTAACTTTTAGGTCAAAGAAAATGTTTTAATTTTTACTATTAATATATTTGTATTAATACCAACTTAATCATAAAATATAATTTTTAATATTTTTTATGGAGGCGTGGGCCCACAAAGGCAAAAGTGTCTAAGGCCTGTGAAAGTTATGGTGCAGCTTTGAGCTGGGTAGAGGAAAGAGATAAGTAAATTCTCTCGTTTATTAATTTAATAGAAATGTATTGACTACCTCCTATCAGAGCCGCTGCGTACACTTGTACAGTCTGTGTCCTGCCCAAGGGCCCCTGGCGTACACCGGGGCTGAAACCCAGTCCCTGTCCCCCACCCCAGTCTGTGCTTGTGGAGCTGCAGCCGCCCATCGAGGACTCCATTTTCTTCTTCTTGCATAGGGTCCTTATGGCCTCTGCATATTCTTGCCTCCTGTATATTCTATGTAGAGAGAATACAGTCTGAGTTCTTGCTTTCTGGAGTTTAATTTCAGAGGGGTGGAGGAAGGACCAGATAATAAACATGTAAACAGATAAATAAAAAGACTTATGATCATTCCAAGTTCTCTTAAGAAAATAAAATAGGTCAACGAGCTAGAGATAGGCGGGGAAGGGAGGTGGAACTTTAGTAAGGGGATCAGGAAGGCCTCCTGGAGATGGAAACGTTGGATGAGAAGAGGCCAGCCATACAGTGAGAAAGAGCATTCCTGCCCACTGCAAGAACAAGGACGAGGGTTCTGAGATGGGACAGAAAGAAGACCAAAATCCTGCAGTGTTGCAGACAAGGGGGAGGGTGAACCTAGGGGCTGCTCCTTCTGAGTGTTCTTTGGTGCTCCTTCCTCTTCTCCCCAATGTCTTACTGCTGCTGTGTCTCGAGACTCTGTTCTTGGTCCTCCTGTCTTCTCTAGCCACACGCTCTGCCTTGGTGAGTTAATTCAGTCTGTGGCTCTGAGTACTATCTTTATGATGATGACTATCGAAATTGCATCTCCAGCCTAGATATTTCTCCTGAATTCTGTGCCCCTATCAGTCAGGGTTTAATCAGAAGAGCAGAGCTAGAAAGATCTGCCTATCAATCAATCAATCAGTCAATCTATCCATCTATCAAGAATTGGCTTATGTGATTGTTGGGGCTGGCTTAGCAAGTCCAAAATCTGTAGGGTAGGCAGTCAGGATGGTGAGCAGGAAGGAACCCTACAGGTGTGGCCAGAAGCTGTTATCCATAGACAGTCAATGAGGGAGGATCCAGTGGGAAAAGAACAGTTGTAAACCTGGATGCTGTTTGGAGTTTGGAGTCTGGAGAGCGCCAGCATGTCAAGGATTCACTTGATTAGGTCACGCCCACTGAGGATAAACTCTCTAGCTAAAAGTCAGTTTATTAGGAACTTTAATTTGTGTGTGCAAAATCCCTTCACAGTAGCACCTAGATTAGTGGTGGATTGAATAACTGGGATGAGGTGTGTGAATGCTACAAAATGGTCGCCTCCCTCCCTTTCGTCCTCATAGTGTAGCCTGACCAAGTTGACTCATCAAAAAACCATCTCCTGCCCAATCAATATCATCTCTTAGATGTTTCATACCCTTCTCAAATTTAGCACATCTCAAACAAGCCTGTTCTGTCAAGTCTTCCCCACTTCAATTGATGACAACCTTGTTTCTCTAGCTGCTCGGATCAGACAACTTGGAGATATCCCTGACTCCTCTCTTGCCTTTGCACTCCTCTTCAAATTGGTTACCAAATATATCAAAATATATTCAGAAGCTGACCACTTCTCACTGCCTCTACCCCTGCTGCTCTGATCCAAGCCATCGTTACATTTGCTTGGATTAATGCAATGACTTCCTAATTGGTTTTCTTGGTTCCAGCGTCCCTGAACCCCTGCCTCCAGCCTAGAGTCTGTTCTCAATGCAGCAGATAGAACGACCCTTTACAAACCTAAGTCAGACCATGTCATTCCTCCTCTTTAAACGCTGCAGTGGCTTCCCATCTGATTCAGAGTTAAAGGAACATCCTTATCGCGGGCTTAATGCCTCATATAACTTATTCCCCTGTGATCTCCAGTAACTCGTCTCCTGTTACTCCTCTGCAGGTTTCAGTTGCTCTGTTCTTTAAGACTTCCGGCCTCAGGGTCTTTGCATTTGCTGTTCCCTTTCTTGGAATGCTTCTACCCCAAATATCCACATTGATTTTGTCTCACCTTTTTCCGCTCTTTGCTAAATGTCACATTCTCTGTGAGGACCTTCCCCACCACCCTGTTTGAAATTATGTTCCTGTTTGCTCTATTTCTCTCTATAGCATTTATAACTCTTTAATACACTCCATAATGTACTCCTCCATTTTGTTTATTGTCTCTCTACTTCCACTAAAATAAATTCCGTAAGAATAGGAATTTTTGTTTACTTTGTTCTCTGCCGTATCATTCTTGAGCTTGGAGCAGTGCCTGCCACATGATACATATTCAGTAAAGATTGTTTAATGAAGCTGGAGAGGTGGGAAGGACTGGTCAAGTAGGACACTCTTAGGCTGCAGGAAGGAATTTGCGTTTTATTAGAATGTGTTTACATCTCATTGTGGAAGCACCTGCAAGAGACGATAAAGAAGCAGCATCTACATCAGCCTGGGGTTCAAGGGGGGCTCCATTTTGGGCAATAGGTTCGTTCAAGGAGTGGGAGTGGAGAAACAGAAAGAAGAGCATCTTAGACCTTTTAAAAGAATTTCCTTCTGGCTGAAAATGTTGTTTTCAGCTATTTTACAATTTTAGGACTCAACTGTCTGTTGGAAAGTAAATTTTTAAAATACTACAGAAGTTAGTTCTGAAAAACCTCACCAGGGAAGTTTAAATTGCACTAATTAGGAGTAGGGTAGAAAAATCTGCCACTGGAAAAGCAGCCTATATTTTAAATATGTTTCACTTACATAATGGAAGATATATTTAGACTAGCAAGTTTATAGAATATCAGAAAATCAAATTCTAATTGCTCTACATAATGTGCATAATGCTCTTCCAGCTGTGTTGTATAAAAGAAATACGAAAAATTAGGTAGCCACTTTTTTCTCTAAAGTTCTCGTGATTGAAGGCTGCTCTGCTAGCAATTTATTCATAGCATCCTTTTTGTATCTACTCTTTTGACAAATGAGAAATAAGATAAACATTTCAAGTAAATGAAATTTTTGGCTATAAATACCTGAGTAATATTTGTTTTCATCTTTCCTTTTTAAGATAACCTGCCGAAATTTCATTGGGAAGCAGCTCGAGATTAATCCAGCCCCTGTAGTGACAGATAGATGGAACTCCACGGATTTCCTAAGAAAGCTTATCTATTCAGGTCAGAAACAATTTTAGCTTGAAATTCTTTTAAAGCAAGGTTTGCTGTTGTGTTCTGCATGTCAAATCTCCCGTAATTAAAATGTTTGCAAAATCTCTTTTGCAGGTTTATTTGACTGAAAATAATCCATTTGATTTTTACTGTCTTATGTTGCTAAAATTGTCATTTAAGGGAAATTAAAGCACGTCTTTATTAATTTAATCTGTAAATTAAAGAAGGCAAATAAAAGAAGGAGAAAGGAAATTAATGAGAAAAAATAAAGATGGAAAAAGACTGTTTTGTACAGTTTCCCTGTTTTTATCTTTCTTGGGAACTCTTCAGATTGACCTTTTGCTATTTTCTTAGTTCTGTCTTGACTCCCATGATAACTTCCACTTCCATAATCAATACAGATTGTTCTCATATTGGCTTTAACACGGTGAAGTTGTCAGTCTTTCAACAAGAGTGCAGGAGAAGATTTGGGAAGGTCATGACCCCTTTGCTTTTAGCTAATGAGCCCTCTTGGAATATTTTGGCAGTGCAGCCAGAGGGAATGAGGAAATGGAAAAAGATGAAAATGGAAATAATGCCTTTTCTCAATTGCACTTTTCTTGTGTGTGTTTCTCATACAAGAAAGAAATGCAAGTCTTCCCCTTGAAGTGTTAGGATCCTTTCATTTATCTATTCATTTTATGTATGTATGTGTGTATGTATGTAATCTTTCATTCATTCATTCATTTGAGTCAGTCAGGCAGCTGTTCAGTCATTCAGCAAACATTTACTGAGTAACACTTGTTAAGTGCTGTCTTGGGTACTGAGAAAACAAAGATGAATGAGACTAAAGATTTGTTATCTAGGAGTTTACAGCTCATTGAAGGAGACTGATAAATAAACCAGAGATTATAGGATAGAGTGATAAGATCTGTAACATTATGACTACTGCTGCTGTAAACAATAATAGTTAACAACTAGCATCGCTTTTGAGAGACTGCAAGTAATTTAGTGGGGCTAAGGTAAAAGGAAAGGCAAAAGCTGAGGTTGGAAAGGTTGGCAGGAGTTAGATAATTAAGGGTCTTAGAAGGCAGGATAAAGAGATTCAGATTTATCTGGAGAGCTGAGGGGAGCTAGTTAAAAGGATTTAAAGAAGGAAGTGAAATGATCCTATTTATGTTCTTGAAAGAACCTTCAGCAGCAGTATGGGGAATCGATTGAAAGGAGACCGCATGGAAACAGGGGAGCAGCTCCTCCTGACTTGTGTATTACAGACAGGATGAGGGCCTGGACTTAGGTGGTGGGAACAGAGGAGTGGACGGGTGGGAGAGAAAGGCTGAAGCCCACAGGACTGTGTTCTGTGCTGGGTAGATGAGGAAGGGAGGAGTCCAAGTTGCCTTGATTTCTGGCTTGGGTGGCTAGATGGATGTGGTGTCTTCACCCTACAGGAAAATGGAAGGGAGGGGCAGATCAGAGGAGAAGGTTACCTGGGAGTTACTGCGTTCGAGTTCCCTGGATGATCGCTAAGTGGAATGAGCTGGTATATGGTAGGATATACTTGTGAGGCACTCAGCAGAGATTTGTATTTCAGTCATCAATATATTGGTAGTGGTTGAAATCAGGGGCTTGTATGAAGTCACCCAGGGAGGGTTTTGCGGAGTGTAGACCTGAGGATGGCCTCACCTTGGAAGCCATATCAGTCAAAATGAACTAGGCCGTGCAGCAGTAACAAGCCATCCCCAAATCCCATTGCCTTGACGTGAGGGCAAATCTGGTTTTTCCCGGTGCTACTGTGTTAAATGAGGTTGACTGCTAAGCTGCTGTTCATTGTGGGTTGATGGAATCTCCATCTTGACACGGGCTTCCATGATTGTTTCCAAGGCAAGAAACAGAACACTGATTTACCCTCTAGGAAGCCTTACTGAGAGGCATGTTGTAAATGGTTAAGAGCACAAACTTTGAATCCAGACTACATATGCACATACTAGAGGCTTTATGCTAAAGGGTCTACATGGATTGTCTCATTTCATTATTATAACAGCCCAATAATAGAATTGTTATTATGCATTGGACGGTAGGCACTCATAAGTGCATTGTGAATTTTAGCTTACAATCACCTAATGAGGTAGGTTTGTTATTGTCTCCATTGTTCAGGCAGGAAAAAGAATGTATTTTATATTCTTTTTTATATTTTATAATTTTATATTCATGATATATATAAATTATACACTGGCTTTTAAAGCTGCTATTTGAAAGTGACACTATCCCTTCTGCTGACATTTCATTGGCCAAAGTCACATGACCACGTCTAAGTGAAAAGGGGTAGGGAAGTGTGATCCTACTTTGTGCCCTGAGGATAAAGAGGCAGAATATGTGAAGAGCTGTCATGATTGTCACAGGAGCAAACAGAGGAAGAGCAGAATCTGAAAGAGATTGGGAGTGGTCGAAGGGCTGAGAGGTACAGCACATGATGGGTAGAAACAAGGCCGAGACAAGAGAGACATTGAGGAAGATGAGACAGTCAACAGTCAGAGAGGTCATGTAAGATGAGGACCGATTGTCTATTGTATTTGGGAGGTCATTGTCATTGCCCTTTTTGCTGTGATACCCTCTCCTTCAGGCCTTACTCTAGCTGTTTTCCCCTTCCTGGAATGCTCCTCGCGCATCCGGGCGTCTGTATGATACGCTTCTCCCTCACCTCCCTTAAGTCTTTGTGTACATCTCCTCTGTTTCAGGAGGCTTACTCTGACCATTCTGTTTAAAACTGCACCCTGGCTGCCTCCTCCAATTCCCCTTTACTCTGCTAAATGTTTTCTTTTTTCTGAATCACTTACCACCGTCTGTCATATTGTATAACTTAGTTCTTTACTGTATTTATTGATTACTAGTCTGTCTCCTCTGATACAACATAAGCTCTCCAAGGGAAAGGATCCTTGTTTTGTTCAATGATATTTTTGAAATGAACTTCGTCAGTGTCTGATACATAGTAGGAACTCACTATCTATTTGTCAAATAAGTGACTTTGTGACCTTAACAAGAGTAGCTTCAAAGAAATGGTGGGGAGGGGAGTAGAAGTATTTTGAGCGGTGGGTGCGATTGTGCTGAACTGTGCCCACACAGAGTCGTGGAACAGAGAATAGCCTTTCAGAAAGCTTAGCAGAGACAAGAGAGAGAGAGGCAGAGGCAGCTAGAAGGAAATGTGGAGCTGAGGAGAGCTCCAGGGGCTTTGTTTTGTTTGTCCGGTTTTAATAGAAGAAAAGGAGCCTCTTCCTATATTAAATGGAAGGAGCCAGTAGAGAGGGAGTGCTTAGAGACAGGAGAGAAAGATATTTGGTAGGGCAAAGAAATTGAGGAGAAACCAGGCAGAGAATGGGATCCAGGGGAATTAGCCTTAGAGAGGAGGATGGAACACCCCCGCTGCTAGGGCAGAAAGGAAGGAGCAGACAATAGGCCCAAGTGCAGGCAAGTTTGTAGGTGGTAAAGGTAGAAGTTGAAGGCGTTCTCATTGCATGCTGGAGATTTTCTTAATAAAGCAGGGGGTGGAGAGCATAGCCAAGCTTGACAGTGTAGGAGATTTCAGGAGGGATGGAAAGAGTGGACTGGCCACTGAGGAAAATGAGAGAAGGGAAGATAGAAGGGCTTCAGAGCAGTGTAGACGGCACCACTGAGTGAGGTTGGTGACCATGAACTTGCCAATGATAAATCAAATTATCCCATCATATTCAGTAAACAATGGGAGGACTGCCTTCCTGTGGTCAATCACATGTGACTAGTCCCAATCAAGAGTGTGATTCTTCCTGGGTGTGTTTTCCTTTTCTTGATCTTGTCTGTCAAACCTCTGGAGATCCCCCAATTTGGGATCTGTAACTCAGAATGTGATATATATTATACCCTCCATCCTAAACAAGGCTGGGAAGAAATGCGAGAAAATGTATCAAAAATGCTTACTATCAAAATGATGAGTAGCATCTAAGGGATGGGAAAAACATACCTAGCAAAATTCTAGACGTGTCACCGATAGATGCTTATTGATGAAGGGTGCAATATGGCAGAAAAGTACTTGGGTTGCCCGTTGTTAAAGTTACATTTGGACAGGCAAGGTGGAGAGTGGTGGGACAGAAAGGAAGGGAGGTGGAATCATGCAATAGTGATCCTTTGGGTTGATTCTCAACAGTGGTGGAAGTTCAGCCAGTTTGAGCAATGATTAGAGTGGGAATATTTGAATGGATAAAGTCTAAAATATATTGTAATGGCAGTAATAATTAATTCAGCCAGGCACTTTATTTAGCACCTTATAACCATTAGCTTCTTTACATTTTATAGTATTAGGAGGTAGATATTGTCATGCTTACATTACAGATGAGAAAATCAAACGTCACTAGTAAGTAGTGGAACTGTGATTCAGACTCTGGTCTGTTTGATTGCTCCACCCAAGTGTGCTTCACTGAGCTATCAGGCCTGTTCACCATTTGGCCCTTCCAGCTTAGACTCTGCCTTAATTCACAGCACTCGAGAAAAAATTTGCTATGTATCAGTGGTCTTGGGGAGACAGATACTTTATTCTGACTTATTGTGTTGGCATGGTAATTTTTAGATGATCCTGTTACTAATTATAGGTTTTACATTGAGCCATTATCATTAAAATCTTGGCATCCAACTTAGAGCTCTTTATAAGACTCCAGGACCTCTGTGACTAGGAGCGTATTTTGGCCCACACTTGTGAGCTTATTTGGCAAACTTTTAGGATGCTAAGTTGTTTTCAATATACTGAACTCAGAACATTAACATGTTTATGAGCATGTTGGATCTTATGTATGTCACCATGACATGTTTGCAGTTCTTTTAAAAGACCACGTGTATTCCCCATGGTTTCCACACCAGATTACCGCTTTAGAACATCGTAAATTTTCTTTTGGCATTTGGTGATAATCCTTGAACATTTAATTCTTCAGAACAGATATTGTAATGCCCCAGTGCCTAGGAACATTTGGTGTTCTCATTATTTGAAAGCATTCTATTCTCCCTCTAACTATTTAATAATGCATATGTAATTTGATAAGGTCTCTGTAGGATTTGGAGAAGTGAGAATACCTCACTTTACAGATTACTTTTTGTCTGGATGAGTAACCTGCCTGCTTGTCAGGCTTCATAGGGGAGAGAACTCTATGGATATGCCTTTTATTGCAGCCACTTATGCTTTCTGTCTGAGTTCTCTTTCTTCAGTTTTGACCTGATTGGTATTTAAGCTCTTGAGAGGGTTATTCAGTCTTTAGCTATGTTGGAGTTTATAACTCTTTGGCAGATGTGCTTTATTACCACCACTGGGCACTTGGATTGATGCGACCAAGTGTGTAGAAGGCAGCCCAAATTTCCTGTCACTCCTGGGAAGCCTTCATTGGTGGACCCATCTCTCAGGAGTCATTGGCCTTTCAGTTCTAATGTCTACATTGGTACAATGAAAGACATAGTAACTTCTTTTTTCTCCCCTTCCTCCTTCTTCCCTCCTCCTCCTCTTCTTCTGACCTATTTCAAACCATTGAGGCTATTAGTGCCTTTGAAAGAGCTTCTTGAATTATCCATGGAAGTTTTCAGAGAGGAACCCCCTTGAGGCAGAGATGTCAGGGTAAGGCCTCCGAAGCTAATGATATTTCCTCATTGCTTTGCATCATTTATCTCATGTAGACAGCTGCAAAAATACCAACAGAACTCTAATTAGACCACAAGAAAAAAGTTTGCTAGGGCTTGAAAAAGGTAAAAAAAGAAAGTGAAATATAGTTTAGGACAAAAACAAAGAGGAATAACATATAAGCAGATATTTGATAAAAGTAGCAGGGTGATTTTATTCAGACTCTATATCTTAAAGATGACAAATAGCTCCCCTTCCTCCTGTCTCCATTATTGCCCCCCATCGCTGGCGTGCCTTTGTGGTTTTTATTCTAGAATGTAAGCTCTGTGAGAGCAGGGAGTGTGTCTGTTCTGTTCACCTGTATCTCTTTAGTGCCTAGCATGGTGCCTCATACTGGTAGGTGCTTAATATATATTTTAAGAATATACAACTAATGGTCAATCTGTGAGCCTCCATCTATTGAAAACCTCCTCCATGCCAGGCACTGTGCTGGACACTTCACCCACGGTCCCAAACAATTGCCCTCAGAGGTAAATATTATCATCCCAATTTTAACAGATATTTAAAATTAAGGCCTAGAGAAAGTAACTTTCTCCAAATATTAATATGTAAGGGCTTCCAGCTTCCCCCTTTTCCTTTGCTCACTTAACTTCTTTCCCTGATCTCACTCTCTAAGGAGAAAAAGATGAAAGTCAAGCTCATGAATTCTTGCAAGAAAAAACAGAGCAGAAATCTATAATCTTCAGGATGTTATGCATAAGGAGGAGCAGGGATGTGCTTTCTCGGGGAATCATGCAGGGCTGGGTATGGCTTAGAGGAGAGGGGAATTGAGGGAGCAAGGTGGTGGAGACAGATTGGAGTGGACAAGAGAGTGAAATTGGTAGGGCAGAGCAGTGAGAGCTCCCGGGGAGTTAATAAGAGCCACTGTGGCCCAAGTATCTGACGCTCTTTAAACGTGTGATGGTGAAGTGTGTCAAGAGTGAGTGTGCTGGAGGGGCAAGTGCATCTCTTAATGTGGCCATGTTCCTGGTTTGATTAGAACCTCTAAGATTTCTGGACATTAGGGTATAATGAAAGATGTTGTCTCTATGGCCATAGAGTGTAACCATGTTACTAATTCCATCAGGACCTCCCTGGGCTCACAAGGACCCCAGGCTTCTTCTCTTTGACTTTTCTTGAGCTTATTCCTGTCCTGTTCTCAAAGTGTCTCTGTGCCTAAATTAGCAGGCCTTAAATCTGGCTCGTTGTCTGTTACCCAAGATCTGATGCTTTTTGGCAAACTGTCTGGGAAAGTCCCCGAACTTGAACATTGTTTCTCTCTCTTATCTCTTATGTGGGCTTAAAACAAGTTGTTGTCCTTCAAGTTTACTTTTCCTCCTTTGTAAAATGTGAGTGATATCTACCCTGACTAGTTTGTAAGGTGCTGTGAGGATCGATTGAGATTAAGATCTGTAGAAATGATTATTAGTAAAGTTTATCCCAGCCATTTAGCTTTGTCATTCATTCATTTAATGTATATTTATTGAGCACATACCATGTAACAGGCAGTTTCATAGGTCTGGGGTTATAGCAGTGGACAAAATGGACAAAAATCCCTGCCCTTGTGGAACTTACATTCTAGTGGGAGGAGACAATCCATAAACAAGTAAAACACATAGTGTGTCAGAAGATGGTAAGTGCTACGGAACAGAGAGAAGTCGGGAGCGGGGAGTGTTACAGTTTTAAATAGAATGATCAAGGAAGGCCTCCTCAGAAGTTACCAGTTAAGCAAGAATCTTAAGGAGCTGAGGAAGCAAGACATGGGGCTATTTGAGGGAAGAATGTTCTGGACCAACAAGAACTGCTAGTGGCAAGACCCTGAGGTGGAAGTATGCCTGGTGTGGGAGGGAGTGAGTGGGAGAATAGTAAGAGAGGGGCTCAGAGCGGTCATGGGGCGCCAGTTCATGTAGGACCTTACAGGTCTTTTCAGGGCTTTGGTGTTTGCTCTAGGTGATGAGGGCACCAATGGAGGGTCTTGGGCAGAGGTGTGGCATGAGATAACTTAATTTTAAAAGGAGCCCCCTGGTTCCTGTGTTAAGAGCACATAGTAGGAGTGGAAAGAGTGGAAACAGGGTGACTGGTTAGGAGGGTGACTGCAGTAATTCTAAAGGAGATGATGAAGTCTTAGAACATAGTGGAAGGGATACTGGATATTTTCTGAAGGAGGAGCATATAGGATTTGCTGTAAATTTGATTTGGGGCATGAGAGAAGAAGAGGAGTCAAGGACGATTTCAGCTTTTGGCATGAGCAACTGGAAAAATGGAACCACCCTTTAATAAGATGGGGAAAGACTATGGGAGGAACAGGTTTAGGAAGAAAGATTAGGAAATCAATTGCGAACCTGTTAAATTTGAGATGTCTATTGGATGCACAGCAGAGTAGACCTTTGGATAAAAGAGTCTGGACTTCAGGAGAGTTGGGGCCAGAGATATAAATTTGGGTGCCACCAGCATATAGATGATCTTTAAAACTATGAGACTAGATGAAATCATCAAGGGGGTGAGTATAAATTAAGAATAAAAGAGAGGCAGCCTAAGGATTGAGACCTGGGGTTTTCCAGTATTAGGAGGTGGGGTTGATGAGGATGAATTAGCAAAGAGGACTAAGAAGGAGTGATCAGTGAAGTTGGAAAAGGACTTTTAAGCCAAAGAAGGAAGTATTTGAAGGAGGAGGGAGTTATTAACTGGGTCAAATGCTGCTGAAAATTTAAGTGAGATAAAGTCTAAAAACTGAACACTAGATTTAGCCACATGAAGATCCTTGGGGTGGAATGATGGGGGAAAACCTGATCTAAGTGGGTTCACGAGAGAATGAGAAACAATGAATATAGAATTTTTGGGAGTTTTGCTGTAAAATGGAGCAGAGAAATAGGATGGTAGCTTGAGGGGAAGAAGGGTCAAAAGAAAGATTTCTAAATTTTTTTCTTTTTTAGAAATTTAAATATAGTCACCATGCTGTGCATTACAGCCCCAGAACTTATTTACCTTATAACTGGAAGATTGTACCTTTTGCCCAATTTTACCCATTTTACCTACCCCCCACAC
The DNA here is from genome assembly GCF_041296235.1 of Equus asinus. Lineage (NCBI taxonomy): Eukaryota > Metazoa > Chordata > Mammalia > Perissodactyla > Equidae > Equus > Equus asinus. The sequence continues at coordinate 37,241,109 of NC_091793.1, forward strand.
CTCATCTTTGGCAACTACCAATCTGTTCTCTGTTTCTATGAGTTTGATTTTTTTAGATTCCACATGTAAGTGAGATCATATAGTTTTTGTCTTTGTCTGACCTGTATTTCTTAGCATAACGCCCACAAGGTCCATCGATGTTGTTGCAAAAGGCAGGATTTCCTTCTTTTTTAATGGCTGAATTATATTCCATTGTATGTATATACCATATTTTCTTTATCCGTTCATCTGCTGATGGACACGTAGGTTGTTTCCATGTCTTGGCTATTGTGAATAATGCTGCAGGGCCAGCCTGGTGGCGCAGTGGTTACGTTCACACATTCTGCTTCAGCGGCCCGGGGTTCACCGGTTCGGATCCCAGGTGCGGACATGGCACCACTTGGCAAACCATGCTGTGGTAGGCATCCCACATATAAAGTAGAGGAAAATGGGCACGGATGTTAGCTCAGGGCCAGTCTTCCTCAAAAAAAGAGGAGGATTGGCAGCACCTGTTAGCTCAGGGCTACTCTTCCTCAAAAAAAAAAAAAAAAAAACTGCTGCTGTGAACGTAGAGTTTTTTTAAATTTAAAACTTTTTTAAAGATAGGAGAAAAACAGCAAAATATTCTGTTAGGAATGATTCAGCAGAGGGAGAAATTGATGATTTGGAGAGGGAGAGAACTGCTGGACAGATGCCCTTGAGGTGTAGATGGGGCACAGGTGCTGGGGGCTGGGTGGATATGGTGGTGAGACTTGCAGAAACTCTCCGTGGATTGCTCCAGTTTTTTTCCAATGAGGTAGGAAGCAAGTTCATTGGCCTTGAAAAGATGGAAAAGAGGTAATTCCCACCCCCTTTTTTTCTTTACCTCACAGCCAATTAACCACTTTCCTGTTACCTGTAACATTGGAGCATTCCCTGTGTCCCTCCCTCGTTCCCACTGCTACTACCTTCGTTGGGTTCAAATCACACAATGTTGGTGGTGTTGTAGCCTCACAGTCTCTCAGCCACCAACCTCTTTCTATTGCAGTCTGCTGTGTATACAACTGTCGTCTAACTCTTCCTAAAGCTCCAACCTCTTTCTATTGCAGTCTGCTGTGTATACAACTGTCAGCTAACTCTTCCTAAAGTTCCAACCTCTTTCTCTCAGAGTCCTGCTCAAACCCTTCCTTGGCTCCTCATTAAAGACGAATGAAGGCCACTTACTCAGTGAGAGCTTCAGGCCTGTGGCACACCCTTCTTTGTTCAAAGGACTGGCCATGTCATCTTACTGTGCGCTGAGTCCCCACTCCTCTTCGTGCTTCCATACCTCTCCTTGCACAAACTAGTTCTGTGACCCAAGGGAAGCTACGAGACTTCTCTTTGCCTTATTTTCCTCATCTGTAAAGTCAGGATATAATGGTATGTACTTCTTGTGGTGGTTGTTACAATTCGACAAGGTTATCACAATAAATTATTTAGAATAGTTCCTGGCATAGTGTAAGCTCAGTCAACTTCAACTGTTCCTATTGTAACTATCTGAAACCCCTTCCTTCTTTCTTCCTACTCAAATCTTCCCTATCCTCTAAGACACGGCTGACATATCTTCTCTCCCACGAAGTCTTTCCTGCTCATCTTTCCCTCTCTTCACTGATCTCTCTCTTCTCTCCTTCCCTCATTTTAGCATGTAACCAGATACTCTCTCTAACTGTGATGTTAATGCTCCAGGGCAGGATGCTTCATTTCTTCAGCTAGACTGTGAACTCTCCAGGGCGAAGGTCGTGTCATACCTCTTAACCTCTTCCAGCCCCATACTGTCCAGACCTCAGATTTTACAGGGGCCATTCGACCTGTTGAACTTGTTGAAGAAGTAAATCCCTTTGATATTCAGTTGGAAGCCTGTGACTCTCCTTTCTCGCCTGCCTGCTTTATAGTGTGTGCCCCAAACCTGCAGCCTAATTCCTGGACCTCCACTTCCTCTCCAGAGACCTCACAACAACTCTGCCACTATCTTCCCTTTCCAGCCACTTTTCAGGACTGTGTTTCAGTTCCACACCCCTTATGACCCCATCTTCCTTTCCTCTGCATCCTCCAATGTTAGAAACCTGTCTTTGCCTTCTCCTCAGAGGGCAGTTGCCCATCTCCAAGCTTCTTTGTTTCCTCCTTTCGTCTCTTTCCTAAGGCACCTTTGCTTTGAAGAGGCTGCTGGAAAGGTGTAGATTATTTCATCTTTTATGATCAGCAAAAGAAAAGGTAGGAGCCTTCGTAAGGAAAATTGGCAAGATCTAAAGTTATTTGCATTTCATAAGAATCAAAAGTTTTCTAGATTTTTTCCTTTTTTTTTTAAAGAACTGTCAGATATGCCAAAAAAACACAAAATTTTGATCTGAACATTGAAACACCTGCTGCACACTTGGGGGCTTTGAATTTAGCAGCTTTAGTTGGGGACCAAGAAATTCTCTGAATTAGGAAGTCTTTGCTACTAGTTGGCTTGCGGCAGCGTTTCATCCCCAGCGTTCCTCTCCCCTCTCCTTTCAGAATACAACCACGCCAAAGAGCTCGTCTGTGTGCCTGTGGATGTGACAGACACTTTGAGATGTTTTAGAGAGACCTTGGAAAAATCCAAATATCATAACAGATCAATCCGACACAGCAGAAAGTTGCTTTCGTTATTTCTCGCACAGACACAAGGTAAAATACTTGCTCTGTATCCTTTTTTATTTATGTGGAGTTGCCACCCTGTGGATCTACCATATTCTGCCATAGGCTCCTCCTTTGCCCACTTACATGGCCACTCCTGGCCGCCTTTCACTTTCTTCTTTTTGTCTAGTGGGTCACATCTTCTCTCTCCCTCTCACACTTTTTTCCACCCAAGGCACCATCTCACTCATCTGCTTTTATGCTTTCTCTAAAACTACTATATTCCCTTGAGTAGAGTAGATACAAAAACAATATTTGTTCATTTTTTGATTCTGTACATCTACGCTCTTACCGTTTTCTTTGCAAGTATAGTCTTGTTTTATTTTCATAAGTAGAGGAGTCGATTCATACTGAACTAACTAGAACTTTTTACCAAAACGCTACTTTATCAATGTCAAAGAAATGGATGCATTTTAATATAAGCATCAACAAGATTTCTTATTAATACCATAGATTTTGATCTTAGAGAGTCCTTTTAGCTTAAAACAAGATGTTCACTCTCATTGGTTATATTACATTTATCTGTTTTCTCCCTTCTCAACATCTCTTGATCTGGTAACTCAGTCAAAAGCAGAGCTGGGAGCAGTGAAGTGGTAACCTCAGAGAGGGAGCGTGTACTCAAACTTAGGCTGGGAAAAAGCCTGAATTTATCTATACTTAGGTTATTTAAAAGTTGTTCAAATCCTAATTTATGTTTATGATCCTTGCTGTTCAAATTTATCACAATAATAAAAATTAGCTTAAAGAATAAACTTAAATTAAGAGACAACATAATTATATTTTAAAGTTATTAAAAATAGATTTAAACTTATACCTAAGATGTTAATGTTCATGGAACTGATCTTGTAGAAATTTGACCAAGTTTTTCTTACAACCGCTGACAGAAGTTTGATTTATGCGTGGATATATGTATGTATGTATTTGTTGTGGCTGCTCCCTGCCCCCCACCAAAAAAGAGCACTTGCCATGACAGGTACCCACAGTCTTTGGTTGTATTGTCTGCAGACTCACATTCAATTAGCCCTCCAGAGCATGTTTGAATTTCTTTCAATTATGGCATACATTAATAATGGTTAAGGGCATGAATAAAAAAATCAATTACAGTCCTGAAGAATGGGTTACACTAACTCACTGTAAATCTCACCTGGTACAGAATACTCTCAGCAGTTTATTCCCAGTCCTCGGGCCGGGGACTTCAAAATCCATGTTAGCTTCTCTTTCTTTGCAGCTTTTGACTGCTTCCTCTAGAATATTTTTCTTTTTTTTCTGTGTGTCCTCTGATCTTATAAAGCGACAGGTTCTTTCCCATTTTTTTTCCTCGGGTCAGAACTACCTATGTGTTGCTTCTGTCCCAGAGGTCTCTGCCCCAGAGGCCAGCTAACATCTGACTGTTGGAAGCTCTCAGAAAAAGGCAAACCCGAACTGTGTAACTTCCACCAATCCCCGAGAGAAGTAAAGCGTTATCTCAACATTTCCTTTCTGGCAAACTGCCCCTCTGTAGTGTTCTTTACGAAATGACAGGAGTGGAGAGCTCATCCACGCACACCTGGGCTCTTCAGAGATGATTCTCCATATGAAGTGTAGCAAAACGATGTCACTCAAACTGCACGTAAGTCTCAGCTACACAAGATCTTTCCTTGCTTCTCCTTTCCATTTCTTCTGCCGTTTTCTTCCTCATCAACTTCCCTTCTTTCTCCATTTAAAATTTCCTTTTAATTTTTTTCCATGAATTTAGGAGACAAAGGAGGAGTAAACAATTCAAGATTTCCTACTGGAAAGGTGGAATTTTGCCTGGGAACAGAAGAGATGCATATGCCGACACCCCCTGACCTTTCTCAGGAGCACTTCAGGGTTTTTAGTTCGGTGGAGAAAAGCAAACTGCCCTATTCACAACTGGGACTCGTAATTTCCTCTTATTATGAAACTATTGGTAATATTTATTCATGATGTATTCATTTTCAGTATGATTTTCTGCATTAATGTTGAGATTGCATTTGGTGCTGAAATGTTAACTTTAGAAGTAGGATGAAAGAGCTCGAACATAGAATCTGTTTATGTCGCCCTCACAGGCAATGACAGAGCCGCTTCCAGCCCCTCCGGTTACCCACCTTCCCGGCCTGGCTGTTCCTATGATGACACTCTAGGCCACCCCTGTCCATCCCCCTTTCATGGAATCTGTGAACCGCTTATCGGGATGTGGCCACTGTCGTGTTCTTTTGCTCTGCCCAGACTGATTCCATTTTCCTTGTCTTTCCACTTGCTTTGGCTTTTCTACAAATTCAGCAGTGTGTGCTCAACCCAAGCTGCAGGCCCAGCATCCCCCTTTATTATAACAGACATCTTGTAATTCCCCATTTACTCCTTGAAGTAAAATTTATATTTAATATATTCTTCCTACACATGTTATTTCCAAAAAAATCAATATGAAGCTCTAAATATAAAATAAAGGATAAGTAAAGCAAAATCGCTTTATAATAAAAGACTCTATTTGTGGCACTTGAGCGCTCAGGCACTAGAAGGTATGGGGAAGAAATCAGATGCCGGTATCCTGTATGTTGGATCCCCCTGGATGTGACAGCTACGAATGCAGACTGAAGCAGGTGTATTGTATTGGGGACTCAAGTACTATCAGCACTGTTAATTTTAGTGATGGTGGTTTTCTGAAATGTCAAATAAATCTAGGTAAAGTTCTGAAAGAAACAAAGTACTACAGTAGATGGTTGCATTTTTTGGAAATTCAGAGCATTTGAAAACATGCAAAAATACCCTTTTTAGTTGTAAAATGAAGTTAGATGTTAGACTCAGACAATTCTAAACAGGTTTCTCACCTTTGTTTTGACTGTGGGGGAAGGTTCTGTGCCTTACAGGCTATCCAGTATCTCTGGTCTTCACCTAGGAAATACCAGGAGATGCCCCACTGTGACAACTAACTAAACCTTCCTTCAGGTTTCTCAGATACCATCTAGGAGACAGTTCTGCCCTGATTAGAAACCACTGCCACATTCGTTAGGTTTTTTTGCTAGACATCCCTGAATGCACCCATCCATCAGAAAACCAAAAAAAAAAAGGAAAAAAATTCAGATGATATTAAAGATGTGCTTTTTTGCATTTGAATTAAAAGGAAAAAATCTGTTATGCTGTGATCTTGTCACATCCCAGCTCAAAAACAAACCTTTCAAGGCTTCCCATCTGCTATGGAATAATGACCACATTTCTCCTTGAGGCACACGGATGCCTCTGTAATCTTACCACCGCCGCCTTGTTCACCCTCCCAGGAGAAGCAGCCTCCAGCCGCACGTCACTTCCGTATATCCCCAGCCCTTTCTCTCTGAAACACCTTTTCTGAATTTCTCTTCTTGACCATCTCTACCTGCCTGATGGTTATTCCACTTTCTCCACGTTCCTACCTGTTAGACCCAACCTCGTTTCCTTTCTCTCAGATCTAGTCTCCCACTCCACTATGTTCAAATAGTATGTTGTTTGCTCTCTTTCTGTATATATTGTGTGACATTTGAAGGCACTATTAGCTTGAAGTTTGCTTATCTACACAGTTAAGGAATAATACAGTCTAAATATTCTTGCAAATATAGAGGAGATATTTTCCAGGAACTGACATTTGTTCTTTCCCTTGATTAAAAATACAGATGTTCTCAAAGCCAGCAATCAAAGAAGTCTTAAAGTTCAGGCATTGCATGAACTTGGAAGTCTTCTCATCTTCGCAGAAAAGAAAAGGTAGAATTTTAGGGATAAGGGATGATGTTTTTTGCCTGAAAAAAATTTTAATTATTTTCAAAAAGTATTGTCTTTCATAAATTTTAGTTCTTTGATAATATTCCATTACTACATTTTATTCATCAAATGCTACCTGAGAGAAATGGTTATGAGCAATAAATGGTATAGATTCACTGTCTAATCTTTTAATTAAAATGTTTCTTCAGTGCGTTTGCTTTCCCTTTTGGAAGAGAGATTTAATAACTCGGATCTCAGGAAATGTACTGAGAAATGCTCTGTTTCTGTTTTAGGGCTGCTTTTAAATGTTGGTGTCAAGCTCTTGATGACATATTCAGAAAACAAGATGTGCTGGATACATGGAAAGAGTTTGGCTCCTCGCTTACCAAGGCCACCCACAGCTATTCATCTCCAGGTTCCAAAGACTACAGTGAGGAATTTCTGTCAAAAGTGGGCATTTGGGGATGTTTGCAAGGAGCGGTCATATCTGCAAAGATAGCACAGTGAGTGTGATGATGGAGTGATCTGCATAGTAGCTAATAGCTTCCGTTGTGGGGTACCCACCTGTGCCATGTGGAGTGCCATACCTCACACACGCTGGATTCTTGGGCAGCTATGCCCATATCATACAGGGTTATGCAGCGTACTTCCTTGTGATGTTTATTGTTTATGGCCATCTCCTCTTCCTATAACACCTCCTGCTCCCGGAAGTGAGCACCACATGTGCTCAGGTCTTTGTTTCGTTCACTGATGGATCCCGAGTGCCTGGCATGGAGCTGGCATGAGTGAATGAGTGAGTGAGTGAACAGTTGGTATGGGAGCAAGAATAACAGTGTGGAGGCAGGCAGACTTGGGCCTAATTCAAGAGCATCCTACTCTGGGACCCTCAACAAATTACCCCTTCTCTCTGAGTCTCAGTGTTCTCATTGTAAACTGTGGCTGTCAGAATTACACTATTGTATTAGTTTGCTAGGGTTGCCATAACAAAGTGCCAATTTGTCAGAAATTTGTTGTCTCACAATTCTGGAGGGGTGAAGTCTGAGATCAAGCTCTTGGCAGGGTTGGTTTCTTCCGAGGCCTCTTTCCCTGCTTGTAGATGGCCGACTTCTCCCTTGTGTCCTCACGTGGTCTTTTCTCTGTGCATATCTGTGCCCTAATCTCCTCTTCTTATAAGGACACCAGTCATATTGGATTGGAATCCATCCTAATGACTTCCTCTTAACCTGATTACCTCTGTAAAGACCCCGTCTCTAAGTATAGTCACATTCTGAGGTTACTGGGGTTGGGACTTCAACATATGAATTTGAGGGGGGTGGCACATAATTTAGCCCATAACCAATACTTTATTAGTTTCCTGCTGCTGCCACAACAAATTACCACAAATTTAGTGGCTTAAAACAACACAAATTTATTATCCTACAGTTTCAGAGGCCAGAAATCCTAAAATCAATGTGTTGGTTGGCTGGGCTGTGCTCCCTCTGGAGGCTTCAGAGCAGAACCTGTTTCCCTGCCTTTTCTGGCTTCTGGAGGCCTTCTGCATTCCTTGGCTCGTGGCTCCATCCTCTGTCTTCAGGACCAACAGCCTATCATCTTCCTCTCGGTCTCTCTGACCTCTGCTTCCATCATCACATATCTTTCTCTGACTCCAGCCCTCCTGCCTTTCTCTTATAAGGACCATAGGGATTACATTGAATCTGCCTGGATAATCCAGGCTAATCTCCCATCTCACGGCCTTTAATTTAATCACATCTGTAATGCCTTTTTTTGCTATGTAATGTGTAACATACTTATGGGTTTGGGAGATTAAGACGTGGGTATCTTTGGGGGGCCATTATTCAGCCTACCACACATAACATATGTGAATGTCTATCACGATGCCTTATACCTAGTTAGTACTGGCAAATATCTTCAAGACTCGACTGATATGAGAAATTTTAAAAGGATGGAGGGAGTAGTATGGAGGTACAGATTTTCTTCACCGCTCCAGTTACATTTTTAGCTTACCTATAGGGTAGGGTGGGCAAAAATCTGCACAGTATTTTGAGCTGTAGAGAAAATTTTTTAAAAATACTAACTTTTCCTATGTAATAATCACATTGTCTTCAGAAAATTAGAATCTTTGGGCAGAGGAAGTAAGAAATTACCACTTAAAAAGTATTAAAGATTTTTTTAAAAACTCTATCAAGTTTGATTTTTTTGCACTCTTGAGAGGGAACTCATCCTTAAACACACACGCACACACACACACGCACAATCGCCACACAAGTCTGAGCGTATGACTAGTAGAGCTTGGCAGCAGAGAATAGAAAAGCTGAGAAAAGGTCACAGCTTGAAAAGAACAGCTACAGCATTCCTGCCAGAGGGCACCTCAGCTTCTCTGAGCCTCTGAAGTTATTACCTAGTGATTTTCAACCAACAGAAAGTCATTTCCTGGTTACGCAGCTGGAAGTCTGACTTCCACAGAATACATAATTCTACAGGGGCTTTGGCTGTTCTGGGAGACTCCCTGAGGAGAAGAAACTCTTCTCTCCACTGCTCAGAAGGGCAAAACACAGCACTCGAATATCCATATAGAGGAGCTAAACTCAGATAGATGTGGTTATTAATAGAGTGAAGCCAACTGGTTTTATCTAAATAAAACTTAGAAGAAGGTAATGTGATTTATAGTTGCATAAGAGTTTCAAGACTTGTATAAAGAAAACTCAAACTCTTCAAAGGGGCATAAAATGAGACGGTAGTAAATGGAGAAACATTACCTTAATCTTTGGTGGAGAGACTTAATATTGTCAGTGGGTCCATACTATACTGCTCGTGAGAAAACACATTGTTTAAATCTTTTGGAGGGAATTATTTAGCCATACTTATCAAAAACTTAAAAATTGTGCTCCTCTTTTCCCCTCAAAATTCCATTTCTAGGTATTTATCCAGTGGAACTAATAGGACAGATGCTCAAGGCATAGGTATAATAATGTTTATCTCAGCATTGTAAAAAACCAAAACGAAGATGAATATTTTCCTATTATGGTACATCCATATGATAAAATATTAAAGTTCTGTAAATTAATAATATAGCTCATTATGTCCATAAATGGAAAATTTGTGTATAAAATAGTATTTATTGCATAATTCTAGTCTTAGTATGTGTGTATGTATAACTATACATAGAAAAAAGCTAGAAGGAAATTGGCCTAAATGTTACCAGTAATTATGTTTAGATGGTAGGATTATAGATGATTTTTCATTTTCTTTTGTATGTTTTTCTGTGTTCTAGATCTTATATGAGCATGTAGTATTTTTAGAATCACAGACTTTTCATTTCAGAAAATCTATGAGTATTAGAGACATATTTATATAAAAATATTTTTGGAGAATTTCTATCAATCAGTTTCTTTTTCCTGTGCTTATTTAGATTTATTAAGACATTGGACGTTGAAAGGAGAACCAACTGTTGCATTTTGTCTGCATTACTCTTTCAGGTAACACTTTATGTATGCCTTTCTACAGTAGTGTGAGCGTTCATTCCATCAGTACAAAAAGTGCAGTACTGGTTTATCACGTTCCTAAAACCCACAGATAGGAAAATAGCATGAACCTTGAATAAATATCGTGAGCCTGTCTTTCCTTCGCTGGCTGAACCCCTGTGTCACTTTCACCTGTAATATTCAACAAAGCCAGTCTTCTCCTTTAGACCACTGAAGAAGGAGTTGCACAGATGTGGAAACTGAGTCTCCTGTCATTAGCAAAGTCATGTTGCCAGCAGGCGGTGAAGCCGGTCTGCTTGACTCCAATGGTTGCCTTAAGTTACCTCATCTCTAAAGTTTTGCTTGATTGCATGATGTAAAATATACCATATAGTGAAAGCTAGAAATAAGTTGAAGACTACAAAAGTAGAAGTGTTCGCTGTTCTTAGAGCTTGGGTTTGACTTGACTGAAGAAGAAAGGAGCTTTTATCTGGAATACAAGACATTTCGAGGTTCAGGGATGTAGCCAGGGGCCTTTGCAAGCAACTAAAGGTTCTGTTTACTTTGAAGGATGGACACCCTTGTTCTGTGTATCATAGGAGTGTGATAGCTTATGAAACCTGGATAGATAAGTTCTCTGGGAAAGGCTTCTCTGAACATAAGGCCAGACTTTTCAATTTTCTTATGTTCTATATACCTCTTGCCTGTGCTTCAAAGGGAAGAGGCGGAAGAGGCAGGGGTACAAAGGGGATGAAATTGGATTCTGTCTCCTTCTATTGCGTCCTTCACTTTCTGATACTCCTTGTTCTTGAAGATAGTGCTGTGTAAATATTTTATAAGATAGGTGATTTTAAAAAATTTCCACTTTTGCTTAATGTGGACATAATTTCTTAGGAATACTACATCTAAAATGAAAATTACCTAGTTGGATTTATTTTAAAAACTTGTCACTTCTTTTTATGATTTTAAAGCAAATTTGTAAAATTAAAAATTTAAACAATTGCATAGTATTTTAGAGTGGGTACTTTATAACTTTGAGTGATCTGATTGAAATTCTTTCCTGATATATATATTTGAATAATTTTGTATTTCATCTGTCATAAAGCAATGTCGCTGTTTAAGATAACATAGGAAGTACTCCTAAATGTCAAATTTGATTTTGTATATTCATCTTTTTTTCCCAATATCCAGTACATTGTTGCTCATATAAATTTCCTAAGAAAAATTGGTTAAGTTAAACAAATCACCTTTTCACTTAATTCAGTTAAAAGTTCGGAATTACCTCTGCTTGATTTAGACTTCTGAGATAAGTTGTTATCTCCTCTACTGATAGGTTGGTATAGTGGGAAGAACATAGATTTTTGAGGTAAATAGACATAATTTTGAGTCTTCTTTCTGCCACCATTAGCTGTGTGACCTCAGATAAGTTAATTGTTTAAGCCTCAATTCTATCATTTGTGAGATAATAATCTTTCCTTCTTTGGGGGGAGGGTATTAAATGAGGATCAAATGAGATATGTTTATGAAGAATTTACCAATAGTGACCAATACAAAATTGACCCTAAAGAAATGATAACTTAGTATAATGATAATTTCTTCTGAAAATAACAAGTATCCAACCACCACAGAATTTAAATAGCCCATCTTGAGGGATAAAAGCATTTGGAACCAGTAATGATGATAATAATGGTAGGTACCATTTATTACAGAGTACCGAGTGCTAGGCATCTGCTAAGCACTTTAGGTGGTAATACACGTACTTATTTTTTTGTTTCACTGTTGCAAATGTGATTTAGAGCTCTTTGCTTCACCTTTTTTTCATTTTCAGGGTTTGCTTAGAACCACACTTCCACACCCCAAAGCTGAGCACTGCTATGCTCAGTATGAAATCACTCAGCTTCTCCCAGGCATCGAGCTCTTCTCGGACAGATACAGGGCTGACATCTGTTCTGTAATTGCAAGTCTGTATTACGTTATACGTGAACTGCACTTTGCTAAGCAAAATCTAATAGTAAGTAATTTGTAAAGCCAACAAATCTTAATTCACTGTGGTATTTTTGTCCCCCTTCCTTTATACTTTTCGAATTTTACTGATGTTCTTTTGTCGGTTCTTATTTAACTTTTAAACTCTTTATTCGGTATTCTTATCATTACTTTAAAATAAAATATATTCATTAATATTCTTTCTTTGACATCATTGTTTGCATTGCATTTTGGACGCAAGGGCAATGTCTGTCTGATTTTGTTCCCTTTTTACTCTATTATTTCATCTTTTTTTTTCCCATAAAACATTTGGTGAATAGAATGCTTCACTGGTCTCAAACAGAGGAATCTCATGCACATGTAACTCACTGTGTTAAATCATACAGGTCATATTATTCCAAAACTATAAGAGTATTTCTTTATTGAGATAAACTTATCTTTGTGTCTCTTGTCCTTTCTCTGTTAAGGGTGCATCTAAGTGAACAACAGATTCTAACTGTGAAATAAAAGACTGATATTTCTGGGCTGGCCTGGTGACTGGTGGTTAGGTTTGGCATACTCTGCTTTGGTGGCACAGGTTTGCAGGTTCGGATCCTGGGCACGGACCTACACACCACTCATCAAGCCATGCTGTGGTGGTGACCCACAAACAAAATAGAGGAAAGATTGGCACAGATGTTATCTCAGGGCCAATTTTCCTCACCAAAAAGAAAGAAAGAGACATATTTCTTAATGTCCTAGGAAATTCAAAAACCCAAATACAAGTCTCTTTTCCTTTAGGGAAATAAATCACAGCGTATATCATAAATTTGAAGTTGGTTGCATTTAAAAAATAAATTAGTATGTTCTAACTGTTGGTCATTTTATATTTTCCTCTTTTATCCTATTTTTTCTATTTTCCTCCTTTATGCTATTTCCTCTCTTTTTTTCCTTGTATATTTGCTTCTTAATATGTATTCTTTCTCTTTTTCTTCTTCTTTCCCTTTCCTCCATAATTTTCATACCTACTGTCTTATTTTTTTAATGTATTGTTTTCTATTCTCTTGTTCTAAATTCACTCTCTTTCCTTATATTGAAAAGATTTGTTGCCCCCGATATGAGTTTTTAAATTATAAAGCCATATGTTAGAGTGAAGAGGTTGATAAATGCTTTTACACTTGGCAGAGTTGGCAAGAAATTGTTTATTAGAAAAAAATAACAGAACAGTGCTCCTCTCATTGTTAGTGGGATGCATTTCTGGATTTAGAAAGTAGTTAGATCCCCTGGGTAATCTTTAGCTGCCTAGTCATATTCATATATAATACATATCACTGCATTGGAAAAGAAATGATACTTTTTTTTTCCTCTGAAGCTTAAGAAATTGAGAACATTTTTATGAATAATTGAGCAATTGGCAGCAATAAAATGGTATGTTTTTATTTCTCACTAAAGAAAAGAAACAATCTCAAAGGTAATAGCTAACTCTTATTGTTTTGTGCTGCATTAATTGTAGAAAATGGTATTGCATTATGTTTGAAGTCATTTCAGACCAGTTCTAATCCTTTTTAAAAGCTGTTGCTATTAGCAGCTGCAAGTTGACTGACAATTAGAAGTTCCTGAGCTGAACTTACAAGATGTAAACAGTTTCCATCTTGTATTGCACTACCCTCCAGAAGAAGCCCCGTGGCTAAGGACACTGCTGTCATGTATAACATTTGCTGTGGGACCCATTGCTGAGGAATCATGAGAAATAGTTTGCTAAATAGTGGGAGTCCCAATCCCCCTTTTTGCTTCATCTCCCTTTAGTGAGGCGGGACCCAGTTGTAGAAACTGAGGTTCAGTCAGTTGAGATGAGGAGCTGATCAGAAGTGTAGGCAGAGCTGTTCCCTCAGCATCTGTTTCCAGCTGGACAGTGGCTAGGTCAAGTGAAATATTGGTAGTCTGTAAGCCTTCACATCTATCCGTGTGATTTTAAGAGCAGTCGAACTTTGGGGTTAATAAAATAAAATAAATATTGTTGGGAGATATTACTGGGAAAATAAAAATACAATGTGATGAGTAAGCTTGGGTTTTAATCAACAGAATACATGCTCTGTCAAGATGGGGACCTGCTAGATTTTGTTCTCATCCAAGAGTGCCTGGCACACAATGGGCATGTTATGAAATATTTTTTTGCTGATAGAGATATTCCAATTGAAGACTACTAACAGTGAACATTGAGATGAATAAATAGGAGCTATCAAGGGACATGGATATGAGTTCCTTTGTTTTAAATTTTGCACTTCTTTTGATAGCTCATTTGCTAGAGTGTTTCCACAGTCTTCAGGGATTCATACATATATGTTGAATTAATTTTTTCAAAGAAGATTATTAATTGTATTTTCACTTTTCCATGCTTAAAGAGATGTGAAACCTAGGTTTTGGGTACCAAGTGGCATCTACTTGGAACTATAAGTCCCTGATAGCACTTTAAAGTTCTAATAAAATTATGAAGCATATTCTAGGCAGATCATTTCACTTATCCCAAACAGTATAATCTCCTCGCCTGGAAAAATCAATCACTATTTTGCATACATCTCCTGTATTAATATTTGCTTAAACTTTATTATTAGGTTATTGACTTGATAAAATATGTTTTAAAATAAAGTGTTTTTCTGTTGGCAGATTCTGCCTCTCCTTGCACTGTACCAATATTTTGTTTCTGGAATTTGCCAAGACCTAATCAGAAGTCTAGAAGCAAGAATCCTCAAGGTAAGTTGCAAGCTTTTAAGACATTTGATATTCTTGAACTATTAAAGATATTGTCATAAATTAATTTCATCCTAATACTCATAATAATAAGTTGATAGTAATATGGTGTTGTGCTGTTAAAAAAAACACAACTTGTCCATCATTATAATAAAGTACGAGAAAGAGAAAGAGCCGGTGAGAAAGGTTTAGATCATGTTATACTTGGGCCACAGTAAAGTGAAGAACAGCTACACCAGGTAACAAGGCTCACCCAACACCAGTCAGCCTGGAAATCACCACTTAGGAAAGGCTGGTTTCCTGGTGGAGACTAATGAGCCAGTTTTCTGAGGTTTCCATGAATTTTTTGCTAAGGATCTTTATGTATATCATGGTGTAGGAGAATTTTTCTTTGCATAGGCAATAGAAGTGACAAAACACACAGACACTAAATCACAATTAATTCTGTAACCTAGAAGTCTGCTGAGGTTCTCTGCTTTTGAGACTCACGTGCCGCTGGCTTGAACCCCATGTGGAGTGAGAACCTCAAGCCCCTTATTTTCTCTGCTCCTTTTCCTAGTCACCTTTGGTGACAGGCTCCCACTCGTGTTGAATTTGTTTTGTACGTGGATCATCTCGACATCCAGCACATTTGCTCCCTGTTCTGCATTAAATTCCAACCCTATTCCTATTTTACACACACACACACTCAGTCACTCACTTACACATAGACACACACAACGTATTCACTCAAGGCTTTTATTTCTATATTTTCTATATTGGACTTTACTGAAAATTGGGAATACAGGGAAATTTGAGGCAAAACAAACAATCTAAAATGGGATATTTGGCATCTCTGAGCTTAAAATATTTCTTGGCCAACATCTCACGCTTTTGCCTCCCATCCGACAGCTTAATCAGCTGTATGCTGGTAAATGTTTCACAACTCACTCTAAAAAAAGCTCTGATTTAGAGAATTTATAATTTCCATGGGGTAAGTACTCCCACTCTAGCTGACTTCAGCCTATCAACGGGGCACTGTTGACTGTGATTTAGGACAAGATATGCACAGTCAGCCCTTGCAGTTGGGAATGAGTGGGCTCCAACGCAATCCTGGCTTAACTTTCCTTCTTCTTTTTTAGAAATACCCTCTACCCTTCTCCTCCAGATCTTTCCCATTTTCTAATGAGGGGAAATTAGACATCCTTTTGAACTGCTTTCTCCATCCAGACCCTGCCCTTGGGCCTATGTTTTCAGACCCAAATTGTCCATTGCATTCTATTTCCAAATAAAGTGAGTACCTTCCCTAAGAAGAAGCCTGATGGTGGCTATAAAGATAATATATTTTGACCCAGAAATAAATAATTTATCAGCCATAAAAATTTGTGGATCACTCTGAGTTATTGAACTCTTAAGAGTTCTCCTGCTTTTGAATTCCAATAACACTTTTTAAAAAACTGCATACAACTTTTCTCTCTCTTTTTTTAAAAATAGTGCTCTCTTCGTGTTTGCAAAATTCTTGAGGCTGAGACCTGTATCTTACTCATCTTTTGCCTTCCTATAGTGTGTTGAGTAATAAATTCATATACTTGATATTGGTAATTAATTATTGAACTGAATTTAAAATCTGTAGACATTCATCAAGTGCCTACTGTCCACACTCTCCTTCATGGTTAGTGGGAACTCACCTAGAAGATGCTTGGTAAATATTTATTGCTTTACCTCTGAAACAACATTTCTCGAGTACCTCCTATCTAAAAGCATTATGTTGGTAACTCTAATCAAAGGGATGTAACCCGTGGTCTTTGCTTCTAGGGAAGTGAAAATAAGGAAGAGAGACAGGACATATACACAAGACAATCATGTGTGTATGTGCCACTTGATCATTTCCAAATGATCGTAATGAACACTGTCTCCAGGAGTTCGAAAGAGGGAAACCTGGCTTTGGGTCTCTAGGTTTCACTAAGTAGATAAGATTTAGGCTTGAAAAGAGTAGAACTAACTGAGCAGGAGTGAGGCAGAAGGGAACATTCTTGGCAGACAATGGTGTGAAAGATATAGAGGTGAGAAAGCATTAACTCCTTCCGGGGCAGGGATGGTTCAGTTAGCCTGGAGCGGAGGTTTCGAGTAGGGAGGTTGGAGAAGATAACACAAGAATACCAGAGGCCCATGATGTGGAGAATACCAGGGGCCCAATCTTGAATTCCTGACTGAGACATAATGTGGAGGCTGGGCAGTGAGAGAAATGAGGAGATTGTGGAGTCAAAATTAGGTAACGGTTTTATTCTGGTCTGTCCTTAAGAGGCAAGAACATGGAAGTGTTGCAATGACCATTAGTAACACATCAGAAGGAGATCCCGAGAGGCACTGAAAGATATAGCCTGGAACGAAGTTTTTGGTTAAATGACTATTTTTTATTGGATTGTTGGCGCTTGGCAATTGTTTTTGTACTAGAGTAGCTTGAAAGCCAGTGAAGAACTGTGGACTCCATGCTGTAGCCTTGGGTTGGAAATTATAGAATTTTGATCAGGAGAAGGATGTGATTGGATGTATCTGGTGACAGTGTCAGGAGCAGAGTGAGATGGAAGTGGGATCTTACTGGCATGGTAAGACTGAAAAACCCAAGTAGAGTTTTGACAGAAACAATGAAAAAGGGCAACTGATGCATCATACAGAGGAAGCAATGACAGCCTGTGGGAGCAGAGTTTGCCTGACCTTTCTGCAGTAAACTGGAGTCAGTGGGTGGGAAGAGAGAAAAGTCATAGGGAGGAAAGAGCAAACAGTGATGCTTTCTGACACATCAAACAGCAATAGGTCACACTGTTAAGTTTCTTTAGTGCAGCAGTGTCTTTCAGGGAAAGCTTTAAGATCTCTTTACGATCAACTGGACTGGCCTCACTTTAGAACTGCCAATATCTTGAAAGATTTATTATTCTCAACATATCTAACATTCTCTGGCAGGGTGCCGACCCTTCTGTATTTGTGTGAGTCAAGAGTTGATTTATGAGTAGTTCTTTTTTCCATCTGGCTTGCTTGTGTTCATAGTGTTGGTCATTTCTGAAAATAATTGTTCATTATTATCACCATTGCTTTTTCAAATGGTCAAATTGGTATGATAAACTGAAACCAGAAGTAGCCTTAACAGTTAACAGCTGATCCACGTACAGCACTCTTATAGTCAAGACCAGAGGAGACTAACCTCACACAAATATGAGGAAGCGTTTCCTCCAAGGGGTAATAAGAAAAATGTTCATCTGGAATCTGAAAGAGTTCATATGACTCTCCAATGCCTATTTTGATATTATATGGCACTGGGGAGACTGGACCCCAAGGTGTCTTAGGCCAGAGCCAAAGTTTGTAACTTAATAGACAACAGTTTTCTCTTCTCCATTAAAAATATTCTCTTGACCTTTTATGTTTTATTTTCATGTTATTGTCACATCCTATTTCCCCTAACTTGCCTTCTTTTTATTTCTTTAAATTCTATATACTCCTGAGATTCCTAAGATAGTGCTTAAAGGAAAAGAGGGAGTAAGATGGGTTTATGTGTTGAGGATAAATTGAATTCTCTTTTTCTACATTATGTATAATCTTCATCCAATATTGTATTTCATTCCCTGTTTCCACAATTTACCTTTCTCTATTCTCTACAAAGTCACTGATGTTTTCAAAAGGTAAGTCAGGTTAGGAGCCCACCCTCTTTAAACCTGTCCAATACCTTCTTATCACGCAGAATAAAATCCCAAGTCCCAACTCTGGTCAGCAGCCCGCCACTCGCTCCTAACCCTCTTCCTCTCTCTCCCGGACCTCCGGCCACACAGGCTGTTCCTTGAGCACACCAAGACCCCTAGATTGCTCCCACCGCCACAGGACCTTTGTACTCCAGGTCCACTTGACAGATTTTCACACATCTCTCTCCCTCACGTCATTCCCACATCTTCTCTTGAAGGCCTTCTCCCCACAGAAGTCCTTCCTGACACAGTTTTGAAAATGGCATTTTGTCAGTATGCTCTATCCCTTCTCACACTGTGAATATCTTTATGTATCACTAGATTTAGCTGAATATGAATGTAATCTCCAAGAAGTCTTGGTGCGTAAGAGGTGCTCAATAAACATGTTGAAAGAATGAATGAATTTGATCAGAACTTTTCTTTTCTTTCTATAATTTCCTGACTGAAAGTCCTGCTGGGTCGTATTCAAAATAAGCCATGTATGATGTATAGTTACCAACTGATTAATGTTGTTAACTATGTGTCTTTAAAATCAACAGTTAATTATGGATAAGCAAATGAATAGTTGTCTCTACGTCGATACGTTGTGGAGTTGATCTCCTGGTTTGTTTGACTTTTCTCAGATGTTAGAGAACATCAGTAGTGTTTTTGTTTTGTTTTTCTTTTAAATCATAGTTCACCATGGGAACAAAAGATAAATTCAATTATTTTTTTCAACTGTTCCATGCCTGTCATATGTTTGTGTTTGTCTCTGATGAAATAGGCCACATCTGCTAAGTGTCCATTGTTCTGAACAGTCGCCTGCTGCTGTTTATTAGCCTCTTGGTCCATCGCACATGTTAGCTGCCTTACACGCAAACACATGCATCCCCATCCACCCGTATTTACTAAACACTAATTTACATTGCTTTACCAGCATCAAGCAGAAATTTTGGATCTCAGAAAGTTGATGATTTTTCTCTAAAATTTTTATAAGTAAAAAAAATTGTTTAACTGAAAATCTCATTTTTTTTCTTTCCTTTAAAGATAGAAGTCCTCATAGATTTAGGATTCTTTTCTGAAGCCTTTCATGAGATAGCTCAGATTTTTCATGGAAAACACGTGCCTCCGTCAATTTCTGCTGGCAGCAAAGCTGCTGGAAAAATAAAGGTAAACCTGTTGATTTGATTTGATTCAAAGCCATTTCTCTAACTTTTGAAGGCTACGTTCCTGAAATCTAGGGAATACTTCTGCAGAAGTGCGTTTACAAGTCCCCAGTACTGCAGACCTCTTTGTTAAGCCTGGTTATAGCTAACGTCAGGCTTTTACAAGGTTTCATTTCATTTCATTTGAACTGGAAGGGTGTCTTGGGGGAAGTGTGGTCTTGGGAGATTTCTACAGTGGAATTCTGGCTCTATGCTATAGTTATCATGCGTGTTCTCAGCAGAAACATGCATCAGCCACTACCTCTTAGACTTTTGGGTCTAATCTTATAATTTCTGGTTAATGTTCTTCATCAAAAGAGCCTCTCCTAATGTTTCATTTGGATTTTTTTTTTTTAAAGATTGGCACCTGGGCTAACAACTGTTGCCAATCTTCCTTTTTTTTTCCAAAGATTGACACCTGGGCTAACAACTGTTGCCAATCTTTTTTTTTTCCCCCTGCTTTATCTCCCCAAACCCCCCCTGTACACAGTTGTATATCTTAGTTGCGCGTCCTTCTAGTTGTGGGATGTGGGACGCCGCCTCAACGTGGCCTGACGAGCGGTGCCATGTCTGTGCCCAGGATCTGAACCCTGGGCCACCGCAGCAGAGCGCATGAACTTAACCACTTGGCCACGGAGCCGGCCCCTCATTTGCATATTTTTGATTTATATACTTTATATAAGAGATAAGCATGTGTTGTGCAAATTTCTTCTGATTTCTATGAGGAGAGAATGTTCCTCTATTTGTCTAGTCTTTTGACTTTGGGAGATGGTTTTACCTGGCTTGCTTAATTTGTATTTGTAACTGGGATAATTGAAGCACTCTTGAAAATGAATACTGGCGTTTATATTTAAATCAGAGTGAGCTATTATTTTCTCTACTTTGGTTTTCCCGGCGATCTGGGAATCACTGGATGATCTGGCTTTAGGCTGATGCGTGGACCCTCGTGGGTCAACAATAAAGGAAATAAGAGGAGGTAACAAGTCAGTTTCCTGAGGGAGACCACATGTGTGAGGAGTAAGACTGACAGACACAGTACGTGCTGGAGAGATTCAAATTTGGAGGTCCTAAAAGAAGGTGGGGAATAGACTGAAAGTCTGGAAAATTACTTGCATAAGCTGACATTATATTTACACATAATACATTCATTACTTAAGTGTATTCCACTAAAATGTAGCTGCTTATTTCTTATAATGACTGATACAGCATTATAATTTATTGTAATAGTGTAAGTGTGAGGTTATCTACAGAAAATCCTAAGAGGGGCGTTCAGTAGGCAGTAGGATTCTGTGTGTGTATATATTTATATGTGCATACATCTGTATCTATATGTATTTATCTATCTAGAGAGCAGTCGGTTGGTTTTTTTGTTCATTTTCTGTGGCATGAACTAATCTCCTTACCAGAGTTAAATTAGCATATTTTCTTGCTTGCTTCTCAGTCAACAACCTTTCCCTGTTATAAATGGTTTGCATTTTGTTACTAAAATTATACTTTAACTCATTTAAAAATATTTATTGAGTGCTTACTAAATATAGGCACTATTCCAGGCATGGGGATAGAACAGAAAAAAGATAAATGGGAAGCCGGTCCTGATGGCCTAGCTGTTAAAGTTTGCCGCATTCTGCTTCTGCAGCTCGGGTTCAGCTCCTGGGCATGGAACCACATCACTCATCTATCTGTGGCCATGCTGTGGTGGCAGCTCACATAGAAGAACCAGAAGAACTTACAACTATACAAAACTATGTACTGGAGCTTTGGGGGGGGAGAAAGGAAGAAAAGTGGAGGAAGATTGGCAACAGATGTTAGCTTAGAGTGAATCTTCCCCTGCAAAAAAAAAAAAAAGATAAATGGAATTATTGCCTTCCTGGAGGTATGTTATTATTGGACAGTCCAGTGAGGAAGACAAACAATGACATATTAAGCATGCAAACATGTCAGGTGGTGATGCGCTATGAGGGGCAATCAAGCTGAGCTGAGGGGACAGAGAGTAACCAGAGCAGTGCATGGCTGTTTTGTTCAGGGTGGTTTGGGAAGTCTCTTTAATAAGGGAGTTTTGAGGGGGAAAGACTTGAGGGAACAACCTCCCAAATGAGGAAGTACAAGGGCAAAGGCCCTGAAGAGGATGCCTGCAAAATGTGGTTGAGGAAAACCAAGGAGGCCAAGTGAGGCTGGACTAGAGAGAAAGAGGGGGAGAAGAGGTGGGACCCAGGAGCCAGGTCGTGTAGGACCTCACAGGACTTGGTGAGGACTAGAGTTTACTAGTGAACTAAATGAGATGGGGAACTGTGTAGAGTTTTGAGCAGAGGAGTGATGGGATAGGAATTAAATTTCAAGGGACAACTTTGCTTACTCTTTGGTGAATAGACCATGGATGAGCACAGGTATAAATAGAGACACCAGGCAGAAGGCCTTTGCAAATAATCTCAGTGAGATGTGACAATGGTTGGGATAACAGTGGTGGAAGGAGTGAAGAGTGGTCAAGTTCTGGATATATTGCAAAGGTAGAGCTGACCACGATCATTTGCAGATACATCAACCATTTGCTGATGATGGTTCGGATGTGGGATATAAGAGAAAAGAATCAAGCATGACTACTTGAGTGTTCAGCATGAGCAACTGGTAGGAGGAAGTTTTCATTAACTGACATGGAAATACTGCTCTGGGCAGGGGTGGAACATATTAAGTATGAGGTCCCTAGTAGACATATAGGTGGAGATGCAGCGTAGGTCACTGCAGAGAGTATATGATCTGGAACGGAGGGGAGAGCTTAGGGCTGCAGGTAAATTTAGGAGCATTAGCAAAGAGATGTAAAATGATGAAACTGGACGAAATCGACTGGTGACCGAGGGAGACAGAGAAAAGTAGAAGCCGGAGGACTGAACCTCAGGGTCATCTGCACTTAAAGTCCGGGAAGATGAGAAGGAAAGAGAAGCCAGTTGGGTAGAATGAGAAACAAAGAGAGAGTTTTCAATAGTCACTACTTTCACCAACAAACAAACAGTCTGAAACTAATTTTTACAGGTAAATTCCAAACTTCATTTTTATCAACTCGTTTTCATAAGACAAAAGTGTGGGTGAATTGTCTCCCAATGGATTGTAACTTCAAGTTTTGTATTCTCAAAGTTAATTTGCAGCTTTCCAGCTTCAATTGGGAATTTAAAAAGTGTAATTAAAGGAGGAAATGCATTCTGGGTTTATAATTAAAATAGGTGCCAATGTTATTAGGCTGCAGGCTAGTTATTTAAAGAAAGGATTAATGAATTAGATTTCAGTTATGAAAGAAGTAACTGAAAAAGTCTTATGGATGACTATTAGACGTTTCACAAGCTTTTGAAAACATTCTATTTTTCCAGTTAGGATTCTGCTCTCATCACCAAATCTAAAGTCCCATCAGCTCTCTTAGATTGTATCACCAAAGGTCTTCCACTGGATTCGGTTACTGACTTTTCAATGTGTTCTAGAAGATAAAGAATATCTTCAAGAAAGGGAATTTTTTTAACACTTTCCAGTACTTTCTTCCAATAAGAGCTATATGTGATGTCTTGGTTTAGGGGTCCCTCAAAAGCAGATCCTGAGATAAGGATTTGGGAGCAAGTAGTGTATTTTGGGAGGTGATTCCAAGGAATAGAGGTGAGCGAGTGGGAAAATCAGATAGCGAAGGGAGGAGAACCATTCCAGAGAGCGTTAATGGGGTCACTGCCCTGGGAAACTTGGGCCCTCAGAGAGACTGGGTGGAATCATCTCTTGTCTCTCATTGGTTTGGGTTGCTCCCTGCACTTGCAGCGTCTCCTGAATGGTTTTGTGGCCACAGAATGCCTGCAAGCAGAGGTCCAGGTGCTTGAGGTAGGGTACCATCCGTATGTGAGTGACCTATCTATGGAAGCTGCTGGTGACCTCCAGGTGACTGAGGGGAAGTGGGTGGGACATCAGTATTGACTTCTACGGATGGGCGCCTTTTAAAAAGGCCTTCTGTACCCAGAGGGCTGCACCCTACACGGCAATACAACAATCTCCTGTGGCAAATAAACTGAATGTTTCTGAACGCAACGTTACATTTAGAGCCAAAGGTACTAACAGATAGTTCACAAAAAAGGGAAAGGAACCACAGAAGGAGTCTTTCTGAAGAGTAATACAATTTTACCTCAAACTGGCAAAGGTATGTTTAAGCGCTAATACTCAATGCTGTGAAAAGTGCAGTAATCCTGGCATTTTCATACAACATGCATGTTGTATGAAAGTGTAATTGAGCCAGCCCCTTTACATTTTCTCAATATGTTCTTATCTTCTGACCCAGCAATTTTTCTTCCAGGAATTTATACAAAGGCCACACTCAGAGATACAGACAAAATAGTCAGCAATGTTATTTAAACTAGGAATGGAGGGGTGAGGGTGGGAAGTGGTCCTCTTAGATGTCTAACAATAGGAAAGAGGTTAAGTTACTATGCTACATTCATAGGATAGAACATTACTTCGCTATTTGACTGAGCTTTACAAATAACAATGGAGTGGAAAATAATTATGAATGTTTAGTAATGTTTAGTGAAAAGGAATACAAATCAAGATAGAAAATTTAAAAATACGTTGAAAAGAAGTCAGAGTAAAGACACCAAAATATTAATGTTGACAACCACAAAAGTTGATTTAAGTGTGATTTTTACTTTCTTCATACTCCTCTTTTCTGACTAGAGCATGTATTACTTTTACAGTAAAAGTGATATTTAAAATACTTTTAGGACACATTAACAGTTTCATTTAAAGGAATGCTTAGTACTCTCGTTTCTAATATTAATGTTTTGTATATTGACAGATGTCTCAATCATTCGACTCAGGAAAACCTCTTACTAGTAAAGAAAATATACTGGTAAGGATAGTAATATTTTATAAATGTTGGATATTTAATGTGGATAATTTTTGAGTCATTTCAGTCTATTGCGTAGATATAATCTTTGTTTTTGAAAATCTGCTATGTAACTTGTTCTCCTGTTTCTAATAATAGGGTTTTATCTTAAAGTGCTGAGGCCAGAAATAGGATTGGAGCCAAACCGATCTGGTTATCAGATTGGGCAAATATCAGTTATTGCGCCTAAATTTTTCAATTACACATCTTCAGTTTGTTTATCTAGACATGTCAATTGTCTAACTTGGACATTTATTTTCACTACCTAGATGGTAACTTTGTAAGAAAAGGCTTTTGTATATTTTGCAATAGCCCACTTGTTCAATACTGCTTTTACTTGTAGCCTTTTCCGCAGTCTTGAGACTGTGACTCAGCCAATGCTTTGGAAGGTTTTCTTTTAATTTTTAAATATTTTTATTGAGATGTACTTGACATATAACATTGTGTAAGCTGAACGGGTACAAGTGTTGATTTGATACGTTTCTGTGTTGCAATAATCTTACCACCGTAGCATTAGCTAGTGGAAGGTTTTCATATGACATTTTCATGAGCAACTCCTCTAACTTTCCCAATATTTTTTTACAAAGAGAGGACTAGGCTGCCCATCTCAGTCCGTTTGTTCTTGTCCAGAATTGAATGCTTGGGATTTAAGCTTTTGATCACCTAATGGCATTTGAATATCTTGAAATCATTTTTAAAATTCTTAGGAATGTCAGTAGTCTGTCCACTAGAAAGTGCTAGAGTGGAAGCCATGGTGCAACTGCTGTTGAAGGGAGTTACAGGTGGGTGAGGGGCTCATACAACCGGGTGACAGTTAATGCACACAGACGGACATTTTATTTCTTAAAATGCTGGGGAGCAGCATTCTGTTTCATTAAGTAAGGCGTTTATTTTTATTAAATAATTTTGAGAGACATTTCCTCAAAATTGTTTTACTTTTGTCTTCCACAGTTTTGATAGGAATATATCCACCTTTCATTAAACGTAATCTTTTCTCTTGTTATTCATTTGATTCCAGAAACTTCACTTTTAATTGTGCTTCAGAGGATTCATTGTTTTTGCCTTAAAATTTGTTTTAATTTATAAGCAAGTTGCCTGAAATAAAAGAACTGGTATTAGGAAAATATAAACACGTATTCATACTTCATTTTAGCATTCCAAGATCTTGGGATGTTTAAGAAAATTTCTTTCTTTCCAATCATAAATGCCAGGGTCTTCTAAAAACACTTCTTTAAGGAGTGGTTTAGGCTACAGAAGGACTGCCTGATCATTTCTTTTTAAACAAAAAGACACTGACAGTATAATGGAAAACCAATTTCTATTAGCCAGTTAATTAAAACAGAGCTGTTGGTCTGCTTATGACTCTTCGGATTACACTTTATATTTCTGTATAGAGGGAGAGAAAGGAGTGTTAAACAGCATTACTAGTTAATCTTCTTTTGATCCTCAAGTGTTTGTGTGTAATTGTCAAGGCTCATTAAATCATTGTTTGTTGTGGGGAGAAAAGAGAAGGGGAAACTTTCACCTCTACCCGATCCTCCCAACCGCTCTGCAATTTCTTCTCTGGGTGGGGAATGTCAGCCATCTTCTTGGCATAGCCGTTTGATACCAACACAGGCTCCATGCTGCTCTGTGTCTGGCTCTTCTGCATGGATCAATTTCCACCCTCCAGAAGAGGTTAAGAAAGGAGAATGAACAATAGCCAACTTTGCCTCAAACTCTCCCACACAATGAGAGTTTGCTTTTTTAGTTCATCTAAGGCACATAGTTTCCTTCTTTTCTAGAATACATAGCCCCGCCATCTGCCTTTTATATTAACTCAACAAATATTTAATAAGAGCCTATCATGTGCAAGGCATTATTCTAGTGCTGTCAAATAAATACATCAGTCACTCAACGGTACACACAAATTCCAAGCCCTCAGGGGAGACTAGTAATAAACAATATGTATAAGTAAACATTATAAATAAGTAAATTATGCAGTATGTTAGAAGGTGTACCATGCTATGGGGAAAATAAATCCAGCAGCAGGTAAAGGGGATTGGGAGCATGGGGCTAAGTTGGGGCTCTCAATTTTAAGTCGTATGATCAGGTTAGTCTTCACTGAGGTGACATTTTTGAACAGACCTGAAGTAGGTAAAGGAGCAAGTCATATGCAATCTGGAAAAGGAAGAATCTGGGAAAAGGGTACAGTGAGTTCAAAGGCCCTGGGGCAGGATTGCTGAGCTTGGTGAGGGGCATCTTGGCCAGTGTGGCTAGAGCACTGAGAAGGATAAGAGAACTGTAGGAGACAAGGTCAGAGAGGTAATAGGGGGCCAGTTTGAGAAGAGCCTTATAGGGCCTTTGTAACTTAGGACTTAGGTCCTTACTCTGAACAAAATGGGGACCACTGGAGAGTTTAGAGCAGAGGTGGCCTGATCTACTCATGTTTTAAAGGGATCACTTTAGCTAATCTGTTGAGCCTGCTGTGTGCTGGGTACTGTTCCACTGCTATCAATCAGATACATCAGTCAATCAACAGTACAGACAAATTCCCAGCCCTCACAGAGCTTATCTCTGTGTGTGTGTGTGGTTGGGGAAGCCTAGGAATACAGTTTTGTACATGTTGACTTTGAGATGTCTGTTAGACATCCCACTGGAGGAATTGAGTCAGAGGTTGATAATATGGGTCAAGTTCAGAAAAGAGATTGGAGCTAGAGAGAAAAACTTGGGATTTCATCAGTATTTAGATGAAATTAAAACCGTGAGACTGATTAAGATTGCTTAAGGAGAGAGAGTGGAGAGAGAAGAGCATGGAGTCCTGGGACACTCCAATATTAAGAGATTTGGGAGAAGAGGAGGAACCAACAAAGAAGACTGAAAAGGAGTGGCCAATGGGATTGGAAAAAACCAAGGCAAAGTGACGACTTGAAAGCCAAGGGAAGAAGCATTTTTAGAATAGGGAATGATGAATAGAGACAAATTTTGCTCATGAATCAAGTACCATAATTCATTGAGTCTTAAACATGCATTTCCCCCCCACATTTGACAGCTCTGCCATTAGAATGCATTTTACAGTTGAGGTCGTATAAAATACTAGTGGCATATAAAATAATTGTGTCTTAGATTAAAAGACACATGTCATGTAAGGACTGAGAATTGAACATTGGATTTAGCCCAGTGTAAGCCATTGGTGACCTTGACCAAAGAGTTTCAATGTAGGGATGGAGTGGGTTTAAAACCGAATGAGAGAATTTGGAATTTTGACAATTCTTTAGGGCATTGCTGTAAAGGGAAGTGAGAATTAGGGTGATAGCTGGAGAGGGAAGTCAGAGTATGGAGAGTTTTTGGTTTTTTGAGACAGAGGAGAAGATAGCATGGCTGTGTGCTGATGGGAATGTCTCTGTAGAAAGGGAACATTTATGCTGTAGGAGAGAATGGCTGAGTAGACCAGTGGGGACAGGATCCATGGCCTAAGTGGCAGGAAGGAAGGCAGAGTGGTGGGGCAGATGCTTGGGTATATGGAAGGGATGGAGCTGTGGGGTCTGTGGACACTACTTTGACTGCTTCAGTTTTCTCTGTTCAGTAGAGGAAGGAAGGTAATCAGCTGGGAGGAGGTTCGGGGAGGAAGGGTTAGAATTCAGAAACGAGAAGAGTGCGAAACGGTTGTCGAGGAGAGAAGGAAAGCGAATGGCCTGGGAACATGTAGGATGATGACCAGGCAGCACCGAGGTTTGGTCAGGAATTTAAAGTGGGACCACTTAGCAGGATTGCATGATTTTCTCCAGCCTTCTTCAACTGCCCCCAGAGGTTCAGATTGGATTTTACCAGGGCTAGGATTTTGCCGAGGAAGTGTGCACGCACGGAAGAGGGGTCGGGGAGCTGAGGGTCGGGGAACGAGGTAGAGTTCGAATGATTGAGCGTGCCGTTGAAGCTGGGTAGGGAGCTTGCTTGTCCACCCATTTCCCCCCATGGCTGTCCTAGGAGCTCTCATTTACTCATGCTGAAGCAGAGCGGCTGGTGTGCTTGGCTAATGAGCTTTTGCAGTTTCTCTATTTTGATAAGGTTCCCCTCCCTGGCTCTCAGCACCAAGGTTGCTCTCATTATGCGGCATGGCTGGGCTCATGAGGCACAGGTCACAAATTGTCACACATTGGTGGGGAATGGCAGAAACACTGTGTAACTACTGGGATAGTTCTGACATTATGTGTCTCTCTCAATAGACCTTCTATTTACGGTACCTCATGTCCATCTCTGTATTCCTTTATCCAACACCAAATGGGAAATGCAAAAGGGGACTGAAGCTAATGATATCTCAAAACAATATTTTACTAATTTGCTTTTTTCATTATTTTAGGCACTTGATGAATTAATAAGTAAAGACTCGCCTGTAATTCTGCTTACAATTGGCCAACAACATCTCTTAAATAAGTTTTCTTTCGTTAAAGCATACTTTTTCATAAATGTGGCTGCAACAATAAATTGTGTCCCAGAAAATACAGTGAAAACAGTCCACCACAGCCTTGTTTCTCAGAGGAGTAGAGCAAACCTCACAACCTTGAAAGGTAATCTTTTATTTTTTGCTTGCTTCTCTTTTTCCTGCCTTTCCCTAACTATTTGGCACTCCACTCCCAATAATCTATATGAACAAACTAGTACATATTCTTCCGTATTTTTCTCTGAGCTCACCTAATGACACACATATGTGCTTATGTCTAGGTATGTTCATATCCCTATCCATCCATGTATAGCCATATTCATACACTTTTTCATATACATACGTACAAAATAGGATTTGTCATGTGTTTACAAAATGGTATATTTTACATTTTCCTGCATCTTGCATTTCTCATGCAGAAAAACCTCACTGAAACCACTCTGAGTCAACTGCTTCGCTTTGGTCCACTGTACTGGCTGTGTAGTCATCTACACTGTGAATATCCCATGGTTTATTTAACCATTCCTCAACTGACATGCAGTTACTTTGTTTCAAGCAAACAGTGCTGAAGCGCTACATATCCTTATAATATAGTATATACTTCTATATATATTTATGGGTCATGGTATATATGGATTTTTCAAATGTATTAGATGTTGCCTTAAAAATAGTTGTTTTTCACCATTAAGTATGATGTTAACTGTGGGTTTCTCATAGATGTCCTTTATCAGGTAGAGGAATTTCTCTTCTGTTCTTAGTTTGTTGAGTAATTTTATCACGAAAAGGTGTTGGATTTTATTAAATGCCTTTTCTGCATCTATTAAGACGATTATATGGCTTTTGTTTTTTATTCTATTGATATAATGCATTACATTAGTTGATTTTTGAGTGTTTAACCAACCTTGCTTTCTTGGGATAAATTCCCAAGGCCATGGTGTATAATTCTTTTTATACGTTGATATATCCTGTCAGTATTTTGTTTAGGATTTTTGCATCTATATTCATAAGAGCTGTTGGCGTGTAGTTTTCTTTTCTTGTGCTGTCTTTGTCTAGTTTTGGTATCAGAGTAATCTTGGTCCCTGTCATAAAAGGTAAGTTTTATTGTTATTCAGGTATGATGAGGCCAGCAAATCAGGAGATGACTGCCGTTGGAAACATAGTTTGTTATTTCCTCCCAAGAGGAGGGGCATGCCACGACATGGGAGGGCCATACAGGGCAGGGTCACTCAGGAGGCTGGGGGAGCATTGAGGAAAACGTGGGTCAAACTCTTCCTCGGGTCTCTCGCCTTCTGATACTCATCCCAGGGTGCTCCATACCCATCTCCAGGCATTCATTTTCTATCTGTGTCTCTCTCACTTTCCCCCTTAGCGGAGAAGACCCAGTCCCAGATCTGGGATTTTCCCAATGCTCAAGCCCTCTCTCATCCTCAGCTGACCCCTAGCTCCAGAGCCTCCTAATTTAGGAGAAGAGCCAGCCAGGTTGGAGTTGGAAAAAGAGAGGGAGTCAGGTGTGCTCGGTCCCATGTTATTCTAGACTCCCTCTTCCCGCTGACAGTCTCTTTGGGTGGGTAATTTTGGCAGTAATTTCCAGTCAAATGATGATGAGTAGTTTTTCTCTCTCCTCTGTAGTCTAGAAGCCATGTTTAGTAAAGCAGAAAAAGTCTGTGATCTGAGTTCTCTCACTTCTCCTCGGCTCAGAATAAGCGCTGGCCTCAGATGGTGGGTGGGTATGCTGAGAGATTTGAGGATTGTGCTGTTCCCATGGTCTCACTCTCTGCTCTTAAGCGTGAGGGGCTTGTGCAAATCAGCAGAACTGTGGCTTCCAAGGAGATCTTATTGAAATATTATAAGCATCTGGAAGACCTAAAATACTGTGAGGACCTTAAGGGGTCCTTGGATCCCAAGGGAGGAGCTACTACTTTATATCAGTAGCTGATAACTTAGAAACATTGAAAAGCATCACTGAGCATCCATAAGATCTTTTCAGAATGGTCTGATTTGTTGTAAGCATCAGCCGCAGTCTTCTAATGTGTGATATTTAGGGACCATTCCATAAAGCAATATGCTTCTAATTAACGTTGTGGTTGTTTTTTTAACATTAAATTTAAGGATGGTTTCCCAACTAATGACGAGTTTTATAAAATAGAATTAATATTTAAACTAATCACAGATATCCTTGGTTTTTCCAAAATTTTTTATCTTATAGATCTATGTTTAAAGGAGGAAGTAAACTCAGTTTATCAGCTTCCAAAAATGAAAGATGACTTAACCCTTAGCACACTAAAGGTAAATTTGAGAATTTTTTCAATTTGTAGCATATCAGTTACCAAAATGCCCACTTTTAGGCCCTGGACAGGCCCACTGTCAGGGTTTGCTTTCTCTTGGGAGACCAGGTATGTTTTCTTGTGTAAGCATGGGGTGGGGCAGAGATGAAGTCTACTCCCCATGAGAAAAGTGGAGGCCCAGAGGGTCCGACTTTGACTATACAACCCGATGAAGGCACTGTGGAAAATATGATTCATTACTTGATGGGATTTGAGTATTCATGCCCTGTTTCACATTTCCTAATAATAACAGCGATCACAATAGCAAGAACAGCAGCCACCACTTCTTCAGTGCTTACTACATGATGGGCACTTTGCATAATTATTTAGTTTTCACAACTCTATGATGTTGGTATTAATCTTTTTGGAACTAGGTTGTGCTGAACCGTGAGTAAATTGAGGCTTAGACAGTAAGAAATTCACTAAGGCCATACAACTAATAAACTATGGATCATGTTCTCAACCATTATACTAAATTACCCTAGCACTTATATAATATTTACTGCTCTGTACAAACAAGTTTTTAGAGACCTGTACTTTGATATATAGGTTGGTCCTTTTCTCTTTTGCCATGTTAAGTTGCTATTTACTGTTGACCATCTTCTGTAAAATCTTATTATCTTCACATTACCATTTGAGTGACCATAGTTTATTTTGAAATACAGTAGATTCTCATTGTTCACAGATTCAGTATTTGCTAATTTGGCTACCTGCTAAAATTAATTTGTCACCTCAAAATCAATACTCGTGGCTCTTTTGTGGTCATTTGCAGAGCATGGAAAAATATGAGTTACGCAACACGCACGTTCCCGACTGTTGAACCAGGCAATGTTCTTTTTTGTTTCCACTTTCATACCATAAGCAAGTATCCTTTTCATGGTCTATTTATTGCCACTTTTTTTTTTTTTTGCATTTTTGTGCTTTTCTTTTGGTGGTGATTTCACTATTTGAAATGGTCCCTACGTGTAGGGCTGTGTGCTGTTTAGTGCTCCTAAGTGCAAGAAGGCTGTGATGTGCCTTATGGAGAAAATGTGTGTTAAATAAGCTTCAGGCAGGCATGTATAATAGAGCCATGGGCTGTGAGTTCAA
This sequence comes from Equus asinus, assembly GCF_041296235.1. Classification (NCBI taxonomy): domain Eukaryota; kingdom Metazoa; phylum Chordata; class Mammalia; order Perissodactyla; family Equidae; genus Equus; species Equus asinus. Next base: position 37,273,288 of record NC_091793.1, read on the forward strand.
GGTTAATGAGTCTACTATATATTAAATGATGTGTCTTTAAATATAAACACACATTAAACAAGGTTATGTATTGATTGGTTGACAAAAGTATTGTGACCAGAGGCTCGCAGGAATCTATCCCTGTGTTTCCACTAGGAACAATGGCTCAGGATTTGCTAATTCAGTGTTTGCAGCAACTTTGTAGAATGTAACTATTGTGAATAATGAGCATCGCCTGTGTGTACAATAAAAAGTAACTGTTGTACAGGCTTATTCTGGCCATTACTTTCCTTTCCATTCTTTGTTCTCTTTTTCTGTTCGATGAGCTCTTTTCTCTAATGTTTATATTCAAATTTCCTTTTTGGTCTTCCATTTATTGTTACTTTTCAGTACATGAAAAATATTCGATGAATAAGAAGGAGACATTATTTGTATTATTTCTGAACTTACGTGATTGTGTGGTGTTCTTCCTTTAGTCAGTTCTACTGATGGAAGCTGAAGACCAGCTAAACCTCCTTGTGTCAGAGATGGAGCATCCAGGCCACAAGAACCTCGCTCAGTGTTCTGTTGGCGAGCTGGAGATTGTGGTGGAGGCCAGGCTTCAGCTCGCGGCAATTGCCCTGCAGAGACACTGGGCGGCATACAGGTAAGTCTCTTCACGCACAGAATAGAGTTTCTTCCTCACCCTAATTTGTCAGAGGGAAAGGGTGTGAAAGCAAGGAGATCCATTGGGAAGCTATTCTAATAAGGAGAAAGATGTTAGTAGTTCTGACCAGGGTGGTAGCACTGGAGGGAGTGATAAGTAATTGGATGCTGGGTATATTTTGAAGGTAGAGCCATTAGAATTTGCTGATGCATTGGATGTAGAGTTGTGAGAAAAAGAGAGGACTTAAAAGAGAAGTTGTCACTAACCAAAATGGGAAGGACTGTGGAGTGCAGCTCATTTAGGGGAAAGAGCAGGAGTGAAATTTTGGACATGTTTAGATTGAGATGTCCCTTTGATGTACAATTGAAGATGTCGAATATTTTTGGAGTCTTTGGAGTACGGACAGTATTTAGAGCCTTTTTGCTGAATGAGCTTCATAAGGAAATGTGAGTAGATGGAAGAAAGAAAAGGACCAAGGACTGAGCCTGGGCTTGGTACTCTAACTTTACGAGACTGGGGAGTAAATGAGGAACCAGCAAAGGAGATTGAAGAGAAGTAGCCAGTAAATAGAAGAAAATCAAGAGATTATGGAATCCTGAAAGCCAAGTGAAAAAAGTGAATCAAGGAGAATGGAATGATCAACTGCGCCAAAAGCTCCTAATAGATTAAGATGAGGACAGAGAGTTGACCATTGGATTTAGCAATGTGGAGGCCATTGGTAACCTAGACAGAGTAATTTTAGGTGGTGGTGGAGGAAAGAGTGGTTTGATGAGAGAATGGGAAGGGGGAAATTAGAGCCCACGTGTAAAGATGATTCTTTTGAGGAGTTTTGCTGTACAGGAGGGTAGAGATATAGGATGACAGCAGTTGGTAGAAGTAGGGTCAAGACAAGTTTTCTTGAGATGGGAGAGAGAATACATTGTATGCTAGTGAAAATGACCCAGGAGAGAGGGAAAATTTGGTGCTATGATATAATTGGTACATAGTACAGCAGGATCCCAGTTCAGTCTGCTCTGTTTCTCTAACATAGAATAAAATTATCCCTAGTTTGGGATTCCAGAATGGTCTCTGAGGTCAAGGAAACCTGCTGCCTGCCCAAAGTATAGATGGAAAAAGGATAACCCAAGAGAAGTCCGTTCCTCAGATCTACACCCTTAACGATTGTGGGGTCTGAATTAGCACTGCCAATGAAATGCAGAAACCCTGAGAAATTAACCTTAAAACTGGTCCTGACATCATAGAGATGGAGCAGATGCAGAACCAGGACTGGCTCATAGACATTAACCTAGGTGGTGCAGGACTCCCATGGAAAATAACTCCCACTAAAGATACCACACAGTCAAATATCATAAACCAAATGAGGAAACAGCCATAAAAGAGTTAGCAGACGCAATAAATAGCAGTCTTCACAGCCCAAGAAAGAAACCCTTCAAAGATAGGAAGGGTGGAAGAGAATCTGTAAAGCACGGGTGAACAACATAAAAAAGAAACAGTTGAATTTGGAAAAGAACCACATAAAAATCTAGAAATGAAAAATATAGTCACTGAATATAAAGAAGAAATGATCAAATTAAATGAAAAAACAATTGTTCGATCTTTTCCTCTCCTTAACTTTCTCCTTTATACTGAAATTCCGTGCATTCAACGCCGTGCCTTAGTTTCCGAATTTGGAAGGGGAGTTGAATTTCAGGCTGTCGTTCTCTCTAACCAGGAGACACTAATCTGTAGCTTTCGTGAAGGGGAGAGCAGTTCAGCAGAAATCCTGCTTTGCTTTGATTGGAAACATACAATCATCTCATCAGGGTGAGCCTTGACTGACGGCCATTCCATGATTAACCACATCTAAATCTGATTTTATGCTAGAGACAGTGTTGGTTTTTGGAAATTTAAAATTTTTGTGGTTTCCAAGTAGTGATGAAAATTCATAAAGTCTGTTTGGAGCAGTGATTCTCAGTGTGGTCTGCAGCTCTCTAGGGATGTCCCCGAGACACTTTCAGGGGGTCTGTAAGGTCAGAACTATTTGTATAATGAAACTAAGATGTCATTTACCTTCTTCCTGGTTTTGTTATTTGCACTGATGCTTCAAAAGCAACAGTGGTAAAACTCCTGGCATCTCACCATGGATCAAAGAAGGGCCACGAAAGCATGCTAGAGGTCACTACATTCTTCACTGCAGCACACTTGCAATTAAAAAAACAAAAGCCAGTTTCACTTAATGCATTTGATGAAGCAGTAGGATCTGTTACATTTATGTCTTTACTCTTTTTTTTTCCTTGTGAGGAAGATTGGCCCTGAGCTAACATCTGTTGCTAATGTTCCTCCTTTTGCTTGAGGAAGGTTGTCACTGAGCTAACATCTGTGACAATCTTCCTTTGTTTTATGTGGGATGCTGCCACACCATGACTTGATGAGCTGTGCTAGGTTGGTGCCTAGGATTCAGACCTGTGAATCCTGGGCCACTGAAGTGGAGCGTGCGGACTCAACCACTATGCCACTGGGCTGGCTCCTATAAGTCCCTATTTCTTGAATATATTTTTAATGTTCTGTGGGAATATTAAATGAGAAATACACCTAAAACACTTCTGCTACATATCAAAGTCTGGAGGTTGTCTCGAGGAAGAACACGTATATGATTGAACTGAGGGCTGAATGAGCTATTTTTTTCACGGAACACCATTTTTATTTGGAAAAAAACAAAACCAAAACCGAACTAACAAACTATAGTTATTCAGACTTGAGTATTTGACAGGAATTTTATTGAAAATGAGCAAAATGAACATGCCACTTTTAGGCAAAAAACTAATAGTATTTGTTGCCAATGATAAAATCTAAACTTTGTTAGGAAAATTAGAATTTTGGAAAATTTGTATTTGCAACCATGAGCTTGACAGTTTTCTAATGCTTAGATTGTTCTGATGAGATTGGTGATAATATTAACAAGCATCATTTAAAAAAAATTGTCTAATGAAATATTTCAACATTAAGGGGGTTCACATAACTCAGGGGGCTAATATTTTCCAAATGACCAGTGGATGATGTTCCAGAATCCTGGGTAACAAGAGAGACCAATAGGTTTTAATGGAACAGAGTAGGAAAAGTTCATCAGTGTATGATATTTGATTTTCTACATTGCAAGAAACTTTTAAGAAAATATCACTTGTCACATTTTCATGTAGTATCAAAGAAGAAGGGTCAGCCCACCAACCCTGGTTATCTAATAGTAAAGATTCAGAAGTTGGAACGGACTGACAGCTCTAACAAATAAATCAAGGAAGAATATTCACAATTATCTGAAGAGGCCACTAAACTACTCCTCCCATTCCCGACAAGTATCCGCGTGAGGCCTAGCCTTCTTCATACACTTCAACCAAAACAATATGTCCCGACTGAGGGAATGCAGAAGCAGATAGGAAAATCTTCTATTAAGTAGATTTTCTCATAAGCCAGATGTTAAAGAGATTTGCAAAAATGCAAAAACAATGGTGTTCTTCTCATGCCGTTTCAATTTTTTTTGTTTCTTTTGGAAAATATAGTTGTTTTTCATAAAAATACATTATTGACATTAACATGTAATGAATTTGTTTTTGTTTTAAAATGAATTAATAAATATTAAGTTAAAAAATTTCTCAGCTTAAGTTTTAATATGGTAATTAGAGACCCACTGGTTTAGAGTATTGTCGCATATACAGCTGTATTTAGGACTACGGTGGTAGTTGACTGACGGTAAAATAGGCTTATCATAATAATATACCATTTGCCCCATTGAAGTTTGAAAAGAGAAGGAACTGTTACTAGATGATTTCCTCTAGAAAATATATGATTTGAATATATATAAATATAGTTAGAATATATAAATTTAGAGTGTATAAAAATATGGTTAGAATATATTAGAATTTATGTATTTCGTTTTAGAAACTAAAATATATATTTAAAATATTTTTATATATATTTATATTCTCTTTCTCTGTACATATGTGTATAAATATATATACAGAAAATGTACAACTACATAATTTCCTATAGAAGAATATACAACTCTTTTCTCCAAACCGTAACCCAGAGAGCAACCGCAGCCCTAGAAAATATTTGTCATTTACCCTCATTCTTTCCCCAGCTCTCTACACCCTTTTGGTATGGAAGATATGACTGACTTTTTTTTTTAGGGAGGAAGAAGGAAACAAGAAACTAAAAATTACAAAATGGCCACAGAAAGGAGTGTCATAATAGAACTTTAATTTGAAGACCAGATAGACATATGCAAATAACGTGCCAGTATCCTGGAATTGCTCCCGTTTTAAATACAGGAGCCTGGCCCTTGGGACAAAACCCGCAAAAACTTTGATGTTATTGCCTTTTTGCAGCAGAGTTGTCATTTAGGGAAGCCTGCTGTCAGGATGAATGAGTTTTTCCTACGTGAACTTTACCCCCCACGAGCTTCTGTTTGGATGCTGCTGAGAGTGTTGGCCAGTCCCTTTCCCAGATGACGGTTAGCTTGACATTTCCTGATACTTCTAATAAAATTATGTGTCAAGGAAATTGAAAGGCACATTCCCTACGGTGACAGGTAGAGTGAGCCGCACAGATTTTACGAGAACACACTGACCATTTTGTCATGAATGTTAATAAGAAATAAATGAGATCAAAGGTATTCAAACTGTATTTCTACTTCTTTTAGGGCTGCCTCTCTCTTTCAAAATCCTGTCTTTTTTTTTCTTAAATAAGTGTTCCTTTCTGTTCTCCTTTCTATTTAATTTATTGTCGAAATGGGATAACATTTGAGCCTTTTAATTTTGTGTCAGAATGAAACTTCCTTCCTTGGGGATTTTAGACTGCTTAGAGTGGGTAAGCCTCCTACACTGTCTGTCTCTCAAGCAGAGTGGAGAAACTAGAAATTTTGCACTGGCAACTAAGCAGTAGCAGGTGGATTAGGAGAAGCTAGTATGTTTATATTTTACTCACTAAGTTTTGGGATTAGCAAGATTTCAAACCTCATACCTCATTTCTCTTGGCGTCACAATTAGGGCTTCAAAATCAAAAGGGTGGGATGGGCGTTGCTTTCTTCTTCCGAGGTCCTCTAGTAGCCTCCTGTGCTGGCCTCCGAAGCCAGTCAGTAAACAAGGGGCCTTAGAAACGTGTGTGTGTCCTCCAGGAGGAAGCGTGTGGGGAGAGGGAATTCCGTACCTGTACACATACTGAATCAGCGTTACGTTCTTTGTTGTTGTTTTCTTGCTTTGTTTAGTTTTATTTTAAATAAAAATCAGTAAGCGTCTATGATCACAAACAAGACCTTAGAAAATATTCTACAAATATTTAAACCATTTTAATGAGTTAGTAGAATCTTGGGAGTTTAAAATTCAATAATTGCACAAAGGTTTTGATGCTGGTTAACAACTCAGAAAAAAAATCTATTTTATCCCCCCATATCCCCTGGCCTCCTCAGTACACTAGTGATAGTAACAGCTAGCATGCATTGGGTGTGTCTGTTTGCCAAGCACTCCTGTTTGCTCAGCATGCCCCACTCTCACCAGAATGCCAGCTGCTTTGAGGGCAGGGACTGTATCCATAGCCCCTAGATTTGTTCCTGGCCCATAGTAGGTGCTTAATACATATGTTCGAACAAATGAGAGTAAATCTCTCATTTAATCCTTATAATTCCATTTCATGAATTCTGCTAGGTTGAATTTGAGGCAAAAGGTATAACACCAGACAAAGAGGGCCTTCTATGCTGATAAAAGGTGCAGTCGACAATAGCAATATAACAATCATAACTAGGGCACCGAGTAACACTGTGCCAATCTAAACAAAACCACGCTTGGTAGAACTGTGCAAAGACAGCAGCCTTGTTATGGCACAGAGGTTGAGAGTGCAGGCTGGGGGCCAGCTGCCTGAGTTCTGATCCTGGCTCCTCTTCCGAGCTGTGCCACCTTAGGCAAGTCTTTAACATTTCTGTGTCTCCATTTCCTAATCTGTAAAATAGGGATGATAATATTATCTACCTTGTAGGTTTGTGGTGAAGATTAAGGGAATTAATTCACAGAAAGCACTTAACACAACACCTGACAGCTGATAAAGACTCAGTAAATACTAGTTATCATCATTTTTTTAAACAAGGATTGTGGGGGGAAAAAAGAAAAAGTAGGAAGTGAAAAGAGGCTTTAAATATGTAATTAAAAGTTATTAAAAGTTATTAAAATATGTAATTAAAAGTTGAGCATATGAACATACTCTAGAGCCTCTGGAGACTCCATCTTCTTACAAACATCCATGGACACGCATGGACCTCATCATAAACTAGGCCTGAAACCTCAGTAACTGGTGCAAAGAAGGAGGTGTACTGACCATGGTCCAGGGATGCGGGAGGCCTCTGGAATGTGTGTAGGGGGAAGTGATGTGATCTGATTTACATCTTGACGAGAGATCACTGCGGCTGCTGTGTGGAGACTAGGAATGCGGGGACAAGAGCCATGGCGGGGTGGTTGGTCAGCAAGCTCCCACAGTCATCCAGCCTGGAGATGACAGTGGCTTGGATGAAGGCATTAGCAGTGGAGGACATGAGGAGGTGAAGAGCTGCTGCCTGGTATCCATATTTTGAAGGTGAAGAACTGGTTGATTGAACATAGAGTGTGAGCCAAGGGGAAGCAATGGTGATACTGGGCTCTCTGTCAAGGCTAGAGAACAGGGAAGAAGAGCAGGTTTGGTGGAGGAGGTGGAAGCAAGGGGATCTGCTTTGAACCTATTTGAGCAGTTTCCTAGGGCTGCCTTAACAAAGTCCCCCAAACTGGGTGGCTTCAAATGACAGAATTTTCTCTCATAGTTCTGGAGGCTAGCAGTCCAAACTCAAGGGATCAGCAGGGCCGTGCTCTCTCTGACAGCTGTAGGCGAGGGTCCTTCCTTTCCTCTTCTAGCTTCTGGTGTTTGCTGGTAATCTTCGGTGTTTCTTGGCTTGAAGGTGAATCACTCCAGTCGCATGGCTGTCTTCTCCCTGTGTGTCTTCACAGCATCTTCCCTTTGTGCCTATCTGTCTCTCTATCCAAATTTCCCCTTTTTATAGGGACACCAGTGATATTGGATTAGCGTCCACCCTAGTGACCTTATATAACTTGCTTACCTCTGTAAAGACTCTTGCCAAATAAGGTCACACGCTGAGGTACTGAGAGTTAGGACTTCAACGTACCTTTTTTAGCGGGGGGACACAATTCAACCCATAACACCTGTTAAATGTGATTGTCTGTTAACTAGTCAAGTGGAGATATCAAATGGGGAATTAGATAGATGGCTATATGGTCCATTTGGCTTTCACCCAATCTTTCTGAGTTATAAAAAACACTACAATAAGCGTCTTCAGGTATGCAGATTGTTCTGTATTTTGAATTTTGTTTTGGAAAAGATTTTCAAAAGAAGAAGCCTCTTGATATAGTTTATTAAAATATTTTGAAAAAGTGTGACATCAGTTATAAATTTAACATTCTACAGAGGAAGGAGGATGTGATAGTTTGAAGTGCACAAAAATTTACATATGGAGCAACAGGAAGTAAGGAGAATTCCTATCTCCTGGCTTCTATTTTCTTAATTTAGTCCATTTCCCTTCTAGCACTGCTAGACACTGATTAAGCAATAATTTAGCTGAAGAGTTTCCATGTGTATAGTGTTAAGTAACACAGTTCTATAAGCTCAAAAGCTGGAGAACCACATTCTGATGTATACAAAATACATATGTGCTCGTTTTATTAATGAGATTGTCAGTAAATTTTGTTTTAGATCTTGGAAACATTCATTCATTTATTCACTCATCTTCATTTAAAAATGTGTTTTAGCTTCTGTCATGTCCCAGCCACTAGATGCTGGGTTTTAAGAAGGAATAAGACAAATCAGCTGAGACAAATTGTAGAGCAATTTACAAGCAATTAAATAGTGTGATAAGTACAACCCTGTGGTTAAAACCAGGGGGCTATTAGGGCACGTAGAAGGGGCACCCAACAGTTTCGAGGGTGGGTGGGGTGTGGGGAGGTTATGTGGAGGAAGAGACAGGAAATAACCTACAAATGCCACGGTGTAACCTAATAACATTTAAAATATATTCTCTATTTTAGTGCGGCAATGGTATTTTCCACACTTAAACTCCTCCAGGATTCAAAACTTTTTAAAAAGAAGGTAGTCCAAGATGACACAGAGACTTCTGTCTCTCCAGGAGCTTCTGTATGTATGAATTTAATGCTTCTGCTTTCAATACTTATTATGATAACTATGGGCAGGCTAGGAAATTGTCTAGTTAATTATTTGGGTGAAACAAAGGGTAAAGTAGAAAAAGCATTGAGTTCAGGGTAAAAAGATCTGTATTTAAGCCCTGTTGATGCCATTTATTAACTGGTGTACCTTGAGCAAGTCCCTTAAACTTTTTTTTTTAATTATGTAAACTCATTTGTGAACTGATGGAATTGGATGTAATAACCACTAAAGTCCCATGAGAGGTATCATTCTAGTATCCTAGATCTGATTTCACTAGCAAATGAAGTTGTTTCGCAAGCCTTGCTCTTCATTTCCCTTTTGAATTTATTACTTCTTCAGCATTACCAGTATGGCACCTCTTGTGCTGTTTCCCACTTTGAATTTCTCATAGTTAGATTCTTCCACCTTTGAGCTCTCAAATCTATTTGACAACTGGTATCGCACATTCTTTGAAATTTTATTGGACTTTGGTAAGACCAAGTAATTTAATAATATAGGATTGTTTGGGATTAAAATATAAAGTTTCAAATCACATAGAATCCTTGTTCTTATTTTAAGCTTTACTATTAAAATCGCTAATATCTAGTGTCATTACAAAAAGCAAAACTAATTGTCCTAAGTAGAGACTTATTTTGTACTATATTAAAAGCAATAAAAAAGCTAAAAAGCAATCTAATTCTAAAAATTGTTTCAGAGCAGCAGTAGTTTCCAGTTGGGGGCTGTTTTGCCTCCCAGGGGACACTGGCAATGTCTGGAGACATTTTGGTTGTCACAACTAGAGGCGGGTGCTAATGGCATCTAGTGGGGAGAGGTCAGAGATGTTGCTAAATATTCTATAATTAATAGGACAATCCTCCACATCACTTATCGGACCCAAAATGTCAAAGGTTGAGAAACCCTGATTTAGATTAAGCATAACTTGGCTTTTCAATACTAACAGGAATGTAGGCATTGAGAGTTTAAGGGCATTTTTGATATATTTCTAATCTACACACTAGACTCCTCGAGTACCTGGTGTGCCCGTTCTAATCACCATCCTGCCTTGGGCCCTCCGTTCACTTCTAACTCTGTTCCCAGGCACAGCTCACATTGCTCTCCTGCGCTTCACCTGTCTGTCACATTCCAGCCGCCTTCAGATCCGTGTAGCCGCTGCTTGATAGCAGGTGTTGCTGGTTGGTTGGAGATGATGAGCTGTCAGAGATGCATAGCAGGAAATTCCTAGAGCAAATGGCTGTTGTCCTAGATGATATTAAAGTTGCAAGGTGTCTAAGATTGATTCCCCTCCGGAATAACTTCCCTTTGCACCTCCCTCCCAGTGGCTCTGAACATTGGCCACCCTTTGTAAAGTGTAATGATGAGGATGGTGAATCAGTTACAATGTATGTTTGCGATTAGAACAGCGAACAACAGTATAACAGTGGATTAGCGCTGTGGGCTCTAAATTCAGAAAGACATAGGTTTGAATCCCACCTCTGCCAAAATAGGATGGAGTTTAAGCAAATAGTTCACCTTTCTACGTCTCAGTTCTCCCATCTGTAAAACAGAAATAATAATAGCCCCTTTTGGACTTGTCAGGAGGATTCAATGAGATAATGTATATAGAGCCTGTAGTCCAGTGCCTGGCACAGAATGAACCCTCAATAAATACTTGCCAGTATTATTATTTTTCAACCTTTAAAATGATGTTTACAAAATTTTTGAAGACATGGAAACTGCTGATAATATGATTTGCAATGAAAAATTCAGACTGCAGAACTGTTTTTCAACAATAGGTATAGAAAAAAAAGAAAAGCTGAAAAGCAGTATACCAAAATGTTAACAGAGGATTGCACGATTATTGGTGATTTTATTTCTTTTTTTGGTGTCTGTTTTTTATATTTTGTAGAATATGCAAGAATATTTTGTAAAATTAAAAAATTTAATACTATTAGACAGTATCAGATGCTTCTCTTAACTTGCATTATATTTAGCGTCTGGCTAGAACTTTGACATTATGAAATGGGAAGATAACCATCATTTTAATGTTGTTTAGGCCACTGAAAATAAAGATGATAATGAGTTTTTAGATCCTATTTCCCTAAATTCTCGAGAATATTTCAACATTCATCTGTGGTTGAGGTGCCGCTTAGCATTGGTGACTGCATTTGTTGCACAGATTCGTGGCGTTGGAATCGTGAAAGGTACAAATATCCTATTCTCTTAACCAGTGTTTTCACAAAAATTAATTTTATTTAGGCAATGGAGGTTTTATTGTGATATATTTTATTATAACATTAACATTTTATAACTTTCTAGCTTGATCTGTTTCCAGAATTAAAAATTCATGTTATTAAGTAGAATAATCATTTTCAGGACCAGCCTTGGTGGCCTAGCGGTTAAATTCAGTGCGCTGCACTTTGGCAGCCTGGATTTGGTTCCCAGGCACAGACCTACACTGTTTTGTTAGCGGCCATCCTGTGCTGGTGGCCCACGTACTGAAAAACAGAGGAAGATTGGCACAGATGTTAGCTCAGAGTGAATCTTCCTCAGCAAAAGAACAAAAAAGAGAATAACCATTTTCCACAGTCCCTTGTATCACTGAGAAGGACATATATGTTAACAATGTATGCAAAACAGGCAAGGAGATTTCAAAATACCAATATGCAGGTCTTCTTGTCACTTAGGAAGGCAGTATGGTGTAGAGGTCCAGAGCACAGATTCTGAAGCCACCCCACTTGGTGGCTCTCACCACCACTTCCTTGCTAAACGATCTTGGCCAAGTCTGTTAATCCCCCTATGCCTCAATTACCTCCTCTGTGAGATGGAGATAATTGTACCTACTGCGTTGGACTGTTGTCAGAATGAAATGTGCTCAATTTATAAAATTCTTAGATCACAGTCTGGTGTGTATAAATGTTAGCTCTTACAATGATTGATAATTGTCCATTTGTAAACCTAGCTATCCACCTATCTCTGTCCATCTCCCAAATTAAACTATTTTATGTAATATCATTATTACTGTCACAGCATTGAATTATCCCTAAGTTCTTCCCCCAGATTACAACATATTTGTTTTAAATGTTTTGTGGAGAGTCTATTTGTTTTCCATCATTATGTCTTCCTTTCTCCTATAATATATAATATTCCTGTGATGAACACTGGCGATATTATGCATATATAATTTCTTACTCTCTCAGTGCATTTTAAGTAACTGCATTTGTTTGTTGTAGAAAATGATATGACTGATTATGTGAGCCTCATCAACGAAGTGTGTGTGGAGGCTGAAAATGCAGGCGACAGGGAGCTACAGGCTGAATTCTTGATGCAAGCGGTAATCATTGGCCTACAAGAAAAGCATTTAAAGGCAGACATCATAGGAAACCTGCAGGTAGGAAGGAAATCTCATTCCCATTGCTATTTACCGAAGGATTCCAGTTAGAGCAAAAGGAGAGAGCTTTAAATTCCATTAGGTACCAAATGCCTGACTGTCAATATGACCAGCTCTTGTTTCAGGGAATTGCAAATGGTACTATCAAAAGGAATAATTTTATTTTAATAGGAAATAATACATTTACTTGGAGGAAGCGAGTTTATTTCTCCTCGATCTTATTTAACCCTGGTGAAAAGTATGCTTTTGCTGGATGATTTAACAAAAGCTGAGAAATTCAAGGAAAGTCCTTCGTCAAAAACAGACAAATTAAATTTGTTGACTCAGTCGCACAACATTCTTATTGAACAGGTGAGAGTGCTTTTGTGTCCACAAGACTTTCTTTTTCTTATTCTGGACCACATTAACTAATTACTATTATGGTTTTTTATTATTATTATTTTTTATTTTACAGATGCTAACTTTTGGAGAAAAAATTGAATTTCCTTTATCAAACACTGATTACCCAAGTCCATTACAGCCTTTGAAAAATATCTATCTTCCTCATGTCATGGTATTGGCCAAAACAAAAATGAGAATTGGTAAGAACTTAAACATGCATTACACTCAAGTCACTGATGAAAAATCTTATCTATCATATGAGTGCATTTATATGGGGTAAAATTTATGAATACCCAGGCTCCATTTATTTAACAAATAGTTTTTGATTGCCTCCCATGTACCAAACTCTGTGTGAGGTCCTGGGAAGTTATTGAGATTAAACTAGATCTGGTCCCCACTATGTCTATAGTGTGGGAGAGAAAAATAAACAATAACCATATGTAGGAGTGCATATTGTATCATATGTCATATCATATTCTCAATATTGTATAAAGTGTGTATTTGATAGAACTACTAGAGAGGAAATCAGCAAAGATATGAGAAGCTTATATATAATAATAACTTATGTGTATAATGATCAATTGTGATCAGTGTTATGAAAGATGTAGGTAAGATCTGCTGATAAAGAATAACAAAGGGAGGGATGCCTTTTTAAGTAGAGTGACTGGGGAAGGCCTCTCTGGGGAGATGGTATTTAACCCTAGATCTTAGATGTGAGTGAATAATTATGCATAGTGGAGGCAGAAGGAGCAGTGAGTTGTAGCCTCTGAGGTCTGGACGAGCTTGACATGGTTCTGGAAATGCAAGGAGATCAGTGCAGCCAGAGCAGAGTGGGCTAGGGGCAGCCTAATGGGAGGAGCCGAGCCAGGGACAGTTTATGTTTCAAAAAATTACCCTGGCTGCTGGGTGAAGAAGAGATTGGAGGGTAGACTGGGGCCAACCCAGAGCGGCCCTGACTGGGGCAGGTGGACCAGTAAGCAGGAAGCTTACAGCTCCTCAGAAACCAAGGAGGGGCTCCCACACATTGTCTCAAGCTTTCTCCAGGACACTGCCTCTGAGTTTTGATCCAGGGCTGCCTGCTTCTGGCTCCCAGGGCAGAGAATCTTGTACCAGCTCTCTCTGTTCTAACCTGGATGAACCATGCCTTTTTATTTTCTGTATTTCTGATGCTTTGTCATCAGGGGACTTGCTGACCAGGGAGGGACTTCCCCTCCCAGGGTTAGCCCATTCCTAGAGATTAGCAAAGCACTGTCCTGTGAGCATACCTTTCGTATGCAAGCTAACCCTTCCTGAGCCCACACCCCGAACCTGTATCAGGCTCCTTTATTGTCCTGTGCTGGGCTCTTACACTCTGGGCCAGGATTTCAATGTCCTCATCACCCCAGGAACAGATATCAGACTACTATCCGAGCCCACTGAAATTATTCAACTAGCCAATCCTAAACCTGCTTATCCTGCTTACTCTACCCCACCCACACTTTCCTACAAAGATCACCATAAAAGTTCTTGCCCACATTTTTCCTCTTGCTCCCTCTACCTCCAGACCAACCCTGGTGCTTCGCTTTGTGGCCCTGCATGGGAGATGTGCCCCCTCCTCTTGGGAACTGTAACAAACTATCTTTTCAATGGCAATCATCTCCTGACCTGTTGACCTCACCATACCTGAGTAATAATAAAACCTACATTTTCTTTATAAATATATAATTTATAAAATTTATAAAATATTAAAAAATATATAACTTATAAAATATTAAAAAATATATAATTTATAAATATATAATTTATAAAACATTACCCCTCACCACCTGGGACCCATCTGCCTCCTGTACCAGCAGCTGCTCAGCTCAGGAGAGGCTGATGGTCAGACTAGGATGGGGAGCAGGGTATAGCAAAGATGTGCTCAAGCCATCATCTGTCCAGAATCTTCTCTCTTATTTCCCTTCTGCTCCCCCCCATGATTATTATTAATCATTATTGTTATAGGATTATCATCATCATCATCATCATCAGGTATGAATTTTGTCACTTTAGGTAAATCACTTCACCTCCATATTACTGAGTTTCTTCCTTTATTAAATCAGGCTGGCCTAGCTGACCTCTAGGATTCCTTCCAGCAACCTGATCCCATGAGAGCTACTTTCCTGCATTTTTAGTCCACACTTTGTTATATTATCTGTATGTTTGATTTCTACAGGAGCTTAGAGTGCAGATTTTGTTAAACTGTACAGATTGTGTTAGACCCAGTGTGTTCTCTGCATTCCTGTCGCACTAGTCTCGAAGATGTGTCACCACTCAGTGGCAATACTGCTGCTGTTTTTTAGACTCACTTGAAGTGGAACAGCTTGCTTTCTGTTATATTATATTAAATACAGACTTAACAAACAAAACCAAAAGCAGCTTTTCTGTCAAAACAATGTCAGTTTCACAACTTCTTTTTCACAGAGTGGATGTTTCTTGGAGAAAGGAGCACTTCAATATTATGAAGCGTAAGATCATCTGACTTGATGCTTTCTCAACAGTTTTCCTTTATAGTGATAGTGTAGATTCCACTGCAAGAATAGAGCCGTTTAAAAACGTTTTTTTTTTCTTTGTGAAAGCCTCTGACGGAAAAAGGTGTTTTGAGAATATTTTTATAAAACAAAAAATGAGTATCATGGTTATTTAAGATTATTTTTCCCATTAATCACTAAACCTTGAGTTTCCTTATTAGATGGAAAAGTAGATTACTGATTTATTGTAGGCGTGAAGGAAGTTGTAAGAATGATGCCGAGGAGTGGGGATGTAATAGGGAGCCAGTTACCATCTCTGCCTTCAAAGAGCCTATTATCCTGTTAGGGAGAGAGAGAAAACAGTCAACAATTCTTTTTCTAATTTTAACAAAAATCTAGGGGGCCTGGCCCCATGGCCTGCTGGTTAGGTTCAGCATGCTGCACTTTGGCAGCACAGATTCATGGGTTCGGATCCCAGGCACAGATCTACACCACTTGTCAGCCATGCTGTGGCAGCGACCTACATATAAAGTAGAGGAAGATTGGCACAGATGTTAGCTAAGGGCTAATCTTCTTCAGCAAAAAACAAACAAAAAAAAGATCTAGAAGGCAATTCAAGTACTATTATTATATATTAGTACTATATTACATAGCACTATATTATACATGGAATATATATAGTATATATAGTACATATATATATATAAGTGCCTCAAGGACTTGAAGATACTTGATATTTGTGTCTTATAAGAACGAACAGCTACAGTGTAATTTGAAACAGTAAGCAAAACATATAAAAATGGGAGCTGTATTGAAATATGAGGTTGTATTGGGTAAACGGTATAAGCATATCCTTCTCGCCTGGGATCTAATTACAACTGGTAATTGTTGGGGTTAAAAGCATGGACTCTGGAGTGAGAATTCTGGTCCAGTTCCCTTGAGTGAGTCATTTCACTTCTCTGTGTTTCAATTTCCTCTCCCATAAAATGTGGATAAGAGCAGCACCAGTCTTACTGGCTTGTGGTAGAATGAAGCAATTGGAATGTATATGTGTTTAGAAGGGCGCCTAGCTTATTCTGAGAGCTTTGTGGGTGTTAGATATTCTCATTATTCCATGCCTGGCCTCCTTACGCTCCTGGGAGCCAGGCCTAGTTTCTTCATCTTCATATTCTTAGCAGTGTGCTACCATCTTGCCTCATCCAGAGAAAAGGCTCCGAAACGTCTCCCTGGATGAGAGACAGAGAGAGACAATTTCTCCACCATCTTGCCATTCATACAGCACATTCCTGAACTAAAACTTTATAAAAAGTCCTAGGTTTCTTGAAAACTCTTGGAATTGAAATGTTTCAGAACCCAAAGAAACCTCAGATATTTTCGGGTTCTGCTGCCTCATTTTTCAGAGGAAGACACTCAGGGCCCAGAGCCTGTGGGGACTGGTTCAAAGGCTCAAACATCGTAGTAACGCCCATGACTGGCTTGGACCCAGCCCTTCAGCTGGAGCCCAGCCGCCGATTGCATCATTCTGCAATCCTACACTGCCTTTCTGTTTGCATTCCTCTCCTGTGCATGTTAAACCAGCCTCTCAAGATAGTATGTCCCCCAGTTGCCTCCTGCTCTTTATACCAACATATTTCTTCTTTAAAATTACCAAAAGACAAGCGATCTTGAGCTGCCCGGCTTGACAGCACATTCTCTGGGATGGCTTCCCTGACTTTTCCCAGGTCTGGGCCTGCGCTCCTGGAACCCGCTCCCCCAGCGCCCTGTGCTTTCCCTGCCACGCAATCGACCGCACAGTATTTTGATTGCCTGTCTGGCTATTCTCATTCCCCATTAGACTCTTAAGTTCCACAATCTCTCTCTTAAGGGGCATTGCAGTGTCATAGTTTGGGGTGCAGGCCCTGAAGGTAGGCTGTTTAGGATCAAATCATGGCCCTGCTTTCTAGTCACATGACTTTGGGTGAGTTACTTAAATGTCACTGTGCCACTGCGTTCTTCTCTGTAAAATCAGTGTAACAATGGTGTCCCCTCAGATTTGGGAGGATTACATGAGATAATGCGTAAGTACTCGGGATGGTGCCTGGCGTGTAGGAAGCACTTAATAAACCTTAGCTCTTATTTTTCTCTTTTCTCATTTTTATCCAGTGCCTAAGCACTCAGAAAATATTTGTTGAATAAATGTCTGTCTGTCTGTCTGTCTGTCTTTGAGGCCACACAGATTAAATCTAATGCCTCTTCAACAACACAACAGTCCTTCACTATGTAAATGATAATGGGACCACACAAGAAGTGTAGCATGTGGCCCTTGTCCATAATGGGTTTGCCATCTAGTTGGAATGATAAAATATGCATAGCAAGCAACCACTGTAGAGTTGAATAGAAACAAAATTACTGCCTATTAATATATGCAGGTTTTATTGGGAACAGCATAAAACTTCATAAAACTTCCAGATGTTTCCCTACTAACAATCTCATCTTAGGAACATGGAAGTTATTTTGTACAGCATCATGAAATTTTAGAAATGAAAGAGACTTGAGAGATTATCCTTCGTTTTACCAATGAGAAAATGTGGAAGTTTATCAAAGATAAAGTTTCAAAGGGCAG
Organism: Equus asinus; assembly: GCF_041296235.1. Taxonomy (NCBI): domain Eukaryota; kingdom Metazoa; phylum Chordata; class Mammalia; order Perissodactyla; family Equidae; genus Equus; species Equus asinus. The sequence goes on from NC_091793.1 coordinate 37,290,978, forward strand.
TTATAATAGTTCCTTGAAATATTTGGGTATGGAGTTTCTTTAAAACATGTTTTAGATGCTAAAATCTAAAGACCGCCAGCATTCTTAATAGATGCCTTACTGTGAGAGAAGTCTGGTAACTTGGAGGCCTGGTGTCAACCTTGTATATTCAACTGTCTTTCTTTAGGACATACAGTGGCCAAGCAAGTATATTATACCGGTAAAAGGAAAGATCCCTTAAAATGGTTACCTGCTCTTCATCTTTTTGAAATAGCGTTGAAACTCTGTAAGATATCAGCAACAGAAGAACCTGAGGTGGAAGCTGAAATACTTTTTCAGAAAGGTAAGGTGTATTTGGGGTGAGAACCGTGATAAAATTTGTGGAATTTTTTTCCTATTAACAATAGATTTCATGACAATCTGGTCACGGATTATTAAAAATACAGGTTTTACAAAGGGCTTGGTCATGACAAAAGCATTGGTACCTCTGCCAAGCTCAGTCTTAGATAAAGAGAAACCTGTATATTTTAAGTTTATAGGTAAAAAGAAAAAAAGTACTATTTCTTAGTTTCTTTTATAATTACAGTGACCCTCCTCCTGACATAGTTTCTCGTTTGACTCAAAAATGTCAGCATCAGACATTTAACTATAAATAATTTTACTTAAATAATGCTTGGAAGATATTTTATCTGCATGATTTCATTATTTAAAAGCGTTTTAGTTGATTTCGATAAGAGACACATACCCATTTAAATTAAATAGCTAAAGCATATCTCTATTTATAACATATATATAACACATATTTGCATAATACATTCATATAATATTATGGTGGCCGTTTTAGCCATGAGTAAAATGACGATGATTGCTATCATTTATTGAGCATCTACTAGATGCTAGGCTCTGTAGTCAGTGTTTTACATCTCAGCTTGCTAAATCTTACAGCAGCTCTGTGAAGTAGGCATGACCAATACTGGTTGATAGGTAAGGAAATGAGGTGCGGTCTGGTTAAGCAACTTTCCAAAAGTCAGCAGCTACTAAATGATAGTACCCAGATGGGATCTTAACACTGGGTGGCTCTGTGCCCTGTCCACGTGCTGCTTGAAAACTGTGAATCTTTTTTATAGTGATTGTAAGATTTCCCTTTCTTGCCCTCTTTGCTACAGAGGTGCAATTCCAGCGCCTACATTTGAAGGCTGCTGCTCGCCTTGAGGGCTGGGAACTGTGTGAAAACTGGAGCGTTTGCATCATCCATGGTGGTTTTCAAGCATTTGCTGACATTTTAAGATTTGTTTTTAGCAGAGATGTTTTCTATGATGGATGTGGGAAAAGGGAACGAGTGTTACAGGAGCAAGGGGAAGCACAAGATAAGGAAATGGAGAGAAAAGTAAGATGCTAAGAACAGTTGTGTCTGCAAAGTCAAAGGAGACTGACTCAGTGTTGCTAACTAAAGGCAGGGGCAGCCTTGAGACTCCTGGGGAACAAAAGATCTTTCCCCCTTGGCTTACCTTCCAGCAAGAAACAACAGATGGACACAAAGGACAGCATATCCAGTTTTCTGAATTTCTAGCATGAAATGTTTGTTCTGAAGTTCTAAATGATAGAAAAAGGGAAAACCATCTTTGTATATCTTTTTCTTCTTTCAGGCAAAATAGAACGTCAAATATTGATGGAAGAGAAATCCACAGGTTCACAACTTGACAGTTTGTTTGAAGCTATACTACTAAGCTTGAGACATGATCAAAATGCAGGGTAAAAAAAATATCTTTTCATTATTGTAATAATGTGTGTTTTGGTTTGAGCTCCCTGTTCTGGTAGTAGGTTGAATATTCCAGGCAGGAATGATTGGAGACCCTCTTCCCATGGCAGGGCTAGTTCACTGGACTCTGTTGTCCGACAGGCTTACTGACTTCCAGGAGCTTGTAGCTCCTGGCTCTGATGCAAGGGCCCATTTGCATGATGGTTGATGATGGCAATTACCATGATGGCCTGCGGGCCTGTGAATTGCTTCTAGTCTGTGTTCGGATTGATCTCCTGTCAGTCCCAGAATTACAGGGGCCTCCCCTGAATGTGAAATTGTATCTAGAAGGGATTTATGTGGATATTCACTCTGGTCAGTAGTACCAGGGCTGGCCAACTTAATTCTGTATAAAAATCACTTAAGACCGAGAGTAAGTCGCCATTATTACGACTGCACTGATCTAAAAGGCCCCACCTGACAGGTCTGATTGTGAATACCAGACCTAACCCATACAAAATCACTGCTTTCTGCATAACTCTATGTGTCTTTTTCCATTTTAATTAGCGTGGGAGGGTAAATTGGTTTTCAAGGCTTGGTTTTCAAGGCAGGTTCCTCCAGTCCTGATCCTCACTTCTTTACTGCCTTGTGTGCTGGAATATTCCAGAACGGTCTTGCTGCTGGGCTTCATAGCAGTCATGGCATGGAGTGTTGCCAGCACAGGACAAGGTGGAATGCTCAGCTCTCTTCAAGAGCTTCCAATTTCGATAGGGAAGAAGATGCTAGTGTTTATGCCAAAGGTGCTGTGAAAAGAGGGTATGAGTTTGGGAAACATGCTGGTTTTGCCTATTTTTTACCTTTCATTAACTCAAAGATTGTTGGCAAATGATGCAAAAATGGTTATGACTGATGAAGCTATTTGATAAGTACAATTCTGTATCATTCCAGGTTGATAAGAGACTCCTACCTAGAAATGGCCCTATTGTTTTTACATGAAAGGAAGCCAAACAGAAAATTTCCAGCATCACCATTAATAAAAAAGGTAATAAACTCTTAGATATTTTTAGTTAATTGTCTTTGAGCTTGCTGTTTTGGTAACACTGAGCTATTGAAATAATGAGACTGATTTTCCTATGTGACTTGGAGAAATTGATTCATTACTTTATAGTCACACGCATATTCAGATACCTCTTTGGATGTTTTCTGTAAGGCTCTGGAAATGCATTTCCTGTAGAAAATGTTATCCATGAAATGTAGGTGTACACAAATACTCTGAGTCATTAGTATTGATCAGGAAATTTCAGGAAATGACATATTACTGAAGCAGATGGACAAGTAAGATTTTCATTACTGACATAGCCTACAAACAGAGCAAGTCATTCATTCCTGCATCACATATCCATTGAGCACCTACTATGACCCAGAGAATGTTCTGGAAGGGGATTAAGCAGTGTCCCCGACAAAAACTCAGTCCTTGTTCTCATGGAGCTTACCTTTCAGTAGAGGAGACAGACAATAAACCAGTAAAGGAAGAAAGCAAGAGGAAGAAAGGTGGGAGAGGGTGAGGGAGGAAGAGAAGTGAAGGAAGGGGAGATGATGTAGGTAGTGGGATTTAGGGCTGGGAAATAACTTAGGTTGGTGGGATAGTGAATGACTGTGGGGGGAAGTGGTGATAGTCAAGGAAGGATTTGATGGCTGAGGAGGCAGCCATGGAGGAGTTGCAGAGGCACACCCTATCTAGAGTAGTGCTTGCCAGCTGAGGTCCAGAAGCATCTGCAGGGGTCTTGTGAAAATGCAGATTCTGATTCAGTAAGTTGGGGATGGGGTCTGAGGTTTGGTGTTTCTGAGGAGCTCCCAGGTAAAGCTGTTGTTGCTAGTCTGTGGACCGCACTTGAGTACCGAGGGTCCAGACTGAGGAAGACCCTAGGGGCAGGAATTTGGGTGGGCTGGAGGTATATGAGCCTAGTAACTTTTGGTTTTTATTTTTTAAATTTCAATAGGCTTTTTATATTTCATCCTAATTAAATAATCCTTTGACCTACCAAGAGATATTTTCAGACAATTTTGGTGTCAAATCTCTAGTTTTTCAGACAGCATAACCATGATTTTAAACCATTAGGCAAATAGGCTTTCAGTCAGCTAACTATTAATATGGTAACTGGCTAAGGTGGATAACAGCTTTTTTTTTTCATCAAAGTGATTACACAGAAAACTTACTTTTTGTTGTGTGATAAACATGTTTATTTCTAGTAAGAGAAAACAAAAATCTTCGTTTCCATAGCGAGTAGCAATGCAAATGAATAAGATGCTAGGATAATAATATACTACTTTTTTGGCCTCTTCTAGAGAGGTGTTTGTAATTAAGAGCTTGAACAAGTTAGGATTTGAAAGAACAGAATAGTATAATTCCATACAATATGATCATTATTTTCTGTATATCTTGACAGTGTAAATGTTTTAACAAATCATACAATTACTAGACATACAGAAAACAGCCAAAAACAAGCAAAATTTCATGCACATTCACATCATTGGAATATAACATTTGAAGTTTGTCCTAATAAAAACAATGCTTTATAAACCCTTAAAGGAAAACACTATTGTTTTATTTTTATGCAGTCCATATAGCAGAGTGATGACAGCCCTGGTTTGGGTTTGAATGCTAGTGCACTGGGGCCTTTCTAAGCCTAGTTTTCTCATCTGTGAAATGGAGATGATGAGACTTACCTCTTAGAGTGGCTAGGAGAATTAAACAAGGTTCTGGGCTTGGTACATAATATTCCAAAAAAAGGGGGAGGGACTATTCTCTATCATTATTTAACTTCAGCTAAACGTCTACATTCTGTCTTTCTAAAGTATTTTGTATCCAGTAGGTATTCAATAATTATTTGTTAGTTAAATTGAATCAACTATTTCTTGAACATTCATTCATTAACCAAACACTTAATGTGTGCTTAATGTATGCCAGGCACATTGCTCTCTTACCCTAAGGAGCCAGAGGAGTGAGGGAGAGAAATAATTGTATCAAAATGCAATGAGGACTCTAATCAAGGTGTTGTCAAGGTTGGGAGATGGAGCAAAGTAGGGACTAACTCTGCTTTGAGGGAATGCTGGAAAAAGCTTCACAGATGAGATGAATTTGAAGATGAGTAGAAGTTTTCCAAGTAGTTAAGTGGGTGAAACATAGTCCAAAGAGAGAGATTGGCAAGCACACATTTGAAAAATATAATTATTGAGGTCTAATTTACATCCATGAAGTTATCTGTTTTAAGAGTGCAATTCACAGACGTTCAGTAACTTTACAGAGTTGTGCAACTATCACCGCCATCCAGTTTGAGGATATTTCCATCATCCCAAAAGATCCTCCTACCCATTTGTAGTCTTTCTCATTTCCATTCCCAGCCCCAGGCAACCACTAATCTGTTTTCCATCTCTATAGATTTGCCTTTTGTGGATTTTTCCTCTAAATGGAATCATGCAATATGTAGTCTTTTGTGCCTGTTTCTTTCGCTTAGCATTGTGTTCTTGAGGTTCATGCATGTTGTAGCATGTTACAGTAGTTTGTTCCTTTCTGTTGCTGAATAGTATTTCCTTATATGGATATACCACACTTTCTTTATCCATTCAACAGTTGATGGGCATATGTATTGTTTCCACTTTTTGGCTATTATGATTAATACTGCTTTGAATATTCATCTATAGCTTTTTATGTGGACATGTACTTTCACTTCTCTTGGATGTACAGCTAAGAATGGAATTTCTGGATCATATGTCAACTCTATGTTTAGACTTTTTTTTAAAAATCTTTTTAAAAAAATTTTATTTTTCCTTTTTCTCCCAAAGCCCCATAGAACATAGTTGTGTGTTTTCAGTTGTGGGTCCTTCTAGTTGTGGCATGTGGGATGCCGCCTCAGCATGGCTTGATGAGCGGTGCCATGTCCGTGCCCAGGATTCACACTGGCAAAACCCTGGCCCAACAAAGCAGAGTGCACAAACTTAACCACTCGGCCACGGGGCTGGCCCCATATGTTTAGACTTTTAATGATCTGTCAGATTGATTTTCAAATTGGTTGTACTGTTTTGTATTCCCACCAACAGTGTATGAGGGTTCCAAATTCTCCATGTTTGCTAATAGTTATTTTCTATCTTTTTTTTTTGATGAGGAAGATTGGCCCTGAGCTAACATCTGTGCCAATCGTCCTCCATTTTGTGTGTGGGATGCTGCCACAACATGGCTTGATGAGTGGTGTAGAGGTCCACGTTTGGGATCCGAATCTGTGAGCCCCAGGCCACTGAAGCAGAGTGCGTACACCTAGCCACTACACTGCTGGGCTGAGCCCTATTATCTGTCTTTTTTATGTGGCCATCCTAGTGGGTATGAAGTGGTATTTCATTGTGGTTTTGATTTGCATTTCCTTGATGGGAGACGATGTTGAGATCTTTTCATGTGCTTATTGGCCATTGTGTATTGTATGTTTTCTTTGGGGAAATATCTGCTCAGATCCTTTACCCATAACTTAAATTGAGTTATTTGTCTTTCATCATTGAGTTATAAGAATTTTTTAATATATCTTCTAAATACAAGTCCCTTCTCAGATATGTGTTTTGCAGATATTTTCTCCAGTTTGTGGCTTGTCTTTCATGTTGTTAGCGGTGTCTTTGGAGACAAAAAAGTTTTTAATTTTAATGAAGTCCGTTTAGTCATTTTTTCTTTTATATATTGTGCTTTTGGTGGCATATCTAAGAACTCTTTGCCTAACCCTAGACATTGAAGATTTTATCTTATGTGTTCTAGAAGTTTTATAATTTTAGTTTTTGTGTTTAAGTCTATGATCCATTTTGAATTAATATTTATGTAGCAGTGAGGTAAAGATCTGAATTCATCTTTTTTTTTAAAGTTTAGTTTTTTTAATGAGTTAATGATATGTTACAAACTTGTAAAATTTCAGTTGTACATTACTGATTGTCAGTCGTGTTGCAGGTGCACCACTCCACCCCCTGTGCCCACCCCCCACCCCACCTCTCCCCTGGTAGCCACCAATCTGTTCTCTCTGTCTACATGTTTAAATTCCTCATATGAGTGGAGTCATACAGAGATTGTCCTTCTCTAACTCGCTTATTTCACTTAGCATAATTCCCTCAAGGTCCATCCATGTTATTGCAAATGTAATGCTTTTGTTCTGTTTTACAGCTGAGTAGTATTCCATTGTATATGTATGCCACATCTTCTTTATCCATTCATCTGTTGACGGGCACTTAGGTTGCTTCCATGTCTTGGCTATTGTAAATAATGCTGCACTAAACATTGGGGTGCATAGGACTTTAGGAATTGCTGACTGCAAGCTCTTTGGATAGATACCCAGTAGTGGAATAGCTGGATCGTATGGTAGTTCTATTTTTAATTTTTTGAGGAATCTCCATACTGTTTTCCATAGTGGCTGCACCAGTTTGCATTCCCACCAGCATTGTATGAGAGTTACTTTTTCTCCACAACCTCTCCAACATTTGTTACTATTAGTTTTAGATATTTTTGTCATTCTAACGGGTGTAAGGTGATATCTTAGTGTAGTTTTGATTTGCATTTCCCTGATGATCAGAGATGATGAACATCTTTTCATGTGCCTATTGGCCATCCGTACATCTTCTTTGGAGAAATGTCTCTTCACGTCTCCAGCTCATTTTTTGATCAGGTTGTTTGATTTTTTTGTTGTTGAGTTGTGTGAGTTCTTTATATATTATGGAGATTAAGCCTTTCTTAGATATATGACTTGCAAATATTTTTTCCCAGTTAGTGGGTTGTTTTTTTGTTTCAATCCTGTTTTCATTTGCCTTGAAGAAACTCTTTAGTCTGATGAAGTCCCATTTGTTTATTCTTTGTATTGTTTCCCTTGTCTGAGAAGACATGGTGTCTGAAAAGATCCTTTTAATACTGATGTCAAAGAGTGTACTGCCTACGTTTTCTTCTAGAAGCCTTATGGTTTCAAGTCTCACCTTTAGGTCTTTGATCCATTTTGAGTTTATTTTGGTGAATGGTGAGAAAGAATGGTCAATTTTCATTCTTTTACATGTGGCTTTCCAGTTTTCCCAGCACCATTTGTTGAAAAGACTTTCTTTTCTCCATTGTATGACCTCAGCTCCTTTGTCGAAGATTAGCTGTCCATTGATGTGTGGTTTTATTTCTGGGCTTTCAATTCTGTTCCATTGATCTGTGCACCTGTTTTTGTACCAGTACCATGCTGTTTTGATTACTGTAGCTTTGTAGTATGTTTTGAAGTCAGGGATTGTGATGCCTCCCATTTTGTTCTTTTTTCTCAGGATTGCTTTAGCAATTCAGGGTCTTTTGTTGCCCCATATGAATTTTGGGATTCTTTGTTCTAATTCTGTAAAGAATGCCATTGGGATAGCGTTGAATCTGTAGGTTGCTTTAGGTAGAATGGACATTTTAACTATGTTTATTCTTCCAATCCATGTACATGGAATGTCTTTCCATCTCCTTATGTCATCATCCAATTCTCTCAGAAAGGCCTTGTAATTTTCATTGTATAGATCCTTCACTTCCTTAGTTAAATTTATCCCGAGCTATTTTATTCTTTTTGTTGTGATTGTGAATGGTATTATGTTCTTGAGTTCTTTTTCTGTTAGCTCCTTATTAGAATATAGAAATGCTACTGATTTATGCAAATTGATTTTATACCCTGCAACTTTGCTGTAGTTGTTGATTACTTCTAAGAGTTTTCCAATGGATTCTTTGGGGTTTTCTATATATAAGATCATGTCATCTGCAAACAGCGAGAGTTTCACTTCTTCCCTCCCTATTTGGATTCCTTTTATTCATTTTTCTTGTCTAATTGCTCTGGCCAGGACCTCCAGTACTATCTTAAATAAGAGTGGTGATAGGGGGCATCCTTGTCTCATTCCTGTTTTCAGGGGGATGGCGCTCAGTTTTTGCCCATTGAGTATGATGTTGGCTGTGGGTTTGTCATATATGGCTTTTATTATGTTGAGGTAGTTCCCTTCTATGCCCATTTTCTTCAGAGTTTTTATCATAAATCCCTGTTGGATCTTGTCCAATGCTTTCTCTGCATCTATTGAGATGATCATGTGGTTTTTATTCCTCAGTTTGTTGATGTGGTGTATCACGTTGGTTGATTTGCAGATGTTGAACCATCCCTGTGTCCCTGGTATGAATCCCACTTGATCATGATGTATGATCCTTTTGATGAGTTGCTGAATTCTGGTTGCCAAAATTTTGTTTAGAATTTTTGCATCTATGTTCATCAGTGATATTGGCCTGTAGTTCTCTTTTTTCATGGTGTCCTTGTCAGGGTTTGGTATCAGCATGATGTTGGCTTCGTAGAATGTGTTAGGAAGTGTTCCATCCTCCCTAATTTTTTGGAATAGCTTGAAAAGGATAGGTATTAAATCCTCTCTGAAAGTTTGGTAGAATTCCCCAGGAAAGCCATCTGGTCCTGGGGTTTTATTCTTTGGGATGTTTTTGATTGCTGTTTCAATCTCTTTCCTTGTGATTGGTTGTTCAAATTGTCTGCTTCTTCTTGAGTGAGCTTTGGGAGATTGTAGGAGTCCAAGAATTTACCCATTTCCTCTAGGTTATCCATTTTGTTGGCATATAATTTTTCGTAGTATTCTCTTATAATCCATTGTATTTCTGCAGAGTCTGTTGTTATTTCTCCTCTTTCATTTCTGATTTTGTTTATTTGAGCTTTCTCCCTTTTTTTCTTTGCAAGTCTGGCTAGGGGTTTGTCAATTTTATTTATCTTCTCAAAGAATCAGCTCTTTGTTTCATTGATCCTTTCTACCGCCTTTTTCATTTCAATAGCATTTATTTCTGCTCTGATTTTTATTATTTCTCTCCTGGTGACTTTGGGCTTTGTTTGTTCTTCTTTCTCTAATTCAGTTAGGTGTAGTTTAAGATCGCTTATTTGGGATTTTTCTTGTTTGTTAAGATGTGTCTGTATTGCGATGAATTTTCCTCTTAATACAGCTTTTGCTGTATCCCATAAGAGTTGGTATGGCATGTTATCATTTTCATTTGTCTCCAGGTATTTTTTCATTTCTTCTTTAATTTCTTCAATGATCCATTGCTTGTTCAGTAGCGTATTCTTTAGTCTCCACATCCTTGTGCCTTTCTCAGCTTTTTTCTTGTAATTAATTTCTAGCCTTATAGCATTATAATCAGAGAAGATGCTTGTTATTATTTCAATTTTTTTAAATTTGTAGAGGTTTGCCTTGTTTCCCAACATATGGTCTATCCTTGAGAATGTTCCGTGCACACTTGAGAAGAATGTGTATTCTGCTGTTTTAGGATGAAGTGTTCTATAAATGTCTATTAAGTCCAATTGTTTTAGTTTTTCATTTAGCTCCACTATTTCCTTGTTGATTTTCTGTGTGGATGATCTGTCCATTGATGTGAGTGGGGTCTTGAGGTCCCCTACTATTATTGTGTTGTTTTTAACATCTTCCTTTAGGTCTGTTAATAGTTGCTTTATGAACTTTGGTGCTCCTGTGTTGGGTGCATAGATATTTATAAGTGTTATTTCTTCTTGATGAAGTGTCCCTTTGATCATTATATATTGTCCCTCTGTGTCTCTTTTTACCTGCCTTATTTTGAAATCTGTTTTGTCTGATATAAGTATTGCAACACCTACTTTCTTTTGCTTGCTATTAGCTTGAAGTATTGTCTTCCACCCCTTCACTCTGAGCCTGTGTTTATCCTTGGGGCTGAGGTGTGTTTCCTGGAGGCACCAAATTGTTGGATCTTGTTCTTTAACCCATTTTGCTACTCTGTGTCTTTTTATTGGAAAGTTCAATCCGTTTACATTGAGGGTGATTATTGATGCATGTGGACTTAATGCTGTCAATCTGTCACTTGTTATCTGGTTTTCCTGCATTACCTTTGTTTTTCGTCCTGTGTGTATTAGCCTACCCATTGACTACTGCAATTTCTTATGCTGGGTTTCTTAGATTTTTCCTTGTTTATGTTTTGTGGCTCTGTTCTGTTTTTTAGTTTAGTGGCTACCCTGAAGTTTGTATTTAGAATCTCGTGTATAATATAGTCTATTCTCTGGTAGTCTCTTACTTACTTGGCCTAGACTGATTTAGTCCCTTTGCTCTTCCCCTCCTAAATTATTATTTTCATTTCTTATTCCAACTCGTGTTATGAGTTTGTAGTTAGGGTGATAAGATCGTCTTTGCTTTGGTGGTTTCCTTACCTTTATCCTAATACTATAGTTGAATATTTGCTGTCCTATTCTGGTTCTATCTATCTGTCTCCCTTCTCTGTGATTTGTGACCCCTTTCTCCCTTTTTTTTCTTTTTTCAGGTATGAGGGCCTTCTTGAGGATTTCTTGTAGTGAAGGACTTTTGGTTACAAATTCCCTTAACTTTTGTTTGTCTGGAAAATATTTAATTTCTCCCTCATATCTGAAGGATATTTTTGCTGGATGGAGTATTCTTGGCTGAAGATTTTTATCTTTTAAAGTTTTGAATATGTCACTCCATTCTCTCCTAGCTTGTAAGGTTTCTGTAGAGAAATCCAGTGAAAGTCTGATAGGAGTTCCTTTGTAGGTTATTTTCTTCTGTCTTGCTGCCCTGAGTATTCTTTCTTTGTCTTTCATTTTTGCCATTTTTACTACTATATGCCTTGCAGTAGGTCTTTTTACATTGACAAATCTAGGAGATCTGAAATCTTCCTCCACACACATTTCTCCCTCAATCCCTAGATTTGGGAAGTTCTCTTCTATTATTTCATTAAGCACACTTTCTGCTCCATTTTCCTTTTCCACATTCTCAGGAATTCGGATGATCCTTAAATTCTTTCTCCTCATTGAATCTGCTATTTCTCTGATATTTTCCTCATTTTTTTTTAATCCTTAGTTCTCTTTCTTCCTCTGTCTGGAGCCATTCAGCCTGTCTATCTTCGATTATGGTAATTTGCTCCTCTATGGTGTCTACCCGGGCATTCAGGGAATCCGTATTCTGTTTAATCTGTCCATAGTATTTTTCATCTCTAGTAGTTCTGTTTGATTCTTCTTTATAGTTTCAATCTCTTTTGTGAAGTAACTTCAGAACTCATTGACTTGTTTCTCTATCTTTCCCTCTACCTCATTGAGTTTTTTGATGATAGCTACTCTGAACTCATTTTCACTTAGTTTACCTATTTCCAAGTCCTCAGGACTTAATTCTGTGTTTTTACTGTTTTCCTTCTGTTCTGGAGCTTTTATAAATTGCTGAATGGTAGAGGAGCAGTTTTTGCGCATTATGGTAGTATTCGGTTGCAGTTACAGCCTGTCGCCACTAGATGGGGGTCGACAGCCACGCATTCTGAGCCCTCCGCCTTCAGGCAAGATGGCGGCACCAGTGTGGGTTGGGGGACGATGAGGGGCAGTTTGTCTCACGCACCAATTTGGATACAGATCAGCTCTCGTTCTCTGGTCTCCTAGGGGCCTGGCTTCATGGGGTCCCTAAACATGGAAACTTTCCCCTGTCAGCGGGTTTCCACTGCACCAGCTGCGGGAGTCCTGGACGATACCCTGGTTGCACGGCCCCTCCCCCACTCCTTCCCACACCCGTGGCAGCGATCCCAGTCTCTAGGGGAGGGAGCGAAGTTCTCTCCTACCCGGTTCCAGCTTCTCGGAGGGCAGCTGCAGCCTCTCCGTCCTCCATTGTTTTGGTGCTGTAGGTCTCTGATGGTCTGGCATTAGGTTTATTGGCTGAAATCCAGTTTTTCTGATCCTTTGTTGTAGTTTGGAGGGGAGAGAGTCCTGGGTCAGCTCACCCCGCCATTTTGCTTTGCCCCTTCCCTGAATTCTTCTTTTTACACATAGATACGTAATTGTCCCAGCACCATTTGTTGAAAAGACTATCTTTTCTTCATTGAATTGCCTTGGCACCTTTGTCAAAAATTAGTTGCTCACAAATGTAAATGTTTATTCCTAGACTCCCAGCGTATTTCACTCATCTCTGAGTCTACCTTTCCATGAGTAGCCACTGTCTGGGTTACTGTAGCTTTTAGTAACTTTTGAAATTGGAAAGTACATGTCCTCCAACTATGTTCTTCCTTTTCAAAATTGTTTTGGCTACTTTGAGTCCTTTGCATTTTCATATGCATTTTAGGATCTGCTTGTCAATTTCTGCAAAAAACTAACAACATTTTGGTAAAGATTGTGTTGAATCTATAGATGAATTTGGGGACAACTGACATCTTAACAATACTGAATCTTCCAATTCGTCATATGAACTGTCTCTTCCTTTATTTATTTCTCTCAGCAATGTTGTTTACTTTTCAGTGTACAAATCTCGTACATTTTTGTTGTTTATTGTTATTGAGAATGGAATTTTTTCTTAATTTCATTTTCAGATTGTTCATCACTAGTACATGGAAATACAGGTGATTTATGTGTATTGAGTTTTATATCATGTGACCTCGCTAAATATATTTATTAATTCCAGGTGTACGTGTGTGTGTGTGTGTCTTGGGATTTTCTATGTAGAGGATCATGTCCTCCGCAAACAAAGACAATTTTACTTCTTCATTTTCAATCTGGATGCATCTTTTTTTCTTTTTCTTTCCTGTTTTCATGGGCTAGAATCTCCTGTGTGATGTCGAACACCTTTCCTATCTAAAAATATGCCCGCCATATTCTACAGAGAAAGACAAACACTGTATAATTTCACTCATATGAGGAATGTAAACAAACTTATGGACAAAAGGAACAATTTAGTGGTCACCAGGGGGAAGGGGAGTGGAGGGTGGGCACAAGGGCTGAAGGGGCACACTTATACAGTGTCTGACAAATATTAATGTACAACTGAAATTTCACAATGTTGTAAACTATTACGACCACAAGAAAAAAAAAATGCCCACCGTATTCTTTTCCCAGTCCAAATTTTTTCATTCTGAGCTTAACTCTCTCCTCAATGAAACCTTCCTTTCAATTCAAAATGAGCTCTTTCTTTTTTGAATGTCTGTGTTGCTAATTGTTCTTACACTGTAGTTATTTAATGTTATTCTTTTTTCTTCATTTAATGTCTATTATCTTATTTCCATAATTTAAGTAGGTAAATTGCCCAACCTTACAGAGCCAGTAAGCGGCAGTGGCTGCCACAGAGCCCAAGTGGTTTGATTACAGCTAATGTGTACAGCTTAATGACTAGGATCTCTATACCTTGGGACAGGGCTGTATTGCTTAGATCCCCCAAAGGCAGATCTCTGTAGGTATCATGTACTTCCAAGCCTAACACTTGATCTAGGCCAGGCCACACTTGCACATTGCATTTCCTGCTCTGACATCAGCTCTACTCATTGCCTGCCTTTTCCTTGGGAGTCTTATAGACAGAAGTAAAAGAAGGATACTTTTGTTACTGTTTGTTTTATTCTGCAGTTTTGTTCAAGATTAAAAAATTGGCCAATATATGAGCACCAAAAAATTAGAACCAAGCAGTTTAATTGAATAACTTTATCCAGATTAGTTAAATCTTAAAAATTGACTATTAATACTTATGTAATACAGACAAGGTATTATGTTGCTGGTGGAGTTTCTGTTTATTTCTCTAGCATTCACTTTCTTATGTTTAAAAGCTGGACAAATATGCACATCCATGGTAAAAAAAATCTCCATTCAGCGTTGCTTTTTGCTGTTCTGTGAACTTTATGATTACATCATTACTTTAATAGTTTCCTAGTTAGAAAGCTGATAGCAAATACGTACCAAAAACGTTTAAGTAATATTCTTATTTCTGACATCTTCACACACAATAAATTCAATTTATAGATCCTCTATTAAAGTGGTAAGTACCATATACTTAAAATGCCATTTGTGTTTATTTTATTGTTATTCAAATAATGCAAGCTCATTATGGAAAATTAGAAAAAATAATAAAATTATTTAACCACCCTTAAAATCTTGGATAACCACAGTTAGTAATTTTCTCTGTATATACAGGGAATTATATGTATGTACATCTTTTTAAAAATGGAATCATACTTTGCATACCATTTTGTAACCTACACTTTTCTTTCCCCAGTTTACTTTGAACGTCTTTTCACGTCAATAGATACGTGTCCATTATTATTCTTAGTGGCTACATAGTGTTCTACTAAAATGTCATCTTCAGAAGATGAGAGAATTTATTATGCAACTTTATATCTTTATCTATCTTTGTCATTAAACATTTGCCATATTTTTTAGTCTTTTCCCAGAAGGCGTAGTTCTATTAAAGAACCGACAGTAAATATATTTGAAACGTACAGTTCGTTTGCCTGGATTGTGATAAGAGCTGCTGCGCAGGTTGGTGTGATTTTTTCCTTTTTTTTTTCTTCTCCCCAAAGCCCCCCCAGTACATTGTTGTATATTCTAGTTGTAGGTCCTTCTAGCTCTACTATGTGGGACGCCACCTCAGCATGGCCTGATGAGTGGTGCTAGGTCCACGCCCAGGATCCAAACTGGTGAAACCCTGGGCTGCTGAAGGAAAGTGTGTGAACTTAACCACTCGGTCATGAGACTGGCCTCGGTGTGATTTTTATTTAGTCTTTCTCTTTACTGTCATATCTGTGCTGTCTACATACCAGTTGTTAAGGCAACACAATGTATATATATATAAGAGAAAGGAAAATTTCACATCTTTTGGGATTTGTGCCAATGTTTCTTCTTTGGGAAGATTAGAAACGCTCTTTGTATGTGTAGTATTTTAATTAATTAATTAATTTATTTATTTTTTGAGGAAGATTAGCCCTAAGCTAAAATCTGCCGCCAATCCTCTTTTTTTTTGCTGAGGAAGACTGGCCCTGAGCCAACATCCACACACGTCTTTCTCTACTTTATATGTGGGATGCCTGCCACAGCATGGCTTGCCAAGTGATGCTGTGTCCGCACCTGGGATCCAAACCGGCAAACCCTGGGCTGCTGAAGGGGACATATGTAAACATATGTGTACTATTTTTAATCTCTATTCATCAGACCTAGCTTTGTTTGTTTCAGCTTTTCTTTTACGAAAATATTGGCAGATACACATGGCACACATTTGACATTTTGGCAAATATCTGTCATAGCCAGGTGAGGTGGCCTATTTAAAGTGACTTATACATTAATTAAGTTGTCAACAGCTATGATTTGTTCAACTGTGATATACGCTACATATCGCGGATCCCATGTTGTTTTTCAGGCTGTTGTTATTTTATCTTCCAATGTACGTTGAATGTTATTTTATGAATTCACTTTTTCACATTATTTACCTAATGGATAGTCTATGAATTAAAAAGCTTACATTTATGAATTCTAATTATGCATTAATTTTAGGTCAGTGAAGCTGTGCTGGCAATTAACCTACTTATCGGGAAGAAGAATGCTCGAACTGATAAAGTTAGCCAAGGAGCATTATCAAATATTCCAGAATTTGCCACTGTGGATCTTTTGTCTTCATATACAGATTATTTGCTTGGTATGTTTGAATGTCTAGGTATTTTATAAAAACATGATACATGTAATGTGTAATCAAATTTCAAAGGTTTAATTCCAGTGATTTGTTGGGTTTTAGCTTAGACACAATAATGGTTTGGAGAACTTCTGGGAGCAGATAGGGGTCTTAGGGCCTACCTGTCAAAATAAGGGGGCCTCCCACTTCACTGTACATACATACGTGTTAGTCAGCTGCTGCGTTTCAGATGCCGGCTCTGTGAAAAAATGGTATTTCCTTATATCTGTTTATTTCCCAGTCCACACGTATCAAATGAGACCTTTTGGGACTATTTACTTGAGGGACCTTCTCTGATCCTCTAAAATGTGTACTCACTCCCACACTCTCCTATAGCTCCCTGTTCTTTTTCTTAGTTATTTTATATTTGTATGTGTGTGCATGCACGTGATTGTGCATATTTGAGCTCTGTCTCTCATTAAATTATCATCAGCTCCCTGAAGGCAGGGACCTTATCTATTTGATTTGCTACTCTAGCTATAGAAGTCCCACATTGCTTGTACAGAGCAGACATGCAATGTTAATATTTGTGAAATGAATTAATGAATGAGAGGTTTGCAGAATTTAAACTTGACTATACTACTATTTGTGTGTTTTTGTTTAGGATTCCTTTGTTAGTCAGTCAACTAGAATATAAACCTCTAAGTCAGATCAGCAACAACATAAATATTTAATATTCATTTACGTGTTTGTCCATTCATTCATTTGAAAAATATTTATTGGGTGCTTCTTGTGTGCTAAGCACTCGGATAGGTTCTAGGAAGCGAGGTCCTAGAGTCTGACTTCCAGACTGACGTTTCAGTAACAACAATATCTAATTTTGCTTGGCACTAGGTGAGCATTGACCCAAAGGGGATGAAGCATGTTGACTAACCTGATGGGGGTGGGAGTGATCTTTCTAAAGCCCCTGGAGCCCCATCTGTAGGCAGCAGCTTCCTCTGCCGAGTGTTGTCAACCTTGAAGAGTGTCTGATACCAT
This sequence comes from Equus asinus, assembly GCF_041296235.1. Lineage (NCBI taxonomy): Eukaryota > Metazoa > Chordata > Mammalia > Perissodactyla > Equidae > Equus > Equus asinus. The sequence goes on from NC_091793.1 coordinate 37,308,163, forward strand.
CCCCTTCCTTGACTCTTTCCTGAAGAATATGTGGCCCAGACTATTTTCCAGCCTCAAAATGCTTTACCTGAGGTCAAACCATTAGGTGGACTTTTTATACGAGGCATGTTTTCTTATTTTTATTGCCTTCATGCCTCGTCAGATTTCTCAGCTATGGCCTGGACCTCAGGCTGAGTGCTTGGTCTTGCCAGAGTCCCCATAGATGAGCTCTTTAGGGATAAAGTGGGGCAGTCTGGCACCCGGGAAGCCAGTGGGGGCTGGTTACTGCTTCTTGCACTTGACCCTGCCTGGCAGCTCAATTCTCCCTGGTTCAGAAGGACAGGAATGCAGTCCTCTTAGAGGCACAGTATTGCTTTCTACAGAGAGTGCAATATTAATCATAAAGAGATTTCAGTTTACACGCAGATCCTGCCAAACCATTTAATTTCTCTCAACCCCATTGTCCTAATCTGTAGACTGAGAGAATTCGATTTGTTTATGGATAAGACTAAAATCTGAAAATTTTACGACTGTGATTCAAAGTTCCAATATGGCTATTTCTTCTTCACACTGGCTCTTTCTTACTTCTGAAAGATGTGTCTTCTTTATCCTAGACATTTTCTTATGTTTTACCACTTTTTAGGGAAGGGATAACAAGTAAGTTTCATGTAAAATGCTGTATTACGGAGCAGCACTGTGGCCAAGTGGTTAAAGATCTGTGCGCTCTACTTCAGCAGCCCCGGTTGGCGGGTTCAGATCCTGGGCGTGGACCTGCTCCACTCATCAGCCAGGCTATGGAGGCATCTCACATACGAAAATAGAGGAAGATTGGCACAAATGTTGGCTTGGGGCTAATCTTCCTCACCAAAAAAAAAAAAGAAAAAAACTGTATTAATCAGTTATTGCCAAAATTAGGCTGCATACCAAATGAATCTAAAACTCAGTGACTTACAATGACAAGAACTCATTCATATCCTCATCTCATATGTTCTGCTTCAGGCCACAAGTTGAGTTCCAGTGTACTCCATGTACATTTTGTTATGAGACCCAGGCTAAGAGGCAGTGGCTACCAGGGGCATGTTCTTCTCATGGTATATGCCAGAGCGAAAAAGCCAAGCCAAATCATGGAAGCGTACTCAAGGCCTCTCTTCACATTACATCCCACTGCTCAGAGCAAGTCATATGGCCAAGTGCAAAATCAGTGAGGCAGGGAAATGTACTCTGCCTGTAGAGGAAGGAGAGGGGCGTGAATGTTTGCTGAATGAGAATCCCAACTATCACATAGGACAAGTTCAGTCTATGGCTGGTGGCTACCTGAGAAGAATTCTGAAAGCCCATATGGAAAGACAGGAATAGGTGCTGCTGTGATCAATGAATAATGTCGCCCATGGGCACACAGTGGGGCATCGCCTCGCCTAACCAAATGATCTTAGTTGATCAGTTGAGCGAGTAGTCTTCATCCCAGCTCTGCTTAATACTAGAATTTATGCTTCCTTTTTGTATTTCAGTGTTTTTCATAGCATATTCCAGTTTTCAGTTTCCATTTTGTGACATTAGCACTGCTTTACTATTTTACCAAAATAGTAATTTGAAATTACCAAATTTTAAAGTGCAATCCATTTTGCATTTTTCCTTGCCTTAAGAATAATAATTTTGCCCTCCAGTCTTTTCCTAGCAGAGTGATAATTAATGCACGTTGATGATTCCCCTCACTTCAGTATTTGGGTTGGAAAGGGGTTCTGAATCCCCACCTGACTGTCACAAATACCCAGATGGCAGTGAGGCTCATATTATAATGAATTACTAAAGGGCAACAACAGCAAATAAAACTTGTTTGATTTTCCTTGCATTAGCATAAATTAGCATCCAGGAGAAAATGTCCTCAGTAATCTTAACTTTAAACAACACTAGCACTGATCTGTACACGAGGTGATGAACAATATTCATTGTTATTGTGTGCAGAGTACTAGATAGTTCTGTCCAGAAAGGAGGAGGAGTCACAGAACACAGCAAGGAAGTGGGTCTTGCCTTCCATGAGCTTCCAGTCATTGGCAATCAGAACAGGCATACACCTTAAAATTATATAAATGCATCTCTTAAGAGGCCCATATTAATAAAGGAGATTAATGTATCTTAAGCTAAATAAATGCCTTCTAAGGGGAGCTGCACACAGGCAGGATGGGCATATGAGTTAATTAGGAACATTTTTTTTCTGGAAGAAGTATATTGTGGGTCAGATGTAAATGGACCAGAGATGTGGGGTACTGGAGAGGAGGGGAAGCACATTTTCTCAACAGAGCCCAGTGACAATCAGAGAAGCATGATGACAGAATAGACTAGTCATGTGTGGAGGATAGAATACAGATAATCTTGCCAGAAGCTGAGAGCAATTGTGTGATATCTGTAGAACAGAAAGAGAACTTAGCGATGCAGCTGGTCCAATTTATTGAGGTTTCCTCTACATTGTCTTGTAGGAATAGAGACCCTGAAATGATGGTACTGGCAATATGATACCATATTTAGATACAATGCAAACAACATTTATTAGATGCCCACTTTGGGCCCAGTTATGTTCAAATATACTCCATCGTTTTATCTTGATTTTCTTGTGGCCTTAATACATAATTCAGCTAGGATAAAAATCATTAATTTCTATAAGGCATTTTGAATTACAAGTAACATTTCAGATTACTGGTCCTGGATGCAGCCTCTCATAACTGAATACACATGATACACAGAAAAATATAAATGTTTGTCATGCTAAAAACTAATGTTGGTAACCTATTGTCATAATATAAAAAGAGATCTATGGAGCAGAACTGAGAATCACAACTAACCCTTGATATATGCTTTGCTTCTTGAAACAGAGAAAACCTTCCAACCTGAAAAAAACGTAATTTGTCCCTCCCTTACCGCCTGCCCCTGGTTCAGAGACGCGGAGTCCAACCAACCAAGAACTAGGATGCTCTTCCTCTCCTACTATCTCAATTTCTCCTATTGCTCCAAGACACAATTCCCCATAGTGGTGGGGAGCTAGGGGAAACATTACATCCTCAAATTCCAAATAATTACCCCCCTGATAAGTGGGAATAGAGAAAATTATTCATGCTAGCAACAGTGATGTTTGTGTGTGTTATGCGTATGCTTGCTGTATCAGTTCAGAGTATTAGCGATTGAGACAATTGGGATGGTGAGAACCATCCTCGGTGAAGCAGAGCTGTCCTGGTCCAGTGCCTGCAAGAGTATGGAAATTCCACTCGGAGCCCTGCACATTGATGCCTTAAATCTGAGAAGGGGCAGTACCATGACTGAGAGCAGAGCGTACATTCTCCACTGTGTTGTCAGACACTAGGTATGAAGAGACTCTCCTTGTTCTAGACAGAGTCAGCAATGGAAAATAAGAGACAACAGATCACACAGGTGAGAAAACATTGCCAAACGAGCACAATAGAATGCTGTCCTAAAGACCCAGAGAAAGATTGACCCTTCAGGGAACAAAAGGAAATGAAACAAGATTGTTGGGTCCCCTTAGCAGGGCCCAAGCAGTCAAAGACTGACAAAATGACAGAAGGCACCACATGATAGTGGGACAAGTGGTACCTGATGCTACGTGTCAGTGCTTTCTTATGTAATTTCATTTATCCTTTAGGAAAATTCTGTGAGAGTATCATTACACACATTTATTAAATGAGGCAAGATACTCAGAGAGGTTATGTAACTTGAGTAATATTGCACTGCTAATCAAAACCCTGGTCTATGCAGTTCTAAAGACTGTGCCCTTGATCATTGTGTTGGGTAGGATAAGAAAGTAGTGCCAGGAAATCAAAATATAGAATTGATACTTCTGGTCAACCTGTTGGACTGAGCTGATGTGAAAGATGCTCCTGCCCTTCCCCATCCAAACATATAACAAGGTTGTTTAAAATAGAACCAAAATTGTTTTAATTTATGGCTGAGCATGAAACCAGGAAAGCGAAATCCCAAGTTGCCAAGGCAGCATGGGGGCTTTATAAGCAGGGCTGAAGGTGAGACCTCCCTGGAGAGGGAACGGCTGGGGCTGGGACTTGAATGCCTGGTTAAAGAGGGGTCTGGAAAGAGGGCCCTGCAAGGAGGGAAAGTCAGAACCTGGCTAGCTGCATAAAACTGGACTTCATAGTGGACTTGTCCATGAATCAAGGACTAGAAATACACCGCCTGCTGACCCGAGTAGATGCAGAGAAACATGCCAGGTGCCCACAGTCAGGGCCAAACAGGAGCCAGTTGGGAGAAGTCAGAAATCCACCTTAGAGTGTAAGGTTGGAGATCACAGCACCTGCATGAGGCAGGGAAATGAGCATAAAAACTGGCCCAGAACCAGTGAAACCCTCGGAGCTCTGGCTGGGGCTGGTGGGAAACTATTTCAAAGAGAGACTCCTCAGTGTAGGCGTAAGGGACTCTCCCCACCCAAAGGTCTTCTGAAGGTACACTGACGGCACAGATTCTACCTGGACAAGTTCTGGCATCGCTTGTGGATTGTAAAGGGAAAGGAAAGAATTGTAAGCGTTGTCAGAAAAAGCAGACTTTCTACAAAGGAATAAAAATTGAACTGGTCTTAGTTTTTCTCTGTGACATTAAAGACCAGATGACATTGGTCAAATATGTATAGAGGCTTTTTTCCTTTTAATTTAGTTCAGTTTTTTGCATAGGTAATTTATTCTCAAGAATCAAAACTCGAAAGACGTGAAAGGGTATGGAGAGAAGGTCTCCCTTCCATTTTCTCTGCAAGTAACTCAGTTCTCCCCAGAGGCAATCGGTATTGTCTGTGTATTAATGTCCTATTCCTGCTGTAGCAAATAACCACGAATTTAGTGGCTTAAAACAACACAGATGTATTATCTTGCGGTTCTGGAGGTCAGAAGCCCAAAATGGGTCTCAGTGGGCTGAAATGAAGGTGTCAGCAGGGCTGCCTTCCTCTGGAGACCCTAGAGGGGAGTCTGTGACCTTGCCTTTTACAGCTTCTAGAGCCCGCCTGAGTTTCTTGGCTTGTGGCCCCTTCCTCCATCTTGCAAGCCAGCAGTGTAGCATCTTCATATCTCTGACTCTGATACTTTCACTCTTCTGCTTCGCCTTTCTATATATAAGGACCCCTAAGATTACATTGGACCCACATGGATGACCCAGGATACTCTCCCCATCTGGAGGTCAGCTGATAGGCAGCCTCAGTTCCATCTGCAACCTTAATTCTCCTTTGCCTCATACCCTAATACAGTCACAGGGTCTGGGGATTAGCACATGAACATCTTGAGGGAACCATCCTTGAGCTACCACACTTGGTTTTTTGTGGTCTCTACCAGAGATACGGCATGCTTATACAAGCTGCCAAGGTTCTGTTATAAAGGACAGAATCCACTCCAATTTATTTAAGTGGAAGGAGATTACTTAAAAGACTTTCAAAATCCCTGTGAAGGCTAAAGAAACAAATTCTAGGCTAAGCGTCCAGAAAGGACTAAGCCACATGTAACTGGACCATGAAGGGAACTATAGGTTTTTATTTTGTTTTGTTTTGTTTTATAAAGTGTCGTAGTCCGTTCTCACTGCTATAACAGAATATCACAGACTGGGGAGCTTATGAACAACACAAGTTTATTTCTCACACGTTTGGTTGCTAGAAGTCCAAGATCAGGCAGCCAGAAGTCTAAGATCAGGATGCCAGCAGATTCAGTGGCTAGTGAGGGCCCGCTTTCTGGTGCATAGATGGAACCTTCTCGCTGTGTCCTCACATGGTGGAGGAGGCTAGGGATCTCTCTGGAGCCTCTTTTATAAGGCACAAATGCCATCATGAGGGCTCCACCTTCATGAGCTAAGCACCTACCAGAGGCCCCACCTTCTGATACCATCACATTGGGGGTTGGGATTTCAGCTTATGAATTTGGGGGACACAAACGTTCAGATTATAGCATAAAGGAAGCTGTAGAATCAGGAATCTGCCTGCAACATAGGAAGCCTGTGCTCTAGCTGTGGTGTCGCGAACCACGCTGCCTCTGCCAGCATCCACACCAGCAAAAGAGATGCCTTGAATCCCATCTCCTGCACCGCTTAGCACAGTTCCAACTTCAAGTCTTGCATGAATGCACTGGAATCGAGATGCTAATCCCATCTGGGGCCCTAGCTGCAAGGAAACCTCAGGAACGTGGTTTTTATCTTTGTAACTTCTTTGATATGGGAAAGCACAGTTGGAGATTAGGATGGATGTTGAGTGAGCCAATGTGGTGCATACACTAATACTCAGATATATTTTTCCCTTAAAAAATACAAATATTGGTATAACTATTAGTACACACAATTATGCATGTTGCTCTTTTTTTCTTCAACTTAATATAAGTGTATCTAATGGGATTTTTTTCAAATCAATACATAGCTTCTTTTTTTTTAATTTTTTATTTTTTGTAAAGATTTTATTTTTTTCCTTTTTCTCCCCAAAGCCCCCTGGTACATAGTTGTATATTCTTAATTGTGGGTCCTTCTGGTTGTGGCACGTGAGACGCTGCCTCAGCGTGGCCTGATGAGCGGTACTATGTCCGCACCCAGGATTCAAACCGAGGAAACACTGGGCCGCCTGCAGTGGAGCGCGCGAACTTAACCACTCGGCCACGGGGCCAGCCCCCATAGCTTCTTTTTTATTGTTGCGTAATAATACACACACACATATATATATGTATATACACACACACATTGTTATATATATAATTTAATACAAAAGCTAGTATGTATATTGGATCAATTCCCATAAGGGAAATTTCTGGATCAAAGGGTAGATTTGTTGTAATTTTGATAAAGCCAAATGCCTTTCACAAAGGTTATGCCAGTTTGTACTCCTGCCAGCAATTAACAAAAGATCGTTTTTTCCCTATGCCCTTGCTGATAGTGGTATATTATAAACATTTTTTAAAGCTTTGTCAATATGTTAGGGGGAAAAAGATTTAATTTTAATTTGTGCGTTTCTTACTAGGAGTAAGCTTAATAAGCATCTCTTGTATGAACTTTCTGCTCATAATCTTTGCTCATTTTTTCTTGAGGGTTTTTTTTGTGCCTTTTTTCTAGGTATTTGTAGAAGCACTTTATTATAGAAATCAACCCTTTAACTATGATATTATTTGCAAATGTATTTTTCCAATTATCAGTTGTTATTTAACCTTTTTTGTGGTGGGTCTGCACCATGAGGAAAATTTTATTTCTAAATAGTATAAATTGTTAAATTTTTTGCTAACTTCTGGATTTGTGTCATTGTTGGAAAGGTCTAGTCTCTGAGGCTATAAATGAGTTCTCTGATAGACTCTTTTAATAATTTATGGAAATCTATTTGGACTATGGAAAGAATGACAAGTGCATATCAATTTAGTTTTTCCAGATGGCTACTCTGTTTCTGTACTTTTTATTCATTTCGTATGCTCTCTCTATTCAGCCTTCAATACCACATTGTTTTAATTATTGTAGCCTTAAAATATATTTGTTCTATTAGGGTAAATCTCTATTCATTACTCTTTCTTTTCAAAATTGTCTTTTATGGCTCTTATTTTTTTCACTTTGGAAGTAGTTTGTCTAAGTTAAAAAACTTCTCCTGTATTTTTATTGGAGTTGCACTACTTCTAGACATTAACTTGGAAATAACTTACATTTTTATGGTATTGAGTCATTTTAACCAAAAATCTTGTGTATTTTATGTCCTATGTTTTTTAGTTCATCTTTTTTTTTAAAAAAAATTTTATTAGTCCCTTAGGAGTGTGTTAACATTTTCTTCAAATAGGTCTTGTGTTTCTTGTTAGATTCATTTCTAGATATTTTATCTTTTTATTGGTATTGTACATTTTTTTCATTATATTTCTACTGGTGGTTGTTTTTATATATAGTGATTATTGATGTCTATATTACTTTATTATCTTTAGATGTTTTTCTCCAGTTGATCATTCATGAACAAAGTCGGGGGCAACACACATTTTCTGCGAAGGGTCAGATAGTAAATATTTCAGGCTTTGTGGTCTCTGTTTTGACTACTCAGCTCTGCTGTTGTAGTGTGAAGGGAACCGTAGACACATGTAACGAATGAGCGTGGCTGTGTTCCGTTAAAACCTTACTATGGACATGGACATTTGAATTTCGTGTAACTTTTGCAAGTCTCAAAATATTATTCTTCTTTTGAGTTTTTTCAACTACTTAAAAATATGAAAATCATTTTTAGCTGAAGGGTCGTATATAACCATGTGCAGGCCTGATTTGTTTGGCTCATGGGCTGTAGCCTGACACCCCCGGACAAGGTGAATAAAGGTCTCTCCCTGGGAGAATTCTGTTTCTTTTCTTATATATGTCGTTTTTAAAAAAATTGTTGATAGTGTGTTACTTAGGGTGTGAATATTCTTAACTGTTATATCTTTCTTGTGAATTATATCCTCTAACACTATAAAGTTTCCACTCTTGTTTCACTTAGTGCTTTTTGGCCAGAATTCTACCTTTTCTGATACTAGGTTCACAAATATTGCTTTTTTTGGTTTACGTTTTCCTAGTACACATTTGTCTATCCTTTTATTTTCAACTTTTCTAAATAATCTTGTTTTAAATGTGTCTCTTACATTGAACATAGAGCAGGGTTTTCTATGTTTTAAAACCTGATAATTTTTTTAGTAAGAGGCAACTTCAGTCAACTGAAATTAATTGATATGAAAGGTATGTTTGACATTATTTTGTATCATTTTAAAATATACATATAATAAATTAGGAAACAAAAACAATAAAATCAGGGGCCGGCCCTGTGGCGCAGTGGTTAAGTGCGCACGTTCCGCTTCTCAGCGGTCCAGGGTTCGCAGTTCCGATCCTGGGTGCGGACATGGCACCACTTGGCACGCCATGCTGTGGTAGGCATCCCACATATAAAGTAGAGGAAGATGGGCACGGATGTTAGCTCAGGGCCAGGCTTCCTCAGCAAAAAAGAGGAGGACTGGCAGTAGTTAGCTCATGGCTAATCTTTCTCAAAAAAAAAAAAAAAAAATCTAAAAAATAAACCAATAAAATCAAAATGTTGTAATTTCAGGGGCCAGCCCACTGGCATGGTGGTTAAGTTTGCACGTTCCACTTTGGTGGCCTGGGGTGTGCCGGTTTGGGTCCCGGCTACGGACCTACGCACCACTTATCAAACCATGCTGTGGCAGGTGTCCCGCATATAAAATAGAGGAGGATGGGCACAGATGTTAGCTCAGGGCCAGTCTTCCTCAGCAGAAAGAGGAGGATTGGCAGCAGATGTTAGCTCAGGTCTAATCTTCCTTAAAAAAAATAATAATAATTAAAAAAGAAAGTTGTAATTTTAGGGAAAAGAACAATAAACTATTAACCAACTTATTTAGGAAAGTTAATTACAGGCAGGAAAAAACCCCCCAGAAATGATAAATGATAAGAGGAAAGTAATCATTGATATTGAGAAATTAAATTCTTGAGTTTTTTTGTTTAAACAAATAAATTTGAAAGCCTTTATAAAATTTATAATTTTGGGGGAAATTTTAATTTACCCAAGTTTACTTCAGAATAGGTAAAGAAAAAATTAGACAGTTCTATTATTATAGAAGAAAAAGGTTATGTTAGGAATTAAAACTGAAAATTAAAATGTATTAATTAATTTTAAAAGAATAGTAATAAACCCAGTACAAGTTAATGTAAATAACAGGGTAAAAAAAATCTCTTTAATGTCTGGCTTAATAAAAGATAGCTGGACTCTCATACCTACTTCTTCCATCAATCTGTTGCAATATAATGTTTTGATTGAAATATGTAAAGAAAATCCAGCCTCACTTAGATATGTAGTTAGAAAAGGGAGGAGTATTTTAAGAGCCTTTTCAGATAGTTATAGATAGTCTTCTTTGATACCAAAACAACACTGGATAAGTGATAGTTTCTTAAAGGTTGGCTCCGGTGTAGAATATGAAACAATATCATTGACCTTGTTGTCCTCTAGGTTAAAATACATTAGTCTGTTTTTCCGTTTGAATGTATCTTTTACTCATCCATGATTTTATAACATCGTGCTTTAGACATTTGGAAAATGGTGATTCCCTGGGTTATGCAGAACTTCTAAATATTGGTACAATTCATTGGACAGTTTTTAAAAATCAAATTTTAAAACTATCACCACCATTCTTATCAGAATAGTCTAAGTATTGGGAAGTTCGTGGTGGCACATACAAATTTTCCAAAATTCTAAGTTTTTACTTAAAAACTTGAAATTTATCATTGGCAGCAAATGCTGTCAGTTGTTTTCCTTGAAGTCAGGCTTACTACTTTTATCTTTGTGAAAATGTTTGCCACATACCTAAGTCTGAAAATGCTTAGTTTGTCTTGTCAGTTGTTCTTTCTGGTGAAAATGGTGTTCCATGGGGAAAAAGAAGGAGACATTCTGCTTGTAACTCAAACAACCACACAAGTGCTTTTTCTCAAGACAGCCATTGTACTTCTGTATGCACCAGAAATATTTTATGTGTCTTCCCACTTTATCACGTGGAATATGAAAAAGATGTGTATTCAAGGGTCAGTAGTTAATAACATTAACTTTTACTTCTTCATCAAGGATATGCTAACTGAAACTGGCATTTTAATTAATGTATTCATTTTACTATGAGTGCACAGCAATGAAGAACGCAAGGGCTAGTAGTGCAGTTTTCTGTCACTGCCTTCCTGGATTCACGCTCAGGACCACAATTTTATTTATCATGGCTTTTTCACCTTTAGTGCAAATGTCAACACAGTTATTCCAGGATAAACCACTGGATTCAAAAAAGTTATTCAACACTTTGGTTATTTCACTTGCGTTATTGCCAACCATTGACATAAAAGGAACTGTCCTTTGAATAGTTGGTGCTGGTACTATTAGACAAATATAAACAAAACTGCGAGTGCAAGAGTGTCTATCGATTTGAGCCTTTGTAAGGCAAAAGCACAATTCTGTGGTTGAGTTACTAACTGAGTCTTCGTGTTGACAGCAACATCTTTAATTCAAGTTATTTTATCATTGGATAGTGCCATGATTTTGTTTACTGGATTTTCAACCCGTGGAGATTATTGCAAACAGGGCATTTAGGGCTTAGACCTCAGGATGTGTATTCAGCAACGTCAACTGCACGGGATTTTGTTAGTCTCTAGGCTTTTGCATGCATTTCTCTAGCCGATATAATATGATAACTTACTCTATGTGATGCTTCCTGGTTTTTCATTTGTAATTTAAAAAGCTGTAACAAATTTTTTTTGGCTTTTAAAGAGCTCATCACATACACATTTAGTTTTCTATTCCTTTTTCTTTAAACTATGACAGTTGGTCTTAAGATACCTCAACTTAACTGGCACCATAATACTATTTTAAAAATGTGTAACTTACCATCAAGAAGTATAGATTGCTATTTCTTTCTGAGATTTACATCTTAGTATCATCTTCTGTCTCCTTTGTGCCCTCTACTTGATGACAACTGCTTTGGGAACAATTCCACACGTCTTGTGGTTTGGGGTTTTAGCTCTTTCCTGATTTATTGAAAATAGAATTTGTGTTTTTGTTACTTGTTTTCTGTGTTGCTTTGGAATGATTTCCAGGAGGAGAAAGGAACATGCCAATATCATGCGAACATCTTCAAGCTGGAAGTCACCACAAATTATTTTTTTGTATTATAACAAAAACATGGAAAAAAGCACAAATCATGAAGAAACAGCTTGATTAATTATCACAAAGGAAATGCCCATTTAACCGTCCTGGGTCAAAAATAGAACAAATCCAGCACCCCAGAAGTCTATATTGCCTCCCCTCCCGCACCTACGAGCTTCCCTTTTTTTTCTGGCTTTATTGAAATATAATTGACATATAACATTGTATAAGTTTAAGGTGTACAGCATAACGATTTGATACCATGTACATGTTGTGAAATGACCTTAACTACAATAAGTGACACGTCCTAACCTCTCTTCTTTCTGATTTCTAACAGATAGATTAGTTTTGCCAGAATTTGAGTTTTGTGTAAGTGAAATATACAGTCTGTATTCTTTCGTATCTGGCTTCTTTTCTTCAACATTATGTGATTCATCCTTTTGGTGGATGTAATAACACAGTTAGTGTTTATTCTACTGTTGATAAATATTTGGGAGTTATTGTGAACAACACTGCTATGAATACACTTGCACATTACATTTTCGTTCACAGACGTGCACATTTTTATGTATATGCCAAGGATTGGAATTGCTGGGTCATAGGTATATGTATTTTCAGCTTCGGTGAATACTGCCAAGAAATTCTCCAAAGTGGTTTTAGTTTAAAATTTACCTGATGACTAAAAAAGTAGGGCACTATTATGTATACTATTGGCTTTTGTGTAGTCTTTTTTGGGAACTCCTTATTTAAGAATCATGCCAATTTTTCTTGGAAATTTTCTGTCTTTTTCTCAGAGATATGGAGAGCTTCTTTAAGTATTCTGGATCTGACCATTTTGTAGATTATATGTATTGTGAATATCTTTTCCCACTTTGTGCTTTGCCTTTTCGTTCTGTTAACGTTTTCCCATTTATAAATCTTTTCTTTAATGGTTTATGCTTCTTGTGTTCAGTTTTAGAAATCTTTTCCTATACAAAAATCATAAGGATGCCCTCTTATGTTACCAGCTTTGTTTTACTTTTCACATTTAGATCTATAATTCATCTGGCACCTTTTCTTGTGTATGGTGTGAGGCTGAAGTCGAGATTAATTTTTTTCCATATAATATACAATTGACTCAGAACCTTTTATTGAAAAGACCAGCCTTCTTCACAACACTGCAGCGTCACATCTGCCAGAATCAAATGCCCACATATGTGGGCTGAGAGAGAGAGGCAGGGAATAAACATGTTCTTATATTTATTTCTGTGATGAAATATAAAAATATTATATGAAATATAAGAATATTTTGCAGGGCTGAAAGGAGAGGTGAGTCTTTCAGGTGGAAAGGCCTGCTGTGTTCCAAGCAGCATGAATGAAAAAGACTGAGGCCCAGACACAAAATGAAATTTTAAATCACCGCAAATAACAAGGAGTTCATTAAAAACACTACAAAGGAGGAAAAAATGGTCAAATACAAGTGCGAATATGACTAGCATCAGGCTCTCACCAGCAGTAATAGGTACTAGAAAGCAGTAGAGCAAGGCTTTTGAAGTTTTAAGGGAAAATGAGTTTCAACCAAAATCATGTTTGGCTCCACAATCAGTCAAAGACAAGGGCCTTGTAAGGACTCAAGTGTTTTTCTTTCAGTGAACTTTTTAAAATGAAGTTAGTACTTGGAAATGTACCTCAGCACACAAAGTTGCAAAAAAGAACAAAGAAGTATATGCAAGATAGAAAAAAGAGAAAAGAAAAGGAAGGAAGGAAAGGAGGAGGGAAAGAGGAAGGGTGGCAGAAACCGTCTGTGTTGCTGGCCATGCAGCAGCTTAGAAATACATCAGTACGAATGAAAGCAGCAAGTTTGCAACCTCAAGAATGTCTTCAGGGAGCACGAATGGATTCTAGGCAGCAGGAAAGTGACTAAAAAACTACAAGATGTTAGGAAGATGGTGAAGAATGCAAATGTTGCTTTTTTCAACAAGGAGAAAAAGGCATTCAGAAATTCTAAGAAGAAAATACTCTTCAAGAATTCATGGTCCAAATTTGAAGCCAATTACAATATGACATGATTTTGAAGAATTGGTCTAAGTAAAAGCAATCCATTTGATCTTGGTGCTAAGAACTGCATCCTTTGGGGGTCACAGGGTTGTGACACTCATCCTCAGTGAAGGAGATTTAGTCATCGCAGTGAACAGTACTTATACAATCATAACTTAAGCATTATTTATTGATTTACAACTTGTAGTTGAAACAAAGAAGGGTCTGTTATGGATACAGAACAGAAAGTAAGTGTTATTGACTTTGAAGATAGAAAACCTGGCAAGTGGAAGGAGGTGAGGGGGTGCAGATGTCATTAGCTTACAAAGACATCAGGAGATAGTGATCATATTAGAAATAGAAAAAAAGAACTTTTAGGACATTGATAGACTTATATAAAAATAATAGGGGAACTAAAAATGTTGATATAAGTATAAAAATTTTGAGGTGAAGAGGAGTGTTATGTGAGCTAATACCTCATCTGTCACAGAAAAAAGTCAGTAGATCTATTTTCTAAAACTGATGATCCAGGCAATTGCTATAAGGGAATTATTTTAAGAGCCAGAACTAACCATTAAAAGAACTAAAGTAGACAAGGTTAGAAATACTTGCTTCCTGTGATAGGAATTTTTAGTTTTGATCATGCAAGTGTATAACTTTGTTCAAAATAAACAGTGTGTTAAAAGATATATCATGTCAAATTGGATTATTTCCAGAAGTGAAATATAACTTGACATTAGAAAATGCGTTAAATGAAATAACTACATTAACAAATGAAAATAGAAAATAATCAACTCAAAAAGTATGGAAAAATTCAATAAAATTCAACAGCCATTCATGATTTTAAAATAGTAGTTAAAGATCTCCTTAATTTGAAAAAGTTAAAGTGGGGGAAAAGAACTACTGGACATATACTTAATATTCAAATACTAAAATTATTCTCTTTAAAAGCAGGAGTACGATTGCTGTCACACTTCTATTCAAAATTGTTCTGGAAGTCCTACTCTGCACAATAATAAGCAAAAGGAATAAGCAATAAGGGATACAAGTAATGGGAATGAAGAAAAAGCTGTCATTAGCTACAGATTATTCACATGGACAATTCTCAAAATCTATAGACCATAAGAACGTTTAGCAAGATTGCTAAATATAAAATTTTCTTTCTATACACCTTTAATAGATAATGCACTTTTAAAGGTTATCATTTACAATACTTACATTATACAAAAATGTATGAGATATCTAGGAATTAATGTAACAAAGGTTATAAAACAAAAAAAGATGGAATTTTATTGAAAGAGATAACATACCATGCTTATAGTTAAGAAGACTTGATATTATTACCAGATGTCAAATCTCCAAGTGATCTATAGATTTAATGTAGTTTCATTAACATTTTCAGCAAGTTTTGATTTGTGAAATTTGACAAACTGATTCTAAAATTTATGTGGAAGAACAAAAGGCAAAATTGGTCAAAAGACTCCTGAAAAATAACAATCTAGTAATTCTACTTCCGGGAAATTTGTGCACATATGTACCAGCTAATATATACTTAAATATTCATAGCAGCCTTGTTTATAATAGCAAAGATAAAAATGCAATCAAGAAACCAAAAATTAGAAGTGATCCATATGTCCATTAACAGTAGGACAGATAAATAAATTGTGGTATATTCATATAATGGAATACAATACAGCAATGAAAAAGCAATGAATTATGAAAGCATAATGTTTAGTGAAAAAGTAATATCATAGATAAATTCATGCAATGTGATTTTCTCCCTATAACATTCCAAAAAGACAAAATTAGCAATGTATTACCTTTTAAATTATATGTAATACATAATATATGATTAAAGGGTAAAGGAAAGCTATGGAATTATTAATACAAAATTTTAGGTAGTGGTTATTTCTGGGAGATGGGCTCAAGCAGAGGGAAGGAAATGGGATTAGAGAGAGGTTTACAGGGTACTCCAAAAGTACTGGGAATATTCTGTTTGCTAAACTGGATGGTGAGTAGATGGTGATTCATCTTATTATTCAAGACAGCAATACATAGACCATTAACCATAGAAGATTCTATTCATCTTCCCTCCCTTTCTCCCCAGAGGCAGCCAATATCCTAACAAAATATTTTATTTGTGTATATGTGTATGGATGTACATATATAATACAAAATACACTGAGTTTTTTCAAATTTATATGAATGGTACTATACTCTATATATCATCTTTAACCTGTTCGTTAACTCAGTATATGTTGTCAAGATCTATCCTGAACCATCCTTATCATGCCCCTCCCTTTTTTTTTGATGAGGAAGATTGGCCCTGAGCTAGCATCTGTGCCAATCTTCCTCTATTTTTTGTATGTGAGATGCTACCACAGCATGGCTTGATGAGCAATGTGTAGGTCCACACCAAAGATCTGAACCTGTGAAATCTGGGCTGCCGAAGCAGAGGGCTCAAACCCAACCACTATGCCACTAGGCTGGCCCCTTATATGCCCATTTTAAAGATGAGGAAATTAAGACTCAGAAAGTCAACATCCCAGAGACCTAAGGCACAGAGAGGTTCAAGTTCACACTCTAGTGAGTAGTACAGCTGGAATTTGAACCAAGCCACTACACTATACTTTCTCCCTAATAGATCTAATTAATTCATTTTAAATGCCATCAAATGAATAGACTTCTGTTTATTTTTCCAAGTTTCCATTGTTTTTGATATTACAAAGAACACTACCATGAATATCTTGTGCAAGACTCCTATTATACATATATGAGTATCTGCATTTTTAATTTTATTAGATCCTGTCAAATTGCTTCCCCAAAAAGTTGCTCTCACAAATAGTGTTTGAGAATTTCGGTTTCCTCACCTTGTTACCAGTATTTATTATTTTCAGATTTTAGTGTCTGTCAGTTCCTGAGGGATATGAAATAGTATTTCATTTTAATTTGCATTTCTCTGATTTTTAGTGATGCTAACATTTTGGCCATTTGGAGTTCCTTTTCTATGAGTGGCCAGTTGAAATTCTTTGCCCACTTTTCTGTTGAACTGTTTGACTTTTTCTTATTGATTGGTGCAAGGTCTTACACATATTAGAGAAAAACAATTCATATGTGTGCTACATATCTTTTCTCAGTCTATGGTTTGTCTTTTAACTTTGTGTTTGGTGTATTTTGTTATACACAAAAATTTTAAATTGAATGTATTGCCATTTGTCAATTTTTTCTTTATGAGTTGTGGTCATTTTTTTTTTCATAAATGGTTAGTTTTCAAGGAAAGCATAATATTTGTCTTACAAACCTTTTTTTTTTTTACTTTCAGATAACTACCAAGTTGTCTTCCCGACTGGCTATACACTTTCTTACCAAGGTGAAGACATGGATGATGACACAGATTCTACAAAAAAGACTCAGACTAAAGTAGATATTACATGGATTCTTCTACTGCGCTACTATATTCACCTGCAAAGGATTAATAACATAAGCAAACTACTAGGTAGGCTTTTGATGTGTCAAGAAAGAACAAATTCCTTTCCAGTTCTGGTTTAAGTCATGTGTCTTATTTGGAATTATAAAATACTTTTGACATCTTTCTGAGTGAGCTTTCATCAGAAGATGAAAATTTCAGGGGTTCTTAACTTGAGTTACACAGATCTGTGGATAGAATTGTATTTCAATGTAATTGATTTCCTTTGACATTTCCCATATTTTATTTCGTGTGTTTAAAAACATTATTATAAGGAGGCATCCAGAGGCTTCCCAAGACTGCCAAAGTGGCCCATGGCTCACAACAGTTAAGAATCACAATGATCACAATGTGACAGCTTATAAAATGAACAAATGAACTTTTGGCTTTGATGAGGGAGTGTTCCAGTATCCAGTATGAAAGAGACGATACACATGGCTTCAGAAAGGATGTTTAACTCCACGGAGTTGTTCTGTTTTGTTTAGTTTTTTGTTTTATCGTTGATGCTGTCGAAAGGATATCCAGAAAAACTGATACAAGATGCTTCACCTCATCCCTTTTGTGATTTTGTCATGATGTGTATTACTGTGTTTAGTCTGTGCCCATGGAGTTGGTGATCCAGTGGGTTTATCAGTGCAAACAGTTGGGAAAGAGAGTTTGACCCACATCAGGGCCCATTGATGGAGAAGCTGGCAGGGCAAATAGGCTGAGTCACAGAGTGGCTAAGCACAGTTGTCAGGAGTTAGCAATGGGATAGACAAGCCCTCAGAAAAGTGTCAAGGGTGAGAGGTGTATCTTGATGGGGGCAGGAACGACGGAAGTTCAGTAGCAAAGGAAGTGGACGTGAGCCAGGGTACTTGATGTGGGCGACGCCCTGCCCTGTGTCAACTCAGCTCACCTTTAAATTCACCTGCTGGCACTTCCCTTGTCAAGTACTCATGTTTTGCTGTCCTTTCTGCTCTGGGCTTTCTCCGAAGCTACTGAGGCTTCCCCAACCGCAGGCAGGACAGCCTGGAAGTGCCAGGGATTCCACACACCCAGGAGTAACCTTCAACTAAGGAAGCAGGGAACGGGTAGATAAACATTCCAGCTTCCCAGTCCCTTGATGAGACAATTTTACATGTTTTTCCCAGAAGGTCCCCAGCAAAACTGAGCCCTCATTGTCCTCAGCTGTAGCCCGTTCATTCACTCACTCTCACTGGCTCTTTTCTTTTCTCTATCACACTTTTCCTTTCTCTCACTTCTGCTCCTTGGATCACTTTTCAAAGAAATTGCCTACACTTAAATTCTTCCTTTAAGATCCGTTTTGAGAAAAGCCCTAAAATAGTAGATAGAATATTTTGCATTGTTAAGACTTGGACCTTAAAGCAATATCCTCACATGCTTCTAACTAAGATTTTCTTTCCTTCCTGCACCAAGAGGCAATTCCTTTAGTGTATAAGCTCTAAAAATGGAGGAAGGTCATGGGCAGCCACTAGCCGAGGTGGGGATATACAAAGATAGTGGTTAGTGAGCAAATATCAACAATATTGAGACCATTCTGTAATCTAACATGACTCTAAATTAAGATATTTTTTTTCTTCCTTAAGCATCTCAGAAGCCAGGATCTGGAATTTCTTTGCCAGATGATACACTTCTCACGTCCCTTTTCAATTCTGGGTTGATTTTGCGCCAAAAAGAAATGCATTTTTTCCTTAAAAAATTCTTACATCTGTATTCTTCCTCTTGTATTGATGAATTTCCAAGAGAACTATTCCAAGAGTCGGAAACTCCATCCTATTCAGAAAAAGGCTTATATGACTCATCAGCCAAGGTAATGTTTTAAAACATTATATGTTTTTGTAAAACTTCTTAGAATCATCCTTGTATTTCTGCAGGAAGCACATTAACCTCAGTGCTAGCACAAAGATTTCTAGTTTCCCCAGATTTCCTGGGAAGGCTCATTTCTGTTTTACCGTATAGAGAAGCCAACCAAGCATCCTGGATTTTTAGAAAAGTTCACGTATCAAATGTTCTGTTTTGCTGCTCTCATAAATCTTCGAAATGTCTCAGAATTTTCTATATTCTGCACATAACAACATCTCTCAGGCAGCCATTTTGCCAAGAAGTTACACAAATTTCAATATAATTACCCTATAAGAAAACTAGGCCAAGAGTTTCTAAATCTATGCCCTATTTCTGTACCTTTGTTTTAAATGTGTAAGAAGAATCATTCTTGTGTGTATTTTTTGCAATCATGAGTGTGAATGAATACTAAGGGTAAAATTTTTAAATAAAAATTTGAAGGTTTTCTTTGGACAGTGTTATTCAATTGGATGGACTTTCCCAAAATATGTAGTATGGAAAATTCTTTTAAGTTACTGATTAAACAGATATAGAAAGAGGAAAAGAGTTTTTTTTAAGGGTACTAGGTTCTTGAGTAATAGTAATCTTTCAATAAACTACCAAAATGGATGAATTAGAAGTTACTGAAAAAATAAAGGGTTTTATTAAAAATAGGAATGTATATTTGAAATTTGGTACGTTCCACAAACATATGTTGAATACTAACAATATGCTGGACACTCTTAGTTGGTGGAGAAAAAGTGGATGGATAAGGCAGAGTCCCCATACATAGTTTTGGTGTGGTAGTAGAGAAACATTGGCAGAGTTAGAAGAAAAGAAAATTACAGTACTTCAGAGATGCTTTTTAAGAGAAAATGGCAGGGTTAATAGCAAAAAGAATATGAAAATTAAAATATATTTGGTATATTGTCAATAGTATGTAGGGCTGATTGCCAAAGGATAGATAAAAGGAAGTTATCCAAGATGGAGATGATGAAGTAATGAAGCTTATGACGATAGGAAGGGGAAGAAAGAGATGGATGTAAAAGATATTGCTTAAGTAAAATTGAAAACAAAACAAAACAAGTTAGTGATCCTTTGGAGATGGCAAGTGAAGAAGAGGGAATCATCAAAGTCTGTTCTACCATTTGGAACCTCTCTCTGTGGTCATTAGAGCGTGGTAACACCATTAGCAGATACAGTGGAAGCAGGAGGAGGAGAATGTTTGTGGAGAAGACTGGAATATTCTGCTCTGTAGGTATAGATATTCAAGGAGAAAACTCAAGTGGACATAGTGTATTGTAAGTTTCCCATATGTATTTGTGAAATGAATAAATCAAGTCATTTGCATAGAATTCTTTCAAAACTAGAAAAAAAATCACTCATTTATTTTGAATGATCTTGACTTTGGATTTCACCATATAGCATTTTAATTTTTGCAGTTATAGACTTGCTCGTACTGGACATGTCCATGTTTCTGTTGTCAGCTATCCCAGAGAAGTGACTTGAAAATGTGGCTTATTCCAAATTGGGAACCGTTGCTCATCATATCCTACTAGAAAATAGCAACCTTATGTCTTGGGCAGATAATAATGAATTCTTTAAAAAATCGCTCTTGAACAAGAGAGTGGGGTGACTGTTAATAAATTACGACTTTAAAAAGTAGTCGAAAGAGCCACTCAGGAATATTTAAGAATTCAGTTAAAGAAGTGCTTCTCAGTTAGGGTTTTGGAGTTGCCCCCGGGGCAGTGTGTTGGAATCCACACAGGAGGATTTTTCACATTACTTCCCAGATACTGGGATATTGGGATGCCCAGTGCCCAGCACTCCCGTTTCCTGCCCAGATTCTAAATCATTTGAGAAATAAAAGACAGACTGGGATTAAAAAATACCCACCTTTATGAGTCATAAAGTTATTGTAGGATATGGTTTATATTTACCAGTAAAGGATCTTCCTAGTAGTGAAGAGCAAAGTAAGACAGATTTTACCAAATCAGCCATGTATTTATTTGTTTATTTATTTGGTCATTACAGGCCTCTTTAATATCTCTGGGGACACAGGCCCCTTTAAAAATCTGTCACATGCAGGAGAAGAGAATGTTCACTCCCTGCAAACAGTTCCGAAGAAAGAGCAGAACTATGCATACCCAAAATTCTTTTTCCCAATTTCATCAGTCCAGTAACGCTGTCCCAGGGAGGGGCGTGAGAGGAGGTGGAAAGGCCGGGGATGTAACGTGAGTGTCTGGTCCTCCACGGGGGAGGAAAGAGTAAGAGTGGGATGAAGTCAGTCCATCTAACACCAGATTCTGATTCACCTCCTGGGAACTGAGACTCTCTTTGAGGATTTACTGCCACGTGTCCCCGATGCCTCGGGTGTTTTGGAGTAAGAGGCTGAGAATGGGAAGGTTGAGGACTATAGTTTTAATGGATGTATTCTTGCGAATGTTTTATAAGAGTTTGGAAACTTATATATGTGTGACTTCTTAAATACTCTTCTGCAAGGAGCTCTGCTTGGGTAGTTTAGTATTAAGGGCACCCTATTGTTACCCAGTTCCTAAGGATGATCCTCCAAACGTCCACCGTTGAATATATTGTACCTACATGTGACATTTCTGACGGCAGCAATGTTATCAAAGAGTTGTTTCACCCTGTTTGCTCTTTTTTGATATAATTAGTGTAATATTCTCCCAGGATAATCAGCTCTGGAGATCACTGTCACCTGCCTGACAGGTGCAAGCCACCTAATCATGTGTTTGTTTCACTGGGGTAGACATCTAATGAGCATAAAGCCTTCTGGATTTTTTAAAAAATAAACTCTAAGCATGGCTGATTTTTATAATAACATTTTTGAGCCTTTAGTCACTCAGGAGGCTATTTCAATTGAACTCTTTCCATAATTTGATACTTAAACCTGCTTTTCCCCCACAAAGTTGTAGACGCTTTTCCAGAATGATCATTGCTACGTGTCGTGCTCATCAGCTGTGTGAGTCTGCATGTTGTCAAGTCTATTGAGGTTTTGTGATGGAAAAACAAAGGTGCCAAACAAACTACCAAGCAAATAAAAATTCCCAAAAAAAGGATATGATTAAAATAGTGCACAAGGCAGAGTTATTCACGTTTAGACTGTGTGCCTGTGACAGTCTGTGTCAGGTCAAATATTTGGTTAGCACAAAGTGACTTGTTAATGGAAGTGTGGCGAACAAGATTTCTCCTAATAGGTCCATTGTTTCATTCCTTTCAAAGAATAAATCGAACACATCAAAAGCACTCAGTGGATAGCCCATCAATTAGCATATGTAATTAATCCCATTAGCAACTAGATGTGATGTTGTTTTAAAGATAGTGGAAAATTAAATGCCTATTTTGATATTGACTTCTGTTGTAACTGACCATTGTTAGAGCATCATGCTAATAAACGCTGTATATATTGAAATAAAAGATATTCGCTTTTTATTTTCTCCACTTACCTAGGTATTAAATATTAATTCTTTTCTTAAAATAGTTGTTGCAACCTCTGAAAGACACAGATATGAAGAAAATATGAGAAATTATTTTTTGAATCAATCATTTACCTGATTTTTAGGTGAACTACCTGACATAGAATTAATCTTAATTAAGCAGTTTTAAATGCTTATTTAACCCTAATAATCTTGTTTATTGTGGATTTTGGTCATGCTTTTAGTGTCATAGTGCTAATAAATGAGGATTCTGGCTTATAATATCTTTTTATGATAGTCTCTAGACATTTTGGAAAAGTTTTCACCTTTAATATTACCTTTCAGTCAAAACATGTTTTTTCTTTTATCAGTAGACAACTTGAAAGGTCAATGTCTTTATTTCTGTTTTTATTTTATTTTGAAGACTTGCATTGACAGTCTTACATTATGTCTTGAATAGGCTCAGAAATAATGGGAACTACAAAGACTTCTAGAAACATCGGGCCTTTCTTTCTGGTCCTCACGTATTCCCTTTGGTCACCAAACTTTGAAGTATCTTTGATGTCAAGAGTTTCATAGAAGACCTGCTTCCCAGCCACCGTGCTGTAAACTTAGGAGTAACGAAAAGTTAATTTTGAAAATAGTTTGCACTCCAAAGAAAGAAGAAGGTCCTTTTTAGGCTTGAGATATTATTATCACTATCATTGTCTCTGGCTACACTGTTATTTTGTTGATAGCAATCATGCTTTCCTTACTTAGCTACCTTAAAAAACTAAGTAAATAATTTATGAAATTGTCCATTACATTCTACATATTTATGTTTCTTGAAAACTCCTGATTCAGGGAACAAGTTCCATCAAATGAGCTGAGCCCTGATTCACCAAGACTGAACTTAGATTTATTTAGGCCACATTCATTTAAAGAATGAATGAGAGCAATGGATTTTAGTCTTTTAGAGCAAAAACTATGGCTTATTTTGCATATGGCACTGCAAAAAAAAATGCTATGGGAAAATAGATAATAAATTATAACCACACCCTGAGTACGTTCACCAGTGAATAAACCAGAAAAAAATTAGAAGATGTTCTTAGAATTCGTGATGACCTTGAGACTGAAATGATAGCGTGGACATGTTCCCCTCCAGACCGTTACTCTGGGAGAGTCCCCAAAGTGGAAGACGTTTGTTGAGTCCACTGGGTTCTGAAGCATATTTTATTTTTCTGTGGGAGAATCTTCTCTGTGGTAAACCAGGGACAGTTTTAAGATCTACATCCATAAAACAAGCTGAGCCAATTTCCAGAGTTTTCCACTGTAGCCAATATTGAATGAATGCCCTAAATATTGAATGAGTTCCTTACCAGCAATTAAACTGATGTTTTTGCTTGTTCCCTAGTTACATCATGACAGTTCTGAACACTCCAATTTATCACTAAAGCTCCTGCCCAGCCCGTCTTTTGGAGATGTGATGTCATCAGATACGACAATGCAAATGGTAAACAAAGAACTTTGTTTTCAGTGGTACATTCCTCCCCTGCAAAGACCTCCAAGGGAAATCGAACCTATGGTATGTAACATAATTACAAAGCTAAATCTTACATTTAGATATAAAGTTTAACAAGGCCATTCTAACTTGATACGGAGAGAGCATCCTCTGATCATATAGGTAAAGATATACAGCAATATAGAGTCTGCATTGTCTAGCAGAATGAATCTGAAAATGAGAAATCCTAGGAAAGTCTGGTTCAAGTTGATCATTTCCCTTTTTCCTGATCAGAAAGGGAGACTTTCCAACTCGTCACCATTGTATATGATATTTATTTTTTTTCGTAGTTATTCTTTATCACATTAAGGAAGTTTTTTCCTACTGCCACTTTGCTAAGAATTTTTATCATGAATATTTTACTATATGAAGATGATTTTATGATTTTTCTCTTTTAATACGTTAATTGATTTCATAATCTCAAATCAACCTTGCGTTCCTGAGATAAACTCAAGTTGGTCACAATGTATTCATTTTATTGGATTCAGTTTGCTGATGTTTTGTATTGGATTTTTGCCACTGTTTTCAGGAGTAATATTGGGCTATAAATTTTCCTTTTTGTGCTATCCTTGTCAGGTATTTTTTGGCAACAAGCTTTTGCTAAACTCATAAAATGAGCTGATAAACATAATCATGTTTTTCTATTCTCTGGTGAAGTTTGTGTAAGTTTGGAGTAAAATTTTTCCTCCAGTATTTGATAAGAACTCATCAGAAAAGCCATCTGGTCCTAGTGTTTTCTTTGTGACATAACATAAGACTAATGATATAATTCCCAATAGTTACAGACAGTCTTTAAGCATTAAAACAAATGTACTGGTTATCAGAGTTGGTATCAGTTCTGACTGGGCCAGTGTCTGTGCTAATGGTTAGTGCCTCTGCCAAATCAAGTTTTAAATATTTTGACTATCACTCCTGTTTATAGAACATTGGGGCTTTCTATTTCTTCTTGAGTCAGTTTTGTTTAAGTTGTTTTTTTCTAGGAATTTTCCCATTTTATTTAAAATTTCTCTCATATTTTTAATCTATCTGATGTATTTGTAGTGAAGTGCCCCTTTTCATTTTTTATGTTGGTTATTTGCCACTAGAGTTTTCTCATTAGTTAGTTTTATTTCATTAATCTATATACCGTTCTTCTACTTTTTTGTTTGTTTGTTTTTTTCCTAACGATGGACTTCTTGACATAGCTGTTTACCTCAATATTCAGTCTGTTTCCTAATGTCTGCATTTTAAGGTGAAAAATTCCTCTCTAACTATTGCTTTGGCTTCACCCCATGAGCTTTTGTTATAGCATTGGCATCATCATTCAGTTAAAAATAGTTTTTAAATATCTATTATGATTTCTTTGATGCATAGGTCATTTCAACATGTGTTTCTTAAATTTCAAACTATATGGAGCTTTTCTAGTTATCATTTGTTATTTATTCCTAGATTTTGTTGTTCTGTAGTAATAAAAAATGCTCTATATGATTGATATTTGTTGAAATTTGCTTTTTTTCTGCCAGAGAGGTTTAATTGTGTAAATATTCCATTGCTCTTAAAAAGAATGTGCACTCCTCAGTTGTTGAGGCATTGTTCCTATATGTCTAATGGGTCAGTTTGGTTAGTCTTGTTCAAATCTTTTATATCCTTGCTGATTTTTCAATTTGTTTCTCTTTTTATTTTCTTAAATCAAGTACTAAAAGAAGTATGTTTAAATCTCACATAGGTATTGTCATTGTTTAGTTTTTCTTTTCAGTTCTGTCAAATTTTGTTTTACACAATTTGAGGCTGTAGGTGCAATGAGATTGATATCTGTTTTATCTTCTTGGTGAATTGAGTGTTCTATCATTTTGAAGTGACTCATGACCTTTTTGTAATAATGCTTTTTTTCCTGATAAAGTCAGCTTTGTTTGATATTACTAAAGGAAAACGACTTTTTTAATTCTTTGAGGAAGATTAGCCCTGAGCTAACTACTGCCAGTCCTCCTCTTTTTTGCTGAGGAAGGCTGGCCCTGAGCTAACATCCATGCCCAACCTCCTCTACTTTACATGTGGTATGCCTACCACAGCATGGTGTGCCATGCGGTGCCATGTCCACACCCAGGATCCAAACTGGTGAACCCCAGGCTACTGAGAAGCAGAACGTGCGAACTTAACCGCTGCGCCACCAGGCTGGCTTGGAAAATGACTTTGTTGTGGTTATTGTGTCACAGTATATCTTTGTCCTTTGTCTGATCTTTTGCTTTCAACACTTTCGCATACTTGTGTTTTAATTGTTTTTTATAAAAGACGTGCACTTGGATATTTTTAAATACAGTCTGACGATATTGTATTTTGACTGCAGAATTTAATACATTTACATTTAATGTAAATACTAGTATGTTTGGTTTTAAATCTGCCATGTTATTTTGTGTTTCTACTTGTCTCAGCTTTTCTCTTTTCTTTTTCTTTCTTCCCTTCTTTCAGATTGATTACTTTTATCATTCCTCTTATGAGTTTTGAAATTATGCACTCTTTCTCTGTGCTTTTAGTGGTTAACCCCAGGACAACATACATAACTTATCAAAGTCTAAAGTTAGTGAATATCTTTGCTCCTCTATTGACTTCTATGATATTACAGTACATTTTCTTTTTAAACCCAAAATAATATTATTTTAATTGTTTTATACAAGAGGTATTTTCCTTTAGAATTTTCTACATATTCAGCATTTGCTTTGTTTTTTACTCTCTTGCATATTAAACATTCCATCTAGGATCACTTCTTTCTGTTGAAGTACATACTTGGGAATTTCCTCTGGTGAGGATCCTCTGGAGGCAACACTCTCAATTTTTTTTGCCTGAGAGATGTCATTATTTTACATTTATTTGTGAAGTAAATTTTTATGGAGTGGAGAATTCAAGATTGGAAATTGTTTCATTTCAGTACATTGAAAATGTCATCTACTCATTTCCATGGTTGCTGCTTTAGAAGTATTCTGACTTCTTTCACTAGCTACTTTTGAGATTTTTTTTCTTTGTCTTTGCACAATTTTACTGGGAATGGTTCTCTTTTTATTTATTTTGCTTACATTAATGTAGTGGTTAAGAGCATAGACTCTGGAGCCAAACTGCCTGGGTTTGAATCCCAGCTCTGTTATTTAATAATTTTGTGATCTTCAGTGGATTAGTTAACTTTTCTGTATCCTGGTTACCCTCTTCTGTAATTAGAGATAATTATGTAAACTCCTCACCTCAATAAATAGTAGCGGTCATTTCTTCTCTGAAATCATTTTAAAATTATTATGCCATTTCAAAGTTTAATAACTTCAAACATACATGTGATACACTTGGCAAACATTATTTAAAAGCACCTTTTAAAGTTTAGCAACAAGATCTCCTATAGATACTTTAGCTCCAACACTGTACAGAAAAGACAGTAAACTGTGCCTAACCAACAAAATTAAAGTACATAGCAAATAAGAGAAACAACTTAGTTTGCCTCTAAATGCTGTTTACAGATTTGCATCACACATATAACTCCTTATTTTAATATTTATTATCTTTATCCAACTCTATCTTTATATTTATCCATGTCTGTGTCCCTATGCGTGGATACACATTTGCAATAAGGCTAACTGGGGGGCAGGAGGAGATGGGGGTAAATATTTAGGAGCAATTCAATGTCAGTCCCTGAACTCTTGGAGATAAGAACAGTGATTCAGATTCTAGGAGAGTCTTGAAGAGGAGTCAAGCTTTTAAAAATGGAACAGTTGGTCACTACAGCCTTTTACAGAGGAAGCTTCTACAAAGAATTCCTTTGATTGCTGCTCTCACTAAGAAGAGCCTCAGGCTTTTTCCCATAAAATGTTGGCCATAGAGTTTTGCTCTGTTCAGCATTTTTATTTGTTTTTTGTTTTCTGCGTTGGTCTACTCCTGCACTTTCCAGCTCTTGAGTGCTGTCCCCTCCAGCTGTGCCTCTGGTAGCTTCTGCTGCTTCTTGGCTCATGTGCCCCGTGTCAGATGTGAAACCTCCAGAGCCTACTTCGTTGCTCTTGAGCGTGCTTTTCCCATTGGCCCCTGCATTCTGCTTCTTCAGGCCGATACTCTGCTCCTAACTCTTGGTCAATTACATGTCTCTTCCTATTCATACAAAAAGAGTTACTTTAACATGTTACTTCCTGAAACATTTCAAGCTATTTCTCACATTTTGAGACTACTTTCCTTCCGACCCTTTCCAAGTCAAATCTTTGCCAGATAGTCTCTATACATTTTAAGGTCATGAATCTATAGTCTCTTTGGGGGAATTTAGTGCAGTAGTTTTCAGGTTGTGCTTCCAAGAATACTCATGGGTCATGGAGTCAATATAGTGGGTCATGAGTAAAGTATTTTTTTAAAGAAATTAAATACAGGAAAAAAATCAGAATGCATTATTTGCAGTAAGTGAAATTCTTGTTTTCTGCAACTTTTGTTTCATGATAGATATTGTTAAAAAAGAAAATTTCTCAGATAGCTTGATCTTCAGCATATGTTAGAATTTATTGACATGTTGGTAAGAGAACCGACGAAGTGATAAAAGGGTATGTCCCTTCAGACAGGGTATGGGAACAGAAGGATTACAGACTTGGGAAACACAATGTTTACCTAAGTAGCCAGTTTTTTAAAAATGAGGAAGAAAGGATAAGGTATAAATTTCATTTCGTAATGTGAATAAATGTGTAATAGGAATATCATATTCATAACAGTCTGGGGTAAGATGATCTGAGAAGTTAATGCTAAGACTATGTCTGTGGCTGATAATTAGAATAACAAAGTTTCATCCACCAACAATTGCGTCTGACAATTAACATGGAAGCGTGAACTAGTGTCAGGCGGAGATTAGAAGCAGACCACCAACTAACAAATTCTGATTTAAACAGCTTGCTTGAGTGAGTCTTAAGCCATAAGCAAAGGCACAGAGCACACAGGTTTTCCATTTCTTAGTTTGGGGACATTTTTTTCCCCTTTGACAATAAGTATGCGTGTATTATGTACATATGTAGTCACTGCCATAAATCTCAGTAAAAAAATCGGGAAACACTGGCTTGAATGGACTACATATTCTCGGACCTAAGATTCGATCTTTTTTAGAAGATAACACTCAAATCTGTTTGATGATTTAAATATTGGTGTATTTGACCATTCATCTACTCATTATCTTCTTAAGCCTTGAGTGTAGAGTTTAAGGTTGAATAACTGGCTGAAGCTCATGCAGCTCGTGAAACAAGATAATAGCAATGGTGAACACTTATGTAGGGCTTACTGTGTTCCAAGGCACGTCTCTTACTTTAACTTCACAACCACTCTATGAGGTAGGTAGTATCATTAGCCCCATTTTACAGAAGAGGAAACTGAGACACATGAGGGGGGATGCTTGTTGGCAAGGAGTCAGGATTGGAGCAATCTGACTCCAGGTCTGTACTCCTAAACATGGTGCTGTGTTGAATCATCAGACGAAGGTCCTGGCTGCGGGCACTTCTAGCCTCTGGGCAGGATGGAAATGAAAATTAATGTCTATAAACCAATGTTGCCTCGGGAAAAAATAATAAATTAAAAACAATTAATATCTGACTTAGGGCTTCAGAGTTTCCAGGAGTCTAGAGGGTGATTGGATAACAATGCAAGTTAACATCACTTGATTCACCTACTCAATCCACTTCAGTCGATCCACTACACTGAAGAGGAAATGCCAGTACGAACCAAGGATGCTGGTGGTAGCAGAATGGAAACCCTGGGACTGGGGATTTGCATATAAAATTTTTAGATAATTCAGAGGGCTAAATATTCCTTGCCATGATACTTTAAAATTAAGTTTATGACTTGGAAAAGTTTAACTTAAGTATAGGGGATAGGAATTATATTATCATATTTCACAAAATTATCTTTAGTAGAATATGGTAGAACCACATTATAAGCTCTTCATTAGAACTTTGTTACAAACTAAGCATCTTTTGAATAATTTCAGTATCTTCTAGAGACAGACACTAAAGAGGCTGCCAGGCACAGTCATTTTAATGAACCTCCCAGACGGGCTTTAAAAATAGTTACAAAGAATGGCTGATTTAAGTCAGACGCAAAACTCAGCATAACCTTAAAAAGATGTAACCATGACCAAAGGTTTGATGGCTCAAATTTGTCTCAAGATTATATCTTAGGACCTTTAGCTTTATCCTACCTCATCTTCTTGCCATTTTTAGCATCCAGAGTTCCCATTAGGGTGCTGGATCGCAAGCCAGCCCCTTTGAGGTTCAGAATAAGATTTAGATTATGTTTATAACTTGATCAGGCTCAAAGAATGCAACTCAGAGCTAGCAGGGAGTAGAGGCAATAAAGAATGAGTAGCGGGCCCCTACTTTTGGCTTGTGAGAACTAATTTGGAGGGAATCAAACTGCTGCCAAGGCTATTGTGTTGAATGCAGCCGGATGATCCAAGGCATGGTATTCAGAGACCACAAATGATTTAGGCAGACAACCATGATCAAGTGCAAGAAGTCTGATCAAGCAAAGCACTGAAAAGCAAGACTCCGTCTGCCAAGTGAAAACTTGGATAGAACTGAAATAGTTCTTGGAGATAAGTTTATGCAGTGCGGAAATACAGCTAGTCTGGGAGCAACAGATGTGGAGCTGGTGCTGTTTTCTGGAGGTCTTTATATCCCTGATAAGACCTAGACTCTATTGCATGATCCCAAACAAGCATGCTGTGTATTCAAGACAAGCTCAGCCCTAGCAGGATACCACAGGAAGAGTTAGAGTTCCTGGGAAAACCACCAAGTTGTAATAAAAGCAGAAGTCCAATATTATCAACTTGGATGTTGGGAGTGCTGTAACTCAGAGATGCCTGGGGCTCCCCTCTGAGGTGCTCTGGATTCTAGGTCTTGTTGGCCAAGTGATTAGCTAGAGCCTGGTCCTACAGATGAGACCCAGAATTACATCCAGCTTCTGGGAGCTGGGGAAGATAAAAGCTGCATAAATGAGGCAGGTACTGGTATTCTGATACTTCCTGGCCCTTGCTACTCAGAGTGCGGTCGAGAACAAGCAGCACTGGTGTCACATGGAAACTCATTAGAAATGCAGAATTTCAGGTCTCACTCCAGACCCACTGAATTAGAGTATGCATTTTTAGTAATATCTCCCAAGTAATGTATGCACATTCAAGTTTGAGAAGCACTGCTCTAGACCAGTGCTACCAATGCACCTTACAGCTCTACTGATGATTCACCAAGAATGGCTACTCCATGGTCAGCTGATTTAGTAGGCTCCACTGGAAACCTTCTCTGACTTTTCTTGGTACCACCCAAGTCAAATTTCAGATCTGAAAAGAAACTAAGAGAACATCTATTCAAGACTCTCATTTTACAGATGAGAAAGCAAAGTCCCATATGGGCAAAGTGACTTGACCAATGCCACGACTCATTAGTGACAAAAATAGGAATAGGAACCTAAGTCTTCTAATTCTTAATATTGATTTCTTTATAATACACATATAACTCAACTACTTACTAATTAATTAATAGAGCATTTATTGAGTGCATACTGTATGCCAAGCATTTTGTTAGGTGATTATATGCCAAGAGGAGGAAGTTACGAATCAACTCCATCTAGTGGAAGAAGTGTGCTTCTTTCACCCATTCCTGGGCTGTACGGGATTCTACATACAAGACAATTTGACTTTATTTTTTTTCTTTGCCAAAGATGTATTTTATTTTTTTGCTTAGTAGACTAGCTAGAAGACAATTTTCAATATAGTATTCCTCAGTGTTTGTCCAAACCGTATCACTTCTTGGCCATTGAAAAAAAGCACTTGCAGAAGTGAGTGAGGGAGCATTGAAAATTTCATCGTGGGTATCTTGTCACCTGCAGAATCCAGTCCTGAGTATGCAAGGTGATATAGGGTGAAACTTATCCCTGATGAGTGAGGCCAAGTTGGGAGGAGACCTAAGCACTAGTGGATTAGACAAGGACTGGCTGGGAGATCAGATGTCAAGTTGCTCTAAGAGAATATGAAGAATGAGCTACCAAGGTAGAGTGAGGAGGCAGAAGTGATCATGGGCTAACCACAACAATAGTAATGTTCCAAGCATTGCTTTAAGCACTTTACATTGACTCATTGAATCCTCACGCAAGCCATGGGATGGGGCTTACCACATCTCCATTTTACAAATGAGGAAGAAGAAGCACAACCTTTTAATAATTTGCCCAAGATCACTCAGCCAGTAAGTGGTGGAGGCAAACCCAAGCAGGCCGGCTCCAGAGCCTAGGCTCACAGCAACTGTGCAAGTGAGTTTAGTGTTTTGTTATTTAACCACTTTATTCAAGTCCATTCTGATTGCAGGCTATACTTTGAATTCAGTTGTCTGTGCCACACTCTGTTAGAAAAGGCTTTGAAATTATATTGCAAAGCCATTGACAAGTATCAGCCCAAGGAGGGAGAAAGTCATTTTCATTATCAGGGGTTAAGCATAAAGCACGTTATCTATTTAAATTTTCCCACTAACATGCTTGGAGGAACTTCATTAGCTCTTAACAGATGTAATGAAAATTCCAGAAATATGAAGATATTAATTAATATGCACCAGGTGCTGTGAGCTCTACTAAAAAAGTACCAGATATCACTCCTGCGCTCAGGGGTTTTGTATGCTAGCCCAGGAGTCAAGGTTAACCAACACAAAACAAGAGCAAACACTGTAAGACAGTGTGAGATCTTGGGCTAATCTCTCTGGGACTGATTTCATTTTCTTTTCAGAAATGTTTCACTGAATTTTCCATAGTTTGAAAAATCACTTTTTGAAAGACTTTTAATGAATAAAAAAGAAGAGTCCTCTGTCTAGCTGTCCTCATCCCTGAATTGCCCTCCTCAGACACAATTACTTTAAACTCTTTCAGACATTTTGTTTGGTTAGTTTTTCCCTCCATTTATCTAAATTATGTGCTCATGAGATGATTTCTTGAGTGATCAACTTCACATGCTACTCAGGAAGGTGAAGGCTAGCGTCAGCCCCTCTTCCCCCCTCGCACACACCCTTCTCCTCGGCACATTCTCGTGATTGAGTTCTATCATAATTCGTAACATTATGTTAAGTCTTTACATTATGACCATGTAAATATCACCCAAAGCTGAGCCAATAAAGTACTATGTTTTTCCTTCCTGTCTTCTTCTTTCCTGAACAAAAAAAATTGCCTTACTTTTGTTTAACCTAGTGTTTGTTCTCTATATATTAGGATCTCTCATTCTCCCTAAACGTTCAAAGAACTACACGATCCCTTTCCACGTGGTCAAACTCATCAGCTTATTTCTTGGTTCCATTCTTTTTTCTTCTTCAGAGACATGCTCCACACTGCACTGCCTGTTCTCATGGCTATCAACTATCATCTTAAGAACTCTCACCTTCCTCCTGAGAATTCCTTCCTCTCTCTCTGAGTTGACTTCCCTGGGTCCCATGTTTCTTTCTACATTGATTTGCTCTCTCATGCCGAATAAACACATCTTCCAGCTTCCTGAGAAAGGGTGTATTGGAGGTTCTGATTATTCACAGGTTTCACCAGACTCTACAAAGTATCTTCATGACAGACTTTTCATAAGGATAAGGCATTGCAGGATAAAGAAATCAAAGATAACCGTGAGAGAGATCCGCAATGTCCAGGAGCAGCTTCCAGGATCCTCTCTCAGTTGCACAGGACACACTTCATCTATGGATCATGAACTACCAAAATACGATGAGACATCTTGGTCTCAAGGAAGCTGCTGTCTTATCTAAGGAGGGATCTTAATGTATCTCTCTCTTCACATAGTCAAAACTATGCATGGGCCCAAACTCAATAAAAGGAATGAAGATAACAATGGAATCCAGATGCTAATTATCAGTAGGCACGTTTTCTACAAAAAATGCTAACAAGATGGCACAGGCTGCTTCCTAGTGTGTTTCAGATCCTAGAACAGGACTATATTAATTATTAGTTAGTACGTTTCATTCATGTTTGACCAAAAGTCAATATCGTAATTACAGTGCCCTGAGATGCTAAGTGTTGCAACAAACTGACTGAGATGTACTCTGTACTCACACAAGAGGTAAAAAGACCTTAAATGTCTGGCAAAAGGTCTTCATTATAGGAGCCGGCCCCGTGGTGTAGCAGTTAAGTCTGGCATGCTCCACTCTGGTGGCCCAGGTTCACCGCTTTGGATCTCAGGTGCCGACCTACACCACTCATAAAGCCATGCTGTGGCAGCGACCCCCATAAAAATAGAGGAAGACTGGCACAGATGTTAGCTCACGGCTAATCTTCCTCAAGCAAAAGAAGGGGAAGATTGGCAATGGATATTAGCTCAGAGCAATTCTTCCTCACCAAAAAAAAAAAAGTCATCATTTTAATGCTTAATTCATTGTTTTCTGGGCATAAAATTTTAGTTTGAAAATTATTTTCCTTCAAAATGTTGGAGGTGTGCTCCATTTTCTCTGGCAATCCTGCATTGCTGTTGAGAGGTCTGATCCTGTTCCGATCCCTAGTTCTTTATTCTGACTTTTTTCCCCTGGAAGCCCTGGGGATCTTCCCCCTTTCCCCTGTGTTCTGAAATTCCTTGATGTGCCTTGGTGTGGGTCTTTCATCATTGTGCTGGATACTTAAGGTGCCCCTTTCAATCTGGAAAGTGTATTCTTCAGTTTATGGAGGTTTTTTCCTGTGATAATTTTCCTCCCTCT
Source organism: Equus asinus (assembly GCF_041296235.1). Taxonomy (NCBI): domain Eukaryota; kingdom Metazoa; phylum Chordata; class Mammalia; order Perissodactyla; family Equidae; genus Equus; species Equus asinus. Next base: position 37,342,760 of record NC_091793.1, read on the forward strand.
TATTATCTCTGTACCTTCTGGAATTTCTATTATCCAGCTATTGAACCTATTAGATTGAGTCTTTATTTTTCTCCCTTATTTATGTTTTTAAATTCAGATTTTACTTTTGGGGAGATATGTTCAATTTTATATTTCAAATCTTTTATTGAGTATTTAGTTGTTATGATCATATTTTTTAATTTTTGAGTTCTTTCCTTTTCTCTGATTGCTTCATTTTAACAGCACTGTGTTCTTGTTTCACAGATGCAATATTGTCTTCCTTCTCTCTAAGGATATTAGCTGTAGTTTCTTTGTAGATTTCTTCTGCTCTCTGTCTTGTATCTGATTCTCCAGTTCTTTTCTTATATTAGTTTTGTCTCTGCCTTTCATTTCATGTCTAGTGACCCTTGGCTATCCATTCATGTTTGGAAGCACAAAGACGCGTATTGGGTCAGGCTTACTGATTTATAGACTTCATTGTAGGGTCATTGAAGGAGCCAGCGGTTTCATTGGAGGATGCTGAAATGTCAATATCTGTAGGTCTTCTCTCTTTGTCTGGTCTCTTAAGAGGACTTTTTTAGATTCCTGTCTGGTTTCCTACATTCTGGGCAGTGGCTAGAGTGGTAGGGAGATGTCTTTTGTTCAGAATATAAACTTTCACTTAATTCCAATATTTTCAGCTCAGTACCACACCTCTGTACCTAATGTCCCTGAGCATAGATCTTTTCTGATTTAACCTCAGCAGAGAGCAAAATGGAAAAAGTCCAACCAGCAGGGAGGAGGCAAGGGAAGGGGGAGTCTCCTAGTTGTATGGGCTCAGAGACAGGATGGGAGGGAGGTTGTCTAAGGTCCCTGACACCTCCGTCCCTGAGTCTTTTCAGAGTTCTCAGTCATGCTTTTTGTTGGCAAATGCTCTCAGGGCAGTTAGGACAAAGCCCTTCCTCTCTGCTGAGTCAGCTACGCTCTTCCAAGTGCTTTCCGGCCCTCAAAGTGTTGCTAACATCTCTCATCTGCTTCACTCACTCTCTCATTCTTTCTATCTTTGTGGATTTACACTTAAAAAAAAATCCCTTTGCTCATATTTTAGTTTGATTTGTGAGGAAGCAGAGATAAATGCATGCACTGAATGAGTCGGTTTTGACTGGCAGCTCTGGGCGTCAGCTTTCTCCTACTTAAAATGAGGGACTTAGAGCAGATCATCTCTAAGGTTCTCTGAACCTCAAATTCTATGAGTCCATGACTGTAAGTAGGTGCTCTATCGTGTGGGACTGACTCTAAGAATTGTCAGAATTCAAACTGTAGGGAAATTACTAGAGAGTGAGTCTTTAAGGACAAGTTTCATCTTAAGAGTGGGGACTGGAAAGTTGTGTGTGGCTGGAAAAACAGGAGAGAAGAGGAAGGGACCAGCATAAGTGAATGCACAGAAGCAGGTAGGACCGCTGGTGGGAAAGCGCATACTGAGAAGTAACAAGAAACGAAGTTGGATATTTACCAGGTATCTATTTAGAACTTGTTGTAGGGGACCTTCAAAGCCTGGAATTTAAAGTTAACTGCTGTAAGAAATGTCACTCTTCAAAAAACAATATAATATTGGTACCAAATAGCGTTTCTTTTCATCTTATAACCTTTGCACAGTTCTTGTTCATATCATTTTTTTAAAGTGAATTGAAAAAACCTTGTCTTTGTTTTTCAAAGAAAAACTTTTTAAAGTTTAGTGATGATATTTTGAGAACTGATGCTGCACTTTCTGAGGCAAAGTGTAATTTTGACGTCACATTTTATATGCCTTTTAATTTTCTTCCAGGTTTTATTGCTGTATGCATATAATACAAAACCCCTGAAGATTTCAGATATTAAATATGCCCCTTACAGCAATGTATGTGTTGGTTCTGTCTGGGTTCCACTGAGCAGGCAAGTAAAGATGGATTGTTTACAACTCCCCTCTTTGCTGATATTTTCATAAGAACAGGCTGTTTCAGTAATATACACGGTAAATCAAAGGAGAACTTCTGGAAGACAGTTTTAGAAAAATCTCTCATTTACTTAGAGGAGTATGATGTTGCTGTTGTTAAGATCCTGAACGCTGAATCCAGCCTGCTTTCGTTCAAATGCCCCCCCACTGCATTCATGACCTTGAGCAACTTGAGCCTGCGTCTCCTCAAGGGCAAAATGAGAACAATAGTAATAGTACCGGGGGTTGTTGGAGGATCAGTTCCTGACACTTCATAAAGATTACAGAGAGTACAAGGATGTTATCCATTCTCTGTTTTGTCTGTAATTTTGGGCGTGTTTAAAAAAGAACCTAATGTGGCTATTGGGTTGCAAAATTAAGCGCAAACTCCACACCTCTCTTGTCACCCTTCCCTCTGTACCCCATCCTATTTTCTGTTATGCCCGAAGTCAAAAGTCAGGTTGTTTTTCTCCCTCTCCATCAAACAGGGCATATCTCTAACCTGGTTTCTCTCTTTTCCTGTTTCACTTTCCCAACTTCCTTGTTGTTGTTTTTTAAATTTATTTTTTCATTGCTTAGTTAATTTAGTTTTGATTCCATTGTTCATTACCCTTGTGACCTCAGCCTCCCTGTCCTCAGTTGTAAGATGGAAATAATACCTACTCTGCCTACCTTTCGAGTCATTGTTAGGATCAAGTCAGACAATGCATGCACATGCTTTGAAAGGCTGAAAGCGCTGGGCAGTGTCAAGTCTCATTACTCACAGGCTGCCTGTCAGTGTCAGCTCTTTGCCCTGCTCGGCACCTAGTAAGTGCTTAGTGAACAGAGAGACTGGGCGCTTCCCTGTCCTTCCCTGGAGAGGCTTCTTCATGCTGCATGATTTTCATTTTGAAGGACTCCTGGGGCTCGCCATGAAAGAGAATAAAACAAGAAATGTTTGAAGAGCTGGCACACTTCCAATTATTCAGTCAAGCTTCTTTTTCTTTCTTTCTTTCTTTTTTAAGAAAAAACGTTAGGAAATTGTGCACTTGCCTTGGACATCCAGAAACATGGAAGGATTTTTTTTTTTTTTTCAGAACCGCATGATGAAAATGATTATAATTTCTGCAAAGTAGAATGTAATCAAACTGACTGGATTGTTTTTTTAATTCCAAAACGTTCTTAATTTTGGTGGGTTCATGATCAATGGTAGGGTTACTAAAGTTAGGGACACACCCTTGTCACTGAGGCCATGACAGAGGGTGCCTGACAACCTTTCATCTGATCCATCCCTTGGTGGCACAGTGCAAATGGACTCTTTCTCTCACCCAAGGTGGTTCTTAAGAGGGTCAAGATAAAGCCAGTTCGTGGGGAATTGCTCTTGTCGATCATCCTTTAGAAGGCAAAGTAGGAGGACCCTGTGGGAAACTGGAGAATTGACATTCCTCATATGTCCCTGATGTCAGTTTGCTTTTTTGGATCATTTACTTCTTTCTCATAAAAATTTACCTCCCTCCCTGGGTGGAGACACCTGTACCCACGCACACATACATACATGCACATACGCTCTGTGCACGTATCTGGGGGCCATGAGGGTGGCCGTTTGTTTCAAGGCTTTTCCGTCTTCTGACTCCACTCACCAGTTCACCTCTGTCTTCAGAGCATCCGCCGTTCACTGGCCTGTGACTCTGGAAGCTTTCTGTCTGCAGCATAATTGCCACTGTGTCCTCTGCCCTCTTCCTTGGCTTTTGCTTTTCTCTTTCTTGATTCTTCTCCCTATCCCTACTCCCCACACAGTTCACTTCACTATTGTGGGCTCATCCACTGGGCTTTTAGAGCCACATCTAACTTGTCATAATTCTTGCCTTCAGGTCAGCCAGACAATCACAGCAGTGCATTAAGATTTACATAGGAGTAAATCTTCTGTCATTGCTTGGAGTGTCTTTGCCTATGTAGATATTTTTCTTTATTTTCATTTTAAGCAATGTTTTGGATGTATACATTTCATTCATTGTGCCTTTGCCAGTTTGCAATTGTGTATCTATCTCAGTAGATAACTAGATCAGAAACATTGTTTGGGTTAGCATTGTGTCTCTTTGCTTATTGTTTCTTGAATGAAGGAATAATTGAGTGAGTGATGCTTGGGGATGCCAGAAATCTAAGTGTTAAATAACTAAGGACTTACTTTACACATATTGTTGATTCTGAGAATAAATGAATGCCTTGCTTAACTGTTCAAGTAAAATACGTTTATATTTGTTATTTTTAGCGTTATTTCAATTCATGAGAAACTCTCTAATCTTACGCAAATCGCCGAAATATCATTGCCAACAATTCCTGATGTTACTTCAGGTGAAAATGTATCTGAAATGGAAGAAGTGGAAGAGAAATCAATTGATAAAGAAATGGAAGTAAGTTGTTAAATAAGGGAAAGTTACACTGCCATTGCAGGATGGATGTCATTATACATAATTATTGAAATTATTCTTTACTTCATCAAAGCAGAACTATGTAACTGAACTTGAACTTTGTGGTTCTTCTGCCCTCTCTTTTCTCTGCTTAGAGTACCAAATAGGACCCAACTTTTGGACACATAAATAGTGTTTTCTTCAAAACTCTTCTAAGCACACCAATTATAAGAATCCGATGGTGAATGAGAACAAAGCCAATCTAGAGAAATCGTTCAGATATAACTATGAATCCCAAGAAACTGCTGTGTAACTTTTAACATTACTTTTAATTTTTCACTCTAAGTCTGTTATTTGAACATTTTTATTACCCAAGTAATGGGTGAAGAAAAATTAGAAAATACAGATAAGCATATATCTTTCAGACTTTTTCTATGCCTATGTATTTTTCTAAGCAAGAAAGGTGGGGGCATTATTCTTATAATGTGTTATTAATCTGATCACACAATTGAGTGTTTTTGTGATGACTGATGTTTGTGTTTTGGTGGAGAGGATCATTTCCCTTCTACGCCTCCTGAGTCCTGAACCCACTGAAGGGTGGGACATAGGAGATAGACATATGGAGACCAACATATCAGCATCGTTACTGATAAAGCTGATTAGCGAGCATGGCTTTAGATCTGTGGCCAAATGAACTTATTAATATTTCACTCCTGAATTAGCTAGACTTGCCCACCTAGTCACACAGTCACGTGGCACACCTGTGTAAGCATAGGATTGCCTCATTCCCCTTCTGCGGTCGCCAGGCTTACTGCACAGAAGGGCAGAGACTAGCAGTCTTGCAGGCAGGGTACCTCCAAAAATATAAACAAAGATTTCCGGGAAGGAATATCGCCAGTCACCATGGCAGGAGGGAAGAAAGGGGGCAAATCGCATACTGGCTTTTCAAGTTTCCATCATATCACTTCCACTTAATGTCTCTTTGACCTTATAAATAAGCTTGGAAGGAGGAAAGCCAGAATGAATAGTGCTAATAGCTACAGATAATCATTCTTTTTTTCTTTATGTATGAATTTTAGATATCTATTGATTTTATTATAGTATATAAGGATTTAGCTTACTTCTCCCCAACTTCTTTCCCCTTCCCTTCTAAATATTGTTATATTAGAGAACTTAACTAAATAAGTATTCAGTGTTTACATCATGACATCCCAGTAAACAATGTTCACAGCCCAGTCAAATAGTATACTATGGTTATTTTCCTTTCTTGCATAAGGTTTGATTTTTCTTGACTTGTCTTTTTTCCTTAACTTTTTTCTGGGCATTGCATCAGATCTTTCGTGTGTTCATCCACTGATTTTTACCCAAGTGTTCATGCTTATCAAATAAAGTCTCAATTCCTTTTTTTTCTTCTTGAAAATCCCTATCCTCCTGCTGTAGTTGAGGACTGTTACCCACAATGTTGCAGCACAGCTCTAATTCTGGGCCCTCCCTTCACTGTTTTCCTGCTTGAATGACCAACCACTTGGGTGCCATCTCTGTTTTTCTTCCCTGAAAGCTTTTAGGATCTTCCCTTTATTTTTGGTCTGCTGTATCTTTTTTCTTAAATCGCTTTCTGCCAGGTTAATATTCAATTGGTTACCAATAACAAAACCTTTTTAATTCTTAAAGAATATTATTGGTATGGCTCTTTTTGTTTTCTTGTTTACCTCATCTACACACTTGTTACGTGAAAGTTTAAAAGTTGACCACTCTCCTGATTTTAAGTGTATACTTACTAACATTTTCAGTCTTAATTTACCAGTAGAGTAAGTGAATGCATTTTTCATTGTTGTAAAAGCAACAAGCGCAGCTGTAAGAGGATTCATCGGGCAAGAACGGTTAGCCTTTGCAAAATGCCGCTTTCCTGCATTTCTGTCTCCTCTGCTCTGTGCTTGGATTTATCATGGAACTGATGTCTTAGACTTTGGGTTGCACATCCTTTTCAGTGTCCTCAGACATTACAACATGAATTACCAGATGTTTAATGATGTTACTGATACACTGAGTGCTTATAATAAATCTCCCAATAGACGAGGTATCTCAAACTCATGAGATTATATACATTATTTATGTGTATATTTATATATATTGCTTTTCATAAAGTATGTGGATGCCATTTCATGTCTGTTTTCAAGAACTCAGCTCTCATGCCATTTTTGCACTTCTTTTGTAAATCACTTACAATCACAGTTTTTCAGTTGTAAACCAAACTTATCAGATGGCTGTCTTTGAGCCATAGTCTAGAATATTCTTTGCTGAAATAGTCCCTTAGTCCTCTTCTATATAGTTCATATATGGAAAATGATTATTTTCTCCTGAGCCCATTTGTCTTTTCAGCTTAGGTTGTCTGAGGCAGGAGAATGAGCATCCGTAAGAGTAAGGGTTCTATCAGCTTTACTAACTAGGGTCAGTCACTTATTCTTTCCTGGGACTAATTTTTCTCTCATCTCTAAAAATGACCCTGTCACTGAAATACTGCTCTGAGATGGAGAGATGGCGCCCTTCGTTGGAATTCGAGTCATCAGAATTTCCCTGGAGGTGGGATGGAGATATGAAATTCTTCACAATGAGCCCAGCATCTGAGCCAAGAGGTTGACTATGAATATAAACAAATCAGGAATAAATGGGGGCGGAGGAGGGGGCATTTGAGTGTAAGCAGAGGGAGGAATGCAGAGCACCCTCCTTGCCTTAACCCAGGTTTGTGTCTTGCTTTCATGTCCTGACTAGAATGGTCTATGTGAGTGGGTCAGTCCTTGAGTAGAACCAACTCCTTTCAATTCTGACATTCTCCTCTGTGTTTTTGAATTTGTTTTATTCTCCAACTTAGAAAGTGTTTCTTTAGCTTTAGGTAGGGCATTTTTAGATATTTTCCAGTTCTGTTAGTTCTACATATGAGACACTGTCGCAAAATGGGAGGACAACTAATGTTTGTTTAAGTGAATTGGCAAACAAATTAAATCAGTTCACAACATTTGAAAGTTGAGAAATGGAAGGAACATACAAAGTTTTCTTTTTCTCCAGTATACTAACCAGGACTTAAGAAAAAAAAAGCAACTAGGTTCTGAGTTATATCAAATAAATTCCATTGACTAAATCTGCCAGTCTGTTGTCATGACAACCTTCACTTGGAGCTAATTAGAAGTTAACTAGGACACTTAAAGAGATTGATTCTCCTGGGGAATTGGACAGGATTTCATAACCTCTATAATCTAATTTATTTATTTCTATCACAGTATGGATTTTTGGTGAGTTATTAAATATAAGAGTCCAGAAAATGTGCTTTTGGTTGATATGGGAGGTAGTGAATCTTGTTCTTTTTCTCATTCCTTTCCTTCTTTTTCTCTTTACCCCCTGAATCCCTACGGTCTGGAATTAGCCAAGAACTTCAGAACACAGATATTAATTTAAGCTGTATTGGGAGGGCTAAAGAACAGGTGTTCTAATCACTTCTGGCTTGAAAACCTTGTATGTCCTTCTTCTAAATTGGACAACACTGGCTCAAACTGACTGAGTTATTTGAACTTGTCATTCATGGCTTTAGGGGGATCTTCAGAGTGTATCAGGTGCTTTAAATCATATGAAAGATGCAAACCATCCTGATTTTAAGACACAAACACCTTTTTGGAATGACAGCATACAGATATGAAAAGCTTAAAATGTGTTTACCAAGTCACCTAAGGTTAGTTCAGCAAACGTGTGTAGAATGCCTGGATTGTAAAAGGCAATTAAAACTAGTATATAGTCAACCTATTCCAAATATCAAAGAACTATGAAAATATAGAACAAAATACAGTTAGACATTAGCATCAATTAGCAAATTCTTTTTAATAAACTATTATGTGCAAAATTGTCCTAGGCTTCAAGAGGTGACATACAGAAATCAGTACAATTGGGTCCCTGGCATGGAAGAGCTTAATCATTGTATGAGTATGGCTATAGGTACCCAGATGCCATTCATAATGAGCCCAGCCACCTGGTGGCCCTCTCTTAGCAAAATGTGTCATTCAAAGAAACATCAATCTGATGTTCAAAACCATTGAAAGTAATCTAAATCTTTACAGAGTCTCTCATAAGAACATCTGAGAGGGAATCTTTTCATAATACACAGGAAAACTTCTTTTAAATCTTCTTTTCCCCAACTGTCTTGCTCTTAATATTTCTCTGACATCCACAGCAGCTCTCCAACATCTGTCTCATTTGGCTCAAACTCTTTAAACTTTCCCTCCAACTCAGTCTGCGTGGAGTGTTTTGTTTCCTCTCCCCTTCCTGCTCTGGCTCAGCTTTTTATCATGTACTTCAACTTAGTCTCTCTGATTTCTTCCAGTTTTCCTATTTCCCCCATTATCTGGATTCTACACTATGCAAAAGGGTAAGACTGCTGGATCCTTCCTTCTGTTGATGCAAACTGGTCTATTATTTTTGATATCTCATTCACACGGGTGTGTGAGTGTAGGTGTGTTGAGAGAGAGAGAAATTGAGCTAGACTTTGTAGTTGCTTAAATAGCTCAGACAGCATTGTATAGCCTCTATAGACTAAAATAAAGGCCATTTTCCCTTGCACCTCAAACTATCCTGTGCCCTTACTGTATTGTGTTGACAATACTGTACTGTTTATGTGTCTCTTTCTCTCTCTCACTGTGAATTCCTTTGCCCAGGGGTCCTATTCATCATTTTAGCTCCAATATCTAGCCCAGTAACTGAAGCATGGTGCTCCTTCAATAGTGCTTATGAAACTTTTAGTTGGAGACATGTGGAGAGCACTCATTCCTGACTGAGGATACAGCAAGAGATGAGATTTGAAGTTGTGGAATGAATGTTATATTCAGGGGACAGTGAGACATCTGTTGTGGCAGGAGTACAGGGTGAATGTAGTGGGAAACGAGGCTGAAGAGGTGGGTAGAATTGAGTGCTTCCTCCTCTCCGATCTCATCACATTGTGCTGTAAGAGTGTCTCTCCTATTTCTCCCACTAGTCTGTGAGCTCCTTAAGGACTCTCTTTCTTTCTTGTTCATTACACTCCATGGCACTCAGGATGCATTCAATAGATGTTGAAAAAATAAATGGTAAACGAACATTGTTCTGCAGGAAAGGGCTGTGGGAAAGCAGGTGCAGGGGTAGGAGGAGGTGGGGGCAACACGTGGAAGGGCATCTCAGAATCCCCCCTACAATTCACTAAGATAACCCTGGTGGCATGTGAAGGAGGGACGAGGGAAGCAAGAGTTAAGAGGATGGAAAACAATTTTGCAACTTCCTTCACTATTATAGGTGAAAGATGATGAGGATTTTAACTAGGTCAAAGAGTTGGCTTTGTTGTTTTTAAAGTAATTCAGAAGGCCATCTCTCATAAAATCAACAGATGCTCCTTTTTAAGGGAGAAATGACAAAGATTGAGCAAAGGTCATTCTGTGTCCTCCCAGATCCCTTCCAACTGCAGCTCACCTCCAGCAGCTTCCTGGTGGGGCTGAGGAGCTCGATCCCTTCCTTGCCCTCATGTCTGTGGTAACAAGGTCCTGTGAGTTCCCTCACGGCCCAACATCAAATCAGCTGGTTTCCGATGTGTGTATGTGGTTTACCTCAAACAATGCCAAAGAAATAGAATGTTGTTGAGGCGAAATTGCTGTTTGATAAATGTTGAGACAGGCAGTGGGAGGCATTTATCAGGTAACATTGCTGTCTTCATCTGTTATGTGAAATGATTAATGATATAGATAGTGTCATTTTGCTTGATAGCTCTTGATGAAATCATGACAGTAACCCATCGTGGCTGTTATTGAAACCTTTTATGTAGGAAAAAGACATACGTTAACCAGTTAGAAGTTTAGAAATATAGATAAATAAGAGGAATATAGGAGTGGATGTGTGTTCCTCCCTGTCTAGTAAAGTGGACCAAGAGCCTGGAAAATCCATCACAGGTAAACGGTCTACCCTAATCAGTGCTGGATAAATGCCTGCCCTCCATCCTTTTTGGTCCCTTGGAAGCTGGCCTACTTCTAGCCATGATCACTTCCTGCCGAAACGGTTTGAGCAGTCTCCTGGCTGATTTCTCTTTTTCTTGTCTCTTCCCAGTCCAGTTTGCCTTTTTCTTTTGGTGAAAACATTTAAGTTCACATTTAAGTCTCACCTTTTTGTGAAAACAGTCCAGTTCATAAACCATGGCCAGAATTATCTTTTTAAAACAATTAGATATTATTTCCTCAGTCCAGTGCCTCTCAATTTCCCACAAAACAAAATCCAAATTCCTTACTGCCACATGTCCTGTTATGAGTTTACCTCTCCAGCCTTCTTTCTCACTACTGTTACCTCCTGCTTTCTCTGTATGCCTGCAGTAAATACCATATCAGATCCGTTATGTTCCTTAAATGCCCGGTGTTTCATTGCTTACATGGCTCCCTCCACCCGAAATGTCCTTGTCCCCATTCTCTGCTAGTTGAAATCCTACTGCTGTTTCAGGGCTCAGTTCATATGACCCTTTCTCCAGGATTCTTCTCCGTTCATCATTGTACTTATAATTACTCTCTCCCGCCTCTAGGCTCCTATAGCATGTCGTAAATACCCATGTTCTGATCACATTTTACCTGGTGTTTTGTTTAGTTGTGTACAAATCTATTTTTCTCAGAAGAAAAGTAATTTTCCAAAAATCTTATTTTGGTATGAATTACTTTACTTGTTATTCTTCTGTAACATATGATTTTTAACAATGAATGTGCAGGGAAACAGTCCTAAAATAATGTTTTATTTGTAATCAGATCTTCTCTTTGGTGGCCATTCTGTATCTTTTCAAATATCCCTAATTACTTAGAGGATTGTAACCTCTGAGTCCCTCTGAGTTTCATCCTGACAATTACAGTTAGTTGAAGATGCAAGAAAAGATGAATCAAATAAATAATTATAATTAAAATATCTAATATTTTATCAATAAGATCAACCTCACTATACAATCTTCTTATTTCTAGAACATGATTATTGAATGTTGCTCTGAAATAATGACTCTGTTTGTGACCGATAGAGAGGTGACATCACTATCTGAGGTATGTATCTCTTTTAAAACAGTATCTGATTCTCTCACAAGCATTATTGTTGCTATGGAAATGGAAATGAAGAAAACATCTATTATGAAAGTATCAAGGGCCTAACCCTCCTTAATTAAAGTAAAAAAGTGGTAAACATGAGTTTATAATAGCATGTTATTTTGGTTAAAATATTCTTTGTTAAAAAATCAACCAGTGCAGAAAATTCTGAAGAGGATAATTTTTAAATTATCTCAAATCTACCATTCAAAGAATAACCACTACTAATCTTTTGGAGACTATCTCAAATATTTTTCATGTGTGGATAAACTTTATAATTTTTACATCAATGGGATCATGCTATACATGCATTCTCTAACTTGCTTTTTTTCACTCAACAGTAATATTATGGAAATATTTTTATGTGAAAAATCTACCTTGTATTTAATGCCTGTGTGATATTCTCTTTTCTGTATTTGTTGTGTCAGTGTCTGTTTACATAACCATGTCTTTATTCATGGGTCTCGAGGTTGGCGGATTCTGGTACATACATATTTCATCCTTACATATTATCTCCTCAGAGTTATTTCTTAGGAATAGGATTTTGGAGTAAAAAAGAATATATACTTTTTTATCTGACAAAGAGTTAATCTCCATAATATATAAAGAAGTCACACAGCTCAACAACAAAAAATCAAACAACCCAATCAAAAAATGGGCAGGGGACATGAACAGACATTTCTCCAAAGAAGATATACAGATGGCCAATAGACACATGAAAAGATGTTCATCATCACTAATCATCAGGGAAGTGCAAATCAAAACTACCCTAAGATATCACCTTACACCTGTTAGATTGGCAAAAATATCCAAAACAAAAAGTGACAACTGTTGGAGAGGTTGTGGAGAAAAAGGAACCCTCATACACGGTGGGAAGGCAAACTGGTGCAGCCACTATGGAAAACAGTATGGAGATTTCTCAAAAAATTAAAACTAGAAATGCCTTATGACCCAGCCATCCCACTAGTGCGTATCTATCCAAAGAACTTGAAATCAGCAATTCCAAAAGTCCCATGCACCCCTATGTTCATCGCTGCATTATTTACAATAGCCAAGACAGGGAAGCAACCTAAGTGCCCATCAACTGATGATTGAATAAAGAAGATATGATATATATATATACAATGGAATACTACTCAGCCATAACAAAGGATAAAATCATCCCATTCACAACAACATGGATGGACCCTGAGGGTATTATGTTAAGTGAGATAAGCCAGATAGAGAAAGATGAACTCTATATGACTCCACTCATAGGTGGAAGTTAACGTATAGACAAAGAGAACTGATTGGTGGTTACCAGGGGAAAGGGGGGTGGGGGGAGGGCACAAAGGGTGAAGTGGTGTACCTACAACATGACTAACAATAATGTACACCTGAAATTTCACAAGGTTGTAAACTATCATAATCTTAATAAAAAGAAAAAATATATATACTTTTTAAATTGTAGTAAAATATAAATAATATAAAATTTACATTAACCATTTTTTAAGTGTTTACTGCACTGTCATTAAGTAATTCACAACGTTATGCAAGCACTCCACACAGCTAGGGGTGGAATTGATAGATCATATGGTAATTCCATGTTTAACTTTTTGAGGAACCCCCCAAACCGTTTTCCTCAGAAGCTGCACCATTTTGCATTCCCGCTAGCAATGCACAAGAGTTCCAGTTTCTCCACAGCCTCACCAACACTTGTTATTTTCTGCTTTTTTTGTGATAATAGCCATCTTAATGGGTGTAAAGTGGTATCTCCTTCTGATTTGCATTTCCCTAATGACTAGTTTAGTTGAGCATCTTTTCACCTGCTTAGTTGCCATTTGTGTATCTTTTTTGGAGAACTGTCTATTCAATCCTTTGCCCATTTTTCAATTAGCGTATACATTTTGGTGTATATTTGCAAATGGCTCTCCAGAAACGTTGCACCAATTTTCTCTCCCACCAGCAGTAGATGAGAGGGCCAATTTACCCGTATATTCATCTACCTAGCTCTTCTCCTCCTTCTCCTCCTCCTTCCTTCTCACCTCCTTCTTCTCCTCTCCCTCTTTCACTTCTTCCATCTCTTTTTCTAACCATTATAAGTCTGACAAATGAAAAATGACACTTTCACTTATTTTATGTTTATTATTAATAAGGCCAAATATAGTTCATATGTTTGTTGGCAGTCTGTGTTTCTCCTCTTGAGAAATGGTATTAATTCATTTAATCAATCAACAAATATTTAGACTGAACTGTCTATGTGTCAGAAATTCCTTTCCAGGCCCTGGAAAGCAAGCTGTGAACAAGCAACGAGGACTCCACTCTCTTGGAGCCAACATTTTTGTGGTGTGAATTAATGAATAAATTAATAAGCAAGATAATTTAAGATTTTGTTAAGTGCTATGAAGGAAAAAACAGAGTGATATGTTCAAGTGGGGGTCAGCAAACTACAGCCTATGAACTACATCTCGCCCACTTCCTGTTTTATAAATAAAGTTTTATTAGAGCACAGCCATGCTCATTCGTTTGCTTATGGTCTATAGCTGCTTTTAAGTGACAATAGCAGAGCTGGGTAGTTTTGACAGAGACCATATTGCTCACAAAGCCTAAATTATTTCGTATTGGCCCTTTACAGAAAAAGTTTGCTGACCCTTGTGATAGAAAGTAACAGGGAATGGGGTGACATCTTACATAAGGCAGTCAGGGAAGACCTCTCTCAAGAGATGACATTTGAAGTAAGACCTGAAATATCACTCTGTGATCCTCCAACTAGACTATTAGCTTCTCAGGGGGCAGGAGTGATGCTGTCTTAATCTCTGAATTCTTACAGTGCCTTGTACATTCTATCACTTGGTTATTATTTCTTGAACTAAATTGAACTCCCTTTAGTTTTAAATACCTGAAATTTAATATTTGCTTTTTAAAAAATTCATTTGGCCATCCTGTCCTTTTCCCATTTTTTTAAATGGAGAACTTAATTTTTCTATTATGGAAATACGTATATTTACTGTGGCAGACCATTGATAATAAAATCAAGGTTAAATCTAGTTTTGTACAAACTTTAGTTAAAAATAGGTCACAGAAAAAGAATTTGTTATTATAAGACACATGATTTATAGTATTAGTGGGCTTTGGCTGCTGACAGACCTGGCCTGGAGTCTCAGCCTTGAATCTTGTTGGTTATGTGACTTTAGGTAAGTTATTCAGCTTCCTCAGTTTTCTCAAGTGTAAAAATGGGGTGATGATGTTAACCTCTCACAATTGTGAGGACAAAAGCAAATAATATGTGTTAAGTATTTGGCATAGGTCCTAGTGCAAATAAGTGCTTAGTAAATATTAGCTATTTAATCGTCATTATCATCCCTACCACGGTCCTGCCTTCCAAGTGTAAATTCTTCATCTCCTAGTTAACTAATTTCAAACAGACTTGTAGGATCCAAATTTGTTTTGAAATATTGATAAAAAAAGAAGAGGAAAGGTGTCAAAGGTCGAGAGAGAACTAGGGATGATTTTCTTTGCCTGTAATGTAAATCATTGTTGAATTCTAGAGGAATTAGGTCAGTGTGCAGGATCCCAACCTGAGATGCCAGTGGGGAAAGAGCCACCAGTCCAAAAGAAGGTGCCTCGCAGTTGAACCCCACGCCAATACTTCCAATGACAGCAAGCCTTACCTAATAGTGCTGTGGGGGATGTGGGCCTTTACGAGCTTGTTCACAGGAGTAAGTTGTTAGACAAACAAAATTACATGCCTTAGCGATGCTGTTTTTGTCACCGGGATGAGATCTTGCTTTGCCAGGTGTTCCCTGCCGAATGTACCTATTACAATCGCCTTTGCTTGTTATTGCCTGCTCCTAATTAAAATAAATATTGCCACACACAGCTTGTGACAAAAAGAAACTGAGAATAGCAAGGAGATGAAGGAAGGGAAGGAGTGCTCTGTGCTAACCTTCTTAGTGATCAATCACAGAATAGAAATGACCAGTAGGTATGATTTCTGGGAACCGACAATAAAGCATCCCTTTCATTGCCTGCATAGCTTCAAATTATTGCAGTTTCCAAGTTGTCAGGTAGGATTCAAACGTGATGCTAAAAATATCCTTTCTGTTCTTGCTGCTGAAGATGGGAAGGACTAGGTTGTTTTAGACAACTATCTGTCCCTCAGTAATTACTGACTGCCAGCTGCATGTAGAACATTGGTGCAGATCCTTTTGTTGCTGCAAAGGCAAAGGCAACATAGGTTAAAGTTCTTGTACTCAGCTAATTAAATATTTTCCTATTGGTTCACATGACACAAATAAATTTACCTAATCAGTGTGTGTGTGTATGAACTGAACCAACTAGAGTCATACAGAATCAGTAGGAAGAGGAGATTCCTAGGAGCACATCCTGGTTTGAAGGTAGAAAAGGTTATCCTAGGCCAAGAGATAAGACACATTGTATAAGGGGGTTGCAAAGTGGTTTTTCTTGGCTGCATGAGTTTAGTTGGATTTTTCTTAGTTCAGGATTCTTAGCTTGATCTAGCATAACATTGACAACTGACAGTATGGACAAACAATAATGGTAGTAATCATTAAAATGCAAATATA
This sequence comes from Equus asinus, assembly GCF_041296235.1. Classification (NCBI taxonomy): domain Eukaryota; kingdom Metazoa; phylum Chordata; class Mammalia; order Perissodactyla; family Equidae; genus Equus; species Equus asinus. The sequence continues at coordinate 37,358,751 of NC_091793.1, forward strand.
GCTCCTAGTGGCAATAATATTAATAGTTAATATTTATTGAGCACATGGCATGTGCAGACACTGTTCAGTGTTTTAAATATGTTATCTCCTTTAATTTTATAAGAACCCTGTGATGTTGGTTACTATTATTATCCCCATTTTAGCAGTGAGGAAACTGATGCACAGGGAAATTAAGCAGCAAGGTCTCCCAGCATATAAGTGGAGGAGGCAGGAGTCAAATACCGTTCTGCTTATATCCAGGATCTGCATCTTTAACTAAATGATAGCCAGTGAATGTTTTATTAGACTAGTGGGAGCAGCTGCTACAGGGAGCTGAGGAGTGAGAGGTGAGAAAGTGGCAGTTGCAAGTGTTGGTGAATCTTTAGGGAGGTTTGGGTAAGAACTCTGGAGAGGGTAGAGGAGAAGCTGGAGGAGACACATTGTAAGGGAGGGTGTTAGGTCAGGAGTGATGGCGAGGGAAAGAGCTAGCAGTGGTGGAGGTTGCCTGTCTAGAAGAGAGAAGGCCAAATGATGGAGCAAGGCCTTAAAGGAGATTTTGGGAATCAAAAGACACGAACTGTACAAGTGAGCTGGTTGACTGGAAGAAGAGGAAAGACGTCTCTTCCTCTAGGTCTTGGGGTAGCAGATTAAGGTGGGAAGGGGTGTGAGTAAGCTTGTAAGAAAAGGGTGGGAGAAACTGGGGCCATTCACACCCAGTGGTATTCACTTTCTCAATGAAGTGGAGGTAAGTTTCTCTACAGCAGTCATGTGTCAGCTTAATGACAGTAAGACGTTCTGAGAAATTCATCATTAGGCAATCTTGTCGTTGTGCGAACATCCTAGAGTGTACATACACAGACCTAGATAGTATAGCCTACTAAAAATCTACGCTACATGGTACTAATCTTATGGGACCACCGGCGTATATTCAGTCCGTCATTGCCTGAAGCATCATTATGTGGCGCATGACTGTATTGGGGTGAGGTTGACACGTAGTCTTCTAAGAGAAAGATAAAGGTCTTGAATATTCACAGTCTTTGAGTGTGATGGACAAGGAAGCTGACAAAGGCCAAAGGAAGGGATTGAGGCCACATGGAGATTTAAAAGTCATAAATTTGTTGGGGCGCTAGGCTGCTTGGCCTGTGATTTTTCTCCAGCAGCTCTTGGCTTTCTGGATATAGGAGTGGAAAATGTCAATAGAGGCAGTACAGGAGCAGAACAGAGGCACATGCAAGGTGAGAGTACTGATGAGACAGCTGACAGCCTGCAAGAGGCTCAGGTGGATTGGAGCCGCTGTGAATTTCTCACAATAAATCCAAAAACTCCTCTTATTTACTCTGAGAAAGCACCAGTATAGCCTGACGTCTGCCATTATTTCTCAAGCTCCGTTTGAACATAAAATAGTCTAATTATGCAATATGTTTTCTTAAAAATATTTTGAATTGAACTCAAAAATCTCCTTAATGGTAGTTAAATTCTAAGGACTTAACGCTGCGTTATGCACACTGTCAGTGTGTGTTCCTTTCCACATGGCTGAGTTTAATGGACCCGTGTTTTCTTACTTCTGATTCTTAACCTCATCATTTTTTGATGAGTTTATGATCAGATATCGACATCAACCACATGCTGATCACTAAAGTGATTATTATCTTTAAGAAGGTTTGGGTAAGATGTATGCAGAGGGAAGAAAAACAGCTTGAGGGAGACACAGAGTCACAGATATGTTAACATATCTTAGTTTACTTAGTCTTTTGCATCTTTAATTTTGTGTCAAATGTACTGATTCTGTCATGTGGCTACCTATACCTTATGGCTCCTATGACCTTATGACCCTTGCCTGTCAGCTGAAATAATTGCTTCACAATGCTAGCGTCTTATCCTTTGCTGGGTTATTGTGTAAAACGGGTAATAACACATCTAACCCACGTTAACCTAACTCAGACTGCCTTCTTTTCATCAGTCTCTCTCAAGCCCATGGTTTATATCTCTGTACTTAATAGTTTTTATCAAAATGCGTTATAATGATGTGCTTCCACGTTTGTCTCCTCTGCTAGAGCAGATTGGGTCTTATATAATAAAATTGGATCTAACTACATCTTTATTCTTAGTCCAATGTTGGCCCCCTGAAGGTGTTGAATAAATGTTTGTTAAATGAATGAATTCTTGTGATACATCTTCCAAGATCCCCTTGGGTTGCAGTTCTAGCTTTGCCATTAACAGTGACTTTGGCCCTGTCAATTTCATGCATTTGTATAGTAAACATTTGTCCAGTGCCTCCTCTGGGCCAGCCCTTGCACTAGGCACTGGGTTACAGTAAAAGCCAGAGTCCCTGCCTTCAAGGGGACATGCAGATTAGCGGGGGAGTCAGACAAATACAGAAGCAATTATAGCACAGGGGGTAATAGAGGCCTGGGGGCCAACCATCACTCCTCAGTAATAATATCAGATGATACTCTGGTATTATCTCAGCATAGCTCTGAAGGTGAGAAATTCCCTTTGGTATCTTTCAAGAAGGGCTCACTAGTTCCCTATAAGAAATTGAGTTAGTAGAAGCTCTTATGGCCCATGGTTAAAAGTTTTAATTGCTCTGGAGATGATTGGAAGGCAGTAGAGTATCCTTAGGAAGACATAAACACGATGAAGGGCACTCATGAAAGCATTTCCTCTGATTCGGAAGGCCTTTGGAAAATGAGGCAAAAAATAGAGGTCGTAAATGAAGAGAGAAGTAAAAAAAAAAAGTCAGCTCCGTTTACAAGCTGTGGCTGAGTGCAAGGCACTGTGTTGGACCCACTGGAGGAACCAGAGCTGAGAAAGAGCCCTCGCCTCCTCTGACAGTCTGGAAAGGAGGGATGGGGTTAATGCACACACAAGAAGACAGTGGTTGTGGTTTCAAAATGGATGATTGTTTTGCATGAACATGGGGTGAATGAGGTTGACGGAGGTTAAAAGACCTGCCTAAAGTCACATGGCTGGAACTGTCACAGCCAAGACTCGCAGACTCCAGAACCTGTGCCGTTAACTGGCATCGCTATGCTGAAGCCAGCACCGTGCGTCTTTTCAGCACCCCAGCCATTCAGGTGGAGGGGCTGGGTTGAGCATCACGTTGCTGAGGGAGAGTTAGAGTCAGGTTTTGGGAAGCAGTGTGTGTGGTGGCTAACGGGCAGGCTCGAGAGCCAAATTGCCTGGCTCTGAATCCCAGCCCTGCTCTGACATTTGCTAGATGTACAGTCTTAGGCAAGTTGTTTAACCTAAATGCTTCAGTTTCACTATTTGTAAAATGGGAATAAAAATAAGTACTTACCTCATAGGGTTGCTGAGTGGATTAAGTGAATTAATCCATGTACAACTCTTAGAACAGTGCCTGGCACCTACTAAGCAAAATAGCTAGTTACTATTACTATCCTCTAAGAGCTATCTGAGTTCACTTGGAATTAAGCTCATGTAAGTAGATTTGGTTCCGTAAGGAGTGCCTGTAGCAGAACAGCAACAACATGTCTGGGATCAAGCCTCTGAGTACATTGCCAAAAGAGAGGCTAGAATAGTGGAAGAGCTAGGAATGGCTGCAGCCATTGCTTTTAACCACATCTATTCCTCATTCTCGTCTGTTCCACTACTACTGTTATATTCAAAGCACCCCAAATTTAGAGGCACAAATGACCACCACTTTTTAGGCTCAAGCATTCTGAGTGTCATGTATTTAGAAGGGCATAGTAGGGCAACCTGTCTCTGGTATCTTGCCCCATGGTATCTGGGGCAGTGACTGGGAAGACCCAAATGTTGGGGATGACTCAGTTGCTGGGGGCTGGAACCCCCTAAGGCTCAAAGGCTTGTTTGGTTTGCTGTTCGCCGCCGGGGCTGGTAACACAGATTGGGCTGTGGGCCCTGAAACAGCACATGACGTGTCTGTGGCTGGTCGGGTGTCCAGACAGCATAGTGCCTGGGTTTCAAGAATGAGTCTCCCAAGAGAACCAGGCAGAAGGCTTATCGCGATTCTTGCTCTAGCTCTGGAAGTTACATTGCGACTCTTCCCCACTAGTCCCAAATCCACCCAGATTCAAGGTTGGACATAGAATTCACATCCTGAATGGGGAGTGTCAAAGTCAAATTATAAGAAAGGCATGTGGGTTGGGAGCTCTTGTTGCAGCCATTGTAGGAAAATGCAATCTGCCACAAAATCCAATAAAACGCCCTATTTCTAACCCTGTTCATCGAGCAGAGGCTGCTCCTGGCAGATGCAGGGTTGGTGAGCCGAGGAGTCGAAAGAAAGATTTCTTGGACTCTTAAGATCTGGCAGTAGTGCTCTTTTATTTAGAGAATAGTATAGAATAGCATGGGGACAGGACCCATGGGCAGTCAGAGCTTCTGCTGCCCCAAGTTGAGGGTTAGAGCTAAATTTAAGGCATAGGTATGTGAGTTATCTCTTTACGAGACAAAAAAAAAGTTAAAATGGTACCAGTGCCGGTAGGGTCCAGCCATTGGGCGGTCCCACAACTTTTAGATAAGAATCAAACCGGATTGAGTAAATGGCAGAAGTCACGCTCAAATATTATCTTCAGCTAAAGATGAAGCAGGATTTTGGTGGGGGGGGGGTCAGTTACATGAGGTTGCCAAACAGTAAACAACTTAAGTTCTTGCCTTCCCCATTAAGAGTTTCCAGAGATAAGGCCATCCCGTCTTCCTCCTGGCACAGAGAGGGAGGCATGGAGATTTCCTTCACAAATGCAACTGTCTCTGATCAAAGGGCAAGCAAATTCCACTCCTCGGAGCCTGCTTCTCATCTGCAGTTTTAAAATTAACCAGCCTAAAATCCTCATCACTGAAGGAGGAGTGTCAAAGTCAAATTATAAGAAAGGCATGTGGGTTGGGAGCTCTTGTTGCAGCCATTGTAGGAAAATGCAATCTGCCACAAAATCCAATAAAATGCCCTATTTCTAGGCCTGTTCGCTGAGCAGAGGCTGCTCCTGGCAACCTATTTAAACAATTTTTAAAATTAGTCAACAACTCTCCCAAATATGCTAGGTAACTGTCTTGGAGTTGCCGAGTGTGTTTAAACCCAGAGGATAGAGGATAAACTAGGTGGATTCCCAAAGCACCCTTTGAAATAACCTGTGTGGCCTTTCTGAGTGTTGGGTGGGTTGGATGTGCCTCTACGTGAGTGGGACAGCTTCCATTTCACTTTCCTTTAGGATGTTAAATACGAGAGGATGGTGCTCAGCTAGTTAACTTCCTTTGGCTAATTTTATTACATTACCGTGTGCCTCTTGGTTTCTTTTTAACAAGACCTCCTAAATGATAGCAATGCCAATACTCTCCTTAAACTGTCATTTACAAGGTTCCACATATTCTGTAGGTGTTTACTAAGTATTAAAAAATTCATTCTATTAATATAACTGCTTTTGGTTAAGTTGAGAGTTAGATTTTCATATATTCTTTTTTGTACCAGCCAAGAGTTGTCTGAATAGATTTTATGGGCATCTAGAATTATATCTTCTGTGAGACATTATCATTCTGTCCTCAAGTGAAGAGTATCCTTTATATGGAAGTTCATGAGACATCCACTTAATATTCTTATATTCTTTTGAAGACAATGCTGGATGACATCAGTTCCACGCTGCTTTTAAAACACAGCGCTGACTTTGATTCCGTCCTCTCACTGTTCGCTTCTAACTGTCAAATTTGGCTAAGGGAAAAAGAAAGCCCTTAAGAAAAGGCCAGGATATTAATGTGCTCTTCAAAATGCTAAGAAAAGGCTAAGTTGTTTATAGCGTTTTCAAAATGCTCATCTCTCGGAGATTTGCCAGCAATGGTGTCAAGGTGAAATACACTCTCGTTCATCAAGGAACCCAGAGCCTTTGTGTTATCTGTGCTCAAAGTACTGGTCCCACTTTTGTGAGATGTGCAATTTGGAGGTATAATGATACTTGGATATCATTTAAACCAAAATATAATCATGAACCTGATGTTATGTATTTCCTGTAAAAGTAGCGAGAATGTGTGCTCTGCTTGATAAACCAAGCCTGGCTGCATTCGGCATATAACTGTTTTTCATTCTCAAAGGGACAATTTCCTGAAGTTTAGTCACTTTGTATAATTTCAAAGAAAGTGAGAGGCAGGGGTGTCGTTAACAAATCTGTTCGTTGCGTTCTGTTTTGCCGAAAACTAAGTTAAATGTTTAGTTTCATTTACTTCATTTTGCTCAACGGCTTTGTTGTGGTTAAAAAACTGGACCCTTGGAGAAGAGCCAAGATGGCGCCATGAGTAGTCCTCTTTGTCTCTCGCCCTTCGAGTCTACAATTATTTGGACACTTATCGCTTGACAAAGGATATCCAGACAGCATCTCAGGACGTCTGAGACACCCACGCGACTATACATCGGAAGGCGGATGGACTTTCCTCCGGGAGGATGTGGAAATAGGTGAAAACTCTCCGACCCCGACGGGCAGCCTAGTACCCGCAAGCGGCTTTCTTCCAACGGACGCCCCCAGAGGATCCACACACATCTAGGGCAGGCTCGAGAACACAACAGAGGAGCGACGGTGGAAACAGGTGACCAGAACCCTACCTAAACCCCCTGCAATTACTCCTAAACGCAGAGGGAAACTTTGGAGTTGCACACCTGAGGCCGCGGGGAGAGTCTCTCCCCGCCATTGGCGGGGAGACCCAGCCTGGTGCTCGGGGCGCCTGGAGGGTCCCAGAGAGAGACACGGAGGGCACGGAGATCTCCCAGCTGCCGTTGCCCGCCCCGTGGGACTAGGGATTGCCGGAGATCTCGGAGAGGACCGGGGCCGGGGGAATTTTCAAAGGCCGGTTCTGCGACCCGGAGGGGAAGCGCCAGAGCTCCGCCCGGGCAGCAGACAAAACTCTCTGTCTGCCGTTAGCAGAGGGGCCACGCTGAGCATTCACGGCTCCAGGAGAGGCCCGGAGAGAATCCCAGAGGGCGGGGCGACCCCCAGCTGCCGTTGCCCGCCCCGTGGGGCTAGGGATTGCCAGAGATCTCGGAGAGGACCGGGGCGGGGGGAACTTTCAAAGGCCGGTCCTGCGACCCGGAGGGGAAGCGCCGGAGCTCCACCAGGCAGCAGACAAAACTCTCTGTCTGCCATTAGCAGAGGGGCCACGCCCAGCATTCAGGGCTCCCAGCAGAGGCCCGGAGAGAAGCCCTGAGGGCGGGGCGACCCCCAGCTGCCGTTGCCCGCCCCGTGGGACTAGGGATTGCCGGAGATCTCGGAGAGGACCAGGGCGGGGGAAACTTTCAAAGGCTGGTTCTGCGACCCGGAGGGGAAGCGCCGGAGCTCCGCCCGGGCAGCAGACAAAACTCTCTGTCTGCCATTAGCAGAGGGGCCACGCTGAACATTCACGGCTCCGGGAGACGCCCGGAGAGAATCCCAGAGGGCAGGGCGACCCCCAGCTGCCGTTGCCCGCCCCGTGGGGCTAGGGATTGCCAGAGATCTCGGAGAGGACCGGGGCGGGGGGAACTTTCAAAGGCCGGTTCTGCGACCCAGAGGGGAAGCGCCGGAGCTCCGCCCGGGCAACAGACAAAACTCTCTGTCTGCCGTTAGCAGAGGGGCCACGCTGAGCATTCACGGCTCCGGGAGAGGCCCGGAGAGAATCCCAGAGGGCGGGGCGACCCCCAGCTGCCGTTGCCCACCCCGTGAGGCTAGGGATTGCCGGAGATCTCAGAGAGGACTGGGGCTGGAGAGAGTTCCAGAGACCCAGCTTAGTAGCCTAGGGGGAAACCCTACAGGCTCACAGCAGCCTTAGGGAAAGCCTCTGCACAGCACCAGTAGAAGGCACCCAGCCGCCAGCCACAAGGCTGGAAGACCCCAGGGCAAAAGCAGCATAGCTAGGTGTACTAACCACAGACTGTAGAAGATGCCAATAGCTCTCCTGCGACCCATAGAGGACAAGTGAGATTTGGTGGGTGCCGACAGCAACGGAGCGACAAATATAAGTGATCCCACCCCTGGCCGCTGGAAAAGCCCATAACACCGTTGCAGACCCCAAGGAGAGAGCACATCTAGGTGGGCTCCAACAGTAGGCACCTGCAGCCTGAAGCCCCCCTGTGACGGCCCCCACGGCAGAGGAGGGAATCCAAAGGGCAACTGTGGCTACGAAGAGGGGCCCAGGCCCAGTTAGCAACTACGGACAGGGTTCCTGGTTGGTGAAATATAAACAGCTGCTCCTCCCACCGCAGCAGCTGAAACAAGTGAAAGGAGCAACTAAACTCTATCTCCATGCGGAGGCACAAATCAACAACATCAAGCAATATGAAAAAATACATTAAATCTCCAGAACAGAAAGAAAGCAACAAATACACAGAAAACAATCCCAAAGAAAATGAGATATATAACCTAAATGATGATGACTTCAAAACAGCCATCATTAAGATTCTCAATGAGTTAAGAGAGAATTCTGACCGACAACTCAACGAGTTCAGGAGCTATGTCACAAAAGAGTTTGATACGATAAAGAAGAACCAAACAGAAATATTGGAAATGAAGAACACAATAGAGGAGATTAAGAAAAATCTAGATGCTCTGAACAGTAGGGCCGATAATATGGAGGAAAGAATTAGCAATTTGGAAGATGGCAATATAGAATTGTTGCAGGCAGAGGAGGAGAGAGAAGCAAGACTTAAAAGAAATGAAGAAACTCTCTGAGAATTATCAGACACAATTAGGAGATGCAACGTAAGGATTATAGGTATACCAGAGGGAGAAGAGAAGGAGAAAGGGGCAGAAAACCTATTCAAAGAAATAATGGCTGAGAACTTCCCAAATCTGGTGAGGGAGATGGATCTTCAGGTGACAGAAGCCAATAGATCTCCAAACTTTATCAATGCAAGAAGACCAACTCCACGGCATATAGTAGTGAAGCTAGCAAAAGTCAACGACAAGGAGAAAATATTAAGGACAGCCAGGCAAAAGAAACTAACCTACAAAGGAACCCCCATCAGGCTATCAGCAGATTTCTCAGCAGAAACTTTACAGGCTAGAAGAGAGTGGAATGATATATTCAAAAATCTGAAGGACAAAAATCTACAGCCGAGAATTCTCTACCCAGCGAAAATATCCTTCAAATACGATGGAGAAATAAAAACTTTCCCAGACAAACAAAAATTAAGGGAGTTCATTGCCACAAAACCTCCTCTTCAGGAAATCCTCAGGAAAACCCTCATTCCTGAAAAATCCAAAAAAGGAAAGGGGCTACAAAACCAAGAGCAGAGGAGATAAGTAGAAGGACAACAACAGAGAGTAGTAGCTCTACATCAGAACAGATTAAACCATGGGACGAGAAACAAAGGAAACTGAAGAAAACCGGAAAACAAGACACAAAATGGGAGTGGTAGGCCCCCACGTCTCAATAATCACTCTAAATGTAAATGGATTGAACTCCCCAATCAAAAGACACAGAGTGGCAGGATGGATCAAAGAACAAGATCCAACAATATGCTGCCTCCAGGAAACACACCTCAGCCCCAAAGACAAACACAGACTCAGAGTGAAGGGATGGAGAACAATACTCCAAGCTAATAATGAACAAAAGAAAGCAGGTGTCGCTATACTAATATCAGACAAGGTAGATTTCAAAGCAAAACAGATAAAGAAAGATAAAGAGGGACAGTATATAATGATAAAAGGGACTCTCCACCAAGAAGACATAACACTTATAAATATATACGCACCCAACACAGGAGCACCAAAATTTGTAAAGCAACTCTTAATAGAACTAAAAGAAGACATCAACAACAATACAATAATAGTAGGGGACCTCAACACACCATTAACACCAATGGACAGAACATCCAGACAGAAAATCAACAAGGAAATAATAGAATTAAATGAAAAATTAGACCAGATGGACTTAATAGATATATATAGAACACTTCATCCAAAAACAGCAGGTTACACATTCTTCTCAAGTGCACATGGAACATTCTCAAGGATTGACCATATTTTGGGAACCAAAGCAAACATCAATAAATACAAGAGAGTTGAAATAATATCAAGCATCTTTTCTGATCATAACGCTATTAAACTAGAAATCAACTACAAGAAAAAAGCAGAGAAAGGTGCAAAAATGTGGAGACTAAACAACACGCTTCTCAACAAACAATGGATCATTGAAGAAATTAAAGAAGAAATCAAATATTATCTGGAGACAAATGAAAATGAGAACACGACATACCAAATCATTTGGGATGCAGCAAAAGCAGTCCTAAGAGGGAAATTCATCGCAATACAGGCTCACCTCACTAAACAAGAAAAAGCTCACGTAAGCAACCTCAAACGACACCTAACGGAACTAGAAAAAGAAGAACAAACAAAGCCCAGAGTCAGTAGAAGGAGGGAAATAATAAAAATAAGAGCAGAAATAAACGATATTGAAACAAAAAAAGACAATAGAAAGGATCAATGAAACAAAGAGTTGGTTCTTCGAAAGAATTAACAAAATTGACAAACCCCTAGCCAGACTCACCAAGAAAAGAAGAGAGAAAGCGCAAATTAATAAAATCAGGAATGACAGAGGAGAAATCACAACAGATACCAATGAAATACAAGAGATCATAAGAGAATACTATGAAAAACTATATGCCAACAAATTGAACAACTTGGAAGAAATGGACAAATTCCTAGACTCCTACAATCTCCCCAAACTGAATCAGGAAGAAATGGAGAATCTGAATAGACCAATCACAAGTAAGGAAATAGAAACGGTAATCAAAAACCTCCCCAAAAACAAGAGTCCAGGACCAGACGGCTTCTCTGGAGAATTCTACCAAACATTCAAAGAAGACTTAATACCTATTCTCCTCAAACTGTTCCAGAAAATTGAGAAAGATGGAGAACTCCCTAACACATTCTATGAAGCCAACATCACTCTGATCCCCAAACCTGACAAGGACAACACAAAGAAGGAGAACTACAGGCCGATATCACTGATGAACATAGATGCAAAAATCCTCAACAAAATTTTGGCAAACCGATTACAGCAATACATCAAAAAGATTATACACCATGATCAAGTGGGATTTATACCAGGGACACAGGGATGGTTCAACATCCGCAAGTCAATCAACGTGATACACTACATCAACAAAATGAAAAACAAAAACCACATGATCATCTCAATAGACGCAGAGAAAGCATTCGACAAGATCCAACACCCATTTATGATAAAAACCCTCAGTAAAATGGGTATAGAAGGAAAGTACCTCAACATAATAAAGGCCATATATGATAGACCCACAGCCAACATCATACTCAATGGACAAAAGCTGAAAACCATCCCTCTGAGGACAGGAACAAGACAAGGGTGCCCACTTTCACCACTCCTATTCAACATAGTACTGGAGGTGCTGGCCAGAGCAATTCGGCAGGAAAAAAAATAAAAGGAATCCAAATAGGTAACGAAGAAGTAAAACTCGCGTTGTTTGCAGACGACATGATCTTATACATAGAAAACCCCAAAGAATCCACAGAAAAACTATTAGAAATAATCAACAACTACAGCAAAGTAGCAGGGTATAAAATTAACGTGCATAAATCAGTAGCATTTCTATACACTAACAATAAACTAACAGAAAAAGAACTCAAGAACTCTATCCCATTCACAATCACAACGAAAAGAATAAAATACCTTGGGATAAACTTAACCAAGGAAGTGAAGGATCTATACAATGAAAACTACAAGACTTTCTTGAAAGAAATAGGCGATGACATAAAGAGATGGAAAAACATTCCTTGCACATGGATTGGAAGAATAAACATAGTTAAAATGTCCATACTACCTAAAGCAATATACAGATTCAATGCTATCCCAATCAGAATCCCAAGAACATTCTTCACAGAAATTGAACAAACAATCCTAAAATTCATATGGGGGAACAAAAGACCACGAATTGCTAAAGCAATCCTGAGCAAGAAAAACAAAGCCGGCGGAATCACAATCCCCGATTTCAAAACATACTACAAAGCTACAGTGATCAAAACAGCATGGTACTGGTACAAAAACAGGTCCACAGATCAATGGAACAGAATTGAAAGCCCAGAGATAAAACCACACATCTATGGGCAGCTAATCTTCGACAAAGGAGCAGAGGGCCTACAATGGAGAAAAGAAAGTCTCTTCAACAAATGGTGCTGGGAAAACTGGACAGCCACATGCAAAAGATTGAAAATCGACCATTCTTTTTCACCACACACCAAAATAAACTCAAAATGGATCAAAGACCTAAAGATTAGGCCTGAGACATTAAGTCTTTTGGAAGAGAATATAGGCAGTACACTCTTTGACATCAGTTTCAAAAGAATCTTTTCGGACACTGTAACTCCTCAGTTGAGGGAAACAATAGAAAGAATAAACAAATGGTCCTTCATCAGACTAAAGAGCTTCTTCAAGGCAAGGGAAAACAGAATTGAAACAAAAAAACAGCTCACTAATTGGGAAAAAATATTTACAAGCCACTTATCCGACAAAGGGTTAATCTCCATAATATACAAAGAACTCACACTGCTTAACAACAAAAAAACAAACAACCCGATCAAAAAATGGGCAGAGGACATGAACAGACATTTCTCAAAAGAAGATATGAATATGGCCAATAGACACATGAAAAGATGTTCATCATCACTAATCATCAGGGAAATGCAAATCAAAACTACACTAAGATATCACCTTACCCCCGTTAGATTGGCAAAAACATCCAAAACCAAGAACAACAAATGTTGGAGAGGTTGTGGAGAAAGAGGAACCCTCATACACTGTTGGTGGGAATGCAAACTGGTACAGCCACTATGGAAAACAGTATGGAGATTTCTCAAAAAGTTAAAAATAGAAATACCCTATGACCCAGCCATCCCATTACTGGGTATCTATCCTAAGAACCTGATATCAGATATCTCAAGAGTCCGTTGCACCCCTATGTTCATCGCAGCATTATTTACAATAGCCAAGACGTGGAACCAGCCTACATGCCCAGAAACTGATGATTGGATAAAGAAGATGTGGTATATATACACAATGGAATACTACTCAGCCATAAAAAAAGACGAAATTGGCCCATTCACAACAATGTGGATGGACCTCGAGGGCATTATGTTAAGCGAAATAAGTCAGTCAGAGAAAGACGAACTCTATATGACTCCACTCATAGGTGGAAATTAGTATATTGAGAAGGAGATCTGATCGGTGGTTACCAGGGAAAAGGGGGCGTGGGGGGAGGGTACGGAGGGGGAAGTGGTGTACCCACAACATGACTAACAAAAATGTACAACTGAAATTTCACAAGCTTGTAATCCATCATAACATTAATAAAAAAAAAAAAAAACTGGACCCTTAACAATGGGATTATAGTTTCCTTTTAGGAGGATGTTGATTTTTGCCTCATATAGCTGAGTCAGTTGGGAAGCCTTTGGAAATTCTCTTGACAAATGTTCTTTATATTCAAATGAATCCACAAAGAAGGATCAGGTGTAAATTTACCCATTTTCCTTGTCAATACTTTGAACCCTAGCCATTCGAGATTTTTGCTCTTACTCTGCCTGTATCTCAGGCAGCTAATACCGTTATGTTCTTTTCTCAACCACCTGCAAGGGCATGGGACAGTGGGAAGAACGCTCAACGCAATTTCTAGTTCCAGTTTGGCTTGTGGACAAGTCATTAATCCTTAAAGACCTCGGGTCAGTTAGATGCTGTTGAAGGTCTTGGAAGCGATGTATCTCAGTGGATAACACATGCTTTGATTCTTGGTTCCACCATCTATTGACTGTGTGACTGATAGTAAGCTACTTTACTTCTCTGCCTCAGTTCCTTATCTGTGCGTTGGTGATAGCTCTACTCATGTAGGATCACATTACAGACAATGTGCAGCATAATTAGTATATGGTGCCAGTACAACACCAGTAGTAAGCATCTGATACGTTGTGGCCATTTTTATTTTTCCCAGCCTTACAAAAATGCGAAATGCGTCATTTGTTCATTTGACCGTTAGTAACTCTCCTTGCTGGTAGTTTTTGGCCGGTCTGAATGTTTTGCTAATTTTTGAAAGAGTAAATGGACATTTAATGTATTTTTAATATTATTTTTTAACTATCCTTTTTAAATTAAACTTTTTGTTTTGAGATCATTGTAGATTCACAAGCAGTTCTAATAAATAATAATATAATACATTATAATAATATAATATAATACAAAACTGTAGTACAATATCACAGCTAGGATACTGATAGTACAGTCAGGATACAGAACAATTTTGTCACTACGAGGACGCCCTCCTATTGTCCTTTTACAGTCACCACTTCCCACCCCACACCCCTGTCCCTGACCCCTGACAATTACTAATCCATTCTCCATTTCTATAATTTTGTCATTTCAAGAATGTTATATTGAAGGAGCTGTACAGTATGTAACCTTTTGGGACTGGCATTTTTTCACTCAACATAATTCCCTGGAGAACCATTAAACTATGCTTTTGATGAACCAAAATGTCCTTATGAATATTGACACATTTTATTTTGGCCACAGCATTATCATTAGCGAAAAGTGCTTTGCGTGGTACCTGGCACATACTGTATAGTGAATGTTCAGGAAGGGTCTGTGGTCCATTCCCACCCTTCCTCCTCCTCTTCTCCATCATTCTCCTCTTTCCTTGCCCCCTTCTCTGCATCCTCCTATTCATATTGATAGACAAAGACTGCTTGCTCAAGTTAGAAATACTAAAAAGAGTTAAACGAAATCATTTATGTGAAATTGCTTTGTGACTTGCAAATTCTGTTAGACTTTCTGTCAGCAATTGCTGGTCAGTGTTAGCTGCATTATAGGGCTGGTTTGCAGCTGCTTGTGGTGTAGACTAATGTGAATAAAGAAGTCAGCATGAGCAGTTTTTCTTTCCACACTGTGCACATGAGGTCTGCCCTCCAGTTTGCTATTGCAGTGGGAGCTGCTCACGAACAAAGCCGGTCGTCCTTTGAATCTAAGCAACGAAGTCCCATGAATGGAACACAAACTTCAGTTCACATTCTTTATAAAGCCTTCACTCTGAAAAAGAGCTTTCTGTTTCTAGTTGCCAGACGTTAAGCCCAGTGAGCTCCCTCATAAAAAAACATCAAGAAATGCCAAGTATTGTTCAAACTCTGGAGTTTTCATTTCTATATCCCGGGTCAAAAGCTCACAGGCAGACCGGACACAGCCCTTCAGGAGGAAACTCAGCTTTACCTTACCCAGTTGCAGCATTTCTTCCTATAACTTCACCGCTGAGATTCAAAGTCCTGACCTTTAAGTGGAGTTAAAGCTTTCCTGTGATAGAATTTCCTCCTATTCAGAAATACAACAAGGAAAGAATAGTTTGCCAGAGCATACGTGTTTGAGTCAGGATAGGGTAGGCTATGCTGTGCTAACAGATAACCCCAAATCTCAGTAGGAAAAAGGTTTATTTCTTTCTCATGCAAAATCCAGTGAGGTTTGGGGGCCTCTCCTTCAGCTGTTTGGACTCTGTGGCCTCCGAGGTCACCACTGCAGGAGAAGAGTGCTAGGGGATTTCACAGGATGTTTTTAAGTAGGGTAGCCATACATATCAGTTTGCCTATAACAGTCATAATGGTTACTTGTTGATTTAGAGTAATGGTTAATATATTCTACTTTTATTCTCAAAAGTGTCCCGGTTTAGGCAATAAATTAGGGTGAGCGTTTCTAAGACCCAGCTGAATGACTATCATAATTTTTGTTCATAGTTTATGGATCTCAACCTAATGTGCAAGGAGGCAAGAATTGTAGAGGAGCAAGTGTATATTTTAGTGAACACTGATAACTGCTGGCACAATAGGCATTTACAGGAATGCTGTGAATTTTTAAATAGAAATAATTCAGTAGCTTCAATTACCCAAACTCTGTTGAGCAGATACACTATAAATGTGATATTCTTATGAACAAAACCATCTCCTGTAATCACGTGTTGTGATAGGCCAAATCAGGGTTCCCCACGTCCTAATCCCCAGAGCCTGTTACCTTGTATGACAAAAGGGACTTTGCAAATATGATTAAGTTAAGGACATTGAGATGGGGAGATTATCTTGGATTATGCGGGAGGGCCCTAAATGTAGTATCAAGTGTCTTTTTAAGAGGGAGGCAGAGGGAGACTTGACAGCAAGAGAGAAGGCGATGTGATGGTGGAAGCAGAAAGTGGAATTATGGGCTTTGAAGATGGAGAAAGGGCCTACAAGGCAAGGAATACAGGCTAAAAAGGCCAAGAAACAGAGCCTCCCCTTCGAGCCTCTGGAGGGAACCAGCCCTGCTGACACCCTGACGTTAGCCCAGTGAAACTGATTTCGGATTTCTTATCTCCAGGACTGGGAAGGAATAAATTTGTGTTGTTGTAAGCCACTAGGTTTATTATCAATTTGTTACAGCAGCAATAGAAAATTAATACACACATACATTCTGAAGTTCAGCACACGACTTCAGATTTCTGTTTCTAGCTAAGGTAGATACTATTTTCCTTATTTTGCATGTGAGAAATTGAGACCTGGAGACTTTAAGTGACTTGCTCAAGGTCCCTCAGCTGGCTAGTGTCAGAGCCAGGACTCACACCCAGGCAAGTTGGCTCCTCAGGACACGTTCCTAACCGTTCTGCCCCACTGCCTCTCCCCTTGCCCATCTCCTCTGCATTCTCTCCTGCTGTGTCTCTCAACCATGTAGTGCCTATGCCTCATGCAGCCTCTCCTCCGCTCCCACCTGACTTCAGTCTCCTGCTCCTCCTGTGGGCTCAGGGGCAATCTGGATGCCCACATTTTCCAGCTTTAGCTTTTGGAGGTTTTATGGGAGGTTCTAGGGCTTCCATCGGGAATTTCTCAAGTAAAGGCAGGCTTCAGGTGAAATTATTGAATGTCTTCATATTGAAGTTTGTAAGAAGATATTATTTGAGGGAAGATATTACTTCTGATTCTTCTTCCTACTCTTTAATTTCTAATTCTCCTCCTCATGCTCTAGAGGGGGCAATGTTCCAGGAGGAATCAAATAAAGTGATGAATAGAAGTGATTCTGTAAATGTATTGTTTGTTTTATCATGACCCAGAAAAGAAGCATCTGGAAATTTGATATACGTATTCTTAGTTTAACTCTTGCCTTAGCTTGTGTTGGTTATATACTCGTATGCATTTTGCCATACTGCCATTTGTGTAATGGTTCTGTAGGTAAGCACTGAATTAAATATTTCTGCCTGTCGTGGTCCCTGCACTGAGCCACCAGCAATGAAGAATTTATTTTCCCAACTCTGGGAACGTGCTGTTATGACAGCCATCAGCTGTCAGCCCTCTCTGGGAATTGCCCCTGACTAAAGGACATGGCCTCGTTCTGGGGAAAAGTCTGCATCTAATTACTGGTTGATGTGGAGGTGCAAAGACCTGATCCCCCTACCACAATTCGGGACAACTCTGAAACGCCATCTCATTGTGACTCCATTGTGGCCCATCTTCTCTCTCTACCTAATGCTGCTTTCTTACCTTTCCCCACTGACGTTGATCCTGAGTATTCCCTAATAAACTTCCTGAAAGCTAAGTTTCATCTCAGGGGCTGCTTCCCAGCAACCTGAACTGCAACAATGAGTTAAAAAATAAGCAGTGAAGATCTCTGACTGGTGATGAATATGTGAGAGTGCTCAAGTAATCCTTATTTATGGAATTAGAAGAGTTCCAAAGGAACTAGAAAATGTACTTTCTGGCTTAATGTTTATTTTTTAATGTAGAAGTAAGAGGAAAACATACACATCACTCACTGATTAAAAATGCCTTCTACAATGGGACCCATAGTTCAATCACATTTTCTTTAGACCTCCATTTTAACAGGTAATTTACAAATGAAATAAACTCTATAAAACAAAGGCTCCAGCCCACATCCAATCCTCAATAAATGCAGCCTTCCTTTCCGAGAGAAAGTATTTTTCCAGAGTACAAAAACAAGGACTTAGTAAAGCTTTGAAATCATCTTCTGAGGATAGAGGCAATGATGTAAAGTGAGATGTGATCCCGTATAAGTACTATATGAGAATTTGTGCTCACATCTCCGCAGAGAACAAGGAAATAGGCATTCAGTTTTACAACACATTGAATATAGGCGTTTCTGTTAAATCCTCTATCCAAGAAAACTTTTCCTTTAATCTTCTCCCAAGTCCCTGATTATAAGCACTGAACCATCGCCACGAACTTGCATCTAGCCTTTATGCCCTCCGCACTTCATTGTTGGCTGCAGAACTCACGCTTCCTGTTCTGATTAGAGCTTTTGATATTTTAAAGGGGATTTGCCCTGTTTGAGACCTTTTATTACTTCTTTATATGGTGAAAAATACTTTCCTGGAGAGAGAGTGAGCCGCTGTTCTTTCTGCACAATAGGGTGTCAGATTTCAAAGGCTCTTTTCTCTGGGCCTTAGACTCTTGAGCGGTCAGAATAAGCCTGATGTGTACAACCTAAACTTACCTTTTTCTTAAAGTTCTCTTTTGGTCTTAAAGGATTGTTTTATTAAATAAATTCCTGTAAAAAGCATATGCTCATAATGGAGCCATCACTGCCAGCTGTATCACTTTTATCAAGTAATGCCTTGCTCGGCCTGGGGTGGGGCCTGGAGGGCAATGTGTGCAGAACGGGTGCTAAGGAGGAGGGTAGAAGGCACCAAGGTCCCAAAGACATGCACTAACTGAGCACTGCCCTAATTTACATAATACCAGATATGACTGTTGCGTGGCTTTTCCTGACACCGACCAATTCTAAATTCTCGGATACCAACTGGATGTCCACCAATTCAATTCAATTCTGACACTACAACCCAGAGTTAGTGCAGACTCCACAGATTAAGGGCTCAATTCAAGACTGTCCTCACTTCAGATGTCAGCTACAAATGAGGTGTCCAGGTTATCCATACTTCTGCCCAGCAGACTACAAATTCTAGAGTTCCCACAATGCCCCCTCAAGTCTCATATTTCACTACAATGACTCACAGAACTCAGGAAAGCACTTTGTTATGCTTACCAGTTTATTGTAAAGGATACAACTGAGGAAGAGCCAAACAGAAAAGATGCATAGGGCAAGGTATGGGGAGTGGGGAGGAGCGGAGCTTCTGTGCCCTCTCTGGGTACACCACGCTCCCAGCACATCAGTGCATTTACCCACCGGGAAGATCCTCGAAACCTGTCATTATGGGATTTTTATGGAGGTTTCATTACGTAGGCATGATTGATTAAATCATTGGCCATTGGTGATTGGGCTCAATCTCCAGCCTTTCTCCCCTCCCCAGAGCTTGGGGCATAGGCTGAAAGTTTACACTCTCTAATCACATGTTTGGTTTTCCTGGTGACCAACCCCATCCTGAGGATATCTAGGCACCTCCCTGCCATAGCCATCTTATTAGCATACAAGAGAAAATTTCCAAGGGTTTTAGGAGCTCTATGCCAGGAACCTGGGATAAAGACCAAATATTTATGTTTTATTATACCACAACTGTAGGCTATGAACATAACATAAAATTGGTTTTTAAACATACATGCCAGTGAATGTAGTCTCCCTCAATATATCTCCTCTCCTGGAGGCACTCTTCATGCATTCCAATAAAGAGGCCATTGTTCAAAACATTTTTGGGGGCCAGACTGGTGGCGCAGTGGTTAAGTGTGCACATTCCGCTTCTCAGCGGCCTAGGCTTCGCCAGTTCGGATCCCATGTGTGGACATGGCACCACTTGGCAAAACCCATGCTTTGGTAGGCATCCCACTTATAAAGTAGAGGAAGATAGGCATGGATGTTAGCTCAGGGCCAGTCTTCCTCAGCAAAAAGAGGAGGATTGGCAGTAGTTAGCTCAGGGCTAATCTTCCTGAAAAAAAAAACCCAACATTTTTGGCATCTACTTAGGTGAGAGAAGGGAGACAGGGTCCATTATGCTGCTGAAATGATTTTGGCTGGACTGAAACATTTGGTTTCCTATGCATGTGCGACAATGTGTCTGAGCAAGAATTATTCTTTATAAAAAGGTGAACTCTGCTCAAGAGCTCAAGGAAACACCATGCGCAGCCAGGGCTCAGTGGTGGTAGAGTGATGGTGACGGTGATGATGAGGATTTAAGAAGAGTCTATCCTATTCTTAGATAGTATAACATGGGAACTGATCCCCTCCACAAATGCTGTCTCGCCCGTACCCTATCTTTAATTTCCAACTTTCTTGTTCTCTGAAAAATGCCTTTAAAATAAATTATTTCTTTAAAATTTCATTTTAAAAGATTCCTACCATCTCACCAATATGACCCTTTGAGCTCATATTATGTAAAAAACCCCCAAGATTTCTTTTCTGTCTTATTTAAAGTTTTATTAACAGCAAAATTAGAGTGATGACAAAGATAATCTTGTTCTCAGCCAAGTGTGAAATTTCCTGTGCTCTGGTAGAGTTGTGTACAAGCCCTTCTCACATTCCTAAGGGTTGGGTGCTGTTTCTGTTAGATTGAGGAGAATAATATCCATTGTTGTTGGTATGAGGATTCTCTTGGTCATATAAAGTACAGTGAAACCAAATATGTCTAGTTCCCTCTCATCTGGAACTTTTATTAGATGGATCACCAGTCATTCATGATATCAATTCTTTTTTTTTTTAAGATTGGCCCTGAGCTGACATCTGCTACCAATCTTTTTTTTCTTCTTCTCCCCAGAGCCACACACCCCCCCCCCCCCGCCCCCAGTACATAGTTGTATATCCTGGTTGTAGGTTCTTCTACTTCTGCTATATGGGACGCCGCCTTAGCATGGCTTGATGAGCGATACTAGGTCCGCGCCCAGGATCTGAACCAGCAAAACCCTGGGCCACCGAACTGGAGCATGCAGACTTAACCATTCGGCCACAGGGTCGGCCCCCATGATACCAATTCTTCAGTAGCCTAGTATCATATTTTCCTTTTTACTTTGGAATGAAGGTTTTTCCCTAGTCTGAAAAAATCCAATAAATGATTAACTTCAAAGACTCAGGTGATATATTAAGAAGAGAGAGAAAACATGGTAGAAAAACTTATGTGTGAGAATGCTAGATGAAAACAGTATTTGCTTTCCTACCTTGAAGTTATCAAAAAAATTTTTTTCATGGCTCTGGCTCTCTGTGTTTTAAGGTTCTTGAAAGAAGGCAAAGTTAAATCCATCACAAAGCTCACAATTTTTTTTTTGAGGAAGATTAGCCCTGAGCTAACATCCACCACCAATCCTCCTCTCTTTTTTTTCTTCTTTTGCTGAGGAAGATTGGCCCTGAGCTAACATCCACTCCCATCTTTCTCTACTTTATATGTGGGACGCCTGCCACAGCATGGCTTGATAAGCAGTGCATACGTCTGCACCTGGGATCTGAACTGGTGAACCCTGGGCCGCCAAAGCAGAGCATGAGAACTTAACTGCTGCATCACCGGAACCGCCCACAAAGCTCACAGTTTTTGATATTCCACTTACCAATTACAAGAGTAGGCAAGCCTAACTGATTAGAGGAGATTTGCCTTTCTCTCTTTTTTCTTGGTCCTTAGCACTCAAAATCAATGAAAAGGCAACTGACACTGTGCTAAGAAAAGCAAGAAGAGGTGTCAAAGTAGATGCTCAATAAAAAGTCAGCGGATTGAGAAAAACCATAGGTACTTTGAAGACTATATGATTTTTCTTTCAATTAAAGGAAATTGTTGGAACAAAAGAACAGAAGTAATAAAATCTTTCATTGTGACAGAATCTAGTTTCCATGCAGAAACTCATATAAAATATAGCCCTGGTAAATAACCTCTGACTCGCCAATGGCTTTCAAAACTTCCCAAACAAGTTCAAGTCCAGGCCTGATTTTAATGAACCCCTTCAGTGTGCCCCAACTGATTAACTTCCTTTCCCTTCCTAGTAGGATTCAGGGTTTATCCTCTCCAGGCAGGCAAAATCAGCACCATTTCTTTACTATCGCTCCTTAATGCATAACCTACTTAAACTGAGTTCCAGTCTACTACCTGCCAAGCTGTTTTCTTCCTTTCTCGCTACAAAGCCTTTCCTAATCCAGGAAAAAGAACAAGAATTCCTTCATCCCTTATTCCAGACAATTCAGACTCAAAGCTATTTACAAAAACATGAAAGACTTCTCAGTGATTACATGATTGCCAATCTTGCCTCCCCTGAATGAGAAAGAAATTCAATAATTTCTCCCAAGCTTAACTTTACTTGAGAAATTTCCTATGGAAGACCTAGAACCTTCCATAAAATTTCCAAAAGCTGAAGCTGGAAAACTGTCCAGAGTGCCACCAGGCCCATGGGAGAAGCAGGAGACTGAAGTCAGGCGGGGCTGGAGGAGAATCTACATGCGGCAAGGGCATTTCCTGGTTGACAGACATGGTGGGCGGGAGTTCAGAGGAGAGTTGGGCAGTGGGGGACAGGCAGTGCAGCCGGGTGGTTAGGAATGTGTTCTGAGGAGCCAACCTGCCTGGGTGTGAGTCCTGGCCCTGACACTAATTAGATGAGGGAGCGTGGGCAAGTCTCCTAAGGTCTCTGAGCCTCATGGGTGTTTTCACGTTGTAAAAAATCATGTGGTCTCACTTAAATGTCCAGGTAATCAACCCTGAACAGACACAGGTGTCTAAAGAAGTACTTTACCTGTTAACTCCATCATTTTACTTGAAATCTTGTCAATTTTATTTTACTTCTTTAAATCTTGAACTTTCCTCACAGAAAATATAACTGTGACCTCCTGAGGCAGCTTCGGATGCTCTTAATATTTATAGCATTGCTGTTCTTTGGCTGTGAGATAAATTTAGCATTTTCACCTAACTCAACATTTTTTCAAACTGGACTCCGTGATTTTGATGATAGTGTTTTCTTTATTTTACTGTTTAATAAAATCTTATTTCATTAATTACTTGGAACATGTTTGGGTGGTTTCTTTTTGTTCCTAAGTAGAAGTTTTAGGAATAATAAGGCTCAATAGCACTTCTGTGAATTAACATTACTTTGAAATATTTAGCTATTGGAATACGGCAAGAGAATATAATCAGTAACATAAATATTGAGAAATAATAAACAAAATTATCTTTATTTGTAAGTGATATAATTGTAAAACCAAAACCCCAGAGTTTTTAAAATGACTAGATTAAGAGAATCTGATAAAGTGGCTAATATAAAAATCAATAATTTTATCTCTACTAAGAATAACCATTTAAAATAGAAAATTTTAAGTTCCACTCACAATGATATCGAAACTATGAAATGCCTAGGAATAAATTTAATAAAAATATTACAGGATGCAAGTAAATAAAAGGATGAGTTTTAGTAGTAGACAATTTTACAATGCCGTTCATTAAAAAAACCTCTCCCTTCTCCTGAATTAAAAAGTCAGTTAATTTTATGTTAATGACACCCTCTTCTTGCATCTAATTAACATTGTATGGGAATTCTTAGCCAGTGAAATAAAGGAAGAAAAATAAAAAGGTATAATTATGGGAAAGGAAGAAATACATTCTCATTATTGACGGATATAGAAAATCCAAAATAGTCTTCAAATAAACTCTTAGAATGAATAAATGAATTTATCAAAGTTGCTATATACAATATCAATGTAAATATAAATTTTATTTCTATATAGCAGGAAAAACAATTAGAAATGAAATTTTTAAAAAGTTGTTATGTGCGGTAATATTAGAAAATTTACGTGGAAATGCAAAGGACTAGAATAGCTAGGGCATCTGGAAAAAGAGGAAAGCTGGTGAACTTACACTTCTAGTTATCAAGTCTTATTAAAGAGCTACATTAACAGTGTGGGCTTGGAGAAAATATAGATATAGACCAATGAAAGAGAATAGAGTCGAGAAAGAGAGCCACACCTACGCAGTCCCCTGGTTCGTGTCAAAGGTGATTCTGCAGTACAGTGAAGAAAGAACTGTCTTTTCGACAAATAGATCTGGGCCGATTGGGTATCTATATGGGAAAATAAGGCACTTCAATCCCTACTTCACAATATGTACCAAATCCATTGCAAATCGATTGTAGAACTAAATGTGAATGATAAACAATAAAGCTTCTAGAAGAAATCATAGGAGATGATCTTCATGACTTTGATAATGGCAGAGCTTTCATAATAGGACCTATGAAAAAGTACCAACCATAAGGGCAAACACTGATAAATTGGACTGTATTTTAAGACACCATTCAGAGAATGAAATGGCAAGGCATAACGGGGGAGAATATATTTACATATAGCCAACAAAGGATTGGTTTCTAGAATATATTGAGAAGCAGTAGTAAAAAGACAACTCCTTCTTAATTGGACAAAAGATATGCACTTCATAGAGACCAGTAAACGTACATTCAATATTATTAGTTGTCAGGGACATGACATCAAAAACATGAAGAGATACCTCAAAACATACAACAGAATGGCTAAAATTAAAGGTAAAATGATCAAAGTTTGTGAAGATGTGGAATAATTGATGCCCTCATACATTGCTGGCGGGGTATAATTTGGCCAATCATTTTAGGAAAATGTTAGGTAGAATCAGCTTAAAGATATATGCATAACCAATGGCTCGAAAAACTCCACTTTTGTGAGTATTTGTAACGGAAATGTGTACATTTGTATACCAAAAGCCATGCTGATTCTAAACAGTGAAAAATCTGAAATAAAGTTTTGAAATAATACTTTGAAATAACCCAAATGCCCAGCATCTGGAAAATGAATAAATAGTGATACATTCATACAATGGAAACTGTACATCAGTAAGAATGAACAAAGTATTGTTAGACTCAACGACATGGATGAATCTGAGGAACATAACATTGGACAAAATAGCCAGACACAGAAAAGTATATATTTTATGATATTTTATAATTCTACTTAAGTACAGTTAAAACACACACACACACACACAGGTAAAACTAAGCTATTGGTATAGAAGCCAGAATAGTGGTTCCTTTGTTGGAAGGAAGGCAGAGTTAGTGACTAGGAGGGGGCACCAGGGGGACTTCTTGAGTGCTGATCATGTTCTATGATCTGGGTGATGGTTATGAGGATGTGTTCATTTTGCAAAAAAAAGAAAAAATTATCAAGTTGTGCACTTATGATTTCTCCCATTTTGTCCATATGTTATACCTAAAGAAAAGTTTATTTAAAGACTTGCATTTAGCAGTAGCAAAATATAGACTACGGTTTTATAGCATGGTAGAAAAAGCTAGAATTTGAAGCATCTGATTCCACCAAAGGGCTTGGAATGCCTGCATGTGTGTGGAAAGGGAGGAGTGGGTGGGTCCTCACAAGGGTGGGTCCTGACATTTTAGGGTAACTTGTATTCTCCTGAGGACAAAAAAATAATTAATAACTCCTGGGCGACAACTGTTTTTCTTTTATCTTCTTGGTCTGAAGCTTTCACTTGTGGCTTCCATAAACAAACTCAGCAGTTAATCTTCATCCTTTGACAAATGACTACTTGCTTCTGCAATTCATTGTCAGGGTTAGAGGCCAAAGTGCTCTATTTGTACCTAGGATATAAATTATGTCGTGAAGATACTTCTAATGTTATGTAAAACTAACTTGGCCTAAACTAACTTAGTTGTGTTTTTTAAATATCATTCCTATCTAACATGAGAAGAATTCTACAGTAACAGAGATATAGTATAAGAGAACACACACACATTTTTCATGGTAATTATTATATTTTTGTATACTACTTTGAAAATCATCTATTAAAGCATATTAAATTGGACATGAGATATTTCATCACTATATAATAGAATGAATCTTTAGTGCAGTTAAATAGCAATGAGAAATAACCAAATAATCACAGTAAACACATGTATTTTCAACATATTAATAAACCAGTGGATATTTTCTTGCCAAAATATTCCCTCTTATTTTTTTCCTGAATAAAACATAGTCATTAAATGGCAAAAAAAAAAAAAAGATTTATAACATTCCATAATAATATGCTGCCCTAGGTATGGGAAAACCCTCATATATTTCTGGTTAAGTGTTAATTGCCATGACCTATCTGGAAAGTAATCTGGCAAGAAATGCTAAAGTGTAAAATGTAAATACCCTCTGACTAAACCAACCACCTTGGAGAATCAGGAGGACAGAAATAAAAGCAGCCATATCCAAGGATATGTATAAACAAACAAGTATGTACAAAAACTAGAAACAACTTCTGTGGCAAATTATTGAATAAATTAGGATACTGCCATCCTATGCATTGTTAGTAGCCATTAAATATGATGTATTCAATCATGACAGTAATATGTAGCTTTCACTGAGTGCTTGCTGTGTGCTAGGCACCGTTGTAAGTGTTTTATATGTATAAACTCATTCCATCCTTGTAACAACAATATGAGGAAGGAGCTATTATTATTTCCATTTTACAGATAGGAAATTAAGTTGAAATGGATCAAATATTTCAGCCGACCTCACAAAGCTGGTATGCAGTGAGGTCTGTATTTGAACCAGGCTGTCTTACTCCAGGATGCACACCCTTCACCTCCACGTGGTTATTCTGCCTCCCTGAATGAAGGTGGGATTTCTCTCACATATTGAAAAAGCAAGTAATGGAAGTCTGGTTATCCTATTCCAAAAGAGGAAAAGAAAAAAACCCCCACATGAAGATACATTTTTCTGAGGATTTTAAGTTTTGGAAACATACTCCTCAAACTGCCAACACTGATTATTCTAGGATTGAGTGAGAAAGGAGGATGTTATTAATTTTTTATTTATTCACTTTATTATTTGAAGTTATAGAAAGCACTGGAATACTTTTGTCATTTTTTAATCAATAAGGTGAAGAAAAAGAAATTAAAACCAGACACCACTTTTAGGTTCATTATGCTGTCTTGAGAATAAAAGTTTCATTCAACAAACAGACAAGAAATGAATAAAACTTGTCCTCTAATTTCTTACCAGGACTCAGGCCTACAAGGGTCTAACTCATTGTGGTCATTCTCCATGACATTTGTTCATTCGTCTTCAAAGTATCCAGATCGGCATGAAGTGGGTCCCCAGTAAACATTCGTTTCCTTTCCTTCAAGTCTGTTCTCTCCTTCCTGCCCTTCTCCAGATCAAATAACCAGCGCTATGATCACAAAGCAGTCTTCACTTTCCATTTTTCAGCCTTCTCAGATGACTTTGGCTACACTAGTCCTCAGCATGGTAACCGGGGCCTCTTTCAGAGAGAGTGAGCTTCAAACATAACTCACTTCACTGTGTCAGGACTTAAACTCAAAATGAGGGAGGGAGATTTGCCAAATGAGGGAAGGTAATCTGTTCCAGAGGAAAGGATTTCATTAGGAACGGGGCTCAAAGTCCTACGTTAGAATCATGTACAATGGTTATATACATACAAATAATCCGTATTTCTAGAAGGATCTGCTGTTTTATAGGCTAATTTATGGATCTGAATAAGACATAACATGATATATGTGACATTTCAGCAGTGTAGAGATGTGAAACTTTGCATCTTATTTTAGGCAAGAGTTAAATATCTTTCACATAAAATTATTATATGGAATTGGTCTTTGTGTATTTTGAGTACTTTACTTCAGTCAACAGTTTGAAACAATGCATTTCATGAACTCTTTTGTGCTTTTTCTCAGGTCCCATTTACTATCTCGCGGACATCTATATTCAATCTCGAGAGACTTTTTGATCTTGCTAGCGGTTGTATCATACCGGGAGGAAGCCTTTTCAACTGGATGGTGTCAATTATTCCCTGAACATCCTTACATGTTAACCTTACAAAGAATTTAATTATTATTGTTTTTCTTGGTTTGAAATAGGTTTTTGGAACTGTCCTCTTATAAAAAACAAAATAAAATCGTTTTCTTACACAAGCTAAATGTCTTTAAAAATTATAGTTTTGAGTAATGTTTTAATCGTATTTGAATTAAATGACAATACTATTGCCTATTAAAACTATCTTACAGAAGTATTCAGAGAAAATCTTTGTTCACAATGCAACTATTCCCATATTTATATGGTTTATGTTTAGATTGTCTTTAGATGTGTCCACACAGCAAGACTGGATCAAACCAGTGGTTCTCAACTCAGGGTGGTTTTGCCCCTCAGATGACATTTGGCAATGTCTGAAGACATTATGGATTGTTATAACTGGGGAATGAGTGCTACTGGCTTCTAGTGGGTAGAAGAAAGGAATGCTGCTAAGTATCCTATGATACCCAGGAAAGCCCCCCACACAAGAATTATCTGGCCCAAAATGTCAAGGATGCCAAGGTTAAGAAACTCCGCATTAAACCTCAACATAAGGTCAGTTCAACTTTGGAGGTTTGCCTATGTTTCATGGGAAGAAATCCGTAGCAAATTAGACCTTTCATATTTTATACTTCTGAGAGGCAACATTGCGTACATTTTGGAGTATGGGTTATGGAATTATAGAGACCTAAATTTGAATAGTAAATTCACCACTTACTAGTTGTGCTACTTTGAGAAAGTAGCAAATTCTTTAAGCCTTGTTTCCTCACCTATTGAATGGGGATATTAATAGGATTGCTGTGTGGATTAAATTAAGTGAGATGATGAATAAATAATATCTTAGCATAATATCTGAGGTAGTAATAGTCACTGTGTTAGGCATTATCATTTTCCTGCCAAATTGGAAGAGGACCATGCATTTCTGACCCGCTTTGTTTAGCATCAGAGAATACTGTAAATGAATGCTTCCTACGTGCTGGCCCATGGATGGATACTCATGGTAAAATGAAAAGAATAGGGATACATAGATGCGTTTTTCTAAAGCTAAATGTGTTTAATGAATTACCCTTTATTCTGAGATTATAGATTTCCTGCTTCCTATTGGTGTTAAAATGGTCTTTCTTTTATGAAGTAGTGGTAATAGCAGCTGGTAACTGATATTTTAAAATGTTTTTACTCTATAATAAAAGAAAAAAGTAGCAACCTTTAATTGGCCCCTGACTTTTTAAAGAATACTGCATGGAGGAAACAAGGCTTGAGCAAGATTTTTAATGATAAGAAAGATTTTATGGTTGCTGTAGGCAGGATGCTGCAGGAGAACACAGGCATAGAAACGAACATGGATATGGTGTATGTGCAGGGACTTTCCTACTGCCTCTCTGGAGTGGACAGTGATGACGGAAAATAAGATGACCTCTAAGGGGGGAGCTAGAGTGAAGACTTCACTCTTCCCTATTCAGTATATGATAGGGACCCAATACTGGCGATTAAGGAGAGGAGTGACAAATTCCTGGCACTAGTAGACATTCAACACATGTTGAGTGAGTGAAAGGGAATGAATGATTGAAATGAATGATAGCCTGGCTTTCAGGGAAGATAAGTATGCAGTGTACAATGGAAAGGGAAGAAACAAAGGCAAGAAGACCAGTAGGAAATCATGTTGTAGTGAAAGAGAAAGAGAAAGGAATAAAATATTTACCATGCAATTCAGAAAAAAAAAATTTGCCTAAGGACTATACTTTTATATGAAATAAAGTTTGGGTCTCAACCAGAAAAGCCATTCAGATAGTGATGGCTCTAATGTGGTGAAGGTTTGCAAATCCTTTGTCCAGGGACTGGGGTTTATAAATTTCTCTGCTGGGATGGAGAATGCTTTCAAGGGTTTTGTGTTTCTCCCATGGGGCAGTTTAATTTATTCTGCAAAATTTAGCCACCAGGAGCAAAAAGGTACAACAAAAGGCACTACACATTTAATATAGGTGTGGAAGTATAGCATGATTAATAACCAAGGCCACTCACTTCAACCTAATGTTAATTTCTTGAGAATGTATATGCATGTCTTTCAGTCTTCAGCACTATTAAGGTTTTTGCTAATTGGATGCTTTTTATTTTTCTTTATTTAAATGTTAGTTGAGATAAATGCATGTACTGTTTTATACAACTCTAGAACAAGGCCTAACACATAATAGAGGTCTATAATATTTGTTGAATGAATGAATGATTGAATGGGTGGATGGATGAATGGATGGATGTGACCCAGGCAAGATGACACTATGAGATTCTAAAAGATATCACCACCACTCCACCTCCACTACCACTACCATGATTGTCTACGCTTTCTGGAGACTTTACCATGTTGGCACTGTGTTAGTAAGCACTTCATATGCATTATCTCCTTCTGTGCTCACAAAATTATGACCATGATGCACATAGGATGACTGACTCCATGTTACAGATGAGGAAATAAAAGCATAAGGCAGTTAAGTAACTTGCCCAATGATCACAGTTAATCAGAGGTAGAGCCGGGATTTAAATCCCAGCTCTGTCTGACTGGAGAATTGAGTGTTTCATTGCTAAGCTGACTTCCCCAGCACCTGCACTAGCCCTGCTGCTCTGAGAAATTTGAAAGTCGAGGGAGAGGAAGACACAGCTGAACCTCATGCTAAAACTGGAATACCTATCATGGAACACCCTAAGAGCAGATTTTTTAAAATGACTTGCAGACCTGAATGGATGCCCCAAGAAAGCAATGGAGGGTCCCCGATGTTCTCCATTCCAACATATTGGTTTCCTCTAGGGAAGGCAGGTCCCTTCCAACTATTACAGATAGTGTTTCAGCACATTTCTGTTTTTTCTCCACTTTTAGTAACTTACAGATGCTGTTATTTTCGGGTGTTGTTTTGACTGAGAGAAACACTGTCTAAAACTGCACCAGACCCTGCAGTCACAGCTTCCTCATTTTAAGCCATCATTCCAGAAATCCCCCATCTCTTCTAAAATAGGAACAACACTCACTAGTTAAAGCTGAAACTTTCTGTGCAAGGCAGTGAGGAAATGGTGACGAGCCGGGCTGAAGTGTAAACAAAAGGGAAATTCAAAATTTACCAGGATGAACGATGTGTTGATTTCCAGAAATGTCTTTCAGGTTTTTTTAAAGACCAAATTACGCAATTTGCAGCTGGCTTTTTTTTTTTTTTTTGTAATACAATCTACAGTATCTACAAATGCTTTATAGCAGACACCTGCAATGTTTTCTATTTGTTTTAATTATAACAGAGAATGACAGAAGGCAAACAGAAGTGGGGAGAAGAAGGGAAGCAGAAAGAGAAGAGAGAGAAGCAATGAGCAAGAGAAAGGAGCCAGTGCCAGCGGCTAAGTGATGGATAATAAACCCCAGCGCTTCCCATGTCTTTCTCCAAATCCATCTACAAGAGATTGCTTTAGAAATTGACCACCTGCTAGCTATTCAGAACTTTAATGCAGTAGTCTCAGTTCACTTCAAGAGTAGGCATTTTACACATTGCCAACCCCAGTTGACTTGTTCTCCACTGAATTGCAGGGAAAAATGGCACATTTCTGGAAAGGACTAGAAACTTGGTTTCTGCCTCTGGTCTGCATTGCCCTTCCTTCTTCTTCCAGACAACATTATACAAATCTCTCCATCCCAGCTCAAATGGCAGAGGGTAGGACTCCCAGAACTACTTGAGCACTTCCTGGTGCCCTGCTCATTTGGCTTTTAATAGAGTCCTTGGCCACATGCTTCTGTATTGTTCTATTTTCACAGCTCAGTCTTATAAACTTAGTTCAAGGGTGTCATAATGCCCCACGTTCCTTTGGGTTTCATTTAGCTGAGACTGGGTACATCATTGTTTGCTAATGTATCTTGGAATCTACAGGGTGTCCATAAAGCCTGGAAACTTACATGAAATATACATAATGTCATCAAGGATGTCTTCAGTCCATAGGAAAATAAAATATTATTTTTAACTTATTTAATATTCTCTATGTGGCATAAGATTGAACAAGTCCCTACCCGGGGTTAGGGGAGAAAACAGTGGGCCCAGAAGTCCGCTGTTTAACCACCTTTTCTCATGTTTTAAATGTTTGTGATATACCTGCAAAGAAGCTCCCACCCACGTGCCCCAGGAAACTCATGCAATAGCGTTCACTAATGCATTGATTAAATAGCAAAAAAAAAGGAAACTGACTAAATAGCCCTCAGGTGGAGAATGGATAAATAAGTCAGGACGTAAATGAATTAATTAAAGAGACATATCAATCTGGATACACTTCCAAAGCAGGTTGAGCAAAAGAAAAAAAAATAAAGTATTGCAGAAGGATACATATAAGATACCATTTGTATAAGGTTTACAAAACAGGCAAAATTGCATAATCAATAGTACTTATGGCTATATAAATATGTACTACAAACATTCTTTTTTAATGCAGGTTAATGGTCAACACCAAATTCAGGTTTGTGGTCACCTTTTAAATGAAGGAAGGGGAATGAGGTGTACTAGGAAGAATGTCCAAGAGGTTTCATTTGTATTTGTAAAACTTTCTTTCTGAAGGTGAGTGTTTGTTACATTGGTCTCTAATTTTGCATTCATGATGTATTTCATAAATTAAAAGCAGACACACTGTTTACCTTCCTCATCTTGTTGGCTGGCAAGCTTCACATTGCCCTTGGCTCATCTATCAGTAAATAATTATTAAATGTGAGCTACGACTCTGGTCTCATTATACAACTATAACTGCATAGTTCACATCTGATTCCATTATTTTGAGTTTAAATGACAACTAAAGATCATTTTGAAATTAATGTGGAACTATACATGTGCCCAATTTTAGAAAACTCAGTCTATGAAAATATTAATTTTTAATATAAGTTAGTAGAGCCTCAATAAATGTTTAATTAAATTGAGGCAGATTCCCTGTACAATTTCTTTCAATTCTGAGTTCCCTAGCTGTACTTTAAATTATTTGATTTTCCAAAATTAGATATATGCAGAGCTTTTTACATGACTGCTTGTTATGCGAAAT
Source organism: Equus asinus (assembly GCF_041296235.1). NCBI lineage: Eukaryota > Metazoa > Chordata > Mammalia > Perissodactyla > Equidae > Equus > Equus asinus. Next base: position 37,391,484 of record NC_091793.1, read on the forward strand.
GAGGTTCACTTGTAAAATCCATCTACCATCCATAATTTCAATGTTTTTAAAAATAAGGAAGAAGTTTCTCTTTACTGAAGACACATTTGCTATTTTTGCTTTATACTTCAGTAGAACTTTATGAGTTGCAACTTTGACGTTAAAATTTCCATGGCAACAGAGTTTTTTTGTCATAAACACAAGCATGATTAAGAGGAAGTCTTTACTGACGGCAGTTTTCTTCATAATTAAATTCATTAGTTAAAATTCTGGGTTAACAGGCGTAGAAATTTTATTACAACAAGGACATTTTCAAGTCGGGCTTTGGAGACAACACAGAATTAATTGATATTAAATAAATGTCTTTGGTCCTGGTGATATTTAAGATAACATTTATACATTTTGTATTTAATAGCTTAGAATGGAATAGGTCTAAAACCATCTTCTGCCCAAGTACGAAATCACCCTGAACTCTCCCTTTAAATTGTCCGCAGTGGGAAGCTCTATAGATTTCTCAGTGATTTGAAGATTTCTAAGTAGTTTCACCACTTTCTTGATTTAATTCTTCCCCACAAGCTTCAGAAGAATTTCTTGAACTGATTTCTTTTCTCATCGTTATGAAGGCAACTCAGAACTAATGTAGAGAATTTGCAAAATGTTGAAAGGCACAAAGTAGAAAATAAAAGTTACCCAGAAATCCACCACTATGAAACAATCAGTGTTAACATTTAAACACATTTCCTACAGCATATCGAATTGTCTTCTCTAACAGCCATAAAAAACAGTCTTCAGACTGAAAAAGATCAAGATTTGAGGCAACTGTCCATATTCCCTAAGGGGTAGATGGGTCTTTTCAGAGCCTGTTGGCTGAGAAAATGCCTGAGTTGGGAGTGTTTTGACCTGGTGGTTTGGATGAAATGCAGTTAGAAAAATCAGGATGTAATTAGATTGGAAGGAAACGTCCAGAGTTCTCCTTCTTAGAAATAAATTGTGTAGTAATGACACATAGGAGGTGAAAAAATGTCAAATCTTCATTTTGTCCTTTGGAGGCTGGTCATTTGCTCTCTTTTTTCATAGATACGTTAGTATTTCCCTGGCAACAGCTCTTTCATTCATGCACGCATTTGTTCATTTGTTAGATTTTATTACTCAGTGCCTTTGCTTCCAGGCAAAAATATCCTTTCTCACTCTTTTTACTTAAAAAATATTTATCAAGTGTCCTTTGTGTGTCAGAGACTGTGCACATGAGGAACGCCACCTGGGCAGACCCTTCCTTCAAAAAGTCACGTCTAATGATGCCAGCTCTTCATTCCAGATTCAGCCGAGGCATCTCCCCTACCTCTGACCTGTCTTTACTGCTACCGCCTGGTGCCTCTGTGTACCACTCATTGTGCTTGTGATACCCACTCTGCTTTACACATGCTGACTTTCATGTCTGTCCCCTCTGAGGTCAGGGAGTAAGGTAACTGGATTTCAAGGAAACAAATGATTTTATTTTCCCATGTTTTGCAGAAGTTTCTCATTAAATTTTGATGTGCATTTCTTTGATTACAACTGAGGGTGATCGTTTTCACATTTGCTATTGGCCATTTTTTCCATTTTTATGCCTCTTCAGGGCCTCTGCTCAATTTTTTACTTGTATGTCCATCTATTTTTTCCTTGCTGATTTCCAAGATCTTTCAATATCCAGGCTATTAGCCTTTTTCATATGATTTGTGAATTTTTTTTCAGGTCTTCATTTGCCTCTCAATTTTCATTTACACTTCAATGGTTGTTAGTTTTAAAACTGTGGTAGTCAAATCTTGACCACTTAGTTATATTCAGACTTGCACAAAAAGGGATATAAGGTAGCTTACAAGTGTACATTTAATACAAAGATAAGATAATTAAAACCAGATAAGGAAAAGGAGGCAAAGAAAACAAATAAAAGTAGGAAAGTAAGATGGAGGCAGGACTTGAGTTAATTTCTTGAAAAAAGATGCTATTACAACCTTTACCCTCACTTGGGGTCAGCCGCACATGTGGCTGAGTGCTTTCCTACAGCAATTACTTGTGTTGACAAGTATATACAATGCATTACAAGATCGGCAATGTTGTGAGAGAAAAACAGACCACATACTTTGGAGAAGCTATGCCTGATACTAATTCCAGAAAACACTTTTTCCCAGGGGTCCTCATGAGAATATGCTCTAAAGGAACTGTGCCTTCAACAGTAGCCTACAGTAAAATGTAACCCATTTCATAGATCATTTCAAGGACTGTAGACTTTCAAGGGATTATAGATTATAGACTTTCCTTTCAAGGGTTTTTCACTTATTTTTGCAAAACAATATACATATCTGATTAATTAGTTTAAAGCAATTGGGGGAGAAGATACAAGGGAGGGAGGTCAAGGAAAATGATATGTTTATTAATCTTAAAAATAGTTTCGTTTTGTTTGAGAAAAATACTTCAATGTGGCTTTTTTCTTAGAGCAATTTCACTGGTTAAAAATATTTTTCAAATATATTTGGGGTGCTGTGGAAAAACACATCAAAATGGCTATTTTTCAAAACTTCAAAGGCTGATGCTTTGAATTGCTTGAAGTGAGCTGGTTTATCAATCTTGACACTGCATTTGGAATGAACACAATTTACAACTAGCACTATAGCAATCCAGGCAACCACAAATATATAGTTCTGCTCGAGGTGCTGTAGGTCAAGTTCTAAAGCAGAGCAAAGAGAAACAATTCTACAGGAGCCGAGGAGACAGGGGCATACCGTTTTATTGTACATTTTCTGGATTTCTGATTGAGGGCAAATAATTTTATGACATAAAAATTAATATTTTTGGCTGATTGGGCGTTATAATTTTTATAGGATTATAGATTCGTAGGTTTAAAGGAACCGTAAAGGTTATTCAGGTCAGTTCTCTGATACAAGCTTAAACAGCCTCTAAGCTTAAAGTCTCCCTCAAGGCGCAGCCAGCCTACACTTAAATAACGTCATAGTCTAGTGGTTAGGAGAGTTGGTGATGACATCAGGCCATGTGGGTTGGAGTCCTGACTTTGCTGTTTATCACTCATGTGAACTTGGGCGAGTTTCTTAACCGCTCTGCACTTCAGTTTTCTCATCTGCAAATTGAGGAGCGACAGCACCTGGACCAGTGGCTGGCAGATACTGGATGCTCACTCCGGTCATCTCTTACTATTATTGCCTCTTATTACATGCACCTTCCAGGAAAATTGTTTCACCTAGAAAGACAAGAGTTGGTGCATTTGTTGTTTTCTTGTTTGTTTGTTTTCTTCTCCTCAAAGCCCCGGGACATAGTTGTATATCCTAGTTGTAAGTCACTCTAGTTCTTCTATGCGGGACGCCACCCCAGCATGGCCTGATCAGCAGTGTGCAGGTCCATGCCCAGGATCTGAACCGGTGAACCCCGGGCCGCCAAAGCAGAGCACATGAACTCAACCACTCAGCCACAGGGCTGGCCCTGTGTTTTCAGTAATAAGAAGAGTTCATGGGGCTGGCCCCGTGGCCGAGTGGTTAAGTTCTTGCGCTCCGCAGCAGGCGGCCCAGTGTTTCGTTGGTTGAATCCTGGGTGCAGACATGGCACTGCTCATGAAGCCACGCTGAGGCAGCGTCCCACATGCCACAACTAGAAGGACCCACAACGAAGAATATACAACTGTGTACCGGGGGCCTTTGGAGAGAAAAAGGAAAAAAATAAAATCTTAAAAAAAACAAAAGAAGAGTTCATTTCTGGTCATAGCAGAGCAGCTTTTATTGAACAAACATCTGCTAATAACAATTTCGTACTTCAGACCAAAAAAACAGTGCGAACAATTATAGGATCAGAATTAAAATAACTGTTTGATGCCCCTGGGGAAAGATTGAAAATATAAGACTGAAACTGGAGGGGACATGATCCTGGAAATAACAGGAACAAACAATGTGGCATCACATTTAGACAGCTTCTTTCCCTGAAGGCACTCCTCGTCTTGCAAAGTACATGAGGGATAGAGCTCAGTCAGGAAGAGACTGGCTGACTGACTGGACAGAGGATTCAGAAGTCAGAGTGTGGTGTGTCAGAGTGGCTGGAAGTTAAGGAGGGACGTTCCAGAAAACGGGGAGACAGAGTGGGGAGCCACAAAACTCATGCACAAATTCCCCTCAGATTGTTGGCTGACCGACAAACCGCACATGCGCCACATGAGACCCCAGGGAATCCAGGGGAAAGTATTAGCAAGAGGTTAAAATTGCTGAGCAGAGATGTCAGCAGATGCTTGATGCTGGAGAAACAAGTTTTCGAATTCAAGTCCAGCCATGTAAAAGGGGCTTATAAATTCTTTGTGCTTTTCCTTGAAACCCTAAGAGGGCCATACCTTAAGACTAAGGATCCCAGGACTAAGGATGACAACTGAGGCCTAAGGACAAACAACAGCAAGCCCATCCTGTCAAGTCCCCACAGATCAAGGTGATTCATCAACAGTTTAGCACTTTACTAGAACAAAACTCAACACTCTTCAGAGGAAGATAATACATCGTCTACCATATGCTGCCTACAGTGTACAGTATATAATTTAAAAATTACTATACATACAAAGAAGCAGGAAGATGTGGCCCACAATCAAGGGAAAAAACAGTCAAACAGATCCATGGAAGTCCCAGATGTTAGAATTAGCAGATGAAGCCTTTAAAGTAACTCTGTTACACAGTCATACATCACTTAATGATGGAAACACATTCTGAGAAATGTGTCGTTGGGCAATTCGGTCACTGTTTGAACATCATAGGGCATACTTACACAAACCCAGATGGTAAACCTATTACTCAGCTATGTTACTAATCTTATGAGCCCACTGTCATATATGTGGTCCATTGCTGGTCAAAACGTCATTATGTGGTGTGTAACTGTACATGTAAGGGAATCTATTGAAAAAGATTGGTATAATGGGTGAAGAGATGAGGAATATCAAGAAAGATATGGAAACTAGAGAAAAGAACTGAATGGAAATCCTAGAACAAAAAACTATAATATCTGAAATAAGAAATTCATTGGATGAACTTAACAGCAACACAGAGAAAAAAAGGTAAACTTGTGAAACAGGAAGCATGAAAGCCAGGCCACATCTCTGGCTCACAGAAACAGTCTCTGCCTTCAAAAAAGAACTTTCACCCAAGCAAATCATATTCAAACTTCTGAAGACCAAAGACAGGAAAAAAATGCCAAATCATCCAGAAGAAACAGACACAACGTACTAAGGAAAGGAACAGTGATAAGAACAAAGGATGACACACTCATCAGAAACATTGAAGGCAAAAGATAATGGATTGTTTTCTTTAAAGTGCTGAAAGAAAAAAAAGGTCAACCGAGAAGACTAAATAACCTATGCTAGACTTATATTCCACCATGTCATTAATTATTTTAAACGTAAATGGAACCCAACTTCCAATTAAAAGGCAGAGATTTTATGTAAAATCTTTTATAAATAAAAGACACTGACAGGTTGAAAATAAAAGGATGGAGAAATGTATACCATATAAACAGTGAACATAAGAACTCTAGTGTGATTATACTAATATCAAGACAGATTTCAAGACATAGATTACTGCTAGAGCTAAAATGGAACATTTCATAATGATAAAAACATCATTCATAAGTGTGTATGCATCTAATGATAAGAAATGTTTATTTTCTAAACATCTGGGACAGTTATTCCCTTTAAGGAGAGAGTTGCTTTGATTGGGAAGATATTTTGATAAGCCTATTGGAGTAGGTGGTTTCTGTGAACCAGAGATATGGGCTGGCTCTGATGCTTCAGAGAAGCAGGTAAGATGACTTTCTTGAGACAAGGAGATAGAGTCACCACCTTTCCAGTTTGCCCAGGACTGAGATGTTTCTTGGAACATGCAGCTTTCAGTGCAAAAACCAAGACAGTCCCAGGCAAGCTGGGATGGTTAGTCATCCTACAAAGAGAGGACTTCATTTGCTTTGGGAATGCAGGAATAAGAGTAAAAGAGGAGAACAGAACGGATTGTCGTGAGATGGTAGGAGGTTGTAGTGGACAAAGTGACCCGTTTCAATGATCCCTTAAACCTTAAGTAAAATTACTAACCTCACAAAATGATAGGTGTAAAGTATGCTTGGGAAACCTATGATGAGGTAGAATGGGTCAAAAACAGACAGCATATGTCATGGGCATGGTGTTCATGAGCAAGGACCATGAGAATATAAGTGCTACAGACTGAAAGTTAGTGTGTGTGTTTCCCCCCCTAATTCATCTGTTGAAACCAAAGCCCCCAAAATGATGGTATTTGGAAGTGGGGCCTTTGGGACATAATTAGGTTTAGATGAGGTCCTGAGGGTGGAGTCTGCGTGATGAGATTAGTGCCCTTATGAGAAGAGACCAGAGAGCTAGCTCTGACTCTGCCACATGAGGATACAGCAAGAAGGCAACCTTCTTCAAACCAGAAAGAGGGCTCTCACAAAACACTGGATTGGCTGGCGCCTTCATCTTGGACTTCCCAACCTCAAGAACTGTGAGAAAGGAGTGTTTTTTGTTTAAGCCAGCCAGTCTATAACATTCTGTTATAGCAGCAAACTGACTAAGACAGTAAGTCTTCGGGAATTTGTAGAAATCATACAAATGGCTTTGGACTATCATAGGCTAGGAATTGGTAGATTTGACTCAAGTTTGGGTATATTAAAGGCAAAAAGGACTGAGATTACATCTGAATCTTATCACTGGATTAGTTAAGGATCTTTGGTTTTTGAAAAATAGAAAATCTACTTCTGACCGGGTCACACAATAAAGGGAATTTATTCGCTCACGTAACTGGAAAGTCCAGAGGTAAAGTGGGCTTCAGATTTGATTCACTCCACAGATTCACAGTCACTTCTGGGCTCTGGTTCCATTTCTCAGCAGGTATCTCAGCAGCCCTCTTCCCTGTGACATTTCATACTCAGACTGCTCTCCCTCACGGCAGCAACAATGGCCATAGCAGTTCTGGGCCTCATATTCTCACCCCACAGCATGGGTCGGCAAATTTTATCTGTAAAGAACCAGACAGTAAATACTTTAGGCTTTGTGTCTCTGCTGTCTCCAGTCAACTCTGCTATTGTAGCGTGAAAGCAGCCGTAGAAAGACAGGCTGTGTTCCAGTAGAACTTTATTTATTGATTTGAGTTTCATATAATTTTCTGGTGTCATGGAATTCTTCTTCGGATTTTCTTCCTAATAATTCAAAAACGTAAAACCCTTCCTAGCTCAAGGACTGAACAAAAACAGGCAGAGGGCCAGATTTGACCCACAGGTCATAGTTTGCTGACCCCTGACTTAAAATACTGTTTGACCCGAGTTTTAAGTAAAAAAACTCTCTCCTTCCTGGCAGATGCTCCCTTTTCTCTTCTCTCACTCAAGATAACCCCATCAGTATCATTTATGTGCTAAAATCTTCCAAATTTTTATCTCCCTCCCAGACTGCTCCCCTATCACTAAACTCCTACAGCCAACTGCCTGCTCAACATCTCTATTTAGACGTTTAATACATTTTTAAATTAACATAACCAAAATCTGCTAGGAAACTCTGTTTCCTTAAAAATAGGCTCAGCTTTAAGCAGCAAGCAGAGGCACCTTGGCAATCCCATGGGACTGACTCAATGCACAGGATGATGCTTAAGCATTTCTTATATTTCTGCATGCTTATGGTGAAAAAGAAGTATTCTGATTACTCTTTTTCCTCCTCAAGGGATAAATAAATCAAGAAGGTGACATCGGACTAAGTAATTTTTCAGCAATATCTGTCAGCTGTGGGAAAGTTGGTGAGAAGAAATAGTCATGATTCAATATCTTGCTTGCACAGAAGCCGCCAGTTCAAACTTGGGTCATGCCCTATCTGATCATTTATGATGTCTCCAAATACTCCAGATATTACTTTGAGTTTTTGCTCTTGCTCAACTGGCCTCTTGCAGCCTCAAGTGTGTTTTAGCTCCCACTGGGGAAGTTTAACTGCTTTCTTTCCTGTTACTTACAATTTGTACATCTCTTCAACTTGCCCTCAGTTTGTCCAACGGATCTAGTTCCTTGGCAAGTTGCTTTGGCTTCTCCACTCTCTCCTGCGTTTTGAAAAGTGTAAATTTTCAAAATAAAAATGAGTATGCCTGTGTACTTAGTCCTTCATTTACTCAATATATATTTTTTGATCATTGCTGTCCACTGGGCACAGTTTCAGCCCCTGAAAACACAAAGATCTGTTAGCTGTGAGCCAGCCCATAAGACACTCATAGTTTATTAAGAGTAACGGAAATGTAAACTTACAATCGACAATACGGCGGTGTAGATGTTAAAACGAAGCCTGAACAAAATGTTTTGGAAGAGAGGGAAATAACAAGGATTCAGAGCAGATGATGCAGTTACTATATTAGGAAAAGGAAGAACAGAAGAGGAAAGGAAGGCAAAAATGAGAATGCGAGCCAAGATATTGTTAGTTGAGCCCCAAGAATGATTACTTCCGGAAAGAGGAAGAATTGAGAAGATGTATTGGGAAGATGAAATGCCTAATGAGACCATAAATGAGGAGAATTGCTTCTTATAGCGTATGAGGAGATAATTTTTATCAGATAATGAAATTGTTTTCAGTCTTCAGAATGAAAATGAATCCCTTGCTAATGCAAATCATGCTAATAAAGGGAGCGAGAGAGAGAGAGAATGTCGGAATTACACTTGGCTAGCGGTAGGCAGAAACCAACCTAAATTGTCTAGGAAAAAAAATGAAAGATAATGAAGTAATCAAAATAATTGCTTAATAGGGAATGTGAAAGATCTGAATTGTTAAATTATAAATGTACATTTTCAAGAAAAATGAGGTGACCTTAAGGAACAGATTAGAAACCCAAACTCACACTGGGTAGAAGCAATGCTTTTCATTAGCAAAACTGAGGATTAATTAAATCTGGGTAAGCTCTTTGAGATCCACTAGTGCGAGTTACATCAGAATACAATACAACTGGTATATTGGTATCATAATTAATGCTTAGCATGGACTTCTTTATTAAATGTATTCTGGCATAGTTCACGTGACAGATGTGAAATGAAGAGGACAAAAATGTGTTATTTAAAACCAAAATTGACATTAGCAGCTTTCAAAAGTGAGGAGGATGGGCATAGTTTATCTAGAGGGGAAGTATATTGTTCCCTTCTGTCTTTGAAATTGCCTTGAGACCCATTCCAAGCACTAAGGAGGGCACCATGCTCCCTCACCAACCTCTCTAGGGAACTAGGGAAGGGGATGAAGGGGGATGGCTTATCAATTATTTTTAAATTATCTCTGAATTGGATCTCTTGTTTCAGATGTCTTCAAGACAGACATCAGTGGGGAAACCAAGGAAGGACTGGTCCATATCTAGGGTGCTGGAGGAAAGGTGATCTGTCAACTGAACTAGTTCAGGGACTTAGGGATTCTGAGTCAAAGGTAACATAAAAATGGGAACCACATTCCAATCCTAGAATGTCAGAATTACACAGAGCTCACAGGAGGCAGAAACCAACCTACATAGTCTGGGGGGAGGGCACGTGACAGGATGGAATTGCAGCCAAGTTTACTCTTTAGTGATGGGTTAACTCACCTAATAACTGAAATATGGTTTTTCATTTAAGTTTGGTTGTTACTTTGAATTTGACACGAAGATTTTAAATTTGACTTTGTTTTACACAGCTCAAACTTTCGACCTCTAGAGATGCTCCCTCAGTCACATTTAAAAGATTTCTGTGAATTCTACAGAACAAACACCTTACAAAAAACACTACAACTTAAAAAGATGTTATTCTGAAAATCCTTGCAGAAAACAGGAATAACCACATAGGTAATTTTTTAAAATTTGTTTTTAAATGCAATAAAAGGTTATTTCCTGACAACCAGAATGGAAATTTGCATAGAGATTTCATTTGTTTATAATATTTTATTTTTCTCATTATTCCCCTGTCTCTGAAATTCTCCAAAAGGCATGGTTTATAACCTGTTATTTTCCTCCAGCCACTGCCTTTGAACAAGCTCTGTTGAATCTCTCTTCCCCACCCTGGATATTTTTTGTGCTGTGATCTTCATAGTGTTTTTCAGTCACTTTTAATATAAGAACGAGTCCCATTGGGGAGATGAGATTCACCCTCAAGTATTATGAAGTCCAATCTAGTATAAATCAAAATGTCAATCTTACCTCCAATTTGAAGATTTTTTTTCTCCCTGCATTCCTTCAGTGAGGAAGAAGGCAAGGTCTGTTTTCTCAACTTTTCTTCTCATCATTTCATTGTCCTGCTTCCTGATGTTTCTTTCTTCTTGCATTTGTGGGGCCCAGGAGGAAGGATGGTGAGATAAGGGTAAAGATCTCATGTGTCTTGTGCCACTATAACTTTTTTTTTTTTGAGGAAGATTAGCCCTGAGCTAACTGCTGCCAATCCTCCTCTTTTTGCTGAGGAAGACTGGCCCTGAGCTAACATCCATGCCCATCTTCCTCTACTTTATATGTGGGATACCTACCACAGCATGGCTTGCCAAGCAGTGCCATGTCCACATCCGGGATCCAAACCAGCGAACCCCAGACCGCCAAAGCAGAATGTGCGCACTTAACTGCTATGCCACCTGGCCGGTCCCATGTGCCACTATAACTTGCTTGTGCCCTCTGAGTGGCAGACTCTGAATGTGGGTCCTCAGAGGCCCTCACTCTGGCCTATACTGCACTCCCAGGTGCCGCCAACCAATGGCCCGGGAAAAGCCAAGGAGAATCTGTGGGTCTACCTGAGGATCTGCAGTCTCCGCTCAGCTTCTACATGCCTGTCCCATGATATATACCCCACAGCCCTTTACTAGGGGGTCCCCTAGCTCAGGAAGGCTGTCCTCTTGAGTGGAATTCCTTCAAGATGCTTAGAGCTGAGACCCTTTCCATGCCATCCCACCCCACCAAACACCAAGTGTGCAGGCCGCCCATACCGCTGCCCTCTCTCTTTGCCTGGTCAGTCTCCCACCTTCAGATTTCTGCAGGCAGAAGCACACACTCCATGTTCAATTATTGCTTCAAACTCAAGGGACATAAATCCTTCTTCCCCAAAGCTCTGCCCACTCCTGGTGGCCCCAGATTAAGCTGACAAGTGTCTGTGGTCTTCTACTATTGCAGGCACTTTGGTCTCTACAGTGCTTCTCTCCAGAACCCCTCCCCTCCACGCCATTTTCCAGCAAAGAACACTCTTCACTGCTCCACACTCTGTGGGGCGAGAGGAGAAAAGGCGTAGTGCTCTTCTGTCCCAACAAATTCCCTTTCCAAATGAACTTTCACCTGCTTATGTAGGATGGGTGGGGTGGTGGGAGTAAGTGGGGGGTACAAGGGCCTGTCTTGCCATCTCTTGGCAAGTCCTGGAAGGAGTGGCTGGAAGCTTTCTCTGCAGTCTTTAGAATGTGAATTGACTTATTGACCATTGGCCTCATCTTTAGGGCTTAGGAAAATTCTGAGAGTACAAAAAAGTTCCTTCCTGTATTTTTTTTTTACAAGCTTACTCCCTACAACCTCTAGAAGAGACTCATTTTAAAGACAGAGAATCTTAGGTAGAAAAAACTCATTATGCAGGCTTAAATGTGTCAGTGGTGGAAATGAGAGGTTCTGCTTCTCATCTGTTCAGCTTTCTTTCTTGTGCAGACCATGAACAAAACAGATAATGGTCCCTGCCTCCATAGAGCTTACACAATCAGGAAAGATGGCTAATCAACACGCAATTACAATAAAGTACAATAATGCTTTGATAGAGAAATCACAGAGCACAGACTAGGAGCCCCTAACAGGATGTGAGATTAGTATGCTAAAAGGTAGGCTTCCTGGAAGAATCACCTTGACTTTTGTGTCAAACATAAATCTTATCTGCCACCTCTGATTCTCCCAACTCCCTACACTGGATGGTGCTGCCAACACCAGGGACCCGACCCCCAGGGGTCCTGGGAGTCCCAAGCCCTCTATCTTGACTTCTGCTACCCATTCAGGGATTTAGCTCCCCGTGGTCATGAAAACGCAACACTCAAATGTGCTGAGGGAAACAGCATTGATGGATGACTCCAGCTTCTACGCCCTGGATCCACTACTGTGTTGGGGCTAATGCCCTGCTTCCCTAGGCCGCTCTCAGCCAGTGACTCAGTGACACAAGGATACTGAGGCAGGCCCATTCCTGCAAGACGTGGGACTCCTGTGAGAGGTGACTTTGGCTCTAGGATTCTCCATCAGCCTGACAGAAACTTTCTTAGAACTTCCTTCCCTGTCTCCATCATGATTTACACCTTCCTTGGTTTCTCCACCTTTTTCCCCTCTTCAATTTCCCTCATAGTTCTTTCACCCAGTAAATATCTTGGACATCTGATCCAGTCCTGAATCTGCTTCTCAGAGGACCCAAACTAGCACATTTCACCCCTCACTCTGGAAACACTTGTAGGGGAACAAAAAATACTTTTTCCTCTATCCTTTAGGTTTGCTGACGGGGGCCCTGTGAATTGAATTGACAAAAGACAGATTAGTGAGAGTAAAACAGGGTTTATTAACACATGTAGCATGCATACACACGGGAAAAACTCAGTCATGAGTAGCTCAGAGAGATGGTTAGAACTTGGGCTTATATAGCATTTTAACAAAGAACAATAAATTTGTAGGGAAGTGACAAGACAAAGAAAAAGGTTTTGGGATTCCAAGGGTGACAAACTGTGGGAAGAGAAATATATGGGGGAAACTAATGAAGTACATTTTGTCTGTGCACGTCCATCTCGGTGCCAACTTTCTGTCTTCTTAATGGCCATAAAACTTCCCTGGGAGAGAGGATTTGTTGGCAGTCCTCATGTCTCAGAAGTTTCTGCTTTTAGTCAGAAGCTCCAGGAAGGTTTCTTTCTGCATCTGTTGAATCTCAAATGCTTTCTGCTCAAAATAATCCTTACGAAAGAAAAAATAATAATCCTTATGCCAAAGTGGCATATTTGAGTTGCATATGTTGATCCCCTACACACTACACCATCGCATGTGGGATCTGGTGTCCTGAGAGCCTGCAGAAAGGGCCAGATGACATGAAATAGAAGAGTGGGGCAGTTAATCCAGATGGGTAGACTTTGTCCAAGGGGAAATAAGCGACAAGTGGGATTGGAGCAAACAGATTCCCTTTCTCCTTTCTTCTCATTCTGAGGCACTGTTTCTCTGTGCAGTTGTCTTGAGAGATCCTATATTCTCAACGAACACCTCTGCTGAGCAAACTGATGTATCTCTTCAAGGCTCACCATGAAGCAGCAGACAGGGTGGGAACACATTTCACATTGATTCGCATCCTTTCTTACTTCACTCAAGTTTTTTCACACTTGCTTGCCCTGGGATTGCACCTCCCTGGCCCCTCCATAACACATCAGCACTGATTCCTTGCCTCAGGCTCTGTTGTCTAGGAAACCTGGGCTAAGTCAATTTTTAGACTAAGTCAATTTATACTAGGTACAGATACATAAGTAAGAAATAGCCTCTGAAGATGGAGGAAAATAGTCTAGACTTAGAGAATAGTAAATTTGGACACCTAAAGGCAAAAGGGAGTGTGGCTTTCCAAGAAATGGAGAGAAGTTCAATTTGGCTGCAGTGCAAGCATGGGGTGGGGGTATAGGGATTGTGAGAGGAAGGGCTAGAGAGGTATATGGGCTCACAAAATACTGTAGGGGCCGTAGTAAGGAGGTGTGAAAGCTACAGAAGGATTTGCAGCCTTGGTGACGAAGTCAGACTTGCATTTCAGATCACTCTGGCTGCAGTAGGGAGACTGAATGGAAAGTGGGCAGGAAAGACACAGTCAGGTTTGCAAACTCTCACTAGAGTTGTGGCATTGGTGGTCATTTTTATGGTAAAACGAAAGTTGCCTATCATATGTTAGCTCTACCAATTTCATTTAAGTAGTCCAATCATGTTATTTCCTATTACCAAGTGAAGAAGAATTTTCTTTAAAGTTATTCTGTGAAAGACCCATGAAGTATAAAGAAGGGCTAATTTTGGTGTTAATAAATGTTAAAATGGAGTTTATTAGGAGTTTTTCTAAACCTATGGGATATTAAGAAAAATTATTCAAAATTTGAAAATAGGCAAATGGGATCACCAGGTGTCCTACAAGTGGAGTGCTAGACATTGTCTAACGTGCCCGAGGTGGGTATCTGATTCTGTAGGGGTGTGAACTTGTGTTTGGCATTTTATTTCCTATTGATTAGGAAATTTTACATCTCTATAAGGGTGGAGGTTAACTAGTAAAAAACTGATAGCCATGCAAGTGATTCTTGTCCAATAAAAATGCAAACAAATTTTGCCACAGAGGGATACCAGTGATGGGAAGGTAACCCAAAGACCATCATGGACGCGTTGTCCTGCAGGACTGCGACCAGTTTTGTGTCTAACCTAGCAATCTTATTTCAACATTTTAAAAATGCCCTTTAGATAAACCTTACCATCCTTCAGCTTCCCTTATTAGTTAATAAGTTGAATAAAATCTTTGTCCCATCTTCATTTTATATTTTTATAAGTATAATGTTTTTAAGTTTTGAAAGTTATGTTTTGATATGGGAGAAACTTCTAGTGAACAATAAAGGAAAGACTGACAATAATTATTCAATGTGTGGTGGTATGATTTCCTTTATCATGCTAGAAAAGAGAGTCAAGAGACTGGTGCTTAATAACCCTATCACTTTCTTTATAAATACCTACTTGACACTGGTGTTAAGATGTATACATCTATCCTCTCTGTCTCTTATATTTTCCATCCAGGGGTCATTTTGGATAGTGCCTTTAGATTTATCTTTCAGTTTGCTAACTCTCTTTTTGATTCTATCAAATCTGCTGTTTAATCTATCCATACAATTTTTAACTTTAAAGGCTATCTTTTTCAGTTCTTGAATGTGCACTTGGTTATTTATTAAATCTGCCTGCTCTTTTCCATAGTACTGTTTTATGATTCTGATTCTTTTATGTTATCAATCACTTTAACTACTTATTTTTCTTTTTCTGTCAGATTTTTCTACCATGTGATACTCTTGTGATATTGATTCTGCTGCTTGTTATATCTGCCTAATCTGGTTTATGCTGGATTATTTTCTCCTTTTTTAAAAATTTGGATTGTTATCTCGAGCAGGGTATGATCAGAACTTTATCTGTGTAAATGCTGTGTGGCCTGGCCAAAGTTTGGACCCTTCCAGAGGGGATTTTGCCAGGAACCTCTCCCTGGGAGCAATTATTTTGATAATTTCTCAGTTTAGGGGTCCCAGACCCTACAAGTAGTGATGGGCAGGGCTGTGGTAACAAATTCTCAGGGGAGTCTTTTTATCTAGAGCCCCAGGAGATTAGATAAGATTCCTTGTTCTTTACCTGTGTTAATGAGCAGATTGTCTTCTAGTCCAACACGGTTTTTTTAATTAATTTTTTTTGTGAGGAAGATTAGCCCTGAGCTAACATATGTGCCAGTCTTCCTCTACTTTGTATGTGGGATGCCTCCACAGCATGGCTGATGACTGGTGTAGGTCCACAACCAGGATCCAAACCAGGATCAGACCACTGAAGTGGAGTGCGTGGAACTTGAACCACATGGCCACACGGCCGGACCCCTAGTCCAACATTTTCAGGAGAATGAAGTTTATAATTAGTTTCCTATTGCTGCTGTAATAAATTACCACAAACTGCTTATAGTTCTAAAGGTCAGAAGTTCAAAATATATCCCATTGGGCTAAAATCAAAGTATCAACAGTCCTGATTCCTTCTAAAGACTCTAAGAAAAAATGCATTTCTTTGCCTTTCCAGCTTCTAGAGGCTGCACACATTCCTTGGCTGGTGGCCCCCTTCCATCTCCAAAACCAGCAATGGTGGGTCGAGTCTTTCTCATCTTCCGTGGCTCTGACTTCTTCTGCCTTCCTCTTCCGCCTTTAAGGATGCTTGTGATGACATTGGGACTACTCAGATAATCCAGGATAATCTCATTATTTAATCAGCTGATTAGCAACCTTAATTCTGCCTGCAACCTCAATTCCCCTTTGCCATGTACGGTAACATTCACAGGCTCCTGGCATTAGGATGCAGAATCTTTGAGGAGTCATTTTCTGCTGACTACGTAGTCTTTTGAAGATCTCACTTTATGCAGAGATCTTAGTTCTAACTTGCCACTCTGTACAGTTCCAGGCCTCACAAGCATTAAAACCAATGCCCTTAGGTTAACAAAACCAAAAGCTTCATCTAGTGAAGCTACAGCATCAGGTCACACCCTCTCTACCCTGGATTTCATTTCTCCCTTTCTCTCCTTGGGGATTTCTTGTTTGATCTTACAATCTCAGCTATAATTTAGTGGAATCTTTGCTATATTTATCCAGCATTTCTAGGGCTTCATAGTATGAGAATTTGAAGATTATCTAGCCAACAACGTTGCCACAAAAATAAATTTCCAATATGATCATATTCAATCAACCAGGGTACAAATAAAGGTACATAAAGTGTATATTCAAATACTTAAACATTGTAAATCAAGCCACAGTTTTTTTAAACTAAAAGGTTTTCTGTCATCCTAACTTGACAAATGCACTTATATAATGACCTGGAAGGCCAGATTTTAAGGTAGGACTCTTGAGTTTTTTGGAGTGCTGCACAGGATCTTGGCTGTACAGGAGAGATGTCTCCCAGCTGTGGCCTGTCTCCTTTCTCTTTTCACCCCTGGCTCCACCCAGCACTCTGAAAGGCCTCATATACCTGCCTGTGGACCACCACCCCTCTGCCTGACTATGAAGTTCTGTCTGAATTCTTGGCTACTTCTCAGGCCAAAGAGTAGTGTATACAAATAGCAATTCCTATGGGCCTTGCTCTGTACACAGGGGAGTGACCAGAATACAGATTTTAAAGCACTGTGTGAAGGGCAGGAGTCCCCTTTGCCTGGCTCTCAGCATGGTCCTGTAATTGGCTGCCAAAATATTTCCCCTCATATCTGTCCTGTAAATTGCAACTGTCCAAGTTTAACTCTTGCTTTGGCTGTTGCAATAGCTTCCTAACTGGTATCCTTGTGACCAGTGTCACACTTGGTCATTAAGAGGCAAAGAACCTGGTTCCAAATTCTGGCCTTGCTACTTAGTTGTATAACTTTGGGCAACTTAACCCTTTTTAAGCCTCAATTTGCCTAGCATAGCTGCTCCCAAATTCCCAACTCACAGAAACCATGAGAGATAATAAGTGTTTACTGTTGTTCTAAGCCATTACCTTCTGGAGTAATTTGTACACAAAAATACATAACTAAAGTATTACTACTCCACCCCTGCTTCTCGAATGATGGCATGATATCTGTTATTCCAGAGGAACTTTCTAAAAACCTAATATAAAAACAATGGTAAAGGTCATTGACTAGACACATTTTAAAACATTCTACCTGTTCTATTCTCTTGGTTCTTTAATAGTCTAAGCATGGAATTCTTTTTCAAGATAAAGCCTAAACCAACAAACAAAAAAACTAAACTGTATATATCAGGTCAAGTCCCTCTAATATCAATGACTCTTCTCATGACATAAATGAAGATTTTATAACATGGGCGATGGAGGCGGTGCCGTGTCCCCCACTCCAACTATAAGCCCATTTTACCCTAGAGTACTGTAGTGACAACACTCTTTAAAGACAATCACTAAGCAACAGAGACCTTACTCTTGCTGACATTTATCTGGTAATATTGGGGAATAGGCTGGTTTGGTTGGTCAAACATTATGTTTAACGCTTACCAGCATTATGAGATTTAAGCTATCTATAGAAACTGTCTCATGTCTAAGACAGTCATGAACATAATTGTCTTCTACAATGTAGACAGTGCCAATTTACTATAGTCCTATTCTGAGTCATTTAAACCTGTTCCTAATTTCTCTACTTTTGTCATTTATTCATTCCTTCATTTATTAGTTCAGCATATATCAACTATCTTCTATGTGCTAGCTCTAATAGAGAGTAAAAACTAAGACATTTGCCTTACTCTCAAGGAATTTAGAGTTTAATAAAGGAGAAAGAGAATTTGTAGTCTCTCTCTAAAAGAAAGAGGTGCTTTTAGAAAAATAATCCCTTGGTGTGAAGAGGAAGCACGAGTGTGTGTGCATGCGTGTGCACACAGATGCACTCGCGTCTACTTATCCTCCATGTGGGGAAAGGATATTGCAGGGCTTTTTAAAAAACTTTTTACTGAAGTATGACATACATCCAGAAAACTGCACAAATTCTAGGCATATAGCTCGGTGAACTTATTCAAACCGAACACACCTAGTGACTAGCACCCAGATAAAAATACAGAATTTCACTAGCACCCAAGAAGACCTTTTCTGGTCAATACTTCAGCAGGGAGAAGGAAATATATCAAACACCCTTTTTTCCTGTTCAACACTCTGCTGAATGCATACCTTCCTGCGCCGTGAGTCACCCTCAGACCATTATTAGTCAGTCTTCAAAAATAGTTTCTGTGAGACAACTCCTTGCTCCTCCCAGGCTGAAATCAGTGATGAAAGTCCAGGTGAACCAAGGCAAAAATTTCCAGCTGCCAAATTAACATCCAGAAAGCATTTTTTCTTCACAAAAGATGTGTCTAGACTCATGGAAATTAGAAGGAAAAAAAATCCATTAGGTTATCAGGTGAAGGATTGTTCCCTCTGATATAATTCCTAGTTTTTTCTCTAATTTAAAATGAGAGCAGCTGTTCTTATTCAAAGGCAATTCATACACATAAAGCAAAACTAATGTACCCTTTATTATAGGAGTAGACGGGAAGCATGCACCAAACCAATTAGATAATATAACCCCATAATGTTACATCAAAGTATGTGGCATGTTATTAGAAACCAAGTGATATAACACATCTTTTATTTTGTGTTTAGAAAGCACAGGATGGTTATCTGACCCAAAGGTGAGCTCACGTGGATACAGACAGACAAAGCATCCTCCATCGAGATATAGGAGTGCAGGGCTGTGGTGTTTGTACCTCCTTGAGTGCTAATATCAATCAGTAGCTATGAGAGATGCAAAAAGTCACTCTTTGGGCTGAATCTTCCTTTAATCTTTTCTAGAAGAGCCTCATCACAGTTGAAACAAAATGGCTAAAAGTAAGAGTGAGTCTGTAGTAGGCAGATAACTCAGGTTGGGTCTCTTGGATCAAGTATTTGATGTCTTTTCATAGAAAGGGCAAAGAAACCTGAATCACAGCATTTGTGTTGTAAATTTCCATCAAGTCTCTATTGTTTAGTGACTTTCTCCAAAGATCTTGAAACCTACTTGCACAAAAGCAAAACTAGTAGCTCTTTTAGGCAGAAACCATGTTTTTATTTTGTTTTCTGTAAGTACAACATCTGCCATAGTACTTGGGACCTAGTAAGTGTTTAATAAATATTTGGTGACGGAAGAATGGCTGTGTGTGCTGAGCTAAGGAGTTAGAACTTTATCCTAGAAGCTATGGGGCGTCATCTCCTGAAGCATGTTCAGGAGAGGAGTGAAATGATCATATTTGCTTTGTAGGAAGTTCCTTCTGGCAATAGTATGGAACATTTATTATAAAGGGACATACTTGGAGATAAGATGACTCACTGGAGATAACAGTATCCCAGACTAGATAGTTTGAACTAAGGGAGGGTAGGTTAAGGTAAAAAGTAGGTACTAATTTGAAGGATACTTAGAAAGTAAGATCTATATGATCTAATGATTGATAGAACGTGGAGGGAGAGAGAAGATAGGGGAGGAGAACTCTATCAATGATACTTGGGATTCTGGTTTGGTCTTTTGCATGGATGATGGGTTAACTGGTTGAGATGCAGAATATAGTAGTAGGAGGAGCAGGTTTGGTGTCAAAAACAATAGATGTTCTGTAGCTCCTTTGAGCTTGGGTGCTTGTGGCACGTCTGATATAGAATAAATAGAATAGAAATGGTTTTTGAAGCTGTACATTTTGATGCTATTTCACAAGAAGAAAGGCATAGCATGAAAATCCAGAGGCAAAGTGCCAGAAGGAGACCAAGATGGAGTGGCCAGAGGGGTGGGATAAAAGCTAAGAGAATATAGTGAGAAAGAGAACGTAATCAGCGGAGACACGGGATTCAAAAAGATTGAATGAGGTAAAGACTGTGAAGTCAGATTGGTGTATGGAAACTAATTCGTAAAAGCTGCAATTATTCAGGTCTCTTGATTGCAAGTACTGGAAACTCAAATTAAATCAGTTTAAGGAATTCATTGGTTCATATTAATGGAAAGAGAAGGGAGGGTTCATGGTCTTAAATGATATTAACACCATTTTCTCCCCATCTCTCCTGATTACCCCTCATTCACACATCTCTGTCCTTCTCTGTTTTGGTCTCATTCTCTTCCACTGCAGACAGGCTTCTTGTCCATGGAGGGAGACAGGACTGTAGGTGGCTCCAGCCTCACATTTTCTCAGCCTTGTAAATCCAGACAAAAGAGGGAATGCCGCTTTCTCCACTTCAGAATATACAGCTTGCTGGGAAAGACTCTGGTTGGTCAAGCTAGCAGGTGTCATGAGCCTACTCCTAGGCCAGGGGGTTGGTACTGTGAATGGTTATGCTGCCAAAATCACATAGTTTGAGAGAGAAGGAATAAATACAAGAGAAGGAAGAGGAAGAGGCACTCTTTCCAGAATATATGGTAGGAGTGGAGGGCAACCAAAAACAACAGATGTCTACAATCTGTTGAATGACGCTAGTGGAAGCCAGTTTGCAGTTGAAATCCTGTCAGCTTTTTAGACTCAACTCTGACAGATATTGATTTGAAATGAAGAGGAACCCCCACAGACTAGTCTTCCTTTTGAAGAGGCTCACCTATTAAATAAACATATGGAATAAGATGTATGTATTCCCTAAAAGTCACACATAAGAAAGGCAGACTTTCTTTTCCCTTATGGTAATTGAAATTTGTTTTTGGCATGAGATAAGATTCTAAAGTGACTTTTTTTCTTTTAAAGAAAATAAGATAAAAACACTGGAATGTTTTCCAAGGTATTCACTTTGGGAGGCTGTACATTTATCCTGGCAGAGTTGTTACTGCAAGACATTTCTGAAATTTCTCTTTTGAATTTGCCTCAGAGCTTGAAGGGGCAAGAATCCATGTCTTTAAGGACAAATCTGAGTTTTGAAAACAACCCAATTTGTCATTTGGAGTAAAATTTAGTGAAAAGATGAGTAATAGGAATATAACATAATTGTGTAACACAATAATGAGATGGATTAATTCTCCTCTCCAGGACCCTAATGAGCTACTCTTTTCTCCCCTTTTTCTCTCTCTCTCTCTCCCCTCTCTCTCCAGTAGCTCTTACAGACTCCAGCGAGATTAATCTTTCTGAATCATGTCACTACCTTTTTCAAAATCTATCAGTGACTTCTGGCTATTCACATAAAAATATCCAAACCCTTAGGTCTGGAAGTCAAGGCTTTTTATGGTCTCACTGAAGATTGTTATTTGTTCTGCCTTTCAGCTCAATAAACTCAACTCTTGAATGTTTTCTGTTCATTCTCTCTGATTTTATCTTTTTATTTTCTCTCCATGTCCAATTTCTACCTTTCCTTTATGACACTGATCAAATGTCATCATCCCTGTGTGTTAGTCTTCCCTGATTGCTCCATTCCAGTTGATTATCCTTGGGGTTTCTTCCACCCAAAGCAGGTCAGTCATCCTTACAACATTTGGGAATGCCCCAAATGCTAATTTCTATTTATCTGGAAATTTGTGTGAATATAGTGTTAGAATTAATGCAATGTTTTGGTTATTAATAATAATGATATATTTCATATAGTCCTGAAAGAAGTAGACAATAGTGAGACATCTGACACAGATTATATTGACCATTACAGTTTAGCCAAAAGAGCAAGCATAGTCATTAGGGTTAGACTGATTTGATTTGAATATTAGCTCTGCCATTTGTTAGTTTGGTGTCTTTAAGCAATTTGTTTAATACAGCAGCCCCACCTTATCTCTAGTTTTGCTTTCCATGGTTTTAATTACTTGTGGTCAACTGAGGTCTGAAAAAATTAAATGGAAAATTCCAGAAATAGACAATTCTTAAGTTTTAAATTGTGTGCCGTTATGAGTAGCATGATGAAATCTCACACCATCCCACTCTATCTCACCTGGGATGTGAATCATTCTTTTTTGCAGTGTATCCACGATGTATACACTACTTGCCCATTGGTCACTTAGTAGCTATCTCAGTTATCAATAGGTTGTTACAGTATGTTGTTATAGTTGTTCTATTTTATTACTAGTTACTGTTGTTAATTTCTTACTGTGCCTAGTTTGTAAATTAAACTTTATCATAGGTATGTATGTTTGAAAAAAACTTAGTATATATAGAGTCTGCTGCTATCCACAGTTTCAGGCATCCACTCAAGGGTTTTGGAATGTTTCCCCTGTGGATATGGGGGGAATACTGTATTTCTCTAAGTATCCATTCTCTCATCTGCAAAACGAAAATAATAACATCAGTTTCTTTATTTTGAGGATTAGAAGCGGTCAAGGAAAAGATTTTTTAATGATTTTAGAGAGAGAAAGACCTCTATAAGTATGACAAAATCGAGAAGCCATAAAAGATTGATATTTTGACTGCATAAAATATCAACATTTTTGCATGGCAAAATAATACCATAACCAAAGCCAAAAGCAGGTAAACTGGAAAAAATATTTGCAACATTTCTGGTAGATAAAGAAATTATTTTTATCCTCTCATATAACAAGGAGGAAAAAGACCAATCCAGTAAAAAATATATTGACAAAGGACATAAAAATAGTCCACTGCAAAGGAAATACAAATAGCTTAAACATATAAAAAGATGTTCAATCTCATTTGTAATAAAATAGATGCAAATTAAAACTCAGTGATATACTATTTTTTGCCTGACTGACAAATGATATGGGAAAGCAGGCACTGCATGCATTGTTAAGCAGAATGTAAATAGGTACAACTTCTTTGAAAGGTAATTTGGCAACAGCCTTAAACATGTCAACACATACTCTTTTGAGCAATTCCACCTCTGGGAATGTATAGACATTTGCTGTCCAATATGGTAGCCAATGGCCACGTCTGGTTACTGAGTACTGGAAATGTGGCTCATGTGAACTGAGATGTACTTGAAGAATAAAATCCACACTGAATTTCAAAGACTTAGTATAAGTAAAAGAATGTAAAATATCTCACTACTAATTTTTTATATTGATTTACATGTTGAAATGATAATATTTGGGAGCTAGGAGGTTAAATAAAATACTTTTTAAAATTAATTCCATTTTGTTTTTACTTTTTTAAATGTGGCTGCTAGAACATTTAAAATTAAATATGTTGCTTACATTATATTACTCTTGAACAATGCTAGCATATATAGTTCTACTTGTATGCATGGGAAATTACGTACATATAAAGAATATGTGAAAACATCTTTAATACTCACTGACAGAGGCTTTGCTAAACAAAACATGGTACATTCACACAGTGGAATATTATATGACCAGAAAAAGGAATGAGACCAGTATGTACTAAAATGGGGGAACTCTCCTAGAAATATTGTTAAGTGAACGAAAATAAAGGACAGAACAGATGCATAGTAAGCTAATGTTTGTGTTCAGTGTATATTGATTTTGAATCAATTATATAAAATTGTACATATGCATAGAATATTCTTAGAAAGATGTATGAGAAATTATTTTTATTGTACTAGAGAGAAGAAATTGCAGCTCAGTATCAAGGGTGGGGAAGATTTATTTTTAACTCTACCTATTTGCAATGATTATATGTTTTACAACATGTATTTATTACCTATTTAGAAAATAACATATTTACAAGCATTCATTGTTTTCGAAGAAAACAGTCTCCAAAAAGAATTTCCCCAAACCAGTTACGACAGCATAATAATTCATGCTTATTTTTAAAAAGTGGAGGTAGAGGACAGACGCATGTGACCCATGGTGCGCTACACATATTGGGTTCCTAGGAAATATCTATTCCTTTCTCTTCCCCACACTTTGGCTAACAGCACAGACATCATAACAGAATCTTTCCACGTTTCAGGGAGACCTTTAGTGTTACCTTCATGTTACGGCTCCAGAGATGTCAAGTGTTAATGGGATGAGGCTGCACTGATCTTTTGACATGCCCTGGAAGTTAGTTATTCCTAATAAATCCCGGAAACTTGCTTGCTTACTTTTATACCTCTCTCATCAAAATAGAAGGCAGCTTATACAATGTATAATTTCGCAGTCAGTATAGTATTGTAGGCTGTCTGCAAATTTTATTACTATATTAAGGGATGAAGCAAACTTTTTCAGTTATTACATCCTCTGCACTAAAATCTTTGCTCTCCTTGTCAGTCTCTTGATTCTTGGCAGTTAAAACACTCTCTTTTATTTTTGTACCAGAAAGTCTAGACGCCTTGCTAACCTCTCCGTCTACTTCAATCACCTCCACTCACTTTCGTGAAGTCTGTTGATTGATTGCTTCTCACGGAGTATTTCTGGCTTTCCAGCCCTTTGTCTAAATTTAAAACACTAGAGCCATCCTTCAGAAAATACACAGTGCTCAATCAATTGCGTTTGCTCATAAAATATCTTTTGTTTTTTTGAACAAAAGTCTCTTGATTCTGATTCCTTATTTCCATTCTGCCTGAGTCCAAGCTCTCTTCATCTTGCTGGAATATGTCAATTAGCTCTTAACTAGTGGACATGCTTTCAGACTCCCTACTGACAATCCATTTTCCAGTTTACTGCTAAATTCTAAAAACAGATTCTGAAAAACAGATTCATGCATGCATTCATTCATTCATTAAACATTTATTAAGTATCTTCTTTGTGTCAGGCATCATACTAGGAACTGGGGACACAAAGATACATTTTTCATATGCAGGCACTGTGCTCCTGAGCTTTGAGCCTAGTGAGTGGGGCCGATGAGTAGATACATGATTTACAGTCCATGGGGGTGGGCACAGGATGCTGTGGCAGCACCCAGCAGGGAGGGACAGTTTCTCAGCTCCTGCCATCTGATCAAATTGGAGGGAGGCAGAGGGACACGTTCTAAGCAGAGGCAACAGCAAAGGCATAGGGTGGATAGGGTGACGCACGGCATATCTGGTCAGTAAGGCTGGAAAGGTGGCCGGAGAAGAGCTGGAGATGTCAGCATGAGGCAGTGTGAAAGGCCTAGGAGGCCATGTAGAAGAGTTTGGACCCTATTTTAGGGGCCTAGGTGTTGAAGAGGGCAGTCATGTGCTCAAATTTGCTTTTTGTTTTTGCTGCGGAAGATTCTCCCTGAGCTAACATCTGTGACAATCTTTCTCTATTTTGTATGTAGGTCATCACCACAGCATGGCCACCGATGAGTAGTGCAGGTCCGAGCCCAGGAACTGAATCCCAGCCACTGAAGTGGAGTGCTCCAAACTTCAGCACCAGGCCTCACGGCACGTTACATTTTATGAAAAGCATTGTGGTAGGAGTTTTATGAAAAGCACTGTGGTAGGAGTTTGGGAGGATAGTTGGAGGGATAAAAGTAGTCAGGAAAGGAGATTAGGAGGAGACTGTTTCAACAAGCCAGTCAAGAGTCAAGGATGATCTAAATCAAGATAGCAATGGGATGAGGAAGTGGGCAGATCTGAGAGTTATTCATCAATAAAACAGACTGGGTTTCATGATTACCTACTTGGATGTTTGTGTGAAGGAGGGAAGGAAGAAAGGCAAGTCAGAGTTGACTTACAAGTGTCTGGTTTGAGTGTTTGTGTGCTATGAGGAGCTATGAAAGAGGAAATCGTTTGGCAGACAGCTGGTTGCGTGACTTGGTGAAGATGGTAGCAGTTAAGTACATGGGTCTGCACTCAGGTAAGGGACTTCGACTGGAGACATTCATTCTTGATCCATGTGGGGCAGCAGGGTCCCAAAGGAACCAAGGGTGGGGGTGGGTGGAGGGAGGGTTGTGGGGAAGGGGTGGAAGGGGGAAGGGATGCAGATGTTCACTTAATAGGATCCCTACCAGAATCTGAAAACCTTAAATTCTTAGGCATATGTCATCTTACCACCTTTTGAAACCATTCCTAGTCCCTTAGACAGAACTAATTCCTTCCTTGGCCATGACTGTCCAGCACTTGATAAATCTCATAGCATTTGTCACTTTGTATCACTAGTATCTGTTACTTTGGTATAATCTGAGCTTCTCCAAGGTAGGGATGTTGCTCTTCTTAGTGACTGAAATACCCAGCACTGTTTGCTGGGAACTTGGAAGGCCCACAAACGTAGGTTGACAGAATAACGACAAACACCACGACTTTTTGGCATGTCTTTGAAAACCACTAAAAAACATATTATCTGGCTGTTCTGTCCTTTCTAAATTTTGATGCTTTAAAATATGAATGGTCAATATTGCACTTAAAATTTTTTTCTTTTAAAATTTAGTTTACTCAAAAAAACACAAAAACCAGATACATTGCAGTAAGTTAAAGAAAAGTACATGAAACCAAACGGCTTAAAACAAAACAAAACAGAAAACAGTCCCCTGTCCCTGTCCACCTCTTTCTACTTCCCCAGAGGCAACCCTTTCAACTCTTCTGCTGTGTCATTTGTTGTTGATCTCCATCTGTCTGAATAGTAAGCTAACTCATGATTATTTTGTCCAGTTTTTGGTTTTATCTATTGACTTTCCGCCATAAAATATAAGGAATCAGTTCTTACAGCACCCTCCTCCATCCCATCTACATGCAGCAGCACACTTCCCATCTCTCTATCAACTCAATAGAGTTGTATCAACATCTTGGTTAAATGAACATTCCATGTTCACTTTTTATTACTGTGTAATTATTATTCATAGCAGTTATGTGGTATATTATGGTTTCTGTTTTCATTTCTCCTTTCTTGAACAACTTTTTGTTTCCCTGGTGTTAGTTTTTCTTTATTGTTTGGTTGGTTGATTGGTTTTCTAGTTTTCTATGGATTTGATCGTGAATTAAGCCTCTAACCTCCTCTCTCCCAGTTTCCCCTAGCTCTGTAATCTCTTCTTACTACAATTAAACATGTCAGATACGTGTGTGTGTGTGTGTATGCATGTGTCTGCATGTGCTTGTATGTTTTTATTTTGGACAGCAGCACTGCTGGAGCCTCTTGGCCTGCTGTCTGGACTGGTTGTTCTTAAGGCCCAGTGCCCAGTTATTATCCTGGGATTTTTATTCCCTTACATCCGGGGGATTCCCTTTTCATTTCTCAGATGGATTCCTCCTCTTCCTCTCTTTCAGTTTACTCCTTTGTTTTGGTGGAGTACCTCCTCAAGTAACTTCCTGATACTGTACATGGGAGGTAAATTTCTTGGGAATTTACATGTCTGAAATGTTTTTATTCCTCCCTTACATTGAATGATAATATGACTAGATTATTTTAAGTCCATAATCATTTCTGCTCAGAAATATGAAGGCATCGTTCCATTGTCTTGTAAATTCTGGTGCTACTATTAAGAACATGGAAGCCATTCTGGTTCTTGAAATTCATTTAGTAACATCTTTTTTTTTCCTTCGTTTTGGGGAATGTTTAAAATCTCTCTCAGGCCAGTGTTCTGAAATTTGACAATTACGTATTTTGGTGTGTCTTTTTAAAAATAATTAATTTTGTTTTTCTCTTGTAAGTCAAGGACATCACTACCACCAATTGTTTCCTTGACTCCTTTACGGTCCATTCATTCCTTCCTCCACCCAGGCAAGTGCTACACTGCCTATTGTCACTACGGATTAGTTTGCAATAAATCTAGATTGATATCAGGTATAGGTCCTCCGACTTTATCTTTTTTTAAAAAAATGTTTTGGCTAGGTTGTTTGCATTCCAATGCAAATTTTTGAATTAGCCTGTCAATTTGCACACATGCAAAATAAACCTGCTGGAATTTTGTGGAGATTAAGATGAATATATAGATTAATCAGGAAAAAATCAACATTCTAGCAATATTATTTTCCATCTCATTAATATGATATAGCTCTCTATTTATTTAGGTCTTTAACTCTTCTCAATAATGTTTAACGGTTTTCAAAGTCTAGTTACCAAACATATTTTATTAAATCAACTGTAAGTATTTCATGCTTTTGGATGATATTGGAAATGGAATTGTAATTTTTATTTCATTTTCCATTTATTCTAGTATATAGAAATACTACTTTATTTTTGTCTGTTGACTTTGCATAGGCCTTGCTAAATTCACTTATTGGTTCTAGGTGCTCTTTTCTGTATTCCTTATGATTTTCCAGTGCACAGTCATATTGTCAGCAAATGCAGAGAGTTTTACTTCTCCTTTCAATTCTGTATGCTTTTAGTTTTTTAAATTTTTTTGTCTTATTGCACTGGCTAGGGCTTCCGAAGACTGTTGAATAGTAATGAGACTGAGCATCCTTGTATTTTTCTCAGTCTTAGGAGAAAAGCATTCAGTCTTTCACAATTAAGTATAGTGCTACCTGTGGGCCTTTTATGGATATTCTTGAACCAATTGGAGATATTTCCTTCCTTTTTTCCCTAGTTTGCTGAGAGCTGTTAATCATGAACGGATGCTGAATTTTTTCAAGTGCTTTTGTTTTGTCTATTGGCATAATTATATGGCTATTCTCCTTTTATTTTGTTAATATAGTGAATTATGTTAATTAATTTTTGAATATTAAACCACCTTGCATTTTTGGAATAAACCTTACTCGGTCATGATGTATAATAATTCTTTTTTATGTTACCATATTTAATTTGCATATATATATATAATTTTTGTCTCTAAGTATGAGAAATCTGAATCAGTTATTTCTTGTAATGTCTTCATCTGGTTTTAGTATCAGAGTAATATTGCCCTTAAAAACAATGAGTTTAGGAGATATTCCCTCCTCTTCTGCTTTTAGAAAAAGTTTGCTTTGGATTGGTATTATTTCTCTCTTACGTGTTTGATAGAATTCAGCAGTGAAGCCATGTGATCCTGGGGTTTTCTTTGTGGGAGAGGTTTCTTAATTACGAATTCAATTTCCGTAGTACATATAGGACTAGTCATGTTATCCATTTCTTCTTGTGTCGGTTTTAATATTTGTATCTTCAAGATATTTGTCCATTTTATTTGTTATCAAATTTATTGGCATAAAGTTTTCATATTGTTCCCTTATTACCTTTTAAAATATCTTTTGGTTCTGTATTGATGGACTTTCTTTCAATTCTCATACTGGTAATTTACGTTTTCTCTTTCTTCTTGATAAACCTAGCTAGAAGTTTATCAATTTTATTAATCATATCAAAGAATCAGATTCTAGATTCATTGATTTTTCTCTGCTTTCATTTGTTTTCACTTTCATTGTTCTCTACTCTAATTTTTACTTTTTGTTTAATTTTCTCTTCTTTTTCTAGGTTCCTTATTGATTTTGGAGCTTTCTTTTTTCATAATATAGACCTTTAAACCTATATATTTCTCTATAAGCACTGCTTTAGCTGAATTCCATAAATTTTTATATATTGCATTTTACTTATCATCAGTTGGAATATTTTCTAATTTATTTGTGATTTGATTTCTTTTGACCTATGAGTTGTTTAGAAGTAAAGCTCTTTAATTTTCAGATGTTTGGGACTTTTCTAGATGCTTTATTGTTTTCTATTTAATTCTACTGTGATCAGAGAACATACTCTGTAAGATTTATTCTCTTAAAATCTATTGAGAGTTGTTTAACGACTTGGTATATAGTCTGTCTTTGTAAATGCTCCATGTGTATTTGAAAAGAATGTTCATCCTGCAGAGGTTGGGTATAGTGTTCTACAAATGTCAATTAAAATATTTGATAGTGTTCAGGTCTTTCACATCTTTACTGATGTTTTTCTTATCTGGATGTTCTATCAATTACTGAGAGAATTCTCTTAAAGTCTCCAACAATGATTATGGATATGACTTTTCTCCTTTAGTTCTGACATTTATTCTGCATGTACTTTAACTTCTGTTATTGGTCACATATATATTGATATGGCTTCTGGTTTTATTGACCCTTGTTTTGTTAGAAAATATCTGTCTCTAGAAATATACTTGGTCTTGATGTTTACTTTGGGAAAGCTGTATATGTGTTTATATAATTTGTATTAGTGAGGTTTCCAACATTTGTCTTCTATGGCTTGTAGACTGTATTATACAGAACCAGGAAACAGTATGCACACAGACACAGAGGCAGCAAAAGAATGACAGGATCGTTCCAGGACCGTATAAGGTCTGATGGGGATGTGGTACCAGCAGGGAGAGGGAGTGGAGGTTAACATTTGGCCCTTTATGGTGTGTTCTGGCTCTTGTCTATACAGCATAATGGCTGGGAGCATGGTCTTTGTAATCTTATGGTTCTGAGTTTAACTCCTGTGCATACCATTTCTTAACTGTGTGACCTTGGGCAAGTTACTTAACCTCTGTTTCTTCATATATACAATGGGGACATATAATAGTACATAGACGCTTTTAGAAAGATGAAGTTATATATATACATAGTATACATATACACATTATATACATATCTATACACACATACATATGTACAGTGCTTAGGAAAGTATGTGTTCAATAAATAATATCTATATGATATTTGTTATTATATTATATAATATATAATATGTATATATTACATGATACGTATTATTATATCATATATTGTTTTGTATATCCTGGTCTCCATTTTCCTACTGGCTTCAATTTTTCAGAGATTTAGTTTATTGTCTTTTCCGTGTTTGCCCTGATTCTCCCTGCTCTTACCCTGTTTTCTTATTTCCCAACTACTTGGCCCCCATCCTTACTGAAATTGTATTTAATGATCACAAGAACTACAGACAATACAATTAAGGCAGCTGTTGCTTGCTCTCTTTCTCCTTTTGAAGCTCCCCATCAATCTTTACAACTTGGCCAGGACTTCAATTTCTGCTCTGAAAAAATTGCACTTCTCAGAATTTTCCAGTTATTCACAACGTGGGTGCAAATAACTGGGGCTTATGTATCTAGCTCAGAAACAAATTCTGAGTATATGCTTGTGATGAAAGAATAATAACACTGTTTGCAGAAGAAATGCTCTATATTTATCATAAGTATTCTTAGCAAAAATTGTCGGTAAGCTAAAAAAAAAAGAGGCTCTGGTAGACGGGGCATTTGAAAACTCAGTTCAGCTCCTCCTTTTTCCTCTGAGAAGCATCCCCTTCAAAAGAATTCTCAACCAGACGGTGTTTGATGTTCCTGATCCTTCAGCATGATTCGGAAGAAAAATCATAGGTTTTGAAGTCAGAGAGCTTAGACATTTACGCTTTTGGTTACCGCTTAGCTTTTCTGAGCATGTCCCTTGGTTTGTAGATTGCATGGGGTATTATCTGCTCTCCATGCTTTCCTCTTCAGGGAAGCCTTTCCTAAAGCCATATCCACGTTCATTTCTCTTTCGTATATTTTGTTCCTTTCCTTTGAAGCGATTGTCAGTTTCACTTTTCATTTAAGTATGTAATTATTTATTAACGTCTGCCTCCTATACTGGACTGTAAGCTCCACGAGGCCAGGGACCACAAGAATTCACTGTACCCTTCTTCCCAGGCTAATCCATCACGGTGCACCCAGAGTCTAGCAGAGTGCCTGACATACAGCAGGCAGTCAACAAACAGATGAATTTCAAAGAAGCAGCGGTCTGTTGCTCAAGCGCCGCTGCTGGGGCAAGTAGGGAGCCGCCCAGCCTGCAGTTCCCGCCCTGGCGCCGGGAAAACGACCCCCGCCCTGAGGCCTAGCACCGCCCCCAGCCCTGCCCCGCCAACCCGAATCCCCGCTTCGGGCAGCGCCTCTCCTCGTGTCGCCGCGCGGGGGCGGGACTTCCGGCCGCCGAAGTTTAACAGTCCAGGCGGGAGCCGGAAGCCCAGCGCCGGAGAGGGCCGCGCTGTGGCCCCCGGGGTGCTGCTGCCGAGAGGTGAGGTTCCGGAGGCCCGGGGGACAGCGGGCCGCTGCCCGCCGCGGCCTTGCACACTCTTGGACCCTGCCCGCCCTGCAGCCTCCTCCGGGCGCGGGTCGGAGGGCCCGGCACCCCGCGCGCCCGGGCTGGCGCGGCGCTCCGGGCGGTTCCCAGGCGGGGGCGCGGCCGCGGGGACTGGGTCGCGGAAGTGCCCGGGGGTCGCGGGCCGGGAACGCCCAGCCGCCTGCGCCGGCGCGGCCGGAGAGCGGGCCGGGTCGCTGCTGTAGGTGGGCGGCGGCCCGGGGGGGCCTTCTCTGGAAAGTTTGCCGCTTCGCCACCGTCCGTTCCCTTTCTGTCAGCCTTGCAGATGGGGTCTCATGCATTTTACAAGGTGCCCCCAGCTGAGCAGTTCTCCTGCCAGTAGAGGCAGTTTTGGTGTGAAGTTGGAGAACTTTTGTTTGTTGAAGCCAAGTGTTGTAGTGGGATTTGCTCGTCGCCGCTGTCCCCAGGTCCCGGGCGGGCCGTCCGGTACCTCCCTGTGTCCCGACAGCTGCTTGCGATGGGACCCTCCTGGAGAGGGTGATGTCATCATGCCTTTTCCTTAAATGCACTCAAGTGTCAGAAGACCGAGGGAGGTGGGTGCATGGTCCCCATTCTCGCTCCACTTTCAGAGAAGGAAACACATTAAATGACTCGGCTAGAGTCACTGTCACCTAACTCTGAGGCACATCGTTTGAGCGCTCTTTTTCTGAGCTCTGGCCTAAGTGATCTTTCCACGACTCCACGCCGCCCAACAGGAATGGAGTAAGATTGTAGCAGACATCTTTCAGTTGTGTTTACTGGGTTTAGAGATCACCTTTCCGGCCCTTCATTGTTCCTTGAGTCGGAACCAAAAGAGCACGTGTTCGGTAGCAAATCCAAACACTTTGTCTGCGCTTCAACAGGTGACTGTAATGACTTTTAGTAGCACTGTTTATCTGATGAAGCATGAATCCCATAAGTGACTTTTCTAGTTAACAAAAGTTTTAGCCTTTTTATAAACACATTAAAATTTTTTTTGTCTCTTGAGAATCAAAGGGCCCTGTAATTTATACTTTTAACTTGTCCTCTGAAATAGGGTGGAGTGGATGTAAATGTGATGGTTTTGATGACTTGGGAACCTGTCTGTGACATCACTAATGCTGTGCTGTGCTGTTACGCTGTCCACACCACGGGTCCCCTTCCCTCCCCCCTTCTCCTCTGTATTTTTGAGCATTCTTTTCTGGCTGGTCATGCCTTACTACCTGCTCCTCTTTAAGGTGTCTGCCTGGAGCTTCCTTGCTTTCTGTCTTCTAGATTGCCTTGGTTTGTGAAATCACTTCGTCACAATTATGTGTTTGAACTGTATACTGTCAATAAATAGTATGAACAAGGGCGTTTGGCTGTATTTACTCATTTTGGAGTTATTTAGAAGAACTGGAGTGACTGAATTCTGACCTGCAGGGGTGCTGCAGTTTATCATACATTTCTAAAAAGATTAGGAAAAGTTGCCTATCCAGCAGTTACTTGTTGAGTACCTACTGTGTGCCAGGAACGTTTCAAGACTGGTGGTAAACAAGACAAAATCTCTGTGCTCAGGATCTTTGTTTTGTTCCAAGTCGGGGAGACAGACGTTATTATGAGAACAAGTAAGAACTGCAGACAGCAGGAAGTGCCATGAAAAAAATGAAACGAGGTAATGGGATAAAGGACAGCTGGTATGGGGCTGCTCTAGCCGTGGGGTTGGGGAAGGCCTTTCTGAGGAGGAGACAGTTGAGCTGAGACTGGAATGATGTGAGGGAGATGACTGGGCAATCTGGGGAAAGAGCATGCCAGGCTAAGGGGGCAGCAGGCAAGAAAGAATGCCAGTTGAGTCTGGTGCCCTGGCCCCGGGGAAGAGTGATAGGAGAGTTACGGTGGGGCCAGGTCCTGTAAGGCATGCAGCTTGGATTGCATTATAATTGCTGTGGAGAGCCATTGGAGGGGTCAGCTAAGAGAATGTGAACTGGTTTACATTTTAGAGCACTCCGTCTACTTCATGGTCAGCCTACTCTCTGAGACAAAACTGGACAAGGAGAGCCACTTGTTTTAGATTAGATGTTTCAGTTTAATTTTTTTTTGTGGCTTATCCTTAATTGTGTTTTAAATGTATTGTTTTAAACTATTTGCAGGTGCAGCCATGCAGGAAAACCTCAGATTTGCTTCATCGGGAGATGATGTTAAAATATGGGATGCCTCATCTATGACGTTGGTGGATAAATTCAACCCACACACATCACCACGTGGAATCAGCTCATTGTGTTGGAGCAGCAATAGTATCCTTTTTTTTTTTTAACAACCACTTTTTGTTAGGTCAAACAACCAGTATCAATGAGATTTTTGCATGTGACCCATAATGAGAAATATATTTTGCATCACTATGAAAGATAAAGTGAAATAGGAGTTTAATAAAGAGTACATCATATGAATGCACACTGATATT
Organism: Equus asinus; assembly: GCF_041296235.1. Taxonomy (NCBI): domain Eukaryota; kingdom Metazoa; phylum Chordata; class Mammalia; order Perissodactyla; family Equidae; genus Equus; species Equus asinus. The sequence continues at coordinate 37,425,876 of NC_091793.1, forward strand.
CTGTTCATTGCGTTTTAAAAAATTTTACTTGCAACTCACTACTTGGAAAAATACTGCTATTAAAAAATACATGTAGGCTATTAGATCTAGACCATAGAATTGGTCTTGTTATCAAGTTTGTAATTGAATCAAATGGAATAAAGTAGGTAGTGGTGGGAAAAATTCTGAAAGGCCTTGGAATGAGTTTTTGCATCTACATTTGGATATTTGTGGATCTGGTCTGAAAATTAAGGATAACTCAAAGGCAGAAGCAGAGGTTGGAGGACTTTTCCTAAGCTTTTTATGTTTCTGATTCACACCCTCCTTGACTTAGTAAGCTCCTAAATGTGGATAAAATAACTGAGGGAGTGAAGCTTGTAAATCAGGATTTCTCAGCCTTGCACTGTTGACGTTTTGGGCCAGATAATTCTTGATTATGGAGGCTGTCTGTGCATTGTAGAATGTTTAGAAACCTTCCTGGCCTCCACTTGCCAGATACCAGTAGCTTCCAGTTTAAAGCCACTGCTGTAAACAAAATAGTGATCACTCTTTGTATCAAAATGTTCTGTATATTTGGTATGCTAGAAATTATCGTTCTTTTGTGGAACTCATACACCATTTAAACAACAAATTAAATTTTAGCGTGTCTGATCATAGCAAATTATTAATATTCTGCTTCCTGATGAAAGTAACAATATCAAAGCTTTAGAATGTGACTGATTCATGAACAAAAACATTAGAAGTTTTCATGCTCAACCTAATTATTTCAAATATTTAACAAAAATGACGTATTATTGAATTAAATTTACTTCTTCAACATTCCTTGATTTTGTATTAAAATAGCAAAATATATTTCTTTGGTACTCTATTAATCAAACTCATGGTGAAGTGACTACATTTTTGAAGGGCTCTCCAGATATGTAGTGGGGGAAAATGTTTTAAAAGAGAGTGACAAATATATGAAGTTGCTTCTCTCTAATATTAGATTTTTATTGTGTGTAGAGCTTAATTTCCCTGTTACTGTTTAAGAGAAAAGTAGCAGTTCTTAGTAAGATTTATTATTTTTGATTTATTTTTATTCCAAGGAGTTTTATTAGGACTTGGCATTTGCTGGTAAACCACTTAATGGCCTATCAACAAAACTGGTGTGACTATGAAGCAGTGTTGTGTGACTTTTGGAAACTGGTCTTATTTCTTGGTAGTTTTCTTATATGAGTAGATGTGCACTGGAAACCCTCATATAGTCTTATTCCTAATGAGGCCTTGATCCCTTCTGTGGGGGTTAGTTACTGAAGAACAAGGACTTCCCAGACTCAGCTACTTGGGGTCCACTCAGCATGGATTTCAAGAATGGCACTCATGGTGAGCTGCCATGGAGATTAGTTTTCTGGGATTTTTCGTTTTTTGGTCCTCTAGATAATGTTCCTGACTTTATCGTGACTTCTAAAACTACATGAGAAATAAAAGAAGTAGCTAGATTATGTTCTCTGTTATCTTCTTTCAGTCCTTTCTTTCCTATATTTAAGGAGAAAGTAGCGGTAAACAGAGGAAGAAGCCAAGGAAAGGGAAATGATTTATTGTTCTCAATGCTGTAATATCTAAGTGGAAATGAGTTTGTTTAACTCAAGTATTACAATAAAATTAGAATCTATGGTCTATTCACAAAATATCTCAGTGTTATGCAAATCACCCAAAGTAATGCAGTTAGGACGTCCTAAGTCCTAAGTTGCTTGTTAAAAAGCGTAGATTTAAACTTCTGATATTTTAATTTATGACTCAAAATCAGACTCTTGTTCTTGGTTATATTATTGAATCTAATCAGTTTAAAGATAAATACTGTTTAACACTAATAACAGTTTAATACTAATTACAGTTTAATAAATACTATGCTATTTTGTGTTTACTGATTTTTACACTTAAAATTTATGTAAAATAAGGTAAATATAGTTTTACATTAAATTAAAATTTCAGAATAATTAAATAAAATTATATTTTAAGTAATTTAAATTAAATTTAATTGAAAGAAAGTTAAAATAAAAGTCTTCCATAAGATAAATAGTTGCTATTAATCCACACTTATTTATATTTGCTGTATTTACTGTAATATTCTTAATACATTTATGATCGGCACTGTCTGTCACAAAAATTCCAGTCCTGAGAAAATATCAGTCTACTTTTCTAGTGGAAGACTAGGAGACTAATGTGGATATTTGCTTCCTAGCTTAAATTGGTACCAAGCACCGCGTTAATAAAGAACTGTCTTGAACAGTTTTCATAGATGAAAGGCTGATATTTGCTGATGTGGCTTTTATCATCCTCTCACTCTTAAAGGATAAAATTAGACCTTCTGGCAGACTCTTTGAAAGTGGAGTAGTATTTCACATGGGTTAAATAGCTTTCAAGTGACAGCAAAGCCAGAAAGGCTAGCTCTTCCCTGCAGTAGTAGTAAAGAGAATTAGTCTTAGTAATTAGTAACCTGAGCCGGTTTTGAAAGCTAATGTATAGGCTGTATTCGTTACTTGTCTTCTTGGTTAGTGTGCTTGCTCTTATCACAGTTCTTGTAATGATAGCCTAGTGCTAGAGCTGCTCATGGCTTGTTTGATGCTCCATAACTCTTCATTTAGATAACTTTCTAGTGACAGCATCTTCCAGTGGCGACAAAATAGTTGTTTCAAGTTGCAAATGTAAACCTGTTCCACTTTTAGAGCTTGGTGAAGGGGTAAGTGATTTTTTTAAAAAACACTTTTTTTATTCTTAGTTCTGCTTGGATGGTAATTGCTTGTTTATTATGGTGCTTGTGACTTTTAAGGGTGTTTGAAAGCATTATTCTTAACCTGAGCTCAAAATAAGACAATAACACTTAGAGGTGAGATGAGTGTGCTTACAGGAACATCTTCAGGTAAAATAATATGGATCCGAGGGGAGCAATCAATTACTTAGATTTCCTCTCTGTGGGAGGTTCCCTGGTATTGCTGCCTTTTTTAGGGCTGTGTCCCACCAACATCACTACGTTGACTTGACCGTGAGAACCCTAATGATGTAACCCTACCCTTGCTGATGTTGGGCTTGGGACTGTCGGCTAAAGACCCCTCTCTGATGGTAGTCTTCTGCTTTAGCTTCTGCCTGCCTGGTACCGAGGGGCCTGCCCAAGCTTCCCCAAGCTCTCCTGGAACAGGATGGCTTTGTCAAAATGAGCTTTGATTCCAGAGCGTTTAATTGAAGCTCTCACTACCTACTGTTTTCTTATCCTTTTGTTTTATAAGTTAATCCCTGTGATTCAGGATAATGCTGGCTTCCTCATTTCTAATCACACACACTCTTTAAAAGCTCTTTCTTTTTAAAATAAGGTCTAAATAGAAAGGTACAAGTAGTTGGTAGCTTGTTCTTTTTAAAAAAAATTCAGTTTTCATAGTAGACCCTAAATCACTGTGAATTGTCATAATTTTACACACTGAAATGGGAAAGGCAGCCCAATTCAAAAGAACACAGCAGGACAATGGGATATAAGCTCATCTAATTTAAAAAGGACTTTTTCTATCAGTTCTTTCCTAAGGGTGTCCAGTGGGATTGATCTGAGCATCAATTCCAGCCCACAGATGTTGGAGGCTGGGGCAGAGAGAATGCCTGCTAAGGGTAGAAGTGGAATTTGAGGCACTCTACCTATTCAATCTCAGTTAAGTAAAATTGAGGCAGAGAGGATTCCCAGTCAGTAAAAGGTAAACTGTGCTCTTCAAGAGCAGGCCAAACGTCTGAGCTGTCTTTGGATCTTTAGATCCTGTGAAAGGTGGTCAACAAACATTTGTTGAATTAAATATCAACATCAAAACAATTTCAATTTCCACGTCTATCACTACACACACACACACACACACACACACACACATACTACTTTTATGCATTATGCCTTAGAACCAGTTTGGGACCTTTTTTTGTTGTTGTTAATGTTAAAAATGACAGATGATAAGGGCTGCTGGTGGTGTAGTGGTTAAGTTCTCATGCTCTGCTTCTGTGGCCCAGGGTTTGTGAGTTTGGATCCCAGGCGCGGACCGACACAGCACTCATCAGCCATGCTGTGGTGGCGTCCCACATACAAAAGAGAGGAAGATTGGCACAGATGTTAGCTCAGAGACAATCTTCCTCAAACAAAAAGAGGAAGATTGGCAACAGATGTTCACTCAGGGCCATCTTCCTCACCAAAATAACCCAAAAAACAAAAAACCCGCAATAGATGATATTCACAAGTGTGACACCACTCTAAGGATTTTGTGAATATTCCATACCACGTTAGTTGCTATAGGTGGTTCTCTTTCCCACAGTTAAGAAGTCACATCAGAGAGCAGGTGGATGAGAAGTCATTATATAATAATTTGAATCTGCTTTACTTTAATTTACTTATGCAAATATTTTGCCAGCATTGGTTCTTTAGCCTTTATTAGTAATTTCTTGTAAAGTGTTAGTATGTTGATGACCTTTGGTTTGTAGCATCCAAGTCCTGTTAATCACGTGCCATTTGAGATATTGGACCCTTCCTACTTGGAAAAGTAAGATTCTATCCTACTTACTTTAACATTATCTTTAGGGTGGAACTTTAAGTTCATATTTATTTTCTTTGATTTTGTATCTTACCTCTTTAAAGTAGACAGATCAGTTTTAACAGTATTACAATGGCTGTGGTAGGCTACTACATCCTAGAAATTTGACCAGGTGTTATCATTAGATTTTAAAAATTCCACCCATTGCTTGTATCTTGGGGTACAGGATTCCTATAATACCTCACAATTTCCATTAATTATTTAGGTTCGTTAGCTACATTAATAATACGTTCACTTAAAAAAAAAAGATCTATCATTAAGGTAAGCCAGCTATAAGTATAGGTTTTGCTCTCAGCCCTTAGGAATAATTTAAGTTGTTTTTGACGATAAGAATCCTAATATTGATCTTTGATAGATGCCATTCTTATCTATTTTCTTTAAAGGTTATTTTGATAGCTGTTAGCAAACTGTTCTGATTTTCAGTGATAACCAGATTCTAAATCTTATTAATCTGTTTAAATCAAAGTCAATTCCTAGAGTGGTGCCTGCAGGGAAATTATGGCAACTATATTGAAACATTGATGTAAGGTGCTCCTGCTATTTTTATATGTGTTAGTAATTTTGATTCTTGGTCAGAATTGTAGAGCTAGAAGAAACCTTGGGGGAGGGCAAGGAGGGCCCAGCGGCACCCTTTTAAGAATCTGGTGCTCTCTTGAACAGAGGATGTTTTTGAGATGCATGACTCTCAAGATAAGACAGTGGATCTAGTCCTCATCTTTGATTTCTCAGATGAAGAAATGCAGGCTCAGAAAGGTGGGATGATGTGCCTAATACTACATAGCTTGCGTTGTAACTTTTAACTGAGTCACACAGTGTCCTCTTTGGAATTCCTTTCTCTGTGTTTTTCCCCATGGCATTCAGCTGGAGGTGAGAACAGTTATTGTAACTACATAATGTATCTGAAGGTTAAATAGGAAAAAAACATGCAACGTTGTGTTCTGTGTAGCATAGTTACTGGTGGTACCACCAGATAGATGACACTCATAGGTACTTACTCTGAGGACAACTTGATAACCTTTGTGTTTTTAGCCATTTATTCTGTAAATATTTTTTGGGCATGGATGTGGTCTTTGCACTAATGGGACTGACATTGTGGTGGGGTGCAGTCAATAAACTAGTAAACAGAATACCCATGTAGTTATAGGTTGTTATGCAGAGAACTAAAGTAAGATATTGAGATAGCAAGTTACCTTTGGTGGCCAAGGGAGGTCTCCTGAAGAGGTGGCATTCCAGTTGATATCTGTGGACCAGAAGAAGCCATTCAGCCAAGGTTCGGGGAATTTAGCTTCCCAGGCAAGAATCGCTGTGTAGAAGCGTTGAGGCAAATACAGGATTGTTATGTTTAAGGACTGGAAGATGGTCAGTGGGGGTGGAGAGTTAGTGGATGAGGAGAAAAATGGTGAGAGACTAGGTAGGATAGGGCCAGATGAACAGGGCTTAGAAAGCCAGGTTAATGAGTTTGGAATTCATTCTAGGTATGATTGGAAGCCATTGAAGATTTTTAAATGGGAGACACGTTATCTGATTTACATTTTTTAAAGGTCACCCTACTTACGGAGCGCAGCACGTAGGGAAGCAGGACAGCCAGTTAGGAGGCTGCTATTGTGGTTCGGCCAGGTTTGGGTTAGTGTGCTTGTAGTAACGATAGAGGAAGGGGGGCCCATGTGGGATTTAGTTTAGGGCCGGAGTTTAGAGAACTTACTCATAGGTTAGGGGGTGGGGAGAAGGAGGAATCAAGGGTAATTCTGGATTTTTATCTTGAGAAACTTGATGGATGGTGTCTTTACAGAGATGAGGAAGAGTGTAGGGTCAGATTCTGTTGATCTGATGTTTGAGACTAGGGCTCCCTAGGGGGAGGTTTGCTGTGAGACTTGGGCATCTTGTCCTCTTGATAAAACTTTCTGCATCTGTAAATTGAGGGGTCAACTAGATATTCTTTAATATCCCCTCTACCTTTAGCATTTTCTGAGCTGTGGGTTGATTTTAATTTAAGATATCCTGTGGAAGTGCAAGAGCTGGTTTTTTATTAAAGGGCGATATTAAGGGCAGCCAAGCCCTGACGGGAGGCCAAGACTTGCTCACCTAAGGCAGGACGAGTGTCCTAAGCTTCCTCCGTCGCCTGTTCCGTGGGAGAGAACATGAATCTGGCTGATTTCCTTGAATTCTTTTTGAACCCCTTATAAGCTATTGGATCCATGTAGAAGATGATGAGAGGTGAATCTTTTAGTACAAGTATTAGCGTGTTTATAGCATTAATTTAACGAATATTTTTCAAGTGCTTACTAAGTGTTGGATGAGACTTGAAAGTCGTCTCTGGGTTCTACTAAATTAAGGTAACTATTTTTTCTTTAATAGCAAAAGCAGACATGCATCAGTTTAAATTCTACATCTATGTATTTGGTAAGCGGAGGCCTGAATAACACTGTTAATATTTGGGATTTAAAATCAAAAAGAGTTCATCGATCTCTTAAGGTAAGGAAATTTTTTTTTTAATCCTTACAGAAATGGGTATCTCACAATGTGTTTAGAGTAGTCGTCAAACTTTTCTTTGAATTTTGAGCTATTATGATAAAAATAAGATACTTAAGAATTGAAGTGAGATTCGTTAGGGTAAATAAAGATGCTGCTAGCCCAAAACTTAATTTTTTTGGTCTATTTTTCCCTCCATGTTTGTCACCAATGCATATTATTGATGTTTAAAACTTTTTCCTTATTTTTTCACTTAGCTCTACTCTTGTTTGAATGAACCACTTTCTTCATTTTCTCTAAAGCATGGTTGGTTGTCGTCAGAGATCTTTTTTTAAGGCACTTTGTAAAAGAAATGTGATTTTGGGATGACAGTATTTGATTTAGTGATCAGAATTGGGGGTTTGGCTTCTTAGTTCTCTACTACTGTTTGTGTTATTTTTGTGTGTGTATTTGCATCTTGGTAATGAAATACTTTCTAAAATAACTTACTATTTGTAATTAGTATTTCTTTGAATAGCTTTTTGCAGTTTCAGAAAATAAAAATAATCATCACAGAAAAGCCTCTGGTTGTGGGATTCTTTTGGAATTCTTTATTGCTTTTCATTATTGTGTTCGTTTAATATTTGGAAGTTCATCTTTATTTATAATTTTTACATCTTTTTAAAAAGTTTTAATATGAAAAATTTTAAACATATTTGTGTATGTACACAGGCATGCCTGTACACAGAGAAAGAACTTCCTTTAACCCCTCACTTGTGTATTCATCATCTGACATTAATAATGATCAGCTCATGGACAGTATTGTTTTGTCTATGCCCGCTTCTACTCTCTAATCCTCAGACCCTCAGAATATTTTCAAGCAAGTGTCATAGATCATTATTTTGCTACACTGTATCTCAGTGTCATTGAGTTAATTCTTACTAGAGCTGTGGACTAGAAGAATTTTTTTTCTTAGCTAAGTTGAAATATAATTCTATAATTGGTATTTAAAGTATTACCTTTGCAAGTTCCTTATTTTAGGTATCAGCTAAACTTTGAAGAGTCTTCAGGAAAATTGAAAAGTTGCCAATAATGAGAATAGTTAACTTTTATTGAGTTCTTTGATATGCTGGCCGCTATGCTTAACATAACGTTTATTCTATTTATCTCCACAACTCTGCAAAGCAGGTGGTATTATTCCTAAGTACAGACAGAGAAACTCAGGCTCAGACATGTTAAAGAACTTGTTGAGTGTCAAATAGTAATGGCAAAGATGAGATGCAAATTCAGATATTATTCATTGTTTAATCTTTTAAATTATGAAATAATTGAATTAAAGCTATTTAGAGGGATATACTCACGGTGAATAGAGTGTCTTACAGAACGGAGAAGAGATTAGAAGTCTATGGCCAGTTTTGTCCCATATTGTCACTCATTTTAGGGGCTTCACTTCTTCCCATCCCTCCTTACTGCATGGCAAACTTCTGCTCATCTTTCCGTCCTCAACTTTCCCAATTACTGCAGATAGTTTTTCTTTTCTCACTATTTGAAATTCTTAGAGTGCTTCATTTGTTCAGTTAACAAGTATTTGACTAATTTTGATAGTGGGGAACTAATCTTTCACCTTTGGGTCCTTCCTCTGTGGTTCTCTGCCTGGTAATAACACAGTTTCTGGCACTTGGTAGGTGTTTAGTAAATGTTTACTGAATGACTTATTTTCCACAGTTGAAATAAGGAAGACACCTGCCTCTTTACAAAGTCATAGAAATTGTTTTGGACCCCACATTCTTAATTTCTCAAATGGGAATGATACACTAAATGTCCGCTCTTTCTTTTCTCCCCATGAGACATTTTTTCCTCAGGATAGCACTTACTTCTTTGATGTTGCATTACTTTGATATTATATTACTATGCTTGATACTACATTAATCTAATTATTAGATACAAAGGTTAGTTTGTTTATATTTTCAAGATATGACACCAAACTGTTAAAAAGTTTACCCCAATCCTGATCACTTTTGTATGCTCCTGCTAGATAGCTCTAATTTGACATTGGAAAACATAGTCCTTGTGAACTCAGTTTGTTCAAAACCAAACAGTTTTATTTCCTCCAAGTGGATTCCCCCTTGGATTTGGGAGACAGCCTAGTATAGTGGGAAGAAAACAAGCTTTGGAGTTTGACCTGGAATTGAATCCTGGCTCTACTACTTAGCACTTATGTGAGCTTGCACAGGTTTCTTGACTTTTCTGTGCCTCCTTTAGTTAACAAAATGAGAAAAATGACCTTGCCTCCCAGGATCCTCCTTAGGATTAATAGTAACATGTAAAGCTCCCAGCACTAGTAGGTACTCAGCAAATGGAAGCAGCTGCTGTCAACTCTCAAACAAGTGTGGCTCCATCTGGCTTCGGGGCTTTTGTTTTTTTCTCTCTTCCATTTTGCAGCGTCTAGTTTCTTCCTCTCTCCCTAACTCATCCTTTAAGGTTGAACTCAAGCTTTAGGTCTCCCATAAGGCTTCCTGTGTCGGCTCAGTTCTCAGCGATGCCTCTTCTCTTTCCTCTGACCCTTTGCCTCTACCACTCATTTAGCGTTCATTCTGCCATTTTCATGTTAATTTAAATGTCCTGTCTTCTCAGTTGAACAGTAATACTCTCAAGGGCAGGGACTCTCATAATAGTCAACTTACAATAAATGTTACTCGTCAGTGGAAATGAATTCTTGAAAGTAGACATAATGCCATTTAGAAAATTACCTTTCCTTTCTGTCTCTTGTTTTAAGAGTGCCTGATCATTATTATAGTTATGAAAAATAAACCTCTGTTCCCTAAGAAGACTTGGTGTTGATCAGATAGTTTCCTGCTCGTTTGAGTAATTTTTTTTAGGTTATTTGAGGAAAATGTTAAAGCAAATATTAGATTGACAAATATATAATATTTACAAAACATGAACTTTACAAAGACATGAGCACGTGCTGTTTGATGGTTATGTGGCACTGTACTTACTTTCATTTCTTTCTTTCAGGATCATAAAGATGAAGTAACTTGTGTAACATATAATTGGAATGATTGCTACATTGCTTCTGGATCTCTCAGTGGTGAAATTATTTTGCACAGTGTAACCACTAATTTATCTAGTACTCCTTTTGGCCATGGTAGTAACCAGGTACAGTTTATTTTTATTTATCAAAAATAAAGCTGATAAGATAGATTTTGAATTGTCTTACGTAAGACAATGAATTTAAGTTTTTAAAATTAAGTATTTTAAATTTGCGTTTAGCTTGCTTGGAAAGCTTACAGCTAGCTGTTTTTTAATGGTAGTGTTTTAAAAGTGTTCAGATAACAGGCTAATTCATACTAGGTTATGGTGCTTACATGAGTTCACTTATGCCATTGAATAGTCACATGCTCCTAGAATATAACTATTTATAACAAAATACAAATAATTGTTGATGGGTTAAGCCTGAAACATGGATATTAATCTTTCCCTGACATTATAGTTACAGAAGTGTTGCTTGCTCAAAATATGTCAGCTACGAGACGGGTACTTATGTTCATAGATACTCTGGTGGCTATGGGATAATTGAGTGTGTTTAGGCACAGGGTACATTGAATTTTGTTTTTTAAGTATATGATAGTTCAAGTATCAACGTTTATTTGTATTTCAGGTTAATATAGGAGTATTTAGGGAAACTTTTTCTAAAGGAAAATTAGTCAAATTTTTTCCTTATAAAAAATTAGTCTATAAAATTCTTGAAAGAATAAATTGAGCTTCTCAAGAAATTTAATTCTTGGCTAATTTTCTATGAAATTCTCAACAGAAATTTCTAATGAGGTGCAACTTCTTTTAATTCTTACTTTTTATTGTAACCACTTTGGCTATAACGGTTATTAGGTAAAATATGGGAGTTCTTCACTTTTGAAAAGCAGATTTTAAAATCATTGTTTGAATAGTATGTATTTAGTGTTTAAGGAAAGTTTAGTGGATATTAAAAATGTGCAGAAAAAAGTCTTCTCAAGTTCCATATGTATTGGGGAATAAAAGGGAGAACGCAGAAATGATATTATGGGTGATTGATAGCGAACAATCTTTGGTGAGTGAGAACAGTGAGGGAAAACGATCTGATTGGGAATAAAATAAGGAAAGTTGAAGGAGGGAGGGTTTCAGCTGGGTCTAAGGCTTAATTGATTTTTGTTTTTTTGTTTTTATTACGACATGAACTGACCACTTTGCTAACTACTGTATTCTGACTTGTGTTAGGATTAGCTCTTTGCGTGCCCACATCCTGGTTGGAACCATGTCTTGTTTCTTTGTCCTCAACAGTTGTCCAGCTTTATGCCTTACATGGAAAAGATTCTCAATAACCACGTGAATGGATGAACACATTTAGAGCTAACAAAGATTTTCGTAGGCTAATACAACAGAGAATGTTAGGAGAGGGCTATTTTACATGGAGGAAGTCACATGAACCAAAACAAGGAGAAAGGAAGCTGTGTGGGTTTTACATAGGGCCAGTGTGAGAAAAGATTGAAAAGGTCAGCATGAACCTAGTGTTGATGTGGGGCCTTAAATGCCAGACCAAAGATTTGTCTTTTATTTTGGAAGGCATTTAGGGAGCTGATCAGAGTTTTTGGTTAGTTGAATGTCAGAATCGTGGAGTCCTTGAACTAAAAAAAGCCCTTAGAGGTAATCTTACTTTCTGCATTTTATGGGTGAGGATAAATGATTTGCCATGAGAATGTATTAACATTGTCATAAAAGCAGGAAGTATTGTTTTGTTTTCGTGATTCTTTTTTTTGCTTATTTGTATTTTGATTATGGAAATGTAAAGCCTAGGCCCATGGACATTGGAACTTTTGTAAAAAAATCTTATCTGGTGTTCAAATGTCTTGCTTTTTAAGGAAATAGAGTAATTTTTTCCTTTTTTTTTTTGGTACACTAGAAGCATGACAAATTTAGATTTATAAATGCACAGCTAACTTTTCAGTAACCTAAAAATTAGGTCAGATACTACCATGTATATTATTATATTTCAGTTTTTATTGTATCTTGCTAGAGAGTTTTCTTATTAAAACCAGACATGAAGGAATAGTCCTGAAAACATTAGCTTTGGTGGTTGTTCTTGGCTTAATTGTGTGTAAAATACTTAAAATTTTTCACTTGAGATATAACTTACGTATAATAAAATGCATATATCTTAAGTGTACAGCTTGATGAATTTTTATATACACAACACCTGTGTAACTACTACCAAGATCAAAATATAGAGCATTTCTGGCACACTAGAGGATTCCCTCTTCACTCTTCCCAGTTGCACTTCATATTTCTTGAAAGAATTGTGCGTGTCTGGCTTCCTTTAGCTTCATTGTGTTTGCTTTGTCGTGTGGAATGGTGGTCCGTAGTGTGGTCCTTCTGTGCAGTGTTCCATTGTATGGATGTGCCACAATTTATTCGTCCATTCTACTGTCGATGGACTTGTGAGTCGTTTCTAGTTTTTAGCTGCTACGATAAAGCTCCTTGAAGATTCCTGTACAAGTGTGTTTTGTGGACATATCTTTTCATTTCTCTTGAGTAAATACTCAGGAGGAGAATTGCTGGGTCTTAGGGTAGGTATTAAGTTTTACTTTATTAAAAATTGCCAAAAAGTGTTCTAAAGTGTTTGTGCCATTTTACTCTTCTGTCAGCAATGCACGTGAAATCCAGTTGCTTCACGTTTTTGCTAATACTTACCAAGTGTTGTCTATCTTACTACTTTCAGCCACACTAGTGGTATCATTGTGGTTTTAATTTGCGTTTCTCTGTGTTGAATGAGTTGAGTGCATTTTCATATACTGTTTTGTGAAGTGACTCTTCAAGTCCATTTCTCCTTTTTGTATTAGGTAATTTGTGTTTTTCTGATTGATTTGTAGTTTATTATATATTCCAGAGGGAGTCATTTTTTTGGATATACATGTTGCATATAACTTCTTTTGGCCTAAGGCTTGCCTTGTCACTCTCTTAATGCCTTTTTTTTTAATTGAACAGAAATTTTTAAATTTAATGAAAGCTAGTCTAGTATGTCACTGTTTTTTTTAATAGATGCTGCTTTTCTGTCCTCTTGAAGAATCTTGCTTGCTCCAAGGTCTTAAAAATAATGTCCTTTGTTTTCTTTTAGATAAAACTTTATTGTCTTACTCTCCTAGTTTATATTTATTATGATCCATTTCAAATTAATTTTTGTGTATGGCGTGAGAGTTCAACTTTCTGTACAGGTATGTAATTACGCCAGCATTATTTATTGCGAAGACCATCCTATTGCCACTGAGGTGGGTGTAGGTGGTGACAAGGTTTAGAGAGCATTCCAGGCAGAGGTCATCCCCTTCGTAGCATCCTTACTACCGTTCATTGTGTTTCAAGTCCTGTGATCCTTGCTTTATATTACATTTTCTCGTTTAGTCTTTGCTTCTCGTTTGTGAGGTGCATGGTATTCTCATTTTACAAATGGGAAAACTGAGACTCCAGCACTTTCAGATCACGAGACTCTTAATTGACTTTTGAAGATCAACTCTTCAAGAGTGATAGTATTGTTTCCTTTTGGATCTCTTTTTAGCTCAGGAGCAGCTGAATGTTTAAGGATTTGAGGATCCAAAGCTTCAGGAAACTTTGCAGTATTGTCTTGTTACTTTGTGAAGTCTGAAATTTGCTTCACATTAAAGAAATACCTTTTAAAATTCTGGGTGACAGGTTTTTGCGTTGTTAGTTTTCAAAGGGTTTTCCTTGATTAGTTTCCATAGCAAAACTGAATTTAAATTATCTTCTAGTTTAGGAACACAGTAATGCTCAAAGCTTAGCTCTTGTGCGAGGTCTCATAAACCAGAACCTGAGATTTTCATGTGCCTGCTGCTCCTTCTGGGCACGTGGTGTCTCTATAGGGTCTTCTGGTATAGCTTTGCATTGTGAGTCCCACATTTATTTGGAGAGCCAGCTGTGTGAACCTGGGCAAGTTACTTAACTCTCAAGCCTCCTTTTCCTCATCTGTCAAGTGAGAATGAGAATAGACTTTCAGCAGGGTTGTTTTTGTTTTGTTTTGAGGGCTAAATGAGATGCTGAGTGTGTTGAACATAGTTCCTAACATTTGTAAGAGATCAGTGAACTTTAGTGTGAGCTTTTAGTGAATAATCATATTAATAGCTCTTCTGATTCACTTCCCTGAACTGGTTTGAGCATCTTTAGGTTTAACTCATTCCCTCCAAACCCCTGCTAATGTACCAGTTGCAATTTGACCTAATAATCGTATTTTGTGTTTTAGACTCACTTAAAATAAGGAAAGCATTAAAGAAGGTCAAGAAATTGAACTGGAGTGTGTTAGTTTTTTCCATTTCCCTGGAACAAATGTTTATGTATTTTTTTGTGTACCATATTATTTCATTTTCTTCTATTTAAAACAGACGCCATGGGCTAGGAAATGCCAGTTGGTTCGTGTGTGTGTAAGTATGCCGTCTCAGTTTTCTTAGTGAGGAAAGTCACAGTTTTTGTGATTCTGCATACTTATGTTTGCCATTTACAGGCAGCATAATTGAAATCTTTGGAGTGTTTTTAAATTAGTTTCTTTCCTACAAATGATTTCGTTATGGCTTAACTGTTATTGACCAAAAGCATAGAATTGCTACTTGAGCATTCATTTAAAAAATTATTTAATTAAGATTTCTCAAAATTCATTTAAGATTTCAAATATATTAAATATTCATTTCTTAAATGTAAACAATATTCATAAAAATTTCAAGTCTGTCAAAAAATTGACATAATTCAATTCAAATACACTGTTATCCAGCCCAATTTCTATGTTCATTAGTTTTACTATGGATAGGATCTGGGTGATTGAGGAAAATAGCAGGTAGGGCACATCTGATGATTAAATTAAAATTTTTCAAGTTTTGTTTCTATGAACAATCGAGAATTTGAAATCTTTTTTTTTTTGAGGAAGATTAGCCATGAGCTAACATCTACTGCCAATCCTCCTCTTTTTGCTGAGGAAGACTGGCCCTAAGCTAACATCCGTGCCCATCTTCCTCTACTTTATTTGTGGGATGCCTACCACAGCATGGCTTGCCAAGCAGTGCCATGTCCGCACCCGAGATCTGAACTGGCAAACCCCGGGCTGCCGAAGCGGAACGTGCGCACTTAACTGCTGTGCCACCAGGCCGGCCCCAAGAATTTGAAATCTTTAAAAATTATCAAATTGATTTCTTAGCAAAAATGACAAAACCTTGGAGTCTCACTGAATCGGCGTTATACTGAATTTCGTATCAGAGATGAGGTTGCCTGAAGAATACTGAGAACCTTCCTTGACGAGTCTGAGCCGCCCTGGAGCTCTCTGGTTTTGTGTGGATCACAGCGTCTTTCTGCGGGGAGGAGCCTGGCTGCTTCTGTAGGGCCGCCGGGTGCCAGGCTTCTCGGGTTGTGATCCCTGTCACTGCCGGGCGGGTGTGTGTGTGGCCGAGGCTTGCACACAGGCTCGCCTGCGCTTCCTTCCCCAAATCGCAGCCCCTTTCAGAGCAGTTAGAGATGGGCGTCTGTTTCGCTGGTTGCTTAGATTTAAAAATGATCATAAATGTAGCAGGCTTTCTGTGAGATTTTAAATACAGTGTATTTCAGTATGTGTTTATGAAGTCCATTTTCTTCAGTGAAATTTTCGATAGTTTAGGTAAAGATTTTGTAAGTATTAATAAGCTAGTTTGAGTACAGAGTTCTGGTAAATGTAAATAATTTTTAATTTTATCAAGAATGAGTTTAATTCTGATTTGGTTAACTTAGTTGACTGGTTGTGTTTATACTTGAATTTCGGCACTCAGAAAGTTTGACCACAAAGCTTCATACCTGGAATAGGTCTCCTTTATGTTACGTAGGAGCAATGGTGTACCATCACATGATAGTGTGTCCGTGATTCTCTTGATACATTTCTGTAGTATTCGTGTATACTTGTCTGGCCTATATATTATGTTCTTGGGCATGTTGGCATAAAATAAACTTCTGATCTATATTTTTATACATTACTTCTTAAAGGCTAATTCTTTTCCTTCTTCCCTTCTAAATTTTCTTATTTGGAAGTAATTTGAAGAATGTTTTCTTGCAGGGTTTCTATGTGTAGCTCTGTCTTCTTTCCATACAGTTATAATCATTCTGTTGATCCAATCTTGTTTTTTTACTTTTTCTCATTAGTGTTCTATCTCAGGTATTCCCTTATTACTAGTGTTCATGACCATAATTTTTAATGGCTGCATGATATTCCATTGTTCAAATGCCAATTTATCTATACATTTCTGTATTTTTGGTATTTTCCAAATTTTTTTTTTTTTTTAAATTGGCACCTGAGCTAACAACTGTTGCCAATCTTTTTTTTTTTTTTCTGCTTTATCTTCCCAAATCCCCCCTGGTATGTAGTTGTCTATCTTAGTTGCAGGTTTTCCAAATTTTTATAATCACAGCAGGCACCGTATGTTAATATTTCCGTAAGTATATATCTAATGCTTTTGACTTTTTCTTTGGGATTACAAATTCTCTTTCAATGTAACTCAGTAGCAGGCTCACATTTCCTTTGCTTGAGGAGCTTAAGTATGTTACTCTATAATTTTTTTTTTTGGCTGAGGAAAATTAGCCTTGAGCTAACATCTGTTGCCTGTCTTCCTTGGTTTTCTTTTTTTTTTTTGCTTGAGGAGGATTAGTCCTGAGCTAACATCTGTGCCAATCTTCCTCTACTTTATATGTGGGTTGCTGCCACAGTGTGGCTAATGAGTGGTGTAGATCTGCTCTCCCAGGATCCAAACCTGCAAACCCAGGCTGCTGAAGCGGAATGTTTCAAACCCCAGCACTACGCCATGGGGCTGGCCCCTACTCTATCACTTTTGATCTCAAATGTCTGATGGTAATTTAAGTATTTTATTCCTTATGAGTTGCTTGTTCTTTTTCCCTAGATGTCCAAAGGATATTTTTCTTTAAATCCAGTAATTTTACTAGACTGTGTCTTGGCATAGGTTATTCTGTATTGCTATTCATAGGTACATGGTGTGCTCATTTAATATGTAGTTTCAAATGTTTTGTTCTTTCAGGAAAGTTTTCTTGAAGTATAGTTTTGAGTATTCATTATCTTCCTTATCTTTTTTTTTCTTTGTTGGATCTTCTTATCTTCAGTAATTTATTATTTTCTCTCAAATCATTTTTAACTTTTCCTTTATTTTTGATTTTTAAAAATTCTTTCCTTTTTACCTATCTTTAAGATGTTGTCTGCTGTGTTTGTTCATTCTTATATTCCTATTAAGTTAGCCTTCATTTTTGAAGAAACTTTTAAAATTCCTAATTCTTTTCCAAGTTCTGACATCTCATTTCTGAGTTTTCCAATTATGATTTATGTTGTTTTTTAATGTCGTATAGCATTTTATTGTCATCTTGGTCATCTGTTGAGAATGTCTTTCTTCTCGTTCTCTTGTTCTCATAATAACTGTGTATGGGATTTATCTGTGAAGATAGTTTCCCTGGACTTCTAGACAGAGATGGAGTTCAGAGTGTGTTTTCTAACTTTACAGAGCTCCCTCTTGTTTTCAGGTATTTTTTTAAAATAGTAGCGACTTGTTTTCTGAGGTGCTTGACTTTGTTCCACTTCCCTGCTTGTATGTGAACTTCTGCTTTCCTTCGGCTCTGTTGACTCCACCCTGTTCAGATTTGCCACCACTCCTAGCACAGTCTCCTCAGTGTGGTGCCCTGACCTGGAGAGAGGTGCCTTGACTGGTCAGTTTTGGGAGTTCATTGAGGCTAAACTGCCCTCGCCCTTGGGACCTTTCGGCAGTCCTCTTGTACGGACCCACTAATGTAGTGGGTATTCCTGGCTTCACCTGATGTTGTCACATTGGCCACCACACTTTCCTGTGAAAAACTTCTGGCTATTTTGGGCCTTTCCTGTTCTCAGATCTGCCTCAGACTCCCTGTTATTTCCTTCTGCATCCTCCAGCACAGACACTAATACTCTAAAGGACTTGTGGCTGTTACTTGTTTGACCTACTAGCATGTATCTTGGGGCTCATGGGGATACCTATTGTCTAGTTTTGTTGTAAACGTTGTTCATGGGATTTTAGTTTTGCTGTCTGGTTTGCTATCTGTCTGTAAAATACACACGCAGACACACACACTCACTCACACTCATGGTGCTGGGGATCCCCAAGACCAGGTTTGAAGATTCACTCAGAGTACTCACAGGATTCAACACCGAGTCATACACATGGCTGTGAGTTACTACAGTGAAAAGATCCAAGGCATGATCAGCAAAGGGAAGAGGCACCTGGGTGAAGTCCTGAGGAAACCAGGTGTGTGCTTCTGAGTGTTCTCTCTCAGTGGAGAGGATGTACTTAGTTTCCTAGCATCACGCTGTGACATGTATGAAACGAGGGAAGCTCCTTAGAGACTCACTGCACAGGTTTTTATTGGCGGCTGGTTACCCAGGCAACCTCTGCCTAGCATGTGCCGAAATTCTAAACTCTCAAGGAACGTAGGTGTTCAGCTATAAACCATATGTTTTGCACAAACACTTTAGGCAAAGTTAGCCACTCTTATCAGTCAGTGAGCCACTCTTTATCAGTTAGCATAGTGGGAACCCTCCCAAAATCCAAGTTCCCAGTGCCAGCCAAGGGCCAACCTTGAAAGCAGGACTTTGGCTTTGTAAGGATAGGCAGTCTCAAGCCTGCTTATTAAGTCTTATCTGCACACACACACACACACACACACACACACACAAACGGGGAATTCAAGGAAATTCAAAGATGCTGTCACCACCGTAACTACTGTCTTCTCAGAGTCCTCCAGTTAAAAGGATTTTAAGCAAGACAGAAATATGTTGAAGTTTGCAGTTTTGAAGAGGTTATTGCTGCAGTAGTGTGAAGGATGGCTGGTGAGCCCTTGAGAATGGAGGCAAGCAGTAGCTCTGGTGGTGGTTGATTAGTGCTTGAAATAAGACACTGGAAAGCGAGAAGAAGGAGGGGGTGGACTCAAAAGGATACTGTATATATTTATTTGTGTGTGTGTATATATGTATGACTCTATATGTAAATACATGTATATAGTGTCTAGAGTGTGTATATATATGAGACTAAAGCTATAAGAAAATATGAATGTACATTCTTATCTCTGCAAAGGGGAGGCTTTTCTAAGCATGAGAACAAAGTCTTAGTCGTGGGGACAAGTTTGATAAATTCAAGTACATAAAAATTTAAAATCTGACAAAAAGGAAGACCTGAAAACAATCAACAAAATTGAAAGGAAAATGGGATAAATATTTATACCTATGAGAGCAAGCTTTAATGTCCTTATTATATTAAGATCAATTCCAAATTACTATTTAAAAAATCTTAATAGCCCAATAGAAAATAAGCAAAGTAGATTAATGGACAATCCACAAAAGAAGGAAGACAAATGGTCACTTAGCATTTTTCAACCAAGAACCTTTAAAGCGTGAACAACAATGAAATACAAATTCTTTTATAAATTAGCAATTTTTAAAAATGATAGTAGTCAGGGTACTGGGAAATTGGAAATAATCTAAATGTCCAACATTAGTTATTTAGATAAATTGATATACTCATACATTCATTATTATCCAGCTATTAAAATCATGTAGTAGAAAATATTAATGACATGGCTAACTTTATATTAATAAAGTATGATCCCAAGTTTTCTGTTGATACTTTACTGAATGCACACAAACATATACAAATATAAAAATACATAAAGGATATCCCCCAAAATGTTAACCAGTTTTTCTCCAGGTGGTGCCATTATGGATAGTTTTTCTTTTCTTTTTTGTGATTTTTTTTTTAATTTCCAAATATTGATAGCAGAAGTCAGCACACTATGACCCGTGGGCTGGCCATTATTTTTTTAAATAAAGTTTTATTGTAACAGAGGCATGCTCATTCATTTATGTATTGCCTGTAACTGCTTTTGCAGTACAACAGCGTAAAATATTCTCTGACCCTTTAAGAAAAAGTTTGCCAACCCCTCATCTATAGTGAGTGACAGATTTTTCATATTTGGAAACAACCTCCCTCCTGCACAAGTGCACGCATTCCTATGTAATAATAATGTAAGAACAAAATAGCATTGCTTCTTAAAATGCTGGGGTTTCTTTTATCAGCTTCTGAAGATTTTTTTTCTTAGAAATAACTTGAATCTGGAACAAGATAGGGGCTTACTAAGTACTGCTGATACTAAAATGAATGGATACTTATTTTAAATATACTTCAGTAAATTAATACTTCATTTCTCCAGGATCATTGGATGCTCTCTTCATGATATTCTAAAGAGATGATGATTTAATAGATGTAGAAAGTTCAGAAATGAAGGTCTGTTATCAAAGAGAGAGAGAGAGGAGGCATTTAAAGAAATCAGTGTGGCTACCTAAGGGTCTTTTAAAAAACTATGTGCAAAAAAGATTGAATGGGTACATAAACAACCATGAATAAGAGTCAGAAACCTGTGAAAATAGTGGCAACAGCTACTATGTCCCTGGCTCTGTGCAGAAATGCTATTTAATCCTCAAAATAACCTTGACAGGCAAACAAGAATATTTTATATTTTGTAGATGGGAACACTGAGGCTTGGAAAATTTAAATAATTTACCCAAGTCATACGGAGTTTGGCTGAGCTCTACTTAAATCCAGGTTTATCTGAGAGGAAGATTTATGATTTTTAGCCACTTTTTTTTTTCTTTTCTTAATGGCTTCCCATATAGGTCCACAGAATTTGAAGCAGTATATGGAATTTAGGTTTTGACTTAACCAAGAAATATGTTTTTATCTATTGGTAAAGTTCTGTTATGTAAAGTAGTAAGCTCCTTGTTCTCACCACATTCAAGCAGATTCTGGATGACCATATTTTAAGGATGTTTTAGCAAATTCCTACTGTGGCTAAGAGGTTGAACTTTACAAACTTTGAGAATGCACAAGGTGTATGATTTTAACTAAGAGATTGAACTTTACAAATTTTGAGAATGCACAAGGTCTATGATTTTAATGGTGTTAATTTTTTAAAGTTCTTGTACATTTAATTTAATATAATTATTTAGATTATATGAAGGATCATAACTGTATGAACTCTTAAAGTACTGCAGAAACCTTTTAAAAATTAATGTTGTGGTTATGTTTTGATAGGTTGATGTATGACTCTATAAACATTAATTCACTAAGGATCTCTATGTCTTTTATATGGTCAAGGTTCATGTAGTTTACTTTTCCTTGAGTATAGATCAGAGGAAAGATTTGTCTATTCAGATGGATATACTTTTCCTCAACAAAAATGGAAAATATTATCGAACATTTTTGGTTTGTACTTTAGCCAAATGAAAATGAGGAGCCAAATTTAATGGATGACTATAGTAATTATCTTACCTTAGGTGTCTGAATAACAAATACTCCTTTTGTTTCCTTAGACTCAATTTGTTTTGTGTTATTCCTAAATATTTTTTGCTGTTGAAGGCTGATATATGTTCTTTTAAAACATCTTAGAAGTAAGTAGAAAATGGGTTTCTAACATGTAAAAGCTTTGGTATCAAATCCTTTTGGAGTGTGATAGGTTAAACTAGATAGAAAAATAAGAAGCTCTCACATTAGACTTTTGTTCGGTGCCGGTCTTAGCTGGGACCTGTATGTATAGCTGCTATCTGCCTCCTAGAACCTGATTCGTTGCTTGACTTGGCGCTGTAACTTAACTGTTCGAAGGTGTCTTACAGCCAGTTTCCCTCTCTTGTGGATTCTACTTAATATTAATTTCTATGCTTACATTGCTGTTTCTGCACAGAGAAAAATTAGCTTAAATGTAAAACACTTAATTTTCAGCACAATAAATGATAATATCAGTACAAGTTTGAAAGCAGCATTTTAGTAACAGTAGATGAAATTCATTCAGTTTTAATCCAAGACCTGTTTACTCAAAGTGGATCTTTGTTTATTCTGGTCCAGCAGAAACTAGAAAGAGAGAATGTCTCCACTGCCTCCACGGACCAGTGTTTAGAGAAAGGCCAGCATTGCCCTCAGGCTGATGCTTTTGAAACAATGGATATGGTTCATCCCCAGTCTAGAGAGTTGCCAATTCCCCCTTTGTGGATTAGTTAATTTTTTATTATGCTTCAAGTGTTGAATTGCCAGCATGTCAGATGCTTAGTTTAAATAAATATATCCAAATATCTAAAATACATACAGAAAACAAATATGAAATATTGCTTATTCCCTGCCAGTTTTCCTTTATTCTTATTTGTGATTTTGTTGTGACTGGGCGTTTTATTTATGGTGGATGTTCTAACCCTGATGAATTCATGTAGTTAATCTCAATGTATTGTATTCTTCCTTTGAAAAAGAAGAGATTGAGGTAACTGTACTCCACGATAATAAAATCATGACAAATATTCAATTACTAGTACATTGGTTATGTCTTGGGGTCATCTTATAGTCCACTAAATGATTTTATGGTTGTCATGATTGAAACCTGTTACTCTATAAACCAGAGAAGTCCTAAATCCTTTGTGATTAGTGGAGTTGGCCGTTATTTATATAGTTTATGTAAAATGTTCTTATGAATGCTTACAATTACATAAGATTTATTCTTATTTTTGTAGTCTGTTCGGCACTTAAAGTACTCCTTGTTTAAGAAATCGCTACTGGGCAGTGTTTTGGATAACGGAGTAGTTACTCTCTGGGATGTGAATGGTCAGAGTCCGTACCATAACTTTGGCAGTACACATAAAGCTCCAGCTTCAGGCATCTGTTTTTCTCCTGTCAATGAACTGCTGTTTGTAACTATAGGCTTGGATAAAAGAATCATTCTCTATGACACTTCAAGTAAGAAGTAAGTGAGACGTGCTCATTTCTTAATATAGTAACATGATTATCATCTCATTAGCAGATATGTTTGTGATTTATATAGACCTCTCATTAACATTGAGAAGATCTAAAGTTTGTGTACTTGATAATCTAGTAAGATAGAATTTTCTCTTTTTCTTCCCCTGCAGAAAAAAATAGACAAAGCTTGAGTATTCTTCAGAGTACTTCTGGGTGGTGAATGTTGAGGGATAGCATGTTAATGATTTCACATCTTTATTTTAGCACACATGCGTATTATTCTTTTTCAAAATACAACTAAATTTGTATATTTTTAAAGCAATATAATTAATTTGCTTTAAAGTTAATTCATTATCTAGGGCAGGGTTTCTAAACTATTAACATCTGCGCTGGTTAATTCTTGGTTGTCCTGGGCGTTGTAGGATGTTCAGCAGCATCCCTGGCCTCTATCCACTGCCAGTAGCATCCCAGAATAAGCAAGTTTGCCACCGTTGAGAACCACTGATCTAGAGCTAAAGAGTACAAAATCTTCTAAGTATCTGAGTCCATTGTACCTTCTTGTCCTTCTTAGAGTTAGAGATGTGCTTGGTTATCTAAAAGAATAAAGGGAAAAAAGCTGTAAGGGTGCTGCAGGTGTATTCAAGACACCTAACAGTATCTAAAGATCACGTGGAAGAAAATGGTAATATCACCACCAGGGAAGGACTTACTGTCAGCCCTTGTTAACAGTTTACTCTTAGTTATTTCACTCTGTTTTTTTTTTTTTTTCTGTTTTACTCTTTTCTTTTTGAACTAATTTCCTGAGAACCCTAAGAGTTATAAACCATTCCTCTCTTATACCAGACACTCCAGCAAAGAGCTCAGCTTCAGCAGACTGGTATCCATTTTTCTGTATTAGCTTCCTGAGGATCAAGCCACATGGATTCTGTTAGCTTTTTGGTCCAGAGATCCATAGCTAGGAACAAAGTAGCAGCTGCTCCCTGTGAAAGGTCGTAGTCCTCTTGAGGCCTGTGCAGGCCAGTCAATGACAAGGGGATGCTTAGGATCCCCTTAACCTGAGGCTAGAGCTCTTGCCTATGGTGTAACGCCCAGGAATTCTGTCACATTCACTGCCAAAGTGATAATTACCCAAAGAAATAGGTGCTGCTTCTAGAAGATGTAGAATGAATCTATTGGAAATGAATAGAAAAATAGGATGGAGGGTTCAGCAGTTCCTAACATGCTGTTGTATTGGAAATGTCTCCAAGTCTAATTCTAAATTTCTGCTTTAAACAAGTATTTGGGATGTGTCTTCTAAGTAACTTTACCAAATTCTAAGTAATTTTGGTTTTGCTCTGCAGTTATTTATATGTCATATAAGCGTATATACCTCGTACACTCACATGTCCTCTGTTCCTCAGGCTGGTGAAAACTTTAGTGGCTGATGCTCCTCTCACTGCAGTAGATTTCATGCCCGATGGAGCCACATTGGCGATTGGATCTTCCCGTGGGAAAATATATCAGTATGATTTAAGGACGTTGAAATCACCCGTTAAAACCATCAGTGCTCACAAGACATCTGTGCAGTGTATAGCATTTCAGTACTCCACTCCTCTTTCTAAGGTAGGGTATTTTCTTTCTTTTCGGCATTTTTTGTTTTATTAAATAAATCTAGCTCAGAATGTGGACATCATATGTTGTCAATCACACAGTGTAGTTTTGCTTTCTAATCATTTTTATATGAAAGCATTTAAAAAATTTTAATACAAAGCCATTTGATACTTAATTTTAAAACCATTTTTTTTTCACACTTAATTCTTATATTTCTCTGTCTTCAAACATGTTTTAAAAGACTTTTTTGGTTCAGAGGGAAACTCTCAGATCCACTAGCAAGCTTAAGATTTGTAAGGGAAAAAATATATATTTTTTTAACCTAACAGGGAATTTATAAAATATTAATGTATAGTATGGAGCATTAGAAACCTGAGCTTTTAAATATTCCATTACATTTCAGTCAAGTTTAAATAAAGGCTGTTCAACTAAGCCCACAGCTGTGAGCAAACGAAGCATTAATGTGAGCGCCGCTAGTGGAGGAGTTCCGAATTCCGGAATTGTCAAAGAAGTGAGCACCCCTTCCATTGCCACGGTTCTGCCACAGCCCATGACAACCGTTGTGGGGAAAGGAACAGTTGCTGTGCAAGACAAAGCAGGTAAACGTTGCTTGTATATAGTATTCGGAGTTTCCCCTTCCAAGTACTTATCATTAGCACTTTCTTCTAGTGTCCAGAACTCAAATTCATTTGAGTATTTAGGTAAAATTATTAGTAGATAGTGAAAATTGAAGAAGCGAAAATTCTAACTTTAGCTATAAATTTTTTTAAGTAAATGAAAGATATTTCACTTATTCTGTTTAGCTAAAGTTCTGTTGTAAGAAATACTGATTATCTTAAAAATGGGATAATGCCAATTTAGAAATTGTTCATCCTTAATGCCACTACAGACTGGATGACTTTCCATTGTGTCTTCCGATTAATCAGTAGAGAATGTGAAACTTTGATGGTGCTATTATGATTCCATCTCTGAGTTAAAAAAAAAAGAAAACTATTAATGACTTCTTTTATTTCACAATTCAGAATGGAAAGCGAGTCAAGTGATGAGTTTTAAGTGCTGGATAGTGCCTGGCACATATTAAGCAGAATATTGGTTGTTTGTTAAAATAAAATAATGAAATAAACATAAATGAAAATATTGCAGTTTTTAAATAATTTCTTCTGCTCTGATAATCATGTTGATGAAACTATTCTTAAAGAATTCATTTAGACTTTGTGAAGGTATATATGATAAGCTTCCTCATACTTATTGTAGAAAATATTGTTTGCGACAATAAGGATCATATTCCTTAAATTCCTGAAAACCTTTTTGTTTTTATTTTAAGAAATTATGCTATACTGTCAACTTGCGACATATTTTTAAAAGTCTACATGGTATATGTAGATATTTCCAAAATAGTCTCATTAGAAATGGATGTATCCATGTCTTTTTTAATTTTCAGGACAAGTACTTGACTTGGACAAAAATGTGTTTTGGTGCCTTCTCAGTGAGTGAGTTTACTATTTCCAAGTAGAAGGAAAAGTAATTTGTTAGACTTGATAGTGTGAAATAGTTTTTTAAAAATAATAAGTATATTCACTGTAAATTTTCTGTGAATATCTACATCATCCTTACAGAAAAATCATTACATACTATGTAGAAAAGTAATTAGGTTCTTCAGAACTCCTGGAAACAAATAGTGTTACTCTCTATTTAAAAGAAGAAATTCTTTTTGAAATATAACTTTAAGTAATGTTTGCCAAGGTGTTGAATTAACTGTATTATGAAATTGTCATTATTTTAAAAAATTATTTTATTTTCATGGTATTAATTTTATTCATAACTTTCAAAAATTAAATGAAAGAAAGATTCTCTCATTTACTGTAAATTTTTTGAAGCCTCCCTGTTATTCATTTAGTTTTTATCCAGGAAGCTCGTGCATAACGATGACAGCGTTAATTAGAAA
This sequence comes from Equus asinus, assembly GCF_041296235.1. Taxonomy (NCBI): domain Eukaryota; kingdom Metazoa; phylum Chordata; class Mammalia; order Perissodactyla; family Equidae; genus Equus; species Equus asinus. The sequence goes on from NC_091793.1 coordinate 37,452,278, forward strand.
ATGGAAGACTTGGGTGTTGAGGGTCACTGATTAATGATAACTTTTGGCTGATGAGCAAAGTTTCTGGCAAAATGAATGTTTACTGTGCACCCACAAAGAGTTAGACATTTTGTTTATTTTATTTTGAAATAATTGCAAACTTATAAAAAAGTTTCAATAGTTGTACAAAGAACTCCTGAGTTCTAATACCCTTTAGCAGGTTCACCATTTTATAAATTTTGTAAAATTTATAAATTCCCCATTTTTGCCACATTTGCTTCATTGTTTTCTCTCTCTCCACACACACACGCACGTGTGCATGCCCATGTACCTTCCCCCCTCTGAAACACTGAGAGTATGTTAGACTTAAGTCTCAGGGCTTTCACTTCCTATTAGGGTGACGTTGGGCAGTTTTCTTAACCACTCTGAATCTCATTTTTCTCTTCCATTTATAATACTTAACGTTTAGCATTACTGTGAAAATCAGGGAAAATGTATCAAAAGTGCCTGGCACGTTGTAGGCACTTTGTAAATTATGCTATTGCTAATATTGTCATCATGATTATGATTATCACTATTACTATTATTTTAAGCTTCAAGTAAAATAAGTCTAAAGTTTGAAAAAAAATTCATGTTTCTTCTACTGAAGGCGTCCTGATTTAGTTATTGAAAAGAGCCTCTGCAGACTTGTTGCTAGCACTTATTTTCAGTAGGAAACATTTATTTAAGAAGTAAAAAATTAAGGCTTTAGCAGTATTTTAAATGATACCAAATTTCTGTTTCCTAAAGTTCCAGAGGCTAAAGTTATGCATTCAGACAGGTTGGGACCTGGTAAAAAGAGAGGAAATTTCTTCTTTAAAACAGTTTAACTCTTAGTCTTAGTGTAAACACCCTTCCATGATGGTGATATACAAATGTTTGGTTCTATTTTAACTTTCTATCAGGTGTTATCAGAAAAATTTATTTCATTAGCCAGGCTTGGACATTTTTGGATATACTGGCTGTTCTTTGTTTTTTTCCCAGGCTTTTCAGTTTTTATTTTGGAAATAAATGACAAAACACTTTTTAAAATGTAGTGCTGTAACATGCTACCGATTGAATTGCCAGACTTTCATCAAAGCTCTTGAATCTCTAGAACTCAGTCTTTAACCCAAAAATGGGCAAGAAGCTACTGAGCCTGCAGAGTTCATCTGACAAAGTCCCTGGCCTAAAGGCATGCCTCCACTCTGACTGAGAATAAACTGCTGCCTGCCTCCTTAGGATATCTACTTTCCTATTCTTTATGAGTTTGGTATTCCGTTTTCCTTCCTCTTAGTAAACTTTCATGAGGTTAGTGAAGTCATTTGAGGTTGATAATGCTGAGAGCAATGTTAAGCTCACACTGTTAGTGAAGCAAAAACAGAAGGGGAAAAAGAGATGTCCATTCACTGCAAGCTGGGAAAAGGAACTGGCATTACTTGATGCTGCTATATGTTAGGCATTGTGTGATACACCTTACAGGCTTTTAAAAAATCGTTTGTAGGTGATCATAAGAGTGAGTCAGTCAGTAACAAAAATAAGTTGTGGTCAGTATACTTTGTTTAAGACGGAGGCAAAATAAGTTATTTTAGAAAAGTTCCATCAAAATGGCTGGTGGTGTTATATGGATAAATAAGTTAATTGGCTTTTGAGGAGCCCTTCATTCCATGCAAATGTTAACTGAGCTATTGTTGTATTCTGCTTTCTTGTCCTCATGCTTGCAGTGTTAATATTACCAATAATGTGGGTAATGCATTAATTTTTGGAACCTAGCTTCTGATAAATTTATTTAGATGTAGTAACACTTATTTTTATATCTAATTCCTATCAGGTTTGCCTCGAAGCATAAATACAGATATTTTAACTAAGGAAACAGACAGTGGAAAAAATCAGGATTTCTCTAGCTTTGATGATACTGGAAAAAGTAGTTTAGGTGACATGTTCTCACCTATCAGAGATGGTAAGTCTGTTCAGATCAGAGGATCATGTTCTCTTGCTGGTAGTCATTACATTTTTATTATGGCTAAAAGATATGGGTAATAACTTCAGTCTAACTCTATTCATGACAGTTTGCTTAATTTTGTCAATCCCCGGGGTGGTATCTTTTCCTTTGCCCTGATATTTCAAATGTTATCATTCCAAAATATGTGCTGGTAATTTTCACATGGGAACTCTGCAAATAGCTCTCAAGTTAGCATTTTAATTTCCACAGAAGTTTTGCCTCCATAGGCAGTCTTTTACTTCTATCTACTTGTAAATAGATCTTCCAAAATTCTTGTATGATTTTGAAAGGCAAAAACATATCTTCCTAACTTAAAAAAATTTGTTTCTTTGATTATTAGTATTTAATTGGTATTTATTAAGTGTTTTCTTGGAGAAATATGGCTAGGTGATAGATTGCCTCATCTTTTATACTAATTATATGTGGAAGTACCATACACTCACACACATTCTCTGCTTTGCTAGTAGATTGTTGCCATTAAAAAGAAGAAAAACCCAAACTTGGCCAGCTTAATAACTGGAAACATTATATCTCATTGTTGTTCACACTGTATGAACTAGGTGTGGGGTTTGGCTGTGCTTTTTGGTACTATTATTCATGCCGTTTTCCTTAATGGGCTAGTCTCACTGCTCATAGCAGTATTATCAACAATATGGTAAATTTCTAGAGGATATTTTGGCAGACTTAAATATTCATACTTTTTGGCCAGTTAATTCCATTTCTATAAATTTACTAAGAAAATTTTCAGAGAAGGTGAGTGGTACAGAATTATTAGGTGACAGTACAGAATTATTGAGTGTCTTCTGCCTTTACCCCATCCTGAAAATCACTACTAAAATTGCTTGGTCAGATTCGCCAGTCTTCAACCTAATGAAAGAGGAAGGATTCCTTTCATTCAGGATGAAGAGAGGTCAGGCTACATAGTTAAAGAGTAAGTAGAGGAAAGATGTGAGCAAAGGAGGGAAAAGTGGCTTGGGCTGGATTGAGAAAGGTTTTGGAGGTTGGTACCCAGTTGGGGAGTTTGGCTTTTGAGAAGCCTGGAGTAACTTGTGGACTGAACGGTGTAGGAAGGGGCTTTTTGGAAGTGTTTGAGTTATAAATGAAATCTTCTTTAATTGTTTTTAGGAGAAATGAATAAAGGATAGAAATTCTTCTTTAATTACTTTTGCTATTTTTAAAAGTAGGATTAGAATTTGAACCATATGCCCTTCATTTATTAGAGTTTCATGTTAATAAGGAAGAAACATGAATGCTAAATATAGTATTGGTTTTCATAGTTAAGAGATTTGTGTTTTAATCTCAAGGATGCAACTCTACTTAGATAAAAGGCTTAACCTTTTGTGCCTCAATTTCTTCATCTTTTAAACAAGAATATGTCTGTTTTTGTTAAGAGAAAACTAATAACTTCTAAAAATGTGTATACACATGCAGAGAGATGGACAGATGGATGTATGGATGGATGAGTGATAGTCCTACTAATATGATAATAATGTATGATAATTTGTTGGCCATTTGAATTTCTGGTGAATTTTTTTGACCTTTGCCCATTTTTCTATTAATCTGTTAAAATGGAGTCAAACAATTTTTGGTCGTTAATTGGTAAATGAATAATATCACAGTACTGAAATATTCTCATGTGTATTCTACCATTGAAATAAATATTAATAAAACCTTATGTTTTTTATAACATGGTATTGCTTGCAAAATATGTTTACATTATTTCAGTTGTTCCTCAAAACAATCTTGTGAAATGGTCAGGGCATACTCCCCATTATATAGATGCAGAAACTGAAGCTTAATTGTAGTAAAGTCTTGTCCAAGGTCACAAAGCTTTTAAGTGGTATAGGCGGAACTGGATTACAGATCTCTGCAGCCTACTCCAGTGCTTTTTCTAGTGTACTTTTCTGTGTCGTTAAGTGACTCTATGCCATAGAATTCTTTTCGTATTTGCATCTATGTATGAAGCTAAAAAAATAAAAAGGAAGTTTATATGAGTACTAGCTTTAACTTCCCTAGAGATTTTCCTTCTTAAAATCGTTAGTCTCTGTACTCTTTAGGAGTTTAATAGGAAACTTAAGTTGCTATGGCTTCTTTTTCACTATTTCTAAAATTTGTTTTTCTAATTTTGTTATAGATGCTGTAGTTAACAAGGGAGGTGATGAGTCCGTAGGCAAAGGAGATGGTAAGAACTATTGAGAAATATTTTTATGAAAATTAAAAGTGGTGTTGTGTTATTTATTGCTGTCTAACAAATTACCCCAACATTTTGAAGCTTAAAAGAACAAACGTTTATCATCTCACAATTGTGGGTTAAGAATCCAGCCATGACTTAGCTGGGTGTGTCTGGCTTCAGGTCTCTCTTGATGCTTTAATCAGGGTGTCAAGAGGACTGCAGTCCTCTCAGGGCTTGACTGGGCGAGGATCTGCTTCCAAGCTCATTCATGTGGCCATTGGCCAAAGACACCAGTTCCTTCCCGTGTGGGCCCCTACAGGGCAGTGGACGACGTGGCAGCTGGCTTCCCTCAGAGCTGGTGAGCAAGAGAGTGAGAGAGGGCACTCAGATGGAAGCCACAGTGTTTGTAACCTTATCTTGGAAGTGAAAGCCCACCACTCTTGCTATATTCTCTTTGTTAGAATCAAGTCACCACTAGGTCCATCCCACAGTCAAAGGCCAGATTACACGAGTGCATGGATCCATGCCAGAAGGCAGGGACGCTTAGGAGCCATCTTAGAGGCTGCCTGCCAAGATCTACTGCAGATCTACCACATTAACAGTTTTCAGTTATCAAAAACTAATATCGACTGAAATGTTCATTGTGTTTTGCAGTTTTCAAAATATTTTCATATACAATATCTCTTTTAACTCTCACCACTCAGGGAGATAGATATCATTCACATTCATACATCAGGAAACAGTCACAGAGCTTTATGACTTTTGCCCAAAAATACACATCAAGTAAGGGGTAGAGCTGACAAATGAACCTATCTTCTAAATCCAAATCACATGTCTTTCTACCGTATTGACCTGTCTGTCGTGTTATGTTCTTTTCTTAAATATGCAAGATTGGGGAACATCATATGCAAATGCTGTTTTTTCTCTTCTTTTTCAGGCCTTGACTTTTTACCACAATTGAACTCAGTGTTTCCTCCAAGAAAAAATCCAGTAGCTTCCAGTGCTGCAATACTGCATTCTAGTCCTCTGAATGTCTTTTTGGGCTCTCCAGGGAAAGAAGAAAATGAAAATCATGATCTGACAGCTGAATCTAAGAAAATCTATCTGGGTAAACAGGAACCTAAGGACTCCTTCAAACAGGTACCTGCCTGAAAATGATACTGAACTCACTGTGTGTGTTTATCACTAGCAAGAATAAGGGAGCTCATCACTGGAGAGCCGGCAGCTGCCAGTGGGTGTGTCTTAATTATTGACAGTTCTGGGCACTTACTAGGTAGAAAAATCTTCTTAAATCTTTATGTCACATGTTAAAAACTAAGGGGTACTTTTGAAATCTTTCTTTGGATATTTTGGAAGTAATAGCAGATGTAAACTTATACTGTCTTTTTCTAAGACAAGATACTTGATTTAACTTTGTAAGAATATTTTATACCTGAATTCTTTTAAAATGTGTTTCTATTGCAACAGAAAGCACCAATTTGGTGGTCAAGTCATCTACCCTGTAGAGCAAACTGATGGTGCTAAGAATGTAATTCATCATCATTACTTCAGCTATAGTATAGTATCCAATGTAGAAGTGGTTTTTTTGCTTGTGATTGCCATTTTAAATGATATTCAGCACCAGATGCTTTAGTAAATCAGCTTTTCCTCATCGTGTTATCATTGAAGTTGTTTTTGATTAGTAAACTTGATTTATTTTGGGACTAGTCCTAGCAATTTCTTTTTCTCCTTCTATGTCCCTTCCTATTCTTTTGTTCCCTGACCCTACCTACTGGGACAAAAGAGAAAAGCAAGTATAAATTATATGGACAATATGGATAAAACCAGAATTTATATATTAATTGTTTATTTAAAATGTGAAGTTTGCACAGTTGATCTCTGGTGCTGATACTGGAAATCTGAATACCTCTCCATCATCTAATCAAACGAGAAGTCCTGAGAAATTTGAAAAGCCGGAGAAAGAAATTGAAGCCCAGTTAATACATGAAGCCCCGGTCAATGGATCCTCAACTCCAAGTGAGTACATAACACTTCCTGATGTTTGAAAGTGTTAAGTTGAAAACTCCCACTATTAACTTGAAAAGGATAAATAGGGTGATCATGGACTGAAAAAGTTCAAGGAGTTTAAAATTTATGACACTTCTCTAGTGTAACTCTCTTATTGAAAGACAATAAAATGTGTATGAATGGTTAAATTCAACCACGTTGATTTGATATTCTTTTGGTGTGAATTTCATTTTCAGTCTAATTTGTAAGTGTCTTGATCTAATATGGTACAGATAGGAATATAATGTAGGACCCTTTGAAAATGGGTCATTAACTACTTGAGATTATCTCTTTTTTTTTCATTGAAGTCCTAACCATAGAGTTCATGCAACCCACCCTAAAAACTTGATCACATTTAAAGGGATGTTAGTATTAGGTTCAGCTCTGTTGTCTACCGTTCAAAGCAACTCTTTGTATAGAGGCAACTCTTTTTATAGACATCTGTAGTTGACTTTAGGTTTTCCATGGATATATTGCGTTAGCTTAAACTCTGAGGCTTTGCCTGTAGCACTACTTTACTGCTGTACTCCTTCTGTTTGTTTTTAATAGTCTTGGTTTATCTAGTTTGTGGTGCAGCTTGTCACATTCATCTTTTATAAGAGGAAATGGTTTGGAGATTCTTCAAGATTAATCCCTCTGTCATATGTTATTACATTAGACAGTTGGCAGTTTATATATATAGATAGATGACTATTAGAAATTATGTCATAGAAAGTTTCTAAGATTTGTATTCCAGACTGAATTTTTCTAAATGTCACAGGAACACTGTTCTTTACCAGTTTTTCAAGTTTTCTCATGCCAAATCTTATTTAGAAATGTTTGATGTCTCTTAGTCCAAGTTGACTATTAATATTTTCCTCATTTTTTATTTTAGATCCAAAGATAGCATCCTCTGTCAGTGCTGGAGTTGCCAGTTCACTATCAGAAAAAATAGCTGATACTATTGGAAATAATCGGCCAAATGCACCATTGACATCTGTTCAAATCCGTTTTATTCAGAACATGATACAGGAAACATTGGATGACTTTAGGTAGTCATTGTGAAATTCCTCTTTCTACCTAGAATTTTACTGTTTTTTTTTATTAGATGTAAAACTAGAACTGTAAGTAGTGTTGGTGGTTTACTGCTTTTGCCTAGATTCTGGTGTCCATAAAACCATAGAAAACATTATGAGTTTTGTTGATCTTGATTTACTGAATTTATTGAATATCAGCCAGGAAAAGGCACATTTGCCGAGGGCAATTATTAGATAACTTAGCAGGACAGTCTAGCAGGCAGGCTGCCATTGTGAATTTTGTAATCATCAAAATTTGGACAGATTCTGGTAAGCTCAAGTGGGATTCTTATATACAGTATTTATAGATCTTATATTATAGATAAGTATGCTATGTGCAGTAATGTAGTAAAGAAAGATATTTTTTAAAGGAGTTCTGATTACTTTCAGATAGAATACATCATAATGTAATACTTAATTTAAAAATATTCTTGCCCAGATCTACCCTTGGCTTCTCATCCTTTGAATTTTGAACAGTGTGAGAATGCTGCTTCCTTTTACTTATCTCAATATACTTTGGAAGCTATCTTTTTTTTCCCTTTCTGGTCTATATTTACTTAGTATTCTAGCTCAGATTTGGATTATTGTGAACAAGAATGTTGGAGAAGAAACACAGTTTTTGTTGGTGCATGTTTCTTTTTAATGTTAAAAATGCTTCAATATATATATTTTTAAGGGTTAACAAATAAATTTTTAAGGAAAAATCATCGTTGTGGCATTTGCGCTGTGCCTAGTATATGTAGATAGTAAGGGTGCAAAAAGGAATGATCTGTCCGCAAAGGCCTTATGATCTAATTGGGATTGGTACAGTGTCCTGCCATGGTGTGTGTTTCTTTAATGTGGATTAATTCACTTGTGATTGGTAAATAGGGGAGTGATGACAATGTGATGAGGAGATTCTGTTGCTTCATGTAACAGCAGCCAAAACAGTGTCCGTCTCTTCCTTTTCCCTTCCTCTTAACTTGGTTTGGCTGTCTGTCTTGTGTTAGGAAGTGCTAATTTTGTGATTATTCCCCATCTTTGCACATTTTATCCTTGCCTCCATGCTTGACACCCCCAATCCTTCCTTCTATCTTCTTTCCCCTTTTATCAAATGAGTCACTTTTTTTAAGGTAAAGACTTTTATTATTTAATATTTAAACTATGCCGGTATTTTTATTAGAATTTGTTTTTGTTAGTGCCTTGGCTACAGAGTTGCATAAATTTTAAGTGTCACAATCTTTTTTCTTTAAGTCCTGTTATTTTCTTTTCTCTTAACTTTCTTTTTATTGGTTTTGTTGTGATAAGAACGCTTAACGTGAGATCTACCCTTTTAATAGACTTTTAAGTGTACAATACAGTATTCTTAACTATAAGTACAATGTTGTACAGCAGATCTCTCCAACGTGTTCTTTTTGTATAACTGAAATTTTATACTCGTTGATTAACAATTCCGTTTTCCCTTCTCCCCAACCCCTGACACCCATAATTCTGTTCTTTGCTTCCATGAGTTTGACTGTTTTAGATATCTCACGTAAGTGGAATCACGTAATATTTGTTCTTCTGTGACTGGCTTATTTTACTTATTAGCCTTGTGTCCTCCAGGTTTATCCATGTTGTCACTTATTGCAAGATTTCCTTCTTTTTTAAGGCTGAATAATACTCCATTATGTATATACCATATTTTAAAAATCTGATCCTGTTAATTTCAGTGCACAGTTTTAAAGAAAACAAGGTTTTCAGGAATACATATATATGACAAAATAGCAGAATTGTCTGGATACAACTGACTATAATATGTGGATAAAGCAATGTTGGAAACACAGAAAGGGAGCCGTTCTTCTGCTGGGGCAGAGTTAGAAAGATATCACTGCCCTGCCTCAGCTTTCAGCTGCCTTGCATGCCTGTACCTGGGGAGTTGGGGTACAGGGGGCCTGCAGAGGTCTCTCTCAGCTCTTCCGCCCCTCTGTCAACAATAGGCAGTCTCTTCTTGGGACTCAGTGAGGACTCAGAATGGCTCAGAAGATCTCTGTAAATCCACCTGCCCTGACCTCAGGTCTTGCACAGCTGCGCCTTACAGTGGACGGACAGAAGAGGGTGTTGAGGGGCCATGAGCTGTTCTCCCTCAGCTCTGGAGGCTGCCTTCTCCACGGGGGCCTGAAGTGCTTCGGAGGGCTTACTCTCAGTTCTCCTCCCCTGCCCTGAGACTTCACCAGGCTCTGTGCGTCTGTGCCTTGGGGAGTGGGGGTGGGGAGTGGGAGTGGGATGGGGTCTCTCTCAGCCCTCCTGTTCTGCCTCTGAACTTTTACATAAGCAATGAATGAAGGCCTGTGGGGCAAAGTTGGTGGGTGAACGGAGATTTCTTTGTGACTGGGACTCTTTGGGATTCTAAACTGTTGTTCTAGTCTTCACTTGGCCTTTAAAAATCTGTAAAAATTTCAAGTAGTTCTTAACCCTATCCATGGCAGCTTTCTTCCCCCACTGCTCTGTCAGGGATGAAAGCAGTCATGGGGCTCTCTTCTCCTAGGAGGACTCATCATTTTCTGGATTTTAGTTAGTTTAGGTTTCTTTGCAATCTCAAAGTTGAATTTAAAAGTGTGTGCTTTTATAGATTCTCTGGCTCGTTCTCGTTAGGGTTGGAGAGATTACATCTTAAGTGGAAGTCTGTGGGTCTATTCCTGTTATCTTTCAAGAAGACCTAAGTTTCTTCTGACAAGTAGATCACTTTGATCCTGTACTTGCTGGGTTTCAGGTCTTCTTAGGGCCAGTTTATTTCTGGTTTGCCTTTATTCCTAAGGTTTTGTCTGTGCCCTTCTAGGATGTCAGCTGAATGTCTGGAGTATTCACCAGGCCTTTTTGCCTTGGTGGGTCCTGAAATTTAACCTCCATTTCCCCAGCATCTCAAGGCTGCCGAAATCTGTCTCTACTCTTTAGCTGCTACTTTACTTTTGGTTTCCTGTCATCTAGCCCTGTGTGAGCATTGCTTAGGAGCCAACAGATGTCTCGAGGGGAAATTGCAATTTCAGATTTACTTTTCTGCAGCTTCCCCGTTTTCAGGATCTGGGACCTGGCAGCCTTGGCTGCCTTGGCGGTCCCAAACTCTAAGACTCCCCGACCCAGTGAGACTTTCAAGTTCTAGCGCTGTGTTTTCAGCTCAGCCTCTTTTCTCACACTGTGGAATCAGCACATCCCCCAGAGGGAAAAGCAGAGGTAAACGTGGGGCTTACCTCATAGATTTCCCTTCTTTGCAAGACCTCGGCCCCTCAGATCCTGGCTACCTTAGTGGTTCTCTGATTCCTTCAACTTTAATACAGCTTCTGTCATAACTGAAAGCAGAAGAGAAAATTTTTTTAATAAACCTTTATATTTGCAATGGAAAAAATGAGGTTCCTTAGGAGTAAATGTAACCAAAGATGGTAAAAGATCTTTATAGAAAAACATTAAAAAAAATTTATTAGAAAGCATTAACACTTAAATAAATGGAAAGATGTTATGAAGATGTCAGTTCCTCTAAATTGGTCTATAGATTGAATGCAATTCCAATCAAATCCCAACTGGGTTTTTGGGAAGAAGATGATAGGATAATTCCAAAATGTATATGAAAGAAGAAATGATCTGGGAATAACCAAGAGACTTTATGGAAGAATAGGTTGAAGGGGACTTGTTTGTCAGATGGATAAGCTTAATTATTAAGCTATAATTAAAATAATGTAGCATTAGCATGGGGTGGACAAATTGCCCAAAGCAATCAAACAGACCAGAAAGAAACCTATGCATATATGGAAATGTGATGTACGAGAGGAAAAGTATGGATCCCTATTCCATGCTATTAAAAAAGTCAGAGTTTAAATGTAAAGGGAAAAAGTTTAGGCATCGTAAGAGAATTTATATATGACTTCCGAGTAGGGAAGTTATTAAAAAATAGGAGGATACACTATCTATAAAAATAGATTGGTAAATTTGACCGCATTTTTCGGTTAGTAAATTTGAGAATACTAATAAGATCTGTTCATCACAAGACACCATTAACGATGTAAAGGGGAAAAAAGTCTGCAGTACTTGAATAACCAGCAAAGGATTAGGTTATGTAAAGAACTCATAGATAAATAAGAAAAAAAGACATTCAATAGAAAAATAGTTAAAAGACACTGAAAGATATTTCACAGAAGAGGAATGGTATATGAACATAAGGAAAGATGCTCAACCCTGTGATTAATCAGAGAACTGAAAATGTAGTGCAGTGCCATTTCACACCCGTTCGATGAGAAAATACTGTACAAAGTCTGGCAACACCAAGTCTTGGTGTGGATACAGAGCAAGAGGAACTCTGTTATACTGATGATGAGCATGTCTATTGATACTACCACTTCGGAAAACACTTCGTATTGTTTTGTAAAACTAAAGAAGTATACGTCTGGATCATACCTATAACTCAGCATCTACAGAAATTGGCACATATAGGTTGGGAGATATATCCATGATTGCTTATAAAAACATTGTTATAATAAAAACTTTAAAACAATCCAGATGTTAACTGACAGGAAATCGTATACACCAGTATAAGTCAGTGTGTTACAGATATATAGAACATGAATCTTGAAAACATGAAATTTGATTATTTTTTAAATGTACACTACTCAAAACTACATAGGGTGTGGTCCCCTTTTTATAATGCTCAAAAGCAAGTACAGCAAAAATATATTGAGTACAGATTCTGTGTTATACAAATGTGTTTTTTTAAATTGAATTCATAATAGTTTACAACATTCTGAAGTTTCAGTTGTCCATTATTTCTTGTCCGTCACCGTAGAAGTGCTCCCCTTCACCCCCTGTGCCCACCCCCAGCCCCCTTCTCCTGGTAACCGCTCAACTGTTCTCTTTGTGTGTTTGTTTATATTCCACATATGAATGAAATGATACAGTGTTTTTCTTTGTCTGGCTTATTTTGCTTAACATAATACCCTCCAGGTCCATCTATGTTGTGAATGGGATGATTTTGTCTTTTTTTAATGACTAAATAGTATTCTGTCATGTGTATATATATATATATACACACACACACCACATCTTCTCTATCCAGTCATCAGTCGGGCACTTGGGTTGCTTCCACATCTTGGTTATTGTGGATAATGCTGCAGTGAACATAGGGGTGTGTAAGTCTCTTAGGATTGTTGATTTGAACATCGTTTCATATGCCTGTTGGCCATCTGTATATCTTCTTTGGAAAAATGTCTGTTCATATCCTCTGCCCATTTTTTGATTGAGTTGTTTGTTTTTTTGTTGTTCACTTGTGAGTTCATTATATATTAAGGAAATTAACCCCTTGTTGGATATATGATTTTCAAATATTATCTCACAATTTGGTGGATTATCTTTTTGTTCTGCTCTTGGTTTCCTTTGCCTTGCAGAAGCTCTTTAGTCTGATGAAGTCCCACTTGTTTATTTTTTCTCTTGTTTCCTTTGTCCAAGAAGACATGGTATTTGAAAAGATCCTTTTAAGATCGGTGTCAAAGAGTGTGCTACCTATATTTTCTTCCAGAAGTTTTATGGTTTCAGTTCTTACCTTCAAATCTTTGATCCATTTTCAGTTTATTTTTATGTATGGCATAAGATGATGGTCTGCTTTCCTTCTTTTGCCTGTGGCTGTCCAGTTTTCCAAACACTATTTATTGAAGAGACTATCTTTTCTCCATTGTATATTCTTAGCTCCTTTGTCGAAGATTAGCTGCCCATAGATGTGTGGTTTATTTCTGGGCTTTCAATTCTGTTCCATTGATCTGTGTGCCTGTTTTTGTACCAGTACCATGCTGGTTTTATTACTATAGCTTTGTAGTACATTTTGAAGTCAGGGATTGTGATGCCTCCAGCTTTATTGTTTTTCCACAGGATTGCTTTAGCTATTCGGGCTCTTTCATTGCCTCCATATGAATTTTAGGATTCTTTGTTCTGTTTCTGTGAAGAATGTTATTGGGATTGCATTGAACCTGTAGATTGCTCTAGGTAGTATGGACATTTTAACTGTTTATTCTTCCAATGCGGGTGCCTGGAGTATCTTTCCATTTCTTTATATCATTATCGTGATCAACGCTTCCACCTGTCACTACTGGGTGGGGGTCAAGAGCTGCATATTCCAAGCACGCTGTAATCCACAGGACAGCTCCCAGGTGCTGGTCTGGGGCGCCGCGCGTAGGGAGGAGCGCTTTCTTTGTCCTGCATAATCTTGGGGGCTTCTTGCTCTGCCCTTGCTGTCTGCTCTCCTGGGGTGTTGGCTTGATGAAGACACCTCTGTGAAAGCTAGTCACATCTGTAGGGGCTTTCCCCCAGGCTGTGAGGGACCTTGGAGATCTGTGGTGGTCTGCAGAGGGCCACCACTCCCTCCCTGCTTTCCTCCCGGAGGCCACGCGCAGTCCCTAGGTTGCTGTCCTTCAGGGAGGAAGAGATGCATTCTCATACCTTGTTCCAATTCCTTAGGGCAGGGGTGGGGGCTCCAGCACCTCCACCTTCTGAGGTATGGCTGTGTGGGTCTCTCAGACATCTTTTGTGTTGTGTGGATGTCCTCTGTTGGAATGTGAATGTCCTTTTTGTTGTATCTTTGAGGGGAAAGTTTACAGGGAGGACTCACTCTGCCATGATGCTGATGTCACTCCTTACAAATGTATTTTTTTTTTTTTTCAGCATTTGTTTGCTTAAACAAAATTCAGCAGAATAGTTACTTCTTTCTTGGTCTTCTCCCAAGAGTTAAGCAATGGAATCAGGCAGGAGCACACAGGAAGCTTCTATGATCTTGCTAGTTAGTGTTCCAGCTCATAAATTGTGTGATGGGTGACTGAATGTTTCTTTTATTGTTAGACTTCATAATTTTCATGTATTCTTTTCTAGTCACGAATTAATTGTATTTTATTGAGTAACCTCTGTAATAACCACCCAAATAGCCTTTTTCCATTCTATTGGAAGTATTTTTTTAATAGCAAAAATATTGATAATAGTTAAAGCATTGTAACCTAGTGAATTATCTGAATTTCATTGTAGTATAAACATGTCTTTCCTTGATAATTTCTATATTCAGGAATGTAGTGTAGTGAGAGTTCTGGAGGCAGACAGCTTTGGTTTATATCCTGGCTCCACCATTTGCTGGTTGTGTGACTTTGGATAAGTTATAACTGGTCTATGGCTTATTTACTTCATTGGTAAAACAGAGGTAATAATTGTATCTAGTTGTGAAGATTAAATAAGTTCTTACATTTAAAGTACAAGAAACAGTGCCTAGCATGTAGTAAATAAATGCTAGGTGCATTGGTATTTTTATTATTGTAATAATAATTATTAACATACAATAATTTGAAACCAAAGTTTAGCCAGTTTCTTGAATGATCTAGAAGTGGTAAAACTGTTATAATTCTAACAAGTATTTTATATTCTTCCCTAGAGAAGCATGCCATAGGGACATTGTGAATTTGCAAGTGGAGATGATTAAACAGTTTCATATGCAATTGGTATGTATGACAAATTTTGTTTTAAATGAGTGAGGAGTTGTGGATCTGAAAAATCCATTCAAGGACAATATATTTTTACTTAGTTATATCTATTTGCTAAATAAATAAACAGGGAGTTTTAGAAATTTACTAAGTAAAATAGATTTTAAGTAGTCATTGTTCTTTTTAACCTATGATAGTTAAGGCTATTTTTTCACAGGTTTGTTTTTCATTTTGTTTTTTAGTAAGTAATCAAAAAGCTTCCCAAATGTGCAGATGTAAGCCTTTCAAATATATAAATTTCACCAGTGATCTTTCATTTATATTAATGAAGTCGTTTGGGTGGTTAAGTACAAGAAATATGATTCAGCTAAGTTAATTGAACATGAGAGAAATGATAGCTGAAAGTGTGTAAAACAGCTTGCCAAATAAATGTAAAATACCAATAATTTTAAAAGCATTTTTTCCTCTTTCTAGAATGAAATGCACTCTTTGTTGGAGAGATACTCAGTGAATGAAGGTTTAGTGGCTGAAATTGAAAGACTACGAGAAGAAAACAAAAGGCTACGGGCCCACTTTTGAAATTTCAGTGAATACCTTAATGTTTTGTAATTCGAGAAGTTTTTGGCAACACAGAACTACGTGAAATCAGTATTGTTTTCATGGCCTCTGGGAAAAAATTTTTTTTCAAGTAAAAGCATGATGGAATTTTATACCAACCACTATTTCATCTTCTCTGACTGTCAAAAAATATTTATATTTTTATATTAAAAACTGTACAATGTCATCAAGTAGGAAACCAACAGGATCTTTATTTTCTGAAAGCTTTAGCTATACACTAAGTGCCCTTTTTCATAAGAGTAGAAAACTGTGCAAAAAAAGGTTATGTATGTTTTTTAATCTCCTTTTTTAACAGATATACTTTTGATTGACATTTGTCTTCCAAATTTTTTTGGATGTTTGAGGATTAAAGAGTTTGATATGCCTTCTATTTTTATGAAAGTAATTTTCAAATGGCAATTGGTATTTCTAAGCAGTTGACTAATAAAATACAAGGTTGGTTAGTAATTATTTTGTTAGCTTGATGAAGTCAAGTATGACTATTATTTATTACTTGTACATTTGATAAGACAATTTTTGGAATTTTGAATTGCACAGATTACATTATACCTATTGTGTTTATGTTACTGTATAATACTTCTGACAAATCTCTACTCCTGGTTGATTTTTTTTTTTAGTTAACTTAACTTTACCTATGATAACTTTTAAAAGTTTATAAGACTTAAGCAGAGCTGAATTTCTCATGATTATTTCATGAATTAATAAATACAAAATTATACAGTAAAGTTTCAGTCAACATGATTAACTTATAATCAGTGAAAATTTCATATTAGATACTACTACAGTATTATTACCTTGTATTTTCCCAGATGAGAAGTGTGGATTATTTTGTTTTGTGGCCTGTATCATTAACTTTCTGTAATTCTTTGTGTGCTGTGTGTATTATTTTTATTGACCTTACCATAAAATTTAGGAAGGTTAATTGTCAAAAGAATTTATACCTCTGACAACAGGTGGATGTGTACATCTGCTTATGTGATCTGCAGCTTCAGTGGTGTAAGACGAGGAGGGCTACTGGCGTGTTTACCTTCTTGTAGTCTCTTCTTCCAAAGAGTTAACTATACCTTGTATACCGCACTCCTGCCCCATTTTGACTTCTGAGATGAAAATATTTACTAAAATGAAAAAGAAATCTAGCTAGCTTACTAACTTTATGGTTTTCCAAAGCGATGGAAAATTTTAAGGCTATATTAAGTGTAAACATACTAATAATTACTTTTAAGAAATAAAAACAGAAATATTATCTTTTCCCAGAATATATTTGTACTGAAGCATAAAGGGGTGCTAATGTGATCTTTCTCCTGACGAATTATAAAAGCATTATGACTTGTAACAAGTTTCCTTATATATCATTATCGAACAGGTTTAGAAGACATATAAGTGTGTTTGCCTACATGCTGTATTTAGATCCATTATTATTTTCCTATTGCCTTTTTCTATACATGCACTTAACGTGTATTAAAAGAAGTGAGATAAATAAAACAATTTTAGTATCTTCATGTGTATAGACAAAACATTTTTGTCATGGAATTTAAAAGTAAATAAGTTCAAAAAATAAAATTTTTATATGATGAAAATGGGAAACCTGAAATTGAACTTCTGCCTCTGGCCAAGATGGAATACTAGAGATTGGATTTACCCATCTGAAATTTTGAAAATACACGAAAGATATGAAACAGTTTTCAAATATTAGACATTAGGCAGCACAGGACAGTGATCCCTGAGAAAGGGAAGCAAGGGAGACCCAAGACACTCAGTGAACCCCAAGAACAAGATAACTACACCAAAGCACATCATCATCCAGCTCCTTAAAACCGGTGACAAAGGAAAGTTCTTAAAGCAGCTAAGGTCAAAAGACACAGGAACAAAGATAGGAATGTCAGGGACAGTGGAGCAACATCTTTAAAGTACTGACAGAAAGAAACTCAACTTAGAGTTATATATACCCAGCAAAGATATCAAGAACAAAAATGAAATGAAAACTTTTTCAGACCTAGAAAGGCTGTAAGAATTCGTCATAAGCAGACTTGCCCTACAGGAAATGTCAAAGGATGCCTTTAGTCAGAAGGAAAATGGTACCAGATAGAAATCTGCTTCTATGCAAAGGAATGAACAGAACCAAAAATGGCGTGAACAAATGTAAGACTTTTTTCTTATTTTAAATTATCTTTAAAGGATAATTGACTATTTAAAGCAAAAATAATAACAAGGTATTGCGTGATTATCATAGGTAAAGTGAAATGTCTGACAACAGTATCACCAAGGATGGGAGACGGGACATGAAAGTATGCTCCTCTAAGGTGCGTACACTAACTGCGGGGCGGTACAACATTACCTGAGTATTGTCCCTGATAAGAATGTGTACTGTAAACCCTAAAGCAACCACAAAAAGAAAAACTGTTACAACTAATGAAGATGATAAAATGTAGTCATTAAAAATATTCAATCCAAAAAAAGGAAGTAAAAGAAGAAAGTTGAACAAAGCATAGATGGGACAAATAGGAAACAGTAAGATGGTGGCTTTAAATAACAACATCAATAATTACATTAAATAAATTGTCAGTTACCCTTATCAGATTGAGTCTTTTTTATCCAACTATATACTAAATTCAAGAAATCCACTTTAAATATAGAGACAAATAGTTTCAATACAAAAAGAAAGAAAAAATTAGTATACTGGATTGAATGCACATGAACAAATTATCAAAATTTATGGGAATCAGCTAAAGCAGTAAGTACAGGGGAAATTATATTAAATGTCTATATTAGAAAAAGAAAGGACTCAAATCAATGACTTCAGCTTCTACTTAAGTTAGAAAAATAAGAGCAAGTGAATCTCAAAATAAGCAAATGAAAGAAATCACTGCAATAGAAAACAAAACCCATTGAGAAAATCAGTGAAATTAAAAGCTAGTCTTTTGAGGTCAATAAAAGTGATACACCTTTAGCCAGACTGATGAGGGGGGAAAAAAGGACACGTAAGTTACCAATATCAGAGTGAGAGAAGTGACATCATTACAGATTCTACAGGAATTTCTGACAAAGAAAATGCCAAACCTAAATGGCTACACTGGTGAATTCTTTCAAATGTTTAAAGAAGAAAATATCTCAGTTCTCAGCTAGTGCTCCCAAGAAATAGAAGAGGGGATGATTCCCAACTCATGCTATGAGGCCGGCGTTACCCTGACACCAAAATCACAAGAAAACTACAAACCAATATTCACCACGAGCACATGCCAAAGTTCTAGATAAAATTTCAGCAATTTGAATCCAATGAATTGTAGAAAGGATAATTTATATGACCTAATAAGATTTAGCTCAAGAATTCAAATTTGGGCTAACTTTAGAAAATTAATTCATTATATTAACAGACTGACAGAAAAACCATACAATCATTTCAGTAAATGCAAAAAGAGCATTTGATGAAATCCAACATTCATTTCTGATAAAAGCTCTTGGCAAAGTAAGAATAAAAGAGAACTTCCCTAGCCTGATAAAGGGCATCTTAAGAAAAACCTGCAGCTAACATTGTACTTAATGGTGAAAGACAATGCTTTTCCCCTAAGATCAGAGACAAAGTAAGGATGTCTGCTATGCCCCTCCATTTGGCATTGTTTTGGAGTTTGTAGCCAAGACAATTAGGCAAGAAAAAGAAATGAGAGGCATCCAGATTACAAAGGAAGAAGAAATTCTCTTCACATGGTATATTCAACTCTACAGAAAATCCTACAGAATACATAAAAAATCTAAAACTAATAAGTTTAACAAAGTTACAGTATACAAGACAAAAATGAGTTGCATTTCCATATACTACCATAAAAAAATTTGAAACTAAAAATACTGTTTACAGTAGCATCGTAAATATGAAATACTTAGGTGTAATTCTGATAAAAGTTATTCAAGACCTGTACACTGAATTCTACAAAACATTACTGAGAGAAAGGGAACCTAAGTAAACGGAGTGACATGCCATGTTCATGGGTTGGAAGGCTCAATATTGTTAAATGTCAATTCTTCCCATATTGATTTACAGATTCAGGATAATCTCAATAAAAATCGTAGCAGAAACTATTTTTCTCTTCAGCTGTGTCTACTTTACTGTTTACCTAATCTGGTAAGTATTTAATGTCAGCTGTTTCATCTTTTTAGCTTAGAATTTCCATTTGGTTCTTTTTTAGAATTTCTAATTCTCTGTTGAAATCTTGTAATTTAATTTCTTAAATCTATTAATCTTAGTTTTTTAGAGTCTGTGTCTGATAACTATTATCTGGGTATCCTATGCAGCTCCTTTTACATTCTTTCTCTCAGTTTTTGGTTACATTGTGCCTTCTAGTCTTGAACATTTCTTTATTGAGGATTGACATGGTTATAGATAATTGTAAAAGTACTTTGAGCCTCTAAATGCTGTTTTCTTCTCCCACAGAAGATTTACTTTCACTGTGGCAGGCAGCTAGGCTAGGGGAATGGGCGTTCCCATATCACCTTAATCCAATCAAGGATTGAGGTGATTCCAAGTTGAGTTTGAGGACCTGGTTTATTCTTATTTTTAAGGTGTAACCCTTCAGAGTTCCAACCAAACCCTTGGGGTTCCATCAGAGCCATCCTACTTGGTGAGTCATGATCTCTAATTTTTGTCTCTCCAACTCTGTCGGTCTTTTCAAAGTTCTTCTTATCTTACTGATGATTGGATGTTCTCTTTTGCAGTTGAAGTTAACAGAATGCCAGATGAGTTAGTACTGTAGATAACCACTGTATCTCATCTAAAATATTTCCATCAAAGAATTATTTTGTGTATTAAATTATGGAGTTCCACATCCTTAACTTAGATGGGGCTCTTAAAGACTACAGAGAGATAAAGATGAAGAGAGAGTATGTTTCCATTTATGTTACCTGTGGGAAAATTAAGGGTGTGGCTATAGAAACTATAGTTAGAACCTCTGAAAGGAAAAAAGGTGTCTTTTTGATTATCAGAATGTGGTTTGATAAGCCCTGGGAATTCCCAAGATCCTTTTGGGGACCCGTGCGCTCAAAATTATTTTCGTAATAATACGAAGACATTGTCTTTTTCATTCCTACTTTCTCATAAGCGTAGAGAGGAGTTTTCCAGAGGTTACATGGCATACAATTACATCATTGCACTGATATCTAATGGAATGGGTGCTTGTGTAGTTTGTACTTTCTAGAATTTTCTAAGGGAAGCTCTTTGGAGTCCTCAATAATATTTAGTAATATAAAAGATACCTGAGACTAAGAGAATTGAGAGCCTGCAGTATACCTTTTCAGCTGGTAAAAAGGACACTCGGAAAGCTTAAGAGCGTGGTGCCACATTAGTCTAATATGTGCTTAGCCGCAGCAATTAAGCCAAGAGTGAGAGAGAGAGAAGCATGTCTAGAAAAGAATTGTGAGGGACCCACCCAGTCATGTAGTGGTTAGGTTTGTGTGCTCTGATTCAGCGGCCTGGCGTTCATGGGTTTGGATCCTGGGCATGGACCTACACACCACTCATCAAGCCTTGCTGTGACAGCATCCCACATACGAAATAGAGGAAGCTTGGTACAGATGTTAGCTCAGGGACAATCTTCCTCACCAAAAAAATAAATAAAATTGTGGGTACACAGAGTAGACTGAAATTGAATGCATAGAAATTCACAAAGTGTTTTAGACAATTTGAATTAGCAACAACACTGCCATCTAGGACTAAAAGAGATTGAAGCTTTTCAAAAATATTTAAATCTCTTGAGTTCCCAACTTTCTAATGCAGGAGGCAGGCTGAGAATGTTGTTCAGTTGCCAAAATGGCATATCTTCCAAAGCCCTTTTCAGAAATGGTTGAAGAGGAGGATGAAAAAGAAAGGACGTCTCAAAGAACAGAGTCAAAAACAGTGGAGAACAATGGACTGCGGAGGCGCTCCAGGGAGCAGAACCCAGGCCTAATCAAGAAACATCCCCATCTACAGAGCACCGTTTCCCCAGCGGGATTTCAGAATTCCTATAGGCCGGTGACTGCCATGAGCCTGCCATTCTTCCTAAAGGGGAGTGTTCATTGCAGTTATCGTGTCCCAGCTTCATCATGGTTTATAGGCCCTGTATGTGTATGTGTGTGGGCTGGGGTGGGGGCAGATAGCTCATTTTTTTGTTCATTGTTCTCTGAACAAAAAGCAATCATTGTTCTTAGCAAGATGAGACACATCTGGATCTAGTGTAGGTTACAGGATCACAAACTTTGAGTCTGATGCTGTTACGGACTTGGCTTTTGAGAGTCCTTGGGTGGGCGTGAGCATATATTGTACATACTGTATTTGGGAGGAATGTGAGCAATTGAGGCCCGGAGGGCAGAGTGTGGTGTATTGCATTATTGTTACCGGTCCTTCACTCCTGTATTCCTGCACTTTGCCATTTGACTTTCCAGTTCCTATTACTAAAGAGGTGGAGTATATTTCCCCACCTTCTGACTTTGGGTTTGGCCATGTGGCTTGCTTTAGCCAATAAAGCAGAAATGATGGTGTGCCAGTTCCAAGCCTGGGTTTTAAGAGGTCTTGAGTGTTTTCACCTGTGTCTTGTGCTTCCAATGTGGACTTTAAGACAAAAATCCAAAACATAAAGCTACATGGGCTAGCTGCTGGTCTCAAGAGGAACATAAGACTTGTGAAGCAGAGCTGTGTCAGCCAAGCTGCTCAGCCAAAGCCAGCCGAGTCCGGCCCAACTGACCCTCAGCCCTATGGGAACAAATGCTTACCGTTGTATGTCACTGAGAGTTTTTTGGTGGTTTATTATGCAGCAACAGGTAACTGATAAACATCTTGATTCACCTCTATTCCAGCCGCTCTGATTCAGAGCTTTATCATGCCTTGCTGAGATTTTTATAAGAGCCTCGAAACCAGGCTTCGTGTCTTCCTCTATTCCTTCTTGTCTGTTCTATATACCTCTACTAGAGTTGTCTTCACCCAAAAAGCAAATCTAATTGTCCAAAGGCAAAGGCCATGGTCTTTAGTGTGGCATCCTGGCCCTTCCTTGAAGACTTTTCTGCTGCCACTCCACACCCTTCATTTCATGGCTCTGGGCTGTCACTTTCATTGTTCTTTCTGCCTGACAAACTCCTACAGGTTGTTCAGGACGCTTCTCATGTGTCACCTCTTTTGTTACATTTTTTCATGACCTAAAGGCAAACATACTCTCTCCTGTGCATCTGAAAATTTGTTTCCTACCACTATTATAAATCTTATAGAATTGGGATGATTTGTTTTCAGGTCTCTCTCCCCACTGGGCAGAAGCCGTTTCTGAATTCTGTCTGTAGATGCAATGTCTGGTATGATGCTTTGACCTCTGTGGGGATTCAATATCATCTCATATGTAATTTTATCAGTTGTTGAATAATGTGGAATACATGTAGGGATTGTTATAAATTATTAATTCCTGTATGGTATTTATGATATTTGCAATAAGCTGGAAATTTGATTAACCATAATCCTTCCTTCTTCACACGTCAAATGATAGCATTTATAGTAGTAGGATAAATTTATGAACATATAAAAATGACAATGATGGTTGAAGATAGTTGACATGCCCTTGATGTAGATATTGTGGGTTCTTTTCAAGTGAAATCTGACAACCAACTCACTTAAAATTAAAATGTCAAAAATCAATTATGCTTCATTTGCATTCAGACAAATTGAACTTCTCAAAATTTATTTGAAGCACGTCTTATGTCAAAAGACACCTACTCTATTATTTGAATACTGGTGAAATGAGAAAACATTTTATTTCTCATTTTTAAGATAATAATACATGCTAGATCTTTATCTGCCAAAATGAGACTGAAGACTATCTGGATGTCTAAATATTGCTGTCGTTATTGAACTCTCTTTAAATAACCAAGTTATTGACTTTGGCAAAGAACAAAGTTGTCTAAATTAAATAGGAGGGAGCTGCTGGAACATGGGCCCCATGAAGGAGCCTGTACAGGAGCAGACTGAAGAGAAAGGTAGCTACAGATAAGGAACGGCTTTGTAAGTCTGGGGGTCTAGACTTCATCCAATAAACAGAGGGATTTTTGCCTATAAATTACAGAATGAGGGCAGTGACTTTCTTCATCCCTACCCTTCTTGTAGAAAGTGTGCAGACTCTTAAATGTGGCACCATTTTCAATTTTATTAGGTAAATGTAGTCGACTTCAATTTGTACATGAGGCTTGGCTTTTTCAGTTTGAAAGGGGAATAGCACGTCCTCTGAATGTGGGTGTGTGGTGATTTGGGTAGGTCTGTAGGATATCCCAGATCTGGAAGGTTGGCTTTGCTGGTGTTTCTCTCAGGGTTTGTGGCATTATCTCCTGGTCTGGGCAA
This sequence comes from Equus asinus, assembly GCF_041296235.1. Taxonomy (NCBI): domain Eukaryota; kingdom Metazoa; phylum Chordata; class Mammalia; order Perissodactyla; family Equidae; genus Equus; species Equus asinus. Next base: position 37,475,961 of record NC_091793.1, read on the forward strand.
CTCCCACAGAAGATTCCACTCCAGCCTGGGCTTCAGCAGAGGTGTTCCAACTGATAGGACTCACATTTGCCCCCTTGTCTTCATGTTTTTCATCATTCATTCACTCAGTGAACTGTAGTCGCCTCCTATGTGCTAAGTACTGAGGATCATACTGAAGAGCACATTCATTGAGTAGAAAAGACAGATATATAAATTGAATAATCATGTGCTAAGAGTAGGGAATGGATATATGCCCAGGACATTATGGAGGCAGCAGAGGGACATTAGTTGCAACCTGAAGAGGTAGAGTCGTATCTGAGAGGGCTTCCTAGGGGTAGTAGGAGGTAAAAGGCCTGGGCTGAGGATTAGGGTTGAGTATAAATATACCTAGTAAAGAGGAAGGAGGAAGTGCCTCCCAATGCTGGACATGGTGTGCACAGGACAGGCAAGGGCCAGGCAGGGTGAGCAGCATGTGAGTTGTAGAGATGAGCCACGTCTGATCACCAAGAGCCTTGGGTGCATGCCAAGGTGCTAGGATTTTCTTTGGAGAATAAAGAAGAACGAATAAAGGGTTTTAATCAGGGATGTGACATGATCAAATTTAGAAAGATGATTCTGACCACAGTGAAGAGAACAGTTTTGAGAGGGATTAGACTAAGGGCAGTGATGTCTTAGTCTGTTCAAGCTGCCATAACAAAATACCATAACTGAGTGGCATATAAATGACAGAAATGTATTTTCACAGGTCTGGAGGCTAGGAAGTCCAAGATCAAGGTGCTGGCAGATTTGGGCCTGCTTTCTGGTGCCTTGATGGTACCTTCTCTCTGTATACTCACATGGCAGAAGGCATGAGGAAGCTCTCTGGGGCCTCTTTTATAAGGACACTAATCTCATTCATGAGGGCCCCTCCCTCACGACTTAATCACCTCCAAAGGCCCTACCTCCTGATACCATCACCGTGGGGGTGAGGATTTCAATATATGAATTTGGGAGGACACAAACATTCAGACCATAGCAGATGTCATTTAGGACACTGTTAAATCATCAAGGTAAGAAACTCTGAAGGCCTGAACCATCCAAAGATTGGTGAACTATTTAGAAGGTGGAAGAAGCAAAGCTTGACCAGACAGTAGATTTAAACTAAATGCATCTAGAAGCTACCTGTCAATCATTCGGTGGGCTGTTGTTTTGAGTAGCCTTCCCTGCATTTAATAATTCTCCCACTAGCCCTAGTTTTCAAAGAACTTTAAACATTAATGGTATGAACAGAAATTTAACAGATAGTTTCCAACATCTATTGAGCTTTCTTTCCACCCTTTATTAACCTATAGCTTTGAGTTGTTATGATTTATTTTTGAATACTGACCCATCTTTTTATTTGGGGTAAATTCTGCACGGTCAGGGAGGATTGCTTTTTTCATAAAGTGTTGCATCTTTTCCCCTGGTGTTTTATTTCAGAGTTTCAAGTGTATTTTCTTAAGCAATATAGGTTTCTAATTATCTTTTCTAGGTTTTTGTATAGGGCATATATTAGCTTCTTAACAAAATAATGTTAAATGATATATGTTTATCTGGTCTGGCATATTAGATTTAAAAATGATGTTATAAAATTATATTTTATACCAAATATGTTTATTATGCTACTTGTGAATTTATTTTATAATCAAGGTGAAGTGTATTTATGCCTATTTTATATAACTTCAAGCATAATATTCTCATTTAAAATTATTATAGAGGCTCTGAATCCCTTGTTTGCTTTTGTCATATATAAATTGACCGTATCAGTCATAGCAATGATTTACTTGATGCTGGGTCATCAACTGCCTATTATAAAATTATTCCTATGGGAAGATACTAACTCAAACGACAGAGGCGAGAAACACATTGTGGAAAGCCAGGCTTGGACTATTTTATATGCTGTTGTGTGTTCTGCAGTAAGTGTGCTTTTCCATTTGTTTCCTTTTGGTTGCATTTTGATCATATGGCTGGGTTTTGATTATTGGAGAGCTGACTAGAAATGGCATTTAAATTTTGTTTTAACAGTATATTTTGTCAGTTGTCTCTTTAGATATTTAAGCCACTTTGGCAAAAATGTAAAAAATACATGACAACAACAAGAACAAGAAAAACCATCTTTGCTAGTTTAGAGTCTATATTAGTTTTCTATATTTCTGTGTAACCAATTCCCACAAATTAGCAGCTTCAAACAACTCACATTTATTATCACACATTTTCTGTAGGTCAGGAGTGTGACAGGGAACAACTGAGTCTTCTGCTAAGGGTCTCATAGGACTACAGTCAAGGTGTTGGCCAGGCATGCATTCTCATCTGGAGGCTCGACTGGGGCAGAATTCATTGCCAAGGTCATTCAGGTTGTTGGCAGAATTCGCTGCCTCGTGGCTGCATGCCTGAGGCCCCAGCTTTTGCTGCCTGCATGTTGCACTATAGCTGAAGATCCTTGTTGGCTTCTCCAACATGGCTGGTTACTTCCTCATCCTCACAAGTGGAGTTTCCTGCTTCACGGAACATCTAGTCTCTCTTTTGAGAGATTTTTACCTGCATAAGTCAGCCCCTTCGTCCCCTAACCTAAACAATCTCCTTTTCAATTCATCAAAACCAACTGGCTTATGACCTTCATTACATCAGCAAAGTTTCTTCATCTTCACCATATTGTTCTGGCTGGAGGGAAGTCAGAAGTTCTACCTGCACTGGAGGGTCAGGGATTATACAAAGTGTGATTATACAGGGAGCAGGATTCATTAGGGCCACCTTAGAATCTCCCCACCAGAGAGTTTTCTCATACGACCCATTTCTCATATTAATGTTTTATTAGAAACTTACTCTTTTTCTTTTAGTGTGAGGGAAAAGGACAGCTCCTTAAGACTGTGCTTGTCAGCTGTGTCCAAAACATAACGGCATGGGCTTTTAGTCTGCACACCTTACCTTTCAGTCTCACCCTCTCCCCGGGCCCTATGTGCCAGACAACTTGGGCTGCTTGCTGCTCCCAAAACTGTCACCCTCTTTCATTATGACTTACCATTGTGTAAATAGTTATCCCTGAAAACCTCTCCTTTTCCACTCTTACTCATCTTTCAAAACCTAGCTAAAATTACACATTCTGTAGTGGAGCCTTGATGACTTTCTCAGGAAGAGAAAACTTCTCTGTTCCCATGATAATTTTTAGAAGTCTTTTTCATATCAACTTTTATCTGAGATTGTAGCTATTTGTTATAGACCTGTTTCCTTGCTTTAATTGTATCAGGAATCATGACTTACTGTGTTCTGTATCTCTGCTCCTGTATCTCCAGTACACGACTTGACACATAGTAGGTACTCCATAAATTAAATGTAAATGAATGAGTGAAGAATGAAAACAGGCTAATGTAGTAACAAAATAATTGTAGAAAAATGAAGTAAGAGGAAACAGGGAAACAACAGTGTAAACAGAATGCAATGGCAGCATTTTCTAGTGTTTTATCAGAATGTGAAGGAAGATAGTTGTGACTCAGTCTACAAAGGTCAGATGACAGAGGGTCTTGAAATTTCTAGGCTATAAAATGTGGACTTTGTGGAATTTTAAATCTAGTGGGGAATATACATAAATCAAATAATCCCACAGATACATAATTTCAAATTGTGAAAAGCTCTATAAAGGAAATGTTCATTGTGCTATAATATCAATTAGCAAGGAGACCTGCTCCAGCAGAGGTCTGTTGAATAAGTGACATTTGACGTGAGACCAGAAGGTTGAGTAGGAGTTACCTGTTTGAAGGGTAAAGAGTGGCATAGGATCAAACTGGAGAGGAAACTCAGAATCGGGTTCTGCAGAACCTTACAGGCCACATTACCATTTTGATCTTTATCCTATGAACAAAAGGAGAAAATTGAAAAATTTTAACAAAGTGGGCTTGGAGTGGTGATGGGAGAATGAGTGAGAGAGATGATTTGTCTTTTTTAAAAAGGCCCCTGAATAGTAGACGGAAAGAGTACAAGAACGGATGCAGGGAGATGAGTCTAGTTAGGAGACCTTTTAACGCTGCAGGGAACAGACCACAGTAACTTGATCTAGGGAATGGCAGAGAAGCTTGAAAGAATCGGACAGATTCAAGATATATTATGGAGACTCAGTTGACAGGAATTAGATATGGAGAGTGAAGGAGAGGGAAATGTTTCTGGCTTCCATGGCTAGATGAATGGTGGTGCCCAGAAAGAACAGTGGAATATGAACACGTTTGGAGAGGTTGGAGACCATGAGGTCTGCTTTGGGAATGTTGAGGAGGATATGTTGAATGGCCTGATGGATACATATGGATCTTGAGCTCAGAGGAGAAACCTTTGTAAGTGATAATAAGGGTTACCGTATATCTATGGTCAACTGATTTTTGACAAAGATGCAAGGATCATTCAATGGGGGAAAGAACAATCTCTTTAACCAATAGTGCTGGAACGCCTAGTTGTCCACATGTGTAAGAATGAAGTCGGACCCTTTCCTCACATCATTTAGAAAAATAAACTGAGAATTCAAAAGACCTAAATTTAAGAGCTAAAATTTTAAAACTGTTAGAAGAAAACACAGGGGCAAATCTTCATGACCTTGGATTTCACAATGATCTCTCTTTTTTTTAATGATTTCTTAAATATAATAGCAAAGCAAAAGCAACAACAACAGAAAAGGGTAATCTGGACTTCCTCAAAGTTAAAAACTTTTGTGCATCAAAGAACACTATCAAGAGAGTAAAATGTCAACCTGCAAAATGGGAAAAAATATTTGCAAATCATATCTCTGTTAAGGGTCTAGTATTTAGAATATATAAAGACCTCTTACAACTCAACAACAAAAAGATAAAGCAATCCAATTTAAACATGTGCAAAAGGACTGGAACAGACATTTTTCCAAAGAAGATATATAAATAGCTAAAAAGCACACGAAAAGACACTCAACATCATTAGTCGTTGCACAAATGCAAATCAAAACCACAGAGAGATGGCACTGCACATCCACGAGGATGATCACAATTCTTAAAAATGAAAATAACAAATGTTGACAAGGATGTAGAGAAATTGGAACTCTCATACATTGCTGGTGCAAACATAAAATGGTACAGCCAGGTGCCCAGCCCAGTGGCACAGCGGTTAAGTTCGCACGTTCCACTTCTCGTCGGCCCGGGGTTCACTGGTTTGGATCCCGGCTGTGGACATGGCACCGCTTGGCACACCATGCTGTGGTAGGCGTCCCACATATAAAGTAGAGGAAGATAGGCATGGATGTTAGCTCAGGGCCAGGCTTCCTCAGCAAAACGAGGAGGACTGGGAATTTAGCTCAGGGCTAATCCTCCTCAAAAGATAAATAAATAAAATAAAATGTTACAGCCATTATGGAGAACTTAGCGGTTCCTCAATAAGTTAAACATAGAAATACCATATGATCCAGAAATTCTGCTCCTAGGTATATATCCCAAAGAATGGAAAACTGGTTTCCAGCAAAAACTTGTACACTAATGTTCACAGCAACATTATTCACAATAGATAAAAGATGAAAACAACCCAAATATCCATCAACAGATGACTGGGTAAATAGAGTGTGGTATATCCATATGGTGAAATATTATTTGGCCATACAAAGGAGTGAAATACTGATACATACTACAACATGGATGAACCTTGAAAACATTATGCTAAGTGAAAGAAGCCAGACGCAAAAGACTACATGTTGTAAGATTCCATTTCTATGAAATATCCAGAATAGGCAAGTCCATAGAGACAGAAAGCAGATTGCCAGGGGCTAGGAGTTGGGGGAAAATGGAGAGTGACTACTTAATGGGTGTGGGGTTTCCATTTGAGATGATAAAATTCTGGAACTAGATAGTAGTGATGGTTGTGCAACATTGTGAATGTACTCAATGCCACTGAATTATACACTTTAAAGTGGTGAATATGGTAAGTTTTATGTTATTTGTATTTTACCATAATTTAAGAAAATAAATAATGAGATTTGTCGGCATCTGGATGTTAATGAAGGCCTTGTAAGGATGGGGTGAACTAGGAAGAAGGTGTTGAATGAGAGAAGGGGCTAAGGTCAAGATTTTAAGTGCCAGGCAGGGGAGCGTGCTTCAGTCCTGGACAGCGAAAAGGAGCAGCATAAAAAGTAGGAGAGAAAAATAGGAAAATGTGGTATCATTATGCAGTGAAAGCTGCTGAAAGTAACGGGGAGCTATTGAAAGTTTTAAAACAGAGTAATGGGATCAAAGCTTTTCCTTGGGACAATTCATTTGATAATTGTGTGCAAGGAAGACTGGAGGAGAACCTGGAGTGAAGAGAGGCAGTTAAGAGTTATTCCCGTGGACAAGATAGGTTGGATTTGGGTAATGTCACGAAGGTAGAAAAATTTGACAACATGCTGAGTTTAGCTGGGCTCTTACACTTGGTGGTTTGGACATTAGAAGTTTTATTAACAGGAAGATAAGAATTTTCTCAGACCAGTGAGGGGGCCATTTTGGGCTGGACTATTTTTTAGTTTTGTACCATCTTTTAGATATAGTAAGGTACCTGATGCAGAATTTTTTCGTATATATGAAATTTCAAATTTCAAGAGTTTTCTCCAAATTTAGGGATTACTCCATGCTCTATTAGTCAGTGTTTTAAGTGAGTTATATGGCTTTCTATCTGCACCCTTTCAGGTTTTCTTTTCCTTTCATGTAGAGAAATCACATAATCATAGAGCTAGAAGGCACCTTAGAGATCACTGACCTCCGTTTGTTTTTTCTACAACTGATGGCAGGCCCATGAAGGGTCTTTCTCCATGTATTAGTGGCGTCGCCATCCTTGGGGGCTTTTTTTCTTTTCTTTGTTTTTTCCCCTCCCTCTTCAGTTGGCCCACTGACAACTTGTTAGGGTTTTCAGATGGCAGAGATTTCCGAATGTAACACTTATATTAAGCACATCTTAAGCACCAACTGTGTACTAGTTACTGTTTTAGTTCCTGGATATAAAGAAAAAACCAGATAAATCATCATTTCAACGTTTTCTACTTAGAGAGTAACGTTTAATTAGTTTCTAGTACTCTTGTGGATAGCGCATAGCATGATGGTTTTCTTGGCTGCAGTCAAATAAAAAGCAAATAACATGTTTTATGTATATAATGTGAGGACTCAAGGGACAGGGTTTAGAATAAATCCCTCATCGACAGGGGATATGGATTTCAAGTTTTAATCGATGTCATTGCCACAGGTACTCAGCATCATGATTCCTTTGCATCGTGGAGTCAGTGTGCATAGTACACACAGTGTAGTGTAACTTGGTGTGGAGTCAGGCAGCACGTTCTATTCTTCCAGATTCTCTGTTCTCAAAGCTACTGAGGCTCTTCTTTGAGACACCCAACTCCTGTTGCTTTTGTTCTGAACTTACAAACTTTCACTTTGTCCTGGTGTCTGTTAACCTCATGTTTGATTTGATGTCTGTCTATTGTCTGCCATGCAAGCATACTTTTACCTTCAATACAATTTTGGGCTGATGGATGCTTTTGTCTTGTGGTTCTCAACAATACGATTAGCTAACTCAGATCCCATCCTATTCAGAAATTAAGTACTTATTTATTCAATCAATTTATTCATTCAATTTATCCTGTGACTAGAAGTCCATGGTCTTTTATTTGAAACCGTTGGGGCTTTGGAATTTGGAATTTTTATCTTGTTTAATAAAGATAAGAGGTTATATACCTTGTATAGTCTGATGCTTCTGGCAGGGTCCGCAGCAGCATGCTGTAATCACACACATTAGTTGCTCCTTAGCAAAACATAGGAATATTCCCATTAAGTGGGATTAGGAAGAACTATGAGTAGCCTCATGTCTATGCAGGTCATGTGTGTTTTTTCACCAAATAGCAACAAAGGGACTTTTCGGTTTCAGGAGTTTATGAATTTTGGAACCTCAGATAAGGGAATGTTTGCCTGTTTATGAACAAGGTGAAGAAGATGTAGTGCCTGCCCTCAAAGAACACAGATGCTTCATGTTTTGGCCATTAGGCCTTTTCCTGTTTGTTGTAAGCCAGCTCAAATGTGCTTAGATCCAAAAAAAAAAAAAAGGGTGGGGTGGGAGTGACTTATTGATTCAGTAATTGAAAAGTCTAGGAAATTTTGGACACTGCTAAATTTACAGCTCAAATGATGCCATTGGCCGGGTTTCTTTTACTCTTTCACATGGTTTTTGTTCCAAAGGTTTCCATCTTATTCCCTAGTGGCATCTGTAGGCTCTAGGCCAACCCTTCTGGGGCGTCAGAGACCCCTACAGCAGCTCATTCCCTACTCAAGTTTTCCAAGGAAGAAAAAGGCCCCCTCTTTCTGTTCCAGCATTCCCAGCAAACACCTTCTGGCATTTCATTGGCTCTCATCTAGTCACATGCTGATCTTTGAACCAATCACTGAGGTCAGGAAGATGAGATGTGCTGATTGGCTTGGGCTTGGGTCATGTGATCCATTCTGGCATCCGAAGAGTCAAGCCTGTGAACTGAGGAGGTACAGACTATCTCAAACAAGAGCTGGGAGCTGTTGCCAGAGAAAATGGGAGGTGTTGGGTGGGAAAGAGTAAGTGTCCTCCACGGTTGACCCTGAATTTTCTTTGTAATTAAAATTTTTCTGATGGAATACAGTGGCGTTAATGTCAATATCTTTCCAGCTATTTATAGCTTTCCTGCCGATCATGTAGCAAAACATTGTTACTGTTTTATATGTAGCAAAATATACAAGGCTGCAAGTCTAAAATCAAATTGAACTCTAAGCTGAACTCATCATCAAACTGAAATCATTAGGAACTCCCTGTTTTCTTCAACGACAATGCAGCAAGCCTTAAGGCTTTGGGCAACGTCCTCAGAGAGCAGTGCTGCACGTGGATGCCCAAATTGTCTTTTTAATCCTCAACTGACAGCTGAAAGGTCTTTGTCTGGATATCTTGTTAGTATTATTTTACTTTCTCATACGGAAGCAATTTTGCATGCTGGTTAAGAATATAGACTCTGGAGCCCATTGCCTTGGTTTGAATCTTTGCTCCTAGCACCCACTCAGATGAATTACTTAATCTCTTTGTGCCTCAGTTTCCTAGTGTAAGATAGCACCTACCTCATCAGGTTGTTTTGAGGATCACATGAATTAATTCGTGTAAAGTACTTAGAATGGGGCCTGACACGTAGTCAGTGTGCTATAATCATTAGCTATTATCATTATTCCATAGAGTAACACTATGAAATTCCCCATAGTGAAGTAAGAATTTTTACAGCATGGATACTAACATTTCTGTGTCTTTAACTAATGTTGCTGCCGCCCTGTGTACATTATTATGGATAATACCGTTTGTCTTATTGTCAGGTTAAAGTTAAAAAAAAATAAGCCAACCATAATTTTTTCCAAAAGCATTTATTTTGACACAAGAGGTTCCAGTCAGACTTACAAACTTAGAAAGTGGAAATCCTTCCTGAACTGATGGAAAATGAATCCGATTTGAAATCCCCAGCTAGACTCCTGTTTTTGTTGCTATTCTTCCCTAAAAAGACAAAAACTGATGTTTTCACAGTGTATGTAAAACAAATTTTAAAATCCATATATAGCACAGTGTTTACCACCCTCCCCGTCCATGGTCATGAATATCACAAATTCTTTAAATTTCCCAAACATGAGATAAATGTCAGACGATTCTATAAATTGACTTTATGAAGCATTTCTGAGCTGAGCTTTCTGACATTCACACCAATGTTTCCATAGTAACTAATGTGTTCAGAAGGGGAAAAGCAAGAGGAGATGAAAAACAAAGGAGAGGATCCAAATAAAAGAGATGCATAAGTAAGGGAGAGTAGAAGGTTCTATCAACTTTGAACCATTGCTTCTTGCATGAGACAAGCATTCTTGTTCACATGGGTGACTTGCCCTGCTGGCTGCCTGATTCAGAGGTCCTTACTGGAAAACCTCTCAAAGCTTGACCAGTTGACACCTGATTACCCTTGGACAATGACGCCAATTTGGACTATTCCTTCCCCTTTTTATTTTAATTTTTTCTCTATTTGGTGGTCTCTTAGTCACCATGGTAACAGTGAAGTAATTTGTGCCTGTCACTGAACTGTCAAAAAAATGCAATATCAAGTCAATTTAAAGAATAGTTAGAAACAGGGGAGGGGAGCCCAGGTGTTAGCGTTCATCACAGTTTGCAAACATTGAAGAATGCTAGAACGCTACTGAAGTCTAGGTTCTGTTTTCACATCTTATTAAATGGTGCCCTATCAGTTACATTTAAAAGCAGATTTTAATGATCAGTTGTTCTCTTGTGATGTCGAGAGCACAGTACCTTTTTCTCACAAAACTTGAACAAACTTACTTCTGTGAAAATGTGTTTCATCCCCTAGTTGTTTGTAGGCTAGATCGGGTAATTGGATAGTGATGAGTAGTTTTTTTGAGTCATTTTTGGGGGAAATATACTCACAGGTGTCTGACTCGGAGAAATAGGCACCTGTGGTAAGCAAAATAATGGCCCCTCAAAATCTCCACATCCTAATCTCCCACACCTGGGATTTTGCAGATGTGATTAAATTGGGGATCTTGAGATAGCAAGAGTACCCTGGATTATCCAGGTGGCCCAATGTAATCACAAGGGTCCTTAGAAGAGGGAGGCAGGCATGCCAGCTTAGAGAAGGAGACGTGATGGTGGAAGCGGAGGTTGAAGTGATGCCGATCCACAAGCCAAGCGATACAGGCAGCCTTTGGATGCTGGAACAGTCTAAGAAATGGATTCTTCTCCAGAGCTTACAGGACGAATGCAGCCCTGCTGACACCTTGATCTGAGCCCAGTGAGACGGATTTCAGAATTCGGACCTCCAGAACTTTAAGAGAATAAATGTGTGTTGTTTTAAGCCACTACATTTGTGGTCGTTTGTTACAGCAGCACTTGGAAAATATTACCGCACTGTTGGCAGTCTCTGGTCCCACCAGTTCCTCTGAGGCAGTCTCATTTGATATTTACCTTTAGTTGGCAGAAGTAAATGAAGCCGTCCCCGACTGTCGGCTCAGCATTCTGAGTGTCACCAACTGAGGGTCCTGTGGGTCGGTCTCTCTCTGTGTGGTACTTCAGGGACCTTGGATCTGGTCATCAGGAGGGCTCTGGTCACGGCAAGGCCAGCTGCTGAGGCAAGGCCGACGTTGAAATCCCTGACTTGAACACCTGAGCGGCCAGGTGCTGGTGACAAGCCCTTCTTGAGAAAGAGAACTCTGGTGCTCACAATCTGTCTCTCTTTGAAAGTGCTGGCTAGGTTGCCTTGTCTTTCAGCTGGACTGTACATGTCTCAAGTGTAGACATCACGCTTTATGGAAGTCTGTAAATCCCACAGTTCCCTGCACCCCGTGGGCACCCGAGAGACGCTAAGAGAAAGACCGTCTCTTTCTCTGAGCTGCTTCCTAGGTAGGTTTTATTTTATTTTCTGATTATGTTGCTCTTAACCATACAGGTGCTGTGTTAAGCACTTGATGGATATCATCTCACTCAGTGCTTACAACCACCCCCAGGGAAATCTTAGGATTTTTATTTTACAGGTGCAGAAACAGAGTTTCAATAACCAGACTCAGTTACAAGGTGAGTGAGAGGCAGAGCTGTGCTCGGTGCCCAGGTATGTCTTCCTGACCCCTCCACTTCTCATTGCTGCCTCGCTGCCAGGTCAAAGTCACCACTGGGCGGGTGTCAGTGGCCTTTCTTCCCTGTGGCCCTAAGTAAATGACCTTTATCCTCGGAGCTCCAGGGTTGGCTCTTTCTCCCACTCATGCAGGGGGTGGAGGAGGGGAATGAGAAGGTTGGAGAGGGCCTGGGGCTCAAGGCCAGATGGAAGGAGGGGGTCCTTTGGGTCCTGGAGGTACCTTTGGCCTTTAGACATTGGCTGTTTTAGATAGGAATCTGATGTCTGTAAATTAGCACGTTTCTATAGCTTTATAATTTCTTGGTTTATTTTCCTCTATTTTCTTCTGTGGTAGGCAGAATTTTAAGACGACTTGCAAGCATCCCGCTTCCTGGTCTGCATGTTCTGTGGCTGTGGACAAAATGTTTCTGTCCCTCTAAATCCACATGTTGAAGCCCTAATCCACAATGTGACAGTATGAGGAGGTGGGGCCTTCAGGAGGTGACTAGGCCATGAGGGTGGAGCCCCTCCTGATGGGATTGGTGCCCCTGTAAGAAGAGACACGAGAGAGATGCTCTCTCCCTCTCTACCATGTGAGGACACAGCAAAAAGGCGTCCAGCTGCAGACCAGGAAGAGGGCTCACCAGGAACCCGACCAGCCAGCACCTTGATCTTGGACTTCCCAACCTCCAGAACTGTGAGAAATGAATGTTTTCTGTTTATGCCACCCAGTCACTGGTATTTGTTACAGCAGCTTGCACTAGGACACCTATATAATCCCCTCCCCTGTGCCTATGATGGAATTTCACTCCCATTATTAGGTTCCTAATCAGTGGACTTCAAGTTAAAAGAGATTATCCAAGTGGGCCCGATCAAATCAAGTGAACTTTAGAAGAGAGAATAGACATATGAGAGGCTCTAGGGAGGGGACCATGTGGCAAGGACCAGAGAGTGGCCTCTGGGAGCTGAGAGTGGTCCTTGGCCAATAGCTAGCAGGACAATGGGGACCTCAGTCCTATGACCACAAGGAAAAGAATTCTGCCAACAACCTGAGGGAGCTTGCAAGTGGGTATTTCTCTGATGGAGCCTCCGGGTGAGGATACAGCCAGCCAACACCTTTGGTTCAGCCTTGAGAATCGAACCCAGTGCCTGGATGCATCCACAGAAACCATGAGATAATAAATGACTTGCTTTAATGTCCTAAGTTTGTGGTACTATGGTACACAGCAATGGAAAACTAAATCATCTTCCTGAAATTCACTTAAAAGAAAAAAATCAGTCTGGCAGGCCTAGGCGGGAGAAAGGAACAGACCTGCCCCTGTTCAGATACTGTTTGAGGAGTTAAAACCTTAAAACACCTTTTAAAAAAAAATGGTTGAGAAGAGCATTCTCATCTGTCCAGGGTTTGTTTTTTACAAAGATGTGACTCCCTTCAGTGATGTAAGTTATCGTCTCTGATCAGTTCCTTTGAGGGGGAGCTATGAGAGAAAGATTTCTGGGGCCCGGAAACCACTGGGAGCCCCTAAGTATACCTATAAAAGAGGTAGGGGATAGCTAACGCCCAACATGCCATGGGAAGCTTTGAATGAGGAGAGTCGGGGCTGGCGGGACATCCTCCACCGGGCTGGAGGTGTGCAGACTCACCCCTCTTTTAGCGGGAAAGAAGCTCCATTTTCCTTTCGAAAGTGGTCAGTCCCTTAAAGACGCAAGGCCCTTCCCAGAAGGAAGCTTACCATGAAGGTTCTACAGCAGCCCAGCAGTATTTGCCTCATGAGTGACAGGGCTTTTCACCTTGCATTACTTCCACCCTCCTCCAGGAACCCAGGCCATGGTTCATGCAATCACTTCATTCATTCATCAGATTCTCATTGAGTTATTAATATAAGGAAGGTTGTGCTGCCCTGGGGGACCCAGGAATGAATCAACCCTCTCTCCAGCAGGAGGAGGATGGAACTGATGTAGACACAGGCACCTAATAATAATAAGCACCAGCATTTCCCGAAAGCGAGTTTGCGCTAGGCGCTGGGCTAAGAGGTCTGTATGCGCGATCATCTCATTTATGTTCCCCCAGGTTAATCCCATTCGAACGTATACTTGAAGAGGGCAGCGACTGGGACCAATTTGATTGTCAGGGTATCCTTAGTGCCTCTACAGTGCTTGGAACACTGTGGGGACTTCAAGGCATATTTGTTATGAATGAATGAATAAATGAATAGCTAGTCATAACTGACAACTGTGGCTTAGATATTAGCGTTATCGCCATTTTCTTAGATGACGAGCCCGAGGTTCAGAAAAGTTGAGAAACTCGTTCCTTATGGCCGAAGCCCAGTTTCCCTTATCCGCTAGTCCACACTGCCGTCTGGCCGGCTCCGTGGGGCACTCCGCCTTGGGACCAGGCGGGCGGCGGGCGGCGGGCGGCGGGCGGCATCTCGGACGGCGAGACTCGCGGGCGCCCCCTATCGGCGCTCCGGTGGCTCAGCGGCCCCGCGAGCGGCCGCACAGGTGCTCGGCCTGGCAAGGCAAGAAGCGGGGCGCAGGCTGCCGGCGTCGCCCCCTGACCACCCATCCGTCCTTACGTGCTTCCCGTTTGGGGGTGCTGAGCGAGCACCCTCGGTGGGACTTAGATATCACCTGTGAGTTTCAGGGGCGTCGTCCTGGGTCTCTTCAAGAAATCGGCGGGCGGGGGGACGGCTTAGCCAAGGGCAGAACTTGAAGAGTTAAGAATCGCGCCCCTGGGTGGGTACCAGAGGCAGTGAGAAGCTGGAAAGGACGAGGTTCTAGTAACTCTGGGTCCTTGACTTCCCTCTGGTGGGGAGGGGGGAAGTGGAGTTGGGAGTGAAGTTGCCTTTGGATCGACGGCCCGACCTCGTGATGCTGGTGTGGCCTGAAGCGGGGACGACCTTCCCTGCATCCTTTTTCAGAACCTTCTGTCTCAGTTCCGTCTGGCAGGGCAGGCCGCGCACGCAGCGCTCACCTGGAACCTGTTTGCTTAAAAGAACACATCCCACTCATATTTGGCTGTATTCTCTTACACGCTGGCTGATAGTCTTACATTGTCTCCCGGGCACCGGTCTTACTCAATTCTTTTAGTTTCTTCCCTGCTTCTTTTCAAAAGACAACATTCACCCACATCCAAGGCCAATTTACAGTCAAGATGTCTTCTTTCTCTCTTTAAAAGTGATGGCTTTGTTCTGGTTTTCACGTCAAATAAGGACCACTTCTGGGGTGGTTTTGTTTTTGATTCCCTCCTCCCCATAATCATATCCTTCATTTATTTATCTTTTGCCTATTGAAAATCCAAACACACAAGGCCAACTTATTAATTTCTCTCTCTAAAACCCTGACAAGAAATACTTATCTCTTCCTACTCTCCCTGGAATAATATGTTCTCTAGATGGGGAAATTTAGCTTCATTTATTAGGAATGAAGTATAAAAAGACAGGTCAAAGAACAAGAGAGGAGAGGTGGTGAATTACTCTGAGAAGACAGGACAAGTGCATTTGCTGGTCAATGATTCGGTTCTCTCGGGGACTGTTGGAAAATATGGTTTGAGGAGGGTGCGCCATCCGCTCCCATGCAGTTCACCAAAAGAGGTTTTGAGGATATTTGATCTGGAACTACTGTTCTTTCTTTTCATAATATTCAACATCTCCCTACTCATTGTATTCCAGATATTGAACACAAGCTTTTAATCGCTTCGACCAAAATGTTTTGCGCGCATTTGAACACTTCTAAATTGAAATTCTAAATTAGTATTCGTTGAAAACTGGTTTGACACAAAGAAAGGAGCATGAATGAAACCTTCTAAGCCTTCTTTGCCTTTCCAAGTGCATGGAGTCATTGTTAGTGGTTGAGTGAAGATTTGTTCAGTTCCCAAGTGCCACCTCCAGAGGGCACAGCTGTCTCAAAAAAAATTTTTTTTTTTTAAGTTCCTTCAGTTTTGTCAAGTAAGGGACTCTCTAGTCTGTAATTGTGATTCCTGGGATCCAAATTTGAAATATTTTTACCTCACATATTTTAATGTTAATTTAGATGTTATAGTATTTTACTATTTTCGGTGATTATATAACATTTATAATATTTTAAGTTTTTATAAAAGGAAAAGTTAAACCCAATGTCGTTGTTTTGCCCATGTCTTATCGCTGATTCTCTTTGCTTTTAAGTAATAACTCCAGACAGATTGAAGCAGCACCCTGTAATTTTTTTCAATGCACTTAAAAGTTTATTGCAGCAACCTAACTTTGTATTCCTCAGAGATTGAACTCAGTGCTCCAGATCGCCTAAAACAAAGGTGTGAAATGTGCTGTATCTTCCATATAACATTATTTTGGTTTTAGTGCCTAACATATTCTTGTAGAGTCTGCTATTATGTTCAGAGTAAATGCTTTGGAAGCCTTTTACTCCTGAAGCTACATCTGTGGGATTTATTTTTGCAATATCAAAATTTATGGTATCTTTTTGTTTAAAAATGTTTTTACTCATCTGCAGAGGAAGGGATGTTGACGTGAATTTGCTCAGAAAAGAATGGGCATATGTTCTTCCAGAATGCATATTAAATGATTCCCTCTCTCCCTCCTTTGTCTCAGCCATCTCCACTGTGTTTAGTGTGAAATTGAATCCTGTAAGGCTAAAATCTAAGATGAGAGAGAAGTAAGGATTCATGCAAACGATTTACATATATTTCTTTTTGATATTTTCTTTCAAGCTTTCCCTTGCTGCTCACTTTGGGCTATTTTTTTTTCTGTTATTTTTTTTCCCTCTGTTAACATTATACACAAAGAAACTGGCAACAGAGTGTGAAAGGGACTGTTTGTAAGTAGTTAAAGCTGCTTAACATCTATTGGAGGTTTATTTCCATGTTGACATGGAAAATTTTGGAAACTAATACTGGATAGGTGTTGAAAGTGTTTAACTGTCATGTTTGCTTGTTATAAAATGGGAAAGAGCTAGAGCAGACGAGAGAAGAGAGTTTGTTCTATAAGAAGCCATGCTTAGGGAGCAGAGTCAGCTAAACATGTGAAAGAATCTGGAGAGGTCTTGAAGAAATATCCCTGAAGTAAGGTTAAGCCATAGATGAGCCATTCAGGGCTCCTGTGTATGGCACAGAAGTGTAATTAGCAAATCCATGAATTATCCCTCTTCTGTTTCAACTCAAAACACTAAATGTTAGTTTAAGGATTTATCCCTTGGCCTTATTATTAGTCTTGTCTCCCCAGGGAGATGGTGGAAGATCTTTGACAGCAAAGACCCACATCTGATATGTTTTTTTCTATTCCATCATGGTAACTAGCCCAACGTTAGACCAAAATGGGCTCCCACAAATAGTTGTCGATAGATTGTTAGCCTATCACATTATTGAGCAGGATCTGGTCCCAGTTAGTGAATGCCAGACTCTTGAAAGTTGAAAGCATTTGTGGAATCCAAAGTGGGTTCTTCTCCATGTGTCTGCGTGAGGCTCAGGGGCGCTCTCAGTTTTTCCTTAGGTGAACGGATGTGCTTCTGTAATCTGACAGGTGACTTGCAAGAAATTTATCATAAATTCTTGGAATTTTTGGTGCTGCCATTCTTCTGAATTAGGTAACAAATCTGAAGATAGTGTAATGGAAAGGATTCAAATGAAGATGAAGTTACATAGAATATTTGAAATGGAAGGAGCAGGAAACCAAATACTTCAGCAGAACAGAGAGGACTAAAATAAAAATGCGCTCTCCCCTTAACTGTCCGTCTCCATTCATACGTTGTAGAGCCTCACTTATTCATCTATAAATGTTAACTGTTACATATGCGATCCTGTACTGTTGAAGTTGAACAACGCATAAGAGCCTTGAGGAGTAGTCATTTCCTGACAATGGATGTACTTAAGCGAGGCTATCAGGCATGTGCCTGTGGGACCTCTGACCATGGAGGAAGGTTTTCTTAAGTGACCTCTAAAGTCACCTGCCAGTGAAAATGCTATGTGATTCTCTGATGAGCTTGCATTACACTCATTTTATTAGAATCAAAGACAGTTTTACAAATGCTGAAACATCCTAAGGAAATGTGAGATGAAGACCAACAAGCTGAAAGCGTGGCATCATTAGGTTAAGGGTCTGTCACCTCCATGTGGGGTCCAATTTCTAGGCCTGTTAGTTTAGGGACATGTTAATTACATGATTCAGATTTTCTGTTTCTGACAGTTGAGTCTAGTTGAACTATTTGTAATTTTAATCCAATTAGAAATGCATTCAAAGAACTAACGTTATCTGCAAGAATTTAGAAGTAAATCCCTTAGTAAAAGAAATGGATCCTCGGTAAAGTGAGTCATAACCTAATTTTGAAAGTCTGGATCTTCTATCAGCTTTGCTTGAAGTGTGGCAGAGCTGTTGGGAGAATTCTGGGGTAGACGCAGGACTCATCTGTTCTCACTGTGTGACTTCGTTCAGGGTCTCTATTAGAGATTTTCTTCTCCCAGCTACACTACAGTCTCCAAAGATGATTTGCTTATTAAAAAAGGTCCGTAATCTTAACAGTTCTTTTTGTCCCGTCTCGTCACGGCATCTCCTGGCTGCCTGTACATCCATGTAGATGAGTGAATTCGCAGTCAGTGGCAGTGCTGCAGGTGGAGTAGAAAGCATTATTGATGCTCAATGAATGTTCAAACAATAGTCCTCTCACCTTCCCTTGGTCACATTAGGTGATCTTTAGACTACTGTAGTCATGAGCTGACTTCCTGCAATCAGAGCCCCAAAGCCAGGGCAGTACTATGGTGTTTAATGTAAGTGGCCTGCTGGTGGCACTAGAAGGAGACTTACTGTGTACAGAAAGGCCACACGTTTGGCAGGCAGAAAAGATAGAGTCCTCTCTCTGCAAGTCACATTGTGCCTTTTCAAAGTCTGTTTGGTTATGTTTGCTGTGATGTGGACGGGTTCCTACAATTTACCTTCAGCCTCAGCAAGTGGTTTGGGGATGGACGCACATTTTGGTGTTTGTTAATTCCTGAGGTGACACTTTCAAGTCCCAATGTTTGATGTTCCACAGTCCCAGAAAGAATGACTTTTGACTCTTTGATCCTATAGGAAATATCCAATTGTTTTCTCTCTTGCAGTTCATGCCGATGGCTTTTGTTCCCTCATCGTTTTAGCAGATATTTTCTTTTTCAAGCCAGAGTCATGGTGGGGGGAGGTCTGTTAGGATATTGTAGTAATATAAATAACAGACTAGTGGAATTACAAATATAGCAAGTGATTCTTAAGAGGTGAGAGCAAGAATCAGTTGTGGTTATCAAGCTAGAGGACAGTTTTGCGTGGTCTAGAGCTTTTTTTTAAATGGCATGTCTGTAGCATTGCTTACTTTTAAAATCATCCTCTGTTTGCTAAGAAGGGAAAACACAGGCTAAGGAATAAAATGCTCTGGACACATTTCATTTAGTTAGGATCCCCTGCTCAGTCCTCCTGGTGGTTTTCCAGTTCTCTAATAATGTTACTTGGAGAATTAAGGACAACCTTAAAAAGCAAAACAATAGCAGGGAAGAAGGGCAGTGACAATGACAATGAACTGAATTCTCCAGACTGTTCACAGAATGGCAGCAAAGACAAAGAACTTTTTTCCTTCTTTATAAAAGCTGCCCTTACCTTTTCTTCCCTTTTAGACCTTTTTCTTCCTGTTCTTGGCTTCCTTGCAGCTTTCAGTGTCTTATCGTGAATAGCTATTTTAACTTCTCCTTTTTATTAATAAATAAGATGATATTACTGTTACTAATTTAGTATTCGGAAAATAGAGGCTTTAAACTGGCACTCTTAAAGGTTTGAGAGTAATTGCAATTTTAAGTCTTCTCGTTTTTTATCCATTGAATCTGATTTTTCTCTTAGCCGAAGTGTTTTGCCTATTCTTTACTGCTTTTTTTTTTTTAAGGATAATTGAAAGTTGTTCTACAGATATAGCTAAAAAATAAATCATGTTTTCTCAGTGAAAAATAACAACCCTGAAATGAAAGCCAACTTAAATTGTACCAGAACAGACTCACAAAGTGAAGCTGACATCCTGGAAGGAGAAGGGAGAAATGCGGATGCGCCCAAGTAGTCAGTTTTGGCCATTTCAGTACTAAATGACAGGATCAAGAAGGAAAATTTTGAAATTGATTTTTAAGACTGTCTGAAAAAGGAAACTGAAATGAATATTAAGTGATTTCTTTGGGGCTGTCAGAAATAATAATGGAAGAAGTGACAAGCCCGGTCTTGCCGCTGATCATAGGATTAGGGAATTTAGAGTCAGTGCAGATTGGAGATGAAGTTCTGCACCAATTTTTAAGAAATGTTAATGAACAGAAGGGAAAAGGAGCAGCAAAGGGACCTAATATGAGTTGGTTTGAGCTGGAAGGAAGAGACGAAAAGACATAGTGTCACATGTTGGAGAGCTAGGAAAGAGGCATCGTGATGGGTGCGTGCTGTGCTCTGATTTTGGGGGTATGAGAACCCCTTTCCTGAGAGAATGTGCCACACAAGGTGTTCCAGCAGAGGGGATGGGTTTGTCTGGACATATCCATCGTCTTTACCCTCCTCCCGCCAGTAGCCATATACATCTATCTATCAGTTGGCCGGTTGGAGTGGGGCTCCAGGCTGGCTGCTGTACATGCCCATATGGTGTGAGGATTGGATTCACATCTTTCATCTCATTAGCACCATGTTGGAACCAACAGAGTTAACCAACTAATTAATACAGAGATGCATTGGGTGTTCACTGGGATTTGGAATCAGTTTCCCTTAAATTAGCCATGTCAATTACCTCAAGTCCATAGATACCAAGAGTTGGAAAAAGATCTGGCAGGATTTAAAAACAGATAGGGAAACATGGAGAATTTGAATAAAAATGGAAAGGAATGCCCACCATACTAGGATCATACTTTTCCAGCACACGAATGCTAACTATCATGACATTGTGAAGGACTGATACAGCATTCCGATGGATTACTTTTTCTACAATCTGCTTTCAGAAATTTCTTAAATTTCTCTTTTTTTCTTGTTCTTTGGATACATGGGCTGGAAAACTTTACCTTCTTCCACTTCCTGCTTACCCGTGTGGAAATGGACGGCAAGCATTAATTTCCCTATCTTTTGGGAACAGTATCCCAACTTCCCTTTTGGAGACTTATTCACCTTCCCTTTGTCTTATGGGATCGTACATCAAGGTGCCTGGCCTTTCCTAAGCCATGAGGTGGGCAATTTTGTAATTCAGTCTAAGCCAGTGGTGCTGAACTGGGGATGACTTTGCCTCCTGGGGGACATTTGGCAATGTCTGAAGACAGTTTTGGTTATCACGACTAGAGAGAATGCTACTGGCATCTAGTACGTAGAGGCCGGAGATGCTGTTAAATATCCCACAATGCAAAGGACAGCCCCCCTACTACGAAGAATCATCTGGTCCAAACTGTTAGTTGTACAGAGGCTGAGAAACTCAGCTCTAAGCCAACTGGACTTTCCTTCTGGGACTCTGAAACATCAGTCGTGTGATATAAGCAACAAACTCCCAAAGTAATTCGAACTCATTCGTTCCAGTAGCAATGCCTCATTAAGACCTGTCAGGTTGATCCTGTTAGCTAGACCTCCTCACACCTTTCTAGGCTCCCACTTTTTTCTGTGCTAGATTTCCAGCCTTTTTATCAGTTCTGTGAGCTCCGCTATACTCTTTTGATATAGTCTTTTTCTATTTGAATTAGCCAGAGTAATTTTCTGTTACTTGCAATCAAAGAACTCTAAGCTGATGTGGAATAGCTGACAGATTGTTAACATAT
Organism: Equus asinus; assembly: GCF_041296235.1. Lineage (NCBI taxonomy): Eukaryota > Metazoa > Chordata > Mammalia > Perissodactyla > Equidae > Equus > Equus asinus. The sequence continues at coordinate 37,497,347 of NC_091793.1, forward strand.
ATGTGTCAAATGACACCTCATAAACTCCTGGTGCCTTATGAAGTTTTTCTGTGGTTATTAAGTAGCCATCTGGTAATTGAGGGTCAAGTTAGAGCAAGCAGAAGCAGTGGAACAGAGAAGACCCAGACATTTAAGCTTTCTTGTGCTGATCCATTGCCGCAATGTCAGGAGAGTCAATAGACCAACAGATAGCTTGGGAACTCACTCCAAGCAGGGAAATGAAGTTTTCCAGGACGGTAGAGCATCAATGGCAGCCGATCAAAGAGTAGGATTAAAAAAAGAAAGAGACTGTCCCTGCCTTTGACCTCCTTGGGCGGCCATGCGCAATGTGGAAGCCGGGGGCTGCAGGTGAATAATTCCTTTCCTTTTTAAAAAATCATTCTTCTCATTTCAAACTTCATTTTAAAATAATGAAAGCATAGATGGCAGTAACTTCCTCACAGGCATAGAAGCTTTCTTTAAAGATTTTACAACTCAGGGCATGGTGCTCTACTCCATGAAATAAGAGAAACTTTTTTCAAACTAAGATGATCCAGAGTATAGTCTCCTGATTACCGAGCCTGGGATAGGCGAGTGTGGGTGGTTGTCTGAGCCTGTTTAGCTGTTGAAAACCTTGGGGGCTGCCTCCTAAAAGACGTGTTTTGTTGGAAGCTTCTCTTTGACTAAGTGCATGGGTTGGAATATGTTAAACTCTTCTTCAGTGAACAAAGTCATAAAAATATGTAAGCATACAAACAGAGGATTCGTGTTGGAGATCCCATGAGGTTCATTGTACTTCTCAGAGAGGGTTTCTTTTTAAAAGATGCCAGCAAAATGGTATTTTATTTTTGTCTCTGGTAAATGGCTCTGGAAACTTAAACAAATTAAACATCCTGTTTTGTGTTTCCAGGATGCACTAGGGAAACGGTCTCTCCAGGATGATGTTTCAGGTGGGAAGTAAAATATACGTATAATCACTTTTTTGAAATAGTTATGTGTGTGCTGGGGTAAGGACGTGCGCGTGTGTGTGCAGGCGCGCGCATGGGCCATTAAGTATCACCTGGAATTGCAAGCAGCTGAGTTTATTATCAACAAAGAAGAAAACAAAAGTGAAGTTTTTGGAGGGGTGTGTGTGTTTTGTTATGCTATAAGATGGGAAATTGTTTCTGGGGCTTTCTATATTTTAGTAATTGATTTCTGGTATACTATATTAGTGAGACTCAACTGAAGTCCATTGTTGAAGCCATTTTGAAACAAATTTAAAATAAATCTTAATAAAAATAATAATTAATGATCATCATTCAAATGAAAGGCAACAAGATAGAAATTAGCAACTAAAACTTTAGAGCCTGCCTTTGGAATTTAATGGGGCTCTGTTTCTCTTGAGCTGCCCATCACTAAAAAGCATTTTCACTTATTTTCAATGTTGGGAAAGGGAAACAGCTCTGAGATACACCCCCGCCACACACACACACACACACACACACACACACACACATTGGATTTCTCTGGAATCAAAAGATTGCTTCCCTTCAATGTCTTTCTGCGAAGACGAGTAGAACAGTCTGGAAGGCCTGTGCCCCTGGGCCTGAGTGATAAAATTAGCCTGAGTGGCTAATTTTAGTGTTTCTCTTCCTCAAAGGGGTCTCCTTGACAATAGGAACTGTCTGGCTTGGTTACTTTTCATGAAAACATCTCAAGCCCCCCAACAGCTTGAACTCTCAGTTGAAATATTACATTTAAAGGCCAAACAGAACCCAAATGAATGGATGATTGCAGCACCTTTCAAATGTCACTAAAAAAAAATATCTATGAAACGAAGGCTTAAGTCCTTTGGGAAGGAGCAGAAATGAACTGTCACCCATATCCTCCCTTTTCGTAGATATTGGCTCTCTCTCGCTCTTGCTCGCTGTCTCTGCTCTCCCCCCATTTCCCCCCTCCCTTTTCTCCCCCCCCCCCCCCCCCCCCCGCACACCTGAGCTATATGAAATTCTGGTTTGGGTGTATGCCCTGGAGGCTGAACTATGCAAGAAGTGTCATCTGTGGAGGTGTTTCCTTTTGGAATGTCATTGTTTAACTTCAGGGTCCTGTTATTCTTGTGTGAATGAAATGTCAGAAATGAATTTCACCGTGTAATTTCCCAGACATTGACAGGCCTTTGCCATCCGTCACTGGCTCTGGTTTTACCTTTGGTTTCCTGCCATGTTTAGGGTTTTGACCTATTGCTTTGAGTCCCGGGAATTTTACCTCTCAATATAGCCTCCGATGGAGGACTCTGCTGCCAGGTGTGACTTTTATAACTCTAAGGTATGGAATGATTTCTTCCACAGGCTTTACTTTTTATTATTTTTAACACCCCAAGTGTCATGAATCCTGTCACTCGAACAGTGTTGATTTGCGATTAATCTTGTGTGTATCATCTATTTTTGTCTTCAGTCTTTGCTGATGAGGAGGGCCCACGTTATATAGAAATCTCAGCGTTGCATTTTGAAATACAGGACTGAGTTCTATTTGCTGAAAGATGTGGCTTAAGGGGGAGGAATTGGAGGAGGAAGAGGAAAAAAAGAGTAATGGTTTTTATAAAGAACCCAAGTTTAATTGGAAAGAAGGAAAACTGAAGTTTTTCATTCCCTACGTAGTGAAGATTTTGAGAAATCCTCCTGCTCTGAAGTCAGAGGACGGGTTTTATAAAGTGCAAGCAGATTGTTTTTGAACTGAATGTGAAAGCTCTGCTGTCAGAGTTGACAAGTTCCCGAATTCAATTTTCAAACTAAAACTTAGAAAACTGAGGAGACACTGTGTCTCCTCAGTAGCTTATCAAAAGGAACGTGGTGGCAGGCGCCCACTGCTGTCTTGCGCTGGCCGGGTGGAGGGAGCGGGTGCACCCCATCAGCTGCTCTCTGCTCCCTCTGGTAGACGTGCATTTTTAAGGTAGGCTATGATATGAAGGGCTTCAAGCTTGCTAAGATTGGATGACCATGACAGGCAGCCCAGCTCTTCTCCCCCAGAAAGGGGAAAGTTTTGGCATTTTTAGAGAAGCGTCAAGCACCAGTGGTCCTTGCCCAGGGCTGACAGGTCTTCATGGTTGGCAGAAAAAGGATTAAGAAGTATAGATACTAGCACGCTAGATGTTGCTTTGCAAGAACAGTGTTTCCCTATATGGAATTCCAGGGATAGCCACCACTGGCTCATCTTTCTTTTGGGATAAAAATTAACCAGTTATGGCTCCTGAGTTCTCAAGATCTTCCTTATGCATGTAGACAATAACTGGTTGTCCTAAAAAAAGAAGACATGTTGCAACTAACTACGATATATTGCAGGAGAGATGGCTGAAGTGATCCAGCAGCTGTAGGAATGGGGCGACTATGATATAGTATTGCATGAATATTATATTAATATAAACAAATATTAAATATTTACAATATGCCATGTGCTGCCTAGAGCCCATTTCAATTTCATAACAACTCATGAAGTAGGTAACATCCACCATTGTGCAGATGGTGAGAGAGAGGCTTAGAGAGTTTATTTAGGATTTCCCAAGTAGTAGGCAGAAGAACTGGGGTTTAGACCGAGCTCTGTCTAACTTCTAACCTTGTCCTCTTAACATTTTGCCCTTAAGCCACCTCCAAAGTGATGACAATGAGAAGCTCAGTGATAGAATTTCTTCCTACAGATTTTTTCAGAAGTAAATAAATATCATGACCTTTTGAATACTGTTCAGGTTGTGTGATTCTATTAAGTCTTAAATTTCCACAGCCTTTTATTTTGTATCCATTTGGTCTTTGAAAATTCAGATTTATTAGTTGCTGTATTTCGTTTTTATTCCCGTAACTATTATAAAACCTTATTAAATTGAAATCTCATTACCTGGAACTCTCAATTAGCCAGATGGTTTTTTCCCCCCTATATTCCACTTTTAGAAGGAAGAAGAAAACCACAGAAAAATAAGCTCATATCAGAATTTCTTTTAAAGGTTAAATATGTCCTGTGCCTTTTAGATGTTTTGCCCATGTCTAACTATGCCTACTGAGATGTTAAAACATGAGTATATCTCTTCATAATTTTGAAATGCTTAACCAACAGCAGAGTCTGCTAAGAATGTTAAGGGGGTTGTATTAGTAAGGGGTAAGCTAATGCCTGTGACAGAGTGCCTCATCTTAATACTCATCCTAATAAAAGCTGATTTCTCATCCACCTCACAATTCACTGGGAGTCAGTGGTGGTGGAAGGGAGGGCTGGTTCCTCTGGTCCATACACACATTCAGATCCTTGGACACTTTCTGTCTTGTGGCTCTGATACTCCTCTAGAATCTCAGCTTACTGAATCTGAGGAACCTGACTGGCCAACAAAGGGAGGCAGCCAACCTGGAAGATTCTCTGGGAAGTTTTTAGGGGCCAGGATTGAAAGTGGTACCTGGCCCTTCCAGCCACATTCCAATGGCTGAGACTCGGTCACATGACCTTCCCTAAGTGCAGGGGAGGCTGGGAAATGCAGTGAAGCTCTGTGCCTGGGCAGAAGAGGAAATAGGGTTTGTATCCACCTAGCATGGTCTCTGCCATAGCAACGACATAAAATCCTGAGATTTTATGGCCCTTCTGATCTTGTGAAACATCTGAGAAGCATCTGATTATGATGTAGATTAGTGGTTTTCCAAAACCTGGGTCATTAAAAAATGTCTCTGGAACTTCATGTCAACCCACACAGAATGAGAACAGGAGTGGTGTGGGGAGAGGTGGGTAGAAGCAGGCCATAGATCTACATTTTTCAGAAGCTGTCCAGGTGATCACGGTATAGACAGTCTGGCACGAGTTTGGTGTTTAGGTGGTATCACTGATCTAGATAATGCACTTGATAAGGCAGGAGTATAGATTCAGTCATTTCAGGAAGATTTTTAGCAAGGACTAGGAGAAAAAGAGTGATCTTCGGCTGCTTAGTAAAGTAACTGAACCCAAATCCCTGTTTATACCAATCATTCTAATTAGTCAAGACTTCACTCATTCTATGGTTAGCTGTTTTGAAAGTCCAGAAGATGCTTCGTAGATAAAACTGCTTCATTTCCCCATGAAATGCCCCACATAGGAGGAGAGCCATCCTAGATATTGTGGACACTAACTACTTATATTTTATCATAATTATAAAAAAATTTTCCGTGTCTCATTTCAACCTTTTCACCCTCCCTGCAAGCACAATTACAGATTCCTAGTTACCTAGACTACCCCTGTCGACGTGAAGGCAGTTGCAGTGGTAAAACTTTTTTAAAGCAGTCATTAGGTTTGAAATATCAAATTGTGTTTCCTGTTTTGGTCTTTAAGTATAAGAAGTTCTCAGTTTGTGTGGGTTTTTTTTGTTTGTTTTTAACCCATGTGCAACTCCCATGAAATACTTCTCCTTCATGTGAACTTTTAAGAGTGTGTATCTTTTGAGGGATAACGGTAACCTCTTGCAACCAGTAAAAGCCGCAGTGGTGAAATTGGTCTCGTCAGTTTTACGGGGCCATCTTGTGGTTACTGCCCCACGTGAGTGGGAGTGCACAGGGTGATCGTTCAGGTTCACTCGTTTGGGTTGCCATCGGGTTAGATTTATGAAAGACAGCAGAAATTTATCAACCTTCTCTGTTATTCCAGGACCATAATTTTCTAGTCTCTTGGTTGCTTGGGAACATTTCTGATAAAATGCACAGCTCTGTGAGCCTTTGTAACATGGGTTTGTTTAAGATCATTTTTTTTTGCTGAGGAAGATTCGCTCTGATCTAACATCTGTGCCAGTCTTCCTCTATTTTGTATGTGGGTCGCTGCCGTAGCTTGGCTGCCAATGAATGGTGTAGGTCCACACCCAGGATCCGAACCCAGGCCACCTAAGTGGAGTGTGCCAAACTTAACCACTAGGTTGTGGGGCCAACCCCTAAGATCTTAAATTATATTGCTGCCATCCAAGCAGAGACTGAGAAACCTCAGGCTGCTGCACTCTCATCCTGAGGGCAGCATTGCAAACCATCCTGCACAGAGCTTTCCTCATGTTACCTTCTGTTATTCTGCATTGCCTGCCTTGTAATTCCTACCTCCCTTGCCTTGCATTTAAGCACCCCCATGATCTGACCTCCTCTTAAAACTGCTGGGAACTTTCCAGCCTTTTAGCCTGTAGGGCCTTTACACAAAATCTCTACCCTAGCCAATTAGTCATCACCCTCTAGAACATCTTGAGCTTTTGGCCCCTTTCCCCTTTATCTTTGCACGTCGTATTTGCAAACTCCATCTCTTCCCAAATGAAGTTCAGTTCATTCATTTTAAGATTCAGTTTGAAACACCACAGACTCTGAAAACCTATGGCCATCACTGCCTGTGCATTCCACTTACCGTGACACATTTAGTTTGGGATGTGCACGTTAGAATTTCTGTGACAGTATAAGCTCCTGGGAATCAAAGATCCTACTTTCTTCATCTTTTGTTTCTGATAGTGCTTTAACCATAGGGAGCATTTGGTAAATAACCTTCATAATAAATAGCATTCAGTTGAGGATTGTAATGCACAGTGACAACCCAACCTTAGACTATTAATTTAGAGCATGGTTTCCCAAGGTGGAATAGTAATATCGGTTACTTTGGGAAAAAATATACAGTTACATTTACACAAGTTACTTCACTGCAGAGGTTTTCAGAGCCTTCAGTGTGGTTTAGGATGTAATATGCTACTGTGAATATCTGAGAGAGAATGTAGTAGGCACTGTATTTCATATTCTCTGGACCACAGAGCTCTTGTTGTGAAGCATATTGATGGACCAGGGTTTTAGTGGCTCATTTTGGGAAACAGTGACTTGGAGTAATACTCTGCATTTTTATAGTACCCTTTGTTATCAAAAGTGCTTTCACCATTAAAGTCATCTTTGTTTTCTCTAAATATCATTGACTGCTCATAAGAAAACAAAAAATAATTTTTCCAGGTTGTATTCCTAGGCTTAATTATTTTGGGTGTTGTGCATATGTATGTTTGTAAACTGCCAAAATTCATCAAATATGGGGTTTGCTTTAGCTAAGAGATATATATGGTTCAGGAAAAATCCTGGTGATCTAAATGAAACCTATAATAATGAAGGCATGCAGCTGAGAGTCATTCCCTTGTCAAGCGTCTCTGAAGAGATATGCAGAGCCTTTGTCTTAATAGTAATTGTCCTGAAGGTCACCCACCATTCAGACTATTTATGTAAATCTTCATTAATGCATGCTTTATTTAATGATTTGCTGAATGTAAAGTCAACGGTTAGGGTTTGGTTTTTTTGTCATTATTGATTTATCTGTTCTACACCTTCTTTCCATGGGCACAGATTAAAAAATATCAGGTCATTGTTTAGAGTTCTCTCCTTTAAATGAGGTCTGTTATCATCAGCAATCATTTGTCGGGGCTGTAATTGCATGTACAGTGGATGAGAATGAATTTCAGAGCAAGAGGAGTTAAAGGATCTTTTAAGTTGAAGTTAAACCTATGATTTTTTATGAACTTTGGGGCGCCTAATTAAGCGATTAATACCAAGCAGGAGTTTCCAAATGTCAAGTGTATAATTATGAAATAAACAAGAGCTGGTTTTTCCAATAAACTTCTCTGCTGTGCCCTGTTACCTCTCAATGGGCCCCAAACAAAGTCTTCTGGTGAAGAGCACAAAATTAGGATGGCTTTCAACTGCTGATGGCAAGAAATCTTGTCTTCTGGAACGTAACTACTAAATACGTAGGCTGAGACTAAGTTTGAACCTGGTAAATCTATGGATGGGTATTGATTTCATCTCTCAAACCATATATTCTAAAGAATTCCATTTTATTCCTTTTTATGTCTTTATCTTGTTCTCTCTCGGCCTCTCTTACTTTTGAGCTTCACCACTAAGATTTACCTTTCATTTTAGAATTCAAAATAGTTATTTTTTTAACTGAAAAGTGATTTACATTTGGTGGAGGTGGGGAGTAGGGTATTGTAAGACAAGTCAAACATTAATATTTAAATGAGTGTCAAGTCTCCTATGTTAGGGCTGATAAGAGAGAGTGAACAACCTTTTAGACTATAAAATATTGTAAAGTTGTTGAGGATGAGGGATTTCATTTTTAAGCTCCTACCCCACCATTTGTGCTTGGTGTTTCCGTAAAGATAGTCAGTGTTTGACAAATTCCTGTAGGTTTTAGCCAATCAAATATGAGGACCTATTATATGCTAAGGAGAGTGGCAGACACAAAGAAAAGATAAATTCTTATCTGTGCTTCTGGGAAGTTTAAAAGATTATTGAGGAGGCAAAATATATACAGAGTAGAATTAATTAGCAATTTTTATGATTAACATTTTTGTCAGGGGGCTGGCCCTGTGGCCGAGTGGTTAAAATTCTGTGTGCTTGCTATGGCAACCCAGGTTCGCAGGTTCGGATCCTGGGTGTGGCCCTCCTCTACTCATCAGCCATGCTGTGGCAGCATCCCACATACAAAATAGAGGAAGATTGGCATAGATGTTAGCTCAGGGCTAATCTTCCTCAAGCAAAAAAAGAGGAAGATTGGCAATGGATGTTAGCTCAGAGTGAATCTCCCTCACCAAAAAAAAAAAAAAAAAAAAATTGTCATTTCTTATATAAGCAATACATAAATCCATTCTTTTACTTAAAAATATCATGACGCACATATGGCTTATTTTTCTCTCAAATAGGTAAATAGAGAGGTAGGTAGGTAGATAGATCTAGTTCTTTTCTTTTAACTGCCTTCATATCAATATACTTTATTTACTACTCTAATGATAGGCATTTGCAGTATATTCCAGCTTGGCTGCATTAAATATTGAAATAGAAATAACAGTGACTCAAACAAGAGAGAAGTTCATTTCTCACTCATGAAAAAGAAGGGCAGAGGCAGGCAGGCTGGGGATGTTGTGGCAGCTCCATGATGCTGGTAGGTGCCCAGGCTCTTGCCAGCTGACTGCCCAGGCATATCCTTGCCCTCGTGGTTCAGGATGGCTATGAGAGTTCCAGAATCACATCTGAATTCCAGGCAATGAGGTTGAGAATACTGACCAAAATTTAGTCTTATGGCCATAATGCCTGCAAGGAAGGCTGAGAAATGTATTTTTTCAGCTGGGAGGCAATAAGCCCAGCTTAAGGTTAGAGTTTTTATAATAAAGAAGAAGGATAGAAAAGATTTGGGGAGCCAGCTGGCAGTCTGTGCCATAGATTGTTACCAATGTTTTTCTATTACAGACAATGCAAAAATGAAAATTCTTGACCATGGCTAGTCATGTTGATTCATGCTAATTAGTGATATGTGTCAAGTGAGTCACAGAAACAGAAAGTCCTTGAGGAGGGGCTTGGAGAAAGGTGAGATCATGGAGGGCTAGAGTGGCTGGAGAGGCCATCACCTTTGAGGTGAATCGGAGCTTGGTCCTGATGGCTGGGTAAATTGCAGATGGGGGACTAGATTCGTATCCAGCCCAGGTGAATAGCACGCACCAATTCACTTAGTCATGCAATAACTATTTATTGAGCACTTACTATGTGCCAGACATTGGCCATACAGGGATGGGACCAAGCTCCTGCCCTCACTGGAACTCACATTCATGCCACTTTGATAAGCAGAATGGGTGCCTTTGGGATAGGCAGTGAGGGGACCTAGGCTGGATAAGAAGGCTAGGGCCAACTTGGAGAGAACCTGGAGACTTATTTAAAGAGATTAAACCTGATTTTGTAGCTAGTGGGGAGCCACTGAAATCTTTTGATCAGGGGAATGCTCTGATTCAAGTGATGTTTGAGGAAAACAAACCTGACATGCCCAGGTTACCTGGAGGAGGGCAAGGAAGACGTGAAGCAAGGCGGTGACTAAGAAGCTGTTAGGGAGCTCTCCTTGAGTCGTGATGAGGGCCTTTGCTAGGGAGCTGGCCCGAGGCGGGTGTGGGGCGGACAGTGTGGTGGCTCAGGGCATGCTTTCTGGAGGGAAGTGGTCTTGGCTTTGGTTCTATCTCTGTCTCGTCATAGTGAGCTGGGCATGGTCCCTCTCTTAATCAGCCTGCCTGCTATAACAAAATACCATAGGCTGGGTGGCTTAAACAACGGAAACCTATTTTCTCACAGTTTTGGAAGCTGGAAAGTGCAAGATCAAAGTGCTGGCTGATTCAGTTCCTGGTGAGAGCTCTCTTCTTGGCTTGTAGACCAGCACCGCCTTGTTGTGTCCTCATCAAGCTAGAGAGAGAGCTCTGGGGTCTCTTTCTCTTCTTACCAGGACACCAGCCCTATCAGATTAAGGTCTCGTCTTTATGGCCTCATTTAGCCTTTAGCACCTCCTCATAAGCCCTATTTTCAAATATAATCACATTGGGGGACAGGGCTTCAACATACGAATTTGGTGACGGAGACACAAAGATTCAGTCCATGGAAGTCTTCAGAGCCATCTGAACCACAGTCTTCTCATCTGCAGAACAGGGGAAATTCCATCCACCTCTTCATAGGGTTGTCATGAAGATTCAGTGAGGTGAGGTTCGTAAAGTACTCAGCATGCTGTCTGGCACATGGGAAGTCTGCAAAACTGGAAAGCATTTCAGTGGAAAAATTTTAAGACTTGGCGAATGGCTACAGAAGACAAGGGGGAGTGAGGGCACAGAGATGACACTGAGGATCTAAGCCAGGGTGACGGGGAGAATGATGTCAATTGACAAAAATAAGAGAGTCTGGGAAGAAGCCAGTGTTAGGGGAGAGATTGATGAATTTGATTTTAGGTGTGTTACATTTGGTGAGATGGCTCGATATGCAAGTGGAAATTTCCAGCAGACAGTTGTGGTTTATTTACAAGAGAGGATATATGGCTGCTAACGACAGCTCCTGGGGGACACAAAATTGGTAAAGGCTGAAATTCAAGAGGAAAGAAACAGAATTCAAATGAACCTGCACCGACCCAGTAAACCGGAGGCCCTAGACTATGCAGTAAGAATTTAGTTTTACAAAGTTTTCTGGCTGAACAAATGAATAGTCTGAGGCAAACTTTGAACTGGGAGCTGAATTCTCTGGATCCTTTCCTCAGTTCTCCCCTTTACTTTGCATATTGTAGACACAAGGAGAGAGTTCAGGGTCCAAAGCTAAACTAACCTGCAAAAAGAAATTTACATCTTGGGCATTCGCCTTGTGGATTTCACGTGAAGAGAGAAGCGGCTTTCTTAGGAGTAGGACAAAGTAGCTGGGAAATTTCTGAGTTAGGATATTGTCTCTAAACACTGCCGAGTCCTGGCAGTCTGAAAAGCCCTTAGCACTTCAGGATTCAATTAAAAGGGAATTATTTTCCCATTCCACAGCTAAGGAAATGGATCAACAAAGAGGCTGAAGGACTGTTTTAAAACCTGACAGATATAACACGGCAGACAAGAATGGGAGTTAGAAGGCTCCCCCTTTCTGAGATGCTAAGTTATTTTCTTCTTAGTGTGGTCTGTCAGTTCTCCCAGCAACGAGTCAGTTGAAATCAGCCTTTGATAGACTCATGCCAAGAAATAACAAATAGGCCACCTTTATCGAATTGCAGGCAATAGACAAGAGCAAGTAGAATTTATTGCACTTAGGTTGGCTTTTCGTTTTCCATCTTTCATGCTCTACCCCTACAATCTTTAATATTCCTCCAAATAAAATACTGTTTTCTTCACTTCAGTTTGCATATGCCTAACTTTATTCTGCCAAAATAGTTCTCGCTAACAGCCTTGATGTCTTTTTCTTTTTTTTTTTTTTTGAGGAAGATTAGCCCTGAGCTGACATCTGCTGCCAATCCTCCTCTTTTTGCTGAGGAAGATTGGCCCTGAGCTAACATGTGTGCCCATATTCCTCTATTTTATATGTGGGACGCCTACCACAGCATGGCTTGATAAGCGGTGTGTAGGTCTTCACTAGGGATCTGAACTGGCGAACCCCGGGCCACCAAAGTGGAACATGCAAACTTAACCGCCCTGCCACTGGGCTAGCCCCGCTAACAGCCCTGACGTCTTTTAATCACCAGATCCATTTGGAATTATTTTTAGTCCCTTTCTGGATTGCTCTGCTGTTTAACACTACTTCATCAAAATCGCTGTTTCATTGGCTTCCGTGAAACCTTACTCTCCTGGTTGTCATGACACCTCACTAACTATTCCTCCTTGCTTTTCTTCAGGGGATCCCCTACTGCTTGCCAGTTAAATTCTGGCATTCTTTTCATCCCGAACAAACTATTTTTCTCATTCTGCACACTCTACCATCTCATTGATTTAATCCATTTTCATGATATCAATTATCATTAATATGTCAGTGACTCCTGAATCTTATCTCTGACCTAGATTCTTCTCCCAAGGTTCAGTCTTACATATCTACCTAAACAGCTTTATTCAGATATCTCCAAGGCACCTCAAGATCAGAATATCTGAAACCAAGAGAGTCTTTTCTCAAGTTCTTTCTCCTCTTTACCACTTTCCCATTTATGAAATTTGAAATCTGGGAACCAATGATAATCCTTTTCTCCATTAGCAATCTCAGCATCTACATGATACAGTTAACCATTCACTAGCTAGTTCCAACATTACTCATATTTCTCAAAGCTGGCATTTGGAGAAGATAAATATAACATGATTTAGGGGCCGGCCTGGTGGCATGGGGGTTAAGCTCGCATGTTCTGCTTCAGCAGCCCGGGGTTCACCGGTTCGGATCCCAGGTGGGGACCTACGCACCACTTATCAAGCCACGCTGTGGCAGGTATCCCACATATAAAATAGAGGAAGATGGGCACAGATGTTAGCTCAGGGCCAATTTTCCTCAGCAAAAAGAGGAGGATTGGCAGCAGATGTTAGCTCAGGGCTAATCTTCCTCAAAAAAAAAAAAATATATATATATATATAAAAGATGATTTATAAGAAAGGAAAAGAGACAAAAGTTTAGATCTAAGAATGTCCAATATATAGATGATGTGGTTAAACTATGATCACTCCCACTTTCATCTTCAAGGTAGACTTGTTTACCTCAAAATGATCCATACATTTTGATGAGAATCAACTTTTGTGTGTGTCTGAAGAAGAAATAGTAAATATGGGGACGTGAAAAAGGACAACAAAGTTGGGGTTTTTTAAATCAGAAAGTGGATGCCCTTTGCCCGTTTCCAGATGAAAGTAGGGAAATCTGGGGAAGTGAAAGGTCTTGCCCAAGGGGGTAGAGCTAGCTTGCAGTAGACTTGCAGGTCTTTGGATTTGCTCTCCTGTACTTTTCCTCCTCCGCTACAAGGTTTCCTTTTCTAATGCCTGGTGCCTTGCGCCTGGTAATGACTCAGGAGAGGCTGACAGATTAGATTCACAGGCATTCTGTAGAAACTTTACAGCTGAATTCCACTCAATCCTCGAGACTATTCACGCTGATTATCAAGGTGGCGTTGGACATGACCAGATCTGGCCAAACAGCACACGTCATCACCTCTCCCTTACCTATGCTAGGTCTCACCAATCAGTTCAGCCCCCTAAATCCTTAACACAGGGCTCTAGGCAGTTAGTGTTGACTAGAGTTTGTAAGAGAATTGAAATGCATCTCTTTAGGAATTGTTTTAGCTCCCATTTCTTTCGTTTCTGGAAGCATCGTGGTGGGCAGTGATGCTCTGAGGAACTTCGTCAGTCTTTTAACGGGCATCTTGTCCCCCCATCATGCATCTATGGACCATTATTGAGCAGGCGGTCCATTGCTTTAATGGCACCTGCCCTTCCTGTGCTGCATTTACTATCTCCTGTGAGATGGTATGCTGGACACCCATGATGGATTTTTTCCATTAATCTAACTCTGTGCTGAGCCCTGTGCTGGGTTCAGGACTTCTTCTTTGTGAGAGTTTGTCAGACCAGAGCATTTCCCATTTATAGATGGAACAATTCAGGAACCAAGAAGGGAAATGCAGAGGTGTAAGACAGAAAGTCAATACTGGAATCTGAGCCCCTGGACCTCCGAAACTTTGGTACTAACATGGTGTACCTTCCTAACACTTACCACACAGTGTTTCCTAAAATACTTCTCAGCTTTAGCATACAGTTCTTTCTTTCTTCAAGTTAATTGTTTTCGAAAGTATAAGAAAGATGATATTTCTGAACTGATAGAGTCTCTGAGACTCAAAAACAGTGTGCCAGATGGCTGGAGCAGCAGGAAATGCATCCCGTCAGGAGCAGAGAGGTAATTGTGAGGGAATGGAGAAAAGGTGGGAGGGACCGCAAATGCTAATGAGGGGATAGAGAGAGACTAGGTTATTGTAATAATTTAAAAAAGAAATTCCTATTAGATTCCATGACATTTAGTTAATTGATCATAGGTATTCATCGTATGATTTCTTTATTTCCCATACTGTCCTAGGTATCTTGAAAGATATGAATGATATGCCTCCTTTTTTGGAGAAGCTTAAAATCTTACCAGAGAGATAAGTACTCACGAAGGGATTCAAGAAAAATGTGAGTTGTCTCCCCATGAACTTACATGTCTGGAATTAGTATCTCCTCCTTCTGCTCTTAAGTCTGGGATGGCACCACTTCTAGTCTAATACCTAAACACCACCTTGGCAGATCTCTAGCAACTTCATTTTCATCTTCTTGGTGATTAGTCATCCAGGATTATATTTTATTTATTCTTTTATCCTCACCCCTTGCATCATTCCAGGCACTCAGTAATTGTTGAATTATTTCTCTCTGAGCTTTGGTTCTTGTGGCTGTCAATGGAGGAAGAATTCACTGCAATTCAAATAGCAGATATTTATTTGGGCAATTAGAATTGCACTTTGGGAGACACAGAGTCAGGTAGAAACCCAAAATGTGTTTTGAGGACAACAAAGAAAGCAGAGGTTTATAAAGACAAAGGACACAGGCCCACAAAGATTTACGTGGAACAACTAATGGTTTATTCCAGCTTGCCAAACAACTTGTCAGCACGTAGTTGGTCTTTCTGTTGTGTGTAAGCAGATCATCTGTTCTTGGAATGAGGAAGTGTTTCAAGATGTGACCTCTGGTGTCAGGTAAAGTTCAAAAGTTCAGTTCACATCTGTTGGTGGACCTGGTATGCTTGCATAAGCCCCACTTCCTTAATGGCCTCCCAGCTCCATTTTAGACGCCTCAGCATCCTTTACGCCATTTTGTTATTGTTGTCCACATAGCTCTTCCTTCTAAGTCAACCATTTCGCAAACTCAGCCCCCTCCTGATCTCATGCCTGGATTATACTACTCTCTTCCAATTTTTTATTCCTGCCAGATCAGTCTTTGTAAAATGCCACTTTTCTCAAATTGTTTCCTTGCTCGAGGATTTATGGGTGTTCCCTATTGCCCGTGGTGTCAACTCTATACTTTTCTGCTTGAGCTTTTATGGCTTCCCTGTTATCTCCATCTATCTCATCTATCCATCATTATCCTCAAAACAAGCCCGAGACTTATGAAGGACTGAAGAAAGTCAGTCTTCTTAGTTCCTGACCGTGGTTATGTTAAATCCAGCCTCTGAGTGTGTGGGCCTGCTACTTTGCTTGCCATGAGTAACCTTTATTTTGCTCTTCTATAGTTTTCTTATCAAACTCCATATCATTCAACAAGACTTTTCTCATTTATTTAGTCAGTTAATCAACACATATTATTAACTGCCTGTCATGGAAATAAAGATCAGGAAGATGTGATTTCTGCCCTTAAGAATCTCACACTAATCCTGTGCTGTAAGCTCTGTGCTCAGCACAGTGTTGTTTACATTTCTATTCAATTGAATAATGATGGTGGCCTTTCCACTGCATGATCTTGGGCAAACTACCCAACCTTTCTCTGCCTCAAGTTCCTTATCTATCTATTGTTCCTGGAATAACAATAGCACTATACATACATACATATATATATATATATATATATATATATATATATATATATATAAATTGTAAGCACTTATTATTTTAGTTATTATTATTATTACTTACATTCTAAACAATACACACTGAAAATATACAGTCTCACATTGTCTTATAACAGTTTCATATGTTTAGCAGCTCTTTCAGTTGGACTGGAAGCTTTAGGTGGACCAGGTCCTGTCCGTGCTCTGGTAGAGCCATCACAGTGCCAAGTGCAGGGCTAGGAGGCTGTTCTTAGAAGGTTCTTGTTGACAAAGTGTGAGCTCACAGGAGTCCTTCCGTATCTACTGCCATGGCCAGCGTGAAAAGAACCCAGGGAAATAGACTGGGATTGGTCTTCTCAAAAGGCAGGGCAGATACTGCAAGGAGGAGAGTGACTGGTTACGGAGCAGAGAAAAATAGGGGCGTTTATGTGTATCCAAGTTCCCATCAAAAGGATTTTAGATATGAAATGAATCTTGAAGTTGGGTAAAGACGAAGAAGAGCATTTCTTGCGTTCCTACTGGGTGCTAGACCCTGGACTCGCTGCCTTCACAGGTGCCATCTCATTTATTCCTCACAATAGCCCTGGATGGCAGGTCTTGTTATTTCTGGGTAACTTATGGGGAACCTGAGGTTCAGAGTGGGTGTTGGCCTGGCAGAGGTCTCATAGGGAATAATTGACAAGATTTTCTGCTATACTGTAGTATGTGTGATATTTGTATTGTGTGACAATTTTTAGGAAGTCTGGCAAAAATTGTGCCACTTAACTGAATTTAATGAATTTAACAGGGCAGATAATACACGAGCAGTCACCACTCTGTTTTGCTTGTGCATCTGGTTAGTTCACACTCTGCCTCCTTTAGGCCCTTATGGTCATAGCATCTCAACAGTGGGTGAGTAAATGGGTTTGGCCTCGGTGTACAGGAAGAGGACAGCGATGCCCCATGGCCTGGGCATCCCTTCTGCAGTACAAGTGTATAAAGGGTGATTTGAGAGACATCAATAGACACTCTTCTCCTTCCTCTGTCAAGCACATCATGCTGGGTTATCTGGAATTTCTACATTGCCGTATGTCTTTGGGTAAAGATATTAGAGGCCCCTTTTAAAAATAGTCATGTATCCTAGGAAGGGGGACCACATGGAACAATTATCAGTCATCAGTATCCTGACTCAGTGAGTGAGCTTGTCGCACAGGGCCTGGATGGACTGGGAAGAAGGACAGGTAACTTTTTATTACAAGGAGAAAAATGGGAAAACATGGGCACCAGAGTGGGCACCCTGGTCAGCCAGGGAGAGTGGGAGGTTGCCACCCACAGGGAGATGGGCATACAATTGTGAGTGTACAGCTAGCCAAGATCAACTTTAAATATTTTATGTTCTTTAACTTAGCACAGACCTTGACCATTGAGGGGTAGCAAGTACCATCAGCGAGCTTCCTTGCTTGTTGGCTGTAGGTTGCTGGGCATCACCTGACTTCGTTTTGTTGAAGGATTCTTTTCCTTAGACCCATTTTTCATGAAAGCTGTGTTGTTCTGCTTTTGCATGAGGGTAAGAGCATCTTCTTCAATCTGGAACAGCCTGCTCTGTGTGTTCTCTGGGGATGAGGCTCATTACTTGTCACAATAAAGGGATTCTGGATGCCTCTCCTGGAGGTCAGAAGGTCCTCCTGGGCCCAAGAACTGTTTATGGAAAGGAGGAAAGATGAGAACAATGGATGCACGATGATATTCTCTCACTGACACCTCGTTCCTTCTCCTCCCACACCAGAAGTTCACCCTCCGTCATGCTTTGGGATTAAGACAATCATTAAACAAACTATGGAATTGTTCGGCTAAATCGAACCAGGCAACTCTAATTTCCAATCTCTTACAACTTGTGTTGGAGCAAAGAGAGAAGAGAACATAAAAGCAATCCTTTAGAACCTTCCAGCTGTGAGTCTGTTTACCTGGGGCATGATAGCATGTACAATTATCAGCCTTATTTCGACTCCCAATTATTCTTGTGACATAGATACAGATTATGGGGAGGGAGTGCAGGGAATAAAACTGAGCATGGTATGTCCTACATAACCTTACAGCCAATTATTTGAGAATCTGACCTTGTTAAGACTTGGAGCTGAGCAGAACTGTAAATTATTGCATAAAAATCCTTTGCAACACAGTTATACAGTATGTAAATCTTGCTCATCCTTTCTTCTAGAGATGGAGGCAGAATGAGCATAAAACTGCCCTTTTCAAATCTTGGCCATCGATAAAAATGTGCATTTTAAATGTAGCTCTGAGGGTTTTTTTCTATGAAGGTATGCCACATAGGATCCAGAGAGGATGGAGGTAGCCCTGTAGAGCTGGGTGAAGAAGATCAGAGGTCGGAGCACACAGTTATTCCAGAAATTTAAGTAGATTAAAAATGGGCAGCAAAAGAATATTGTCAAAGGGTGAGTCAGTCTGCACTGTGAAAAATACTTTTTAGCATGTGTATACTTACTGTGCATTTCATTTAGATCAGTATGTAATTCATGGTAATGGAAGGTGCTTTGTTTTATGCATTGCTTAATTTGCATAAATAATCTCCTTGTCTCATAAGAGTGAAATGAGACCCAATTCAGTTTCTCCAGAAAGTCTTGAGGAGGAATTTCTTGGGAAAGCTGATTCATGGTCAGAGTAGAATTAGAAGGCAACAGGCATGGGGCAAAGCATAGCTTATCCTTACCAAGGAAAGGGTCAGAAAGAAAGGAAAGTCTTGGTTATCACTGATTCTTTTACATTTCTAAGTTATAGGATCATTCTATGATTGTCGGCATAAGAAGCGCTTTTTAAAGTCTCTTAAGATTTTGTTACATTTCCTTTATACAGTACCAATGACGTTTCTTTCTGTTTATGTTTACAGTTAATGAAAGTTCTTTGGAGGTCTACATGTAAGACTTGCTCAAGTGAAAAAGTATTAGGTTGTGGGCTAGGTTGGT
Organism: Equus asinus; assembly: GCF_041296235.1. Lineage (NCBI taxonomy): Eukaryota > Metazoa > Chordata > Mammalia > Perissodactyla > Equidae > Equus > Equus asinus. The sequence goes on from NC_091793.1 coordinate 37,516,119, forward strand.
GTTTTTTTTTGGTATGTATATAGAATGTTGTGGCTGGACCAGGCTTTGTGGTTTTTATTATGATTGCAGGACACACTTCAGCAAACCATCAGGAAACTTTGAGGAGCAAGGTTTATTACTCACAGGTCCTGGAGTGTACATGGCTCACCCGAGGGCCACACAGCGAGATCAAGGATGGGCGTGGACCTGGGGCTCTGCCTTTATTAGGGTTTGAGGGTGGATTTCTAGCGTTTTGTGGGTTTGCACTTTATTGGCCAATTTAAAGCATAAAAGCAGGAAATAGGGCACAGGAAGGGAGAAGCAGGGTCCCTCAAGTGGTCAGTTATCTAAGTTGCCCAGGGCTTTCTGAAAACAGAACCATCGGGGTGCAGGCGACCTGGCTCCTTATCTAGCTGTTTTGCTGGGAGCCATCTTACACAGCTGCCAATGTTTATCCAAGATGGTTGTCTTCTGAAATAGATGCTTGGCAATCAAAGCTTAATGTCAGGCACTTACATTACAATCAAAAAGCTTAATGTGTGCTTATATGACAGAAGAGCACTGGAAATGGTAAAAATGTAGGTAAATAAAGGACCTATCTATAGTTATGTCTTTTTTGTCTTTTATTCTCTTAATTTCTTTAAAACTATAAGATTCTTTAAATCAATAATTATAACACTTTATTATTGGCTTTATAACATAAAGATGTAATACATCTGACAATAATAGCACAAAGTATGGGGGAAGGATTGAAGCTATACTAAAACAAAATTGATATATTTTACCAGAATTAAGTCAATATTAACCTGAAGTAGATTGCGATAAGTTAGAGATGCATATTATAAACCTTAGAGCAACTGCTAGGAAAATACTCTAAATCAAAGGCTAAAAAATCAACAGAGGAATTGTAATGGTCATTGTGATAGTCATTGTAATGGTAATAGTCAGCATAGAAGAAGGCAGAAAATGAAAAGCATAGGGACAAACAAAGATGAGCCATATTGAAAATAAATCCAACCATATCAACAATTGCATGGAAATTTTAAAATATGAAATCTAAAAGCAAATAAGTCCATCACATTAAATAGAAAAACAAATCCATCCAACTATAATTCCATTAAATGTGAATGCAGTAACACTCAAATCAAAAGGTAAACACTGTTAGATTTGATAAAATAGCAAACCCCAACTACAGAGATACATTCTGTAAGGATGTTTTGGTCAACAACGGCCTGCATATTCAATGGTGGTCCCATAAGATTAGTACCATATAGCCTAGGGGTATAGTGGGCTATACCATCTAGGTTTGTGTAACTATACTCTATGATGTTTGCACAATGACTAAATCGCCTAATGAAGCATTTCTCAAAATGTATCTCCATACTTGAGTGACATATGACTGTATATGCTATCTTCAAGAAACATAGTTTAGATTCAAAGACACAAATAGCTTAAAACTAAAAGTATGGAAAAAGATGTACCATGCAAACAGTAACCATAAGAGAGCTGGAGGAGCTGTATTTCTGTCAAAAGCTATCCGGATGATTCTGATCTGCAGTCAGAAATGAGAACCCCTCACTTTGCCCACAACGGGGCTGCAGAACAACAGGGTAGACTTCTAGGAGGAGGCAGTTCTTTAGAGGTAAACTGACATCAGTCAGGTAAAGAAGATGATGTGTTGAAGGTGATTTTACAAAAAGGAAGGATGCAGTGTGGGTCAGCATGAGGTGTTCAGTGAGCTACAGATGGGAATTGTTCCAGGGTGAAATGAGAGGCGAAGAATGGTGAGATGAAGCAAGTGCACAGTTGACGGGCTTGGTGATGAATGGCCTTACATGTCATATACATAAAATACAAATTCTTTGGTGATAGCATGTTAGGTTTTGAGTGTAACCACTATGAAACATGAAGAGGTGGGGAAAAAAGACCTATGATCATACGATGGTAGAGGATAAGTCTAGTGCAAGGAGAAAGGGAGAAAGAGGCCAGCGGGCTTGATTGCCTTAGGCCCGGGAGGCCCTTCTTCGTTTTTGGACATGTGTTAATTGCTGGTTTGTGGTAGAGATGTGGGTGTGTTAATCTGGTTTACATGCTTCATCTCAACAATAGCATACTTGAAGCTAATTTTTTTTCCAGAAAAATAATTAGTGCATTTGCCCAGAGAAAGTCTAGTCAGTTTCATCTATGTCCATTTCAAATCTAAGACCTCCATAACTGGAAGTGGCCCTCTTTGAACTCTTGGGGTATGAAAACTTCCATGGTTTGGATCTTTACAATACTTCTTCCACAGTGCGTTGTCTGTAGTGATGATTCCTGAACTTTTGTGTTTAAAATGGAGGTAACAGGGTCCCATATCTGGGATCCCTGTCTCTGGGATTGGGTCCAGGAGATGGCATTTTAACAACCTTCCAAGGTGATTCTGATACAGGAGTTTGTTGGACCCCACTTTGAGAAGTATATAGATTCAGAACTTTCACCCTTGGCCTTTTCTCTGTGTATAATATGATAACCTTTCTACAAACGGAGGAAACTCTTCCTTATAATTATGACTCTGCTCTGAAATTCAATGACCTAAAATTGTCGGAAGGAAAGACATGCAAAAACTAATTTAAATGTCAGCAGATCAACAAAATCTTCCGCATGCTTAAATATTGGAAATGTTATCAAACAGAAATGAATGTTATACAACAAAATACAGATCAGTTACTTGAGGAGCTGCCAAAGCTATTTTCAGAGGTAAGAGTTAGATGATGCTGTTCAATGCCAAATTCAGTTTCCTCAGCTTGTGAGGAAATCTGTATCTCACCAGCCTCCACGGTATTGTAGAAAGAACAGAGCCTTTGGAATCCAACCTAGATCTGAATCCCAGACCAGTTTTTTATGTGTGTGTTCCCTTGCACAAGGTTCTTACTTGGCCGTTTCGAGTTTCGTATTTTGTGTGTCTTATCTATAATAGATGAATAAGAGTGCAACCACACAGGGGTGTAGAGGGGATCAAATAAGAAAATACGCATAAAACTCTGGCTACAAGAATGAACTTGAGAAACCTTGGTTCTCTTTTATGCTTGTTCATCAAGACCTACACATGAAACTAAACTTGTCGTTGATAATGAAAAGGCCACATTCTAAGAGCCCAGAGAGTTTATTAGTAGATGATGAAATAGTCCTGGTGGTGTAAAGATGCCACTCAGGATGCTGACACCCTTTATCTGTTTCTCAGGGAGTTCTGCCTCAGTAGTCTGAAAGGAAGACAGCACCCAGGCCATCCTGGCCTGTTTGGGGTGGGGGTGGTGAATGACCTTCCTGACCCTCTCAGGGGTCTTCAGTCCTGTGACCTGATCCAGCTACCCCTCCTTCAGACCTAACCACAGGCCTGTAGCCCTCTGTCCCCCAAAACTCTGCCCCTCAAAACCCTGGCAGATTTTATTAAGAAAGACTTTGCTAATTACCACGTTCAGGTGCACAGGAGAATTGATAAAATGTAATGAGTCATGAGGCTGACATTTTAAACATGGGAAGAGTAGACATTCTAATAAATTTTCTCTCAGTAATATAATTTTTGGGCCACCCTATTTCTGTAGAGATTCAAGCAGCATAAGAAAATGCAATAAACTGAAAATGTAATTTTTTTAGGTGTCCACTCTGAGAATCGTGTTTAGATTGCGTTTAAACTTTTGGGGGAAAAGAGTGGATAATGATGTTTAGAGTAGAAGGTTCTATACCTTTTAATAAATTCAGACTTCAAGGCAAAACTGAGCATGTTTTTCTGCTGAACAAAGCAAACAAACTAACTTGGCCGTGATTCTAGGGCAGCTCCAGGGGGTGGGAAGAGGAGGAAGTGTGCTTCAGAGGATCAAATAGACACACGGAGGGTGCCCTTCATTCATTTCGCTTCACACAAATGTATTTTTTATTTGTTGTGAAATTGACGTAAAATACGAATTTAGTACTGACTTTTACATATTGCAAATGTAAAATTCAGGTATCTTTTCATCGTAAAATAAAGAAATTATATATATTGCCCTTTCATTAGCAACAGGCTATGCAATATTTGCCAATTTGTAAGTCTAAAGGTTCAATTCTGAAGTGTAACCCAATTGTTTTCTGCTTCAAAAGTTACAAAACGAAACAGGCTTACAGATCATCTTTTCTCCCTTTTATTTATGACCTGATTCTGAGAAACAGAGACAACTTTAGACAAACAATTTTCGAAAGAATCCTTGCTGGAATAAAGAATATAACCCATCAAGCCATACTAGGAAGACGATTAATGCTTTTAGGAAAATTCAGTTTTAACATTCTGCCTAGCTTATGTTATGTCTTTATTCCATTACCTAATTATTGAGTAAGGGAGGGGCAGGAACGTGCGTGTATAGATCTTTCTGTGTTTTGGGTAAATACAAATTTCTGTGACAAGAAGTTATGATTTCTTGTAATGAGTATATTTCAAGTGTGACTTTGGTTGAAACGACATAGTGAGGAAGTTACCATTAAACTAGCTTAAAGTTATAAGAAAACTCTGTACATAGATATGATGCTTGACTCTTCAGCCTGAAATAGTAAGGAGAGATTGATGAGAATATCTTTTTTGTTTTAAGAGAAAAGTCGTAGAACAAAATTAAAGCTGAACAGATCTCATAGTCTGTAGTTATTTGTATTTTTATTTAAAAGAACTCTGATAACTTAGTAGCCAAAAGACCTTTTCATATCCAGACAGCATAGCAACAGTGCTATCAGGAAAGAACTGGGTAGACTGGGAAAAAAATAGGAAAAACAGTGATGGAAAAAACACAACTATGTGTATCTGATGGCAGCATCTTGAAAAATAAAAGCAGCTATCCCACTTTGCTCTTTTGGAGGGGTACAGATTCCAGATAATTATTTTAGATATTAGATTGGCATCAAACATATGCATTTTAAATGAAAAAAAAAAGAAATGTCCATTTCAAGAAATTATGTGTTGACTCTGCGTCCTATGCCCAATATGGAGAATGTTGTCTGTTTTTCCTAAAAAAAGGAGCAAGTGGGGAGAGAGGGCATAGCTTTCATAGTTCTTTCCCCTAAGAAAGTTGAAGCTGCCTACTTTGCCATTTTTTAGTGTTCTGCTCATGTTAAGTATACTTTAGATGAATTTGAAGATGCTGAATGATAAATAATTGACACAGCTACAAAGCTGCTGGAAATTTTATAAAATTGCCGGTTTGAGCTTCAGTAAGCCACCAAATCAGAAGCAAGTTCCCGCTGCTGCATTCTCTGAGACAAGCAATTGTATACAGCCTCGTGTGAACTCCAAAGGGCTGTGTCAAATGTGTTTTTCTCTATATTCATATTTGTGACATCAACACCAAGAACTGGGCTAAAATGTTTTTTTCTCTATACTCAAGATCAAGACAAAACCCATTGGCTTCTTTCCAGGTTTAGAAAAATGTATTTGTTAGTTTTTTGGTGATAAAATTAATGTCATGGATACACAACCTTAATATTAAGGACAAGAATGTTTACTTTTTTCCCTTGCGTCAAAATCACTTCATATACCATTTCCACTCAGAAGTACCTTTTCTAGAGCAGACAAATCACTTAAATGATCAAGGAAGCCTTTAAAAACTGAGCTGTTCTACAGAATATATAGAAGGGTAATATAGTTACAAAAAGATTTCCTACTGGCTTAATGCTTCCAAAGAATGGGGCAATTAGGGACCCCTTTTGCATATTTTCCTTTCTCCCTCCCTCCTTCCCTCTCTCTTGGGGTTTCTTTTCTTTTTTCCTTGCTTCCTTGCTTCCTTCCTTCATTGCTTCCTTCCTACCTTTTTCTTCTAACTCCTCCCCAATTAATTGATTTTTAAAAAAAAAAAAAAACAAGAAATGATGTCATCACAAATATCAGAGAACTTTCCCATAAACAAAAAATTTTCTAGTTTTTGCTTTGAGTCCCTAAAGCAGGCTAATATTTAAACTAGGAAAGTATAGGGAAAGAGCAGAAGCATTTTCTATACTCAAGGATTGAGGAGCTACAAGCATTTTAAATATATTTTGATCATATTTATTAAGGATCAGAAGGCTGTTGAGAGCTAGTTTTGAAAAACCCTCTAAGATCTAAAATAACCACCAAAGACCTTTTTCTTTTGAAAGAATAAATGGGATTATGAGAACAGGTAACTTTTTCCTTGAGGAGCTGTAAATGCAAGTCATTAGTAACGTTCACTCGCTCCACCGGAATTCATTTCTTATAAGGTCTGTTGGATAATTATTCTTTCTAAACATGACAACAAAAACTGAACAGATGTTTAGGTAGATAACATGTTTGATGGATAAGATATAATGAATCTGTTCTTTTCATTGTTTTTAATAAAAAAGAAATACCTGATGGTAAGATTTCTTCAAGCTTCTTAGTAGGAATATGTTTCCTAGATTAAAGAAGAAAAAAAAAAGGTGGTATAGAACTTGATGTGATACGAGGATAATGAAAAATGTATCACTTAACAAGGTCTGCATTATTCAGAGTTATGCCCATGCAACTGTGTGCTCTAATCCCCAGCCAATACGTTGCTTGGTAACCGGTTACCTGCACACCTGCTCCGTAGCTATAAGAGACGGTGCATGTATGGTTATCGGCCGTGTTTAGTACCAAAGAAAGATAAAAATCCAACAAATATTAATATTTTATACAACAATATATCTTTTACCTTATAATTACACTCACTGTTTAGCCAAAGATTTTTGTTTGTTTGTTTAATCAGAAGACTCCCTGCTTCCTGTCACATCACCTCCTGAGTAGCATGAGAAAGGACTTAAATTCCTTTCAGAGCATCTGTAATCAACTCTCTTTGCTGCAGACAACAGATGCTACCATTAGGAGGGATTTTGCACTTAGGTGAGAGGGAAGGCTGAATGGAGAATTTCAGTTTATAAAAGATTCCAGCCGTGGAGGCAGAGTCGTTCCAGAATCAGTTTGACCATAAGGGTCTGTCTGCATGAAGGCTTGATTATCACAGCCCCAGAAATATCAGTCGCTGTGATTAGGCTGTGGTGTAGCTGGATTGTTCTTGATTATTTTCCTCTTAAGTTACAGTTCAGAACAGTTCTACCATTGATTGTATGGCAAGGACCCAGTAGGGGAGTCCTAAGAGGCAAGCTTTGGGACCAACACATGAAGCTCATGTATTTTTTTCCATTTAGAAGGTTGATTGCACACTATGCTTTGAGTCTCAGGGCTGCTAGAAAGGATGTCCCATGGGCTTCAAAGTCATTTCCTCTTACTTCTGGTAGGATCACAGCAATTTATTTTTTTTTAGGAGTTGGAAGATACCTTTAGAGATCACTTACTTCATTGGTTCTCAGCCCTGCCTACACATTAGAATCACCTGGAGAGTTTTAAAACATACTGATGCCTGGGCCCAGAAGATTCTGATGCTAGGTCTAGGGTGGGATTCAGTCTAAAGAAATAAAGATGTGGACAAAGTCCAGGTATGTTATATTAATTGATGGGCCTTCACTTAAAGGGAGACATTAGGAGTGAAGAAGTCACAGTCCCTTTCTGTTAGTTGCTATCTTTTCATTCTTTTATTAGTTTTAACCATTTGGTTAACTGGAGTGGGGCTCTTCCATTTAGAGGGGAGAGGAGCAGTTTGTCAGATCAGCCTGCTTCCACTTCCTTGAGGTCTATCCTCCCATGCCAACCATTGCTTCTTTGGGGCTCTTCAATGAAGATTTTACTCCAGCAAGGCTCTGAAATGGATCAGACAAGTCCCTTAATGGAATGAACTACAAGGCCATTCAGTTCCCAAGGCTAGCTATTCACCCATTGCTGTTTTCCATCACTCATGATGATGGCACATTACCCATGTCATGCCATGAGATTAAATGACAGCATTATGATACTTCAAAAACCAATATCCCAAGATCATAAAGATGCCTCCAAAATTAACATTAATCCTTATAAAATATCTAGGGAGAAGTGAAAAGCTAAAGACTTGATAAAATCCAGAGGAATTCAAGTCCAAAATCATATTTTATTGCCACTGAGACATGAAAGTCCATGGAAATTAAAATCAGTAATCCATCATCCTTAATTTTATATTTTGACCAGTCTCAGTGAGAGGTGTTCTTGACCCTGGATAGTTCTGGAGATTTTCCAGGAGATGCAGCCCAGGTGGAATCCAGTAAGACTGCGGAGTTCCTCTGTGCCTTAGGGGTTGTCTTAATAGAATTCCGTGTGTCCATAAGCATTACTTGTAAAGAATCTAAAGAGTTAATAGGACACTTAAGATTATTGGTTAGAAAATAAGCCAACCCCAGCCCTTAAGCTCTTATCTCCTATCCAGAGCACAATTGTGTTCCCAGAACCTAGCACTTAGAGTTGCCAAATGCTAGAGCAGAAATGCGATGGGAACTGGGAGGAGGCCCGGAGGAGATAGAATTTGGCTTCGTCAGGAGGCCAGTCGGCGGTTGTCAGATGTCTGAAACACACAACTGTGTGACCTTAAATGCAATGGGAGAAATAACTCAGCAAGAGTCAGCTAGTTTGGGCACTGGGAATTTAGCAGACCTGGGAGAAAATACTGCATACACCCAGGTCTCCTCCCTTTGACATGCTGTTTGAGGCAATGGTGCCTTCTGATAAGAAATAAACATTTGCAACGGAGGCATCTATGTCATTGCATCTTATTAGAGCTATGTTTTCCCCCCTTTCTTATCCCATGTATTGAAACCCTTCTTATCTTTCTCCCTTTTACACTGCCTATCTATAAGGTACCAACAATTTAAACCTAGGCCCTCGTGGGGTTATGCTGTATACATGGAGCCCAGCTGCTTTGCAGTTTAAAAGGAGCAAATGGGTTTTTTTGCACCCCACCCCCGCTCCATCCCTCCAGGGTATGTCCCTGAACTGAGGTTCTCCCCGTTGGTGAGGCTGTGGCCCTTGGTAGGGTCCTGGACATGCTACTCTGCCTCTAGAGAAAGTCGCTTGCTTGCAGACAGAGCCACCGTAAGCTGCAAAGATCAGCCAAGGGGAAAACTGTACATGGCCTCTTGTCCAGGCCTACCAGTGTAAGGCCAACTATATAACTGTCAAAACCAGCCTCATGGACCATCTAAGCTGCTACATACCACCAAATAGCCCCAAATTACAGGCTCTACCAAAGGCTACCATGTTGTCTTACTCCTCACAGTTCCTGGTTCTTGTACCAGTTGGTGGAGGGGTTGAGGTTATTTCCTACAACTGTGAGCCTCCATGCTCCATGGAAATACAGAATAGAACTTATGCTTCTGAGGGCAACTCACCCTCAAGAAAGTGGGAGAGGAAAGGGATGGCTACCACGTCTCTTTTCTCTACCAAATTCACTGCCTGGTGAATTGCTACAGCTCGACGCGGGTGGAAGTAAGAGGGTGGAGAGAGGCCTGGAATTTTATATTAATGGTTGTCCTTTCCTGTTTAAAGAAACATCAGGAGTGGGAAGAGGTGTTCCCTTCCTGGTAGTTGCCTCCACCTGTCCTACAACCAACCCTCATCAGTATTGCCAAGTTTCTGTTACTCCACCTCCAAAATATCTTGTGTATCCGCCCCTTCCATTCTATCTCCACTGCTACTGCCCAAGTCAGGCCTTCGTTTTCTCTTTTACTAAGAATTGTGTTCTCTTCATTGCTGAGATTCTGGCCTTTCTACCCTGCTCCCCTCATGCCCTCTCCCTGCCCTTCAACATACAAAGAAGCAAAACTGAAAAATCTGTCTTCTAGATCATTAGAGTGATCCTTTTATGGTACACATCTGATGATGTCACTCCCATGCTCAGTATCCGTCAGTGGCTTCCCAACTGCCTGAAAGATACTTTCTCAACTCCCGCGTCTGGTGTACAAGATCCTTCACAGTTTGAAAAGTGATTAAGCTTGTGGACTCTAGAGAAAGAATACCTGGTCCAAAGCCATTGACTGACCAGCTGTGAGACCTTGAGCTAGTAACCCAACCTCTTTGTGCCTTACTTCCCTTGTCTGTAAAATTTGGATAATAATAGTACTTATTTTGTAATAATAAATAATACAGTAATCCACATGAAACACCTATCACTGTGCCTGGCATACAATAAGTGCCCCAAATGAATCATTATTTTTATTTGGCCTTGCTTATCCAGCTCCTGTGTGGTACTGATCTCCCTGTGCCATATGGTGCAGTCTTAGCTACTTGTTCTTCTTTGACCCTGCTGCACTTTCTCAGGTCGTGTCTTTCACCCATGCTGGTCCTTATGTTGGAATGTCCCTGCCTATCTTGACTGGCTGGCAATGGCATATTTGTCCTCCACTTCTTAGTCGAAGTGCTTTATCCTCCATGAACAGACTTGCATGTTCCTTCTCTTGGGCTCCCACTTCCCAGTGCACACACTGCTCATGAAGCAAATATGCCCATTCTCCCAAGACTGTGCACTTCCTGTGACTGGGGACCGGGTCTTTCCACCTTTCTTTCCTAGTGCCTAACACAGCAGAAGGCATATATGGAAACTGATCAGAAACATTTGTTGAATCTGTGATCATGTGAATGAGTAGGCTCTTTTCTCGGGGAAGTAATTTCTAGTTTTGAAAACTTTGCATGTACGGCATTTTATGGAGAACCAGCTCTTCAGCATGTTTCCTGATGCAATTCAGTGGAAACTTTAAATGAGAAAGAATCTTAGAAATACAGATAATTGCTATTTTCACTTCAAACTACTTTTTAAAGTCTAAATTCCAGAACTAATACAGATTTTTTTTTTAATCTGTACTAATATATCATGGGTGTGGGAGGTAGGGGAGAATAATTTACATCTAACCTTTTAACTACCTTCTGTGTTGAAATAACTTTTCTAAAACTAATGATACAGTTGATGAAATCTCTTTTAAATGAATTGCAATGCATTAATATACTGCCCTAAGTAAGTTGGTTAGTCTCCAGGCAAACAATTCTTGTATACTGATCATTTACAGCTTTTTTTTTTTAACTTTTTAAAAGGTCAATTGGTTTATTTTCATGTATTTAGCAACAGTTTACAAAGCAATCTTTTAGAGCTGTCATTGTATTAATTTTCATGGTTTTAGTAATTGTGAATTTTATATTTCCTTGGGAAGCAATTAATACATTTAGGAAACTCTCTTGGGTTTCATAAACACTTCCAATTAAAATGTATTGATTTGGCAGTGGTTTCTGCTTGGTATTCATTTACAAAGACCAACAAGCAATTCATGTGGCTTTGTCTAACCTGAGTGTGAGCAGAAATGAGACAACCAAAGATATTATCTCTTTTTCCCTTAGAAGTTAATTAGTTCTATAGGTATTATTAGCCTGTAAGCACCTGGAGGGCAAGGATAATGTCTTATTCATTATTATATCTCACCCAGGGTCTAGCTGAGGCCCTGCAGATGTTAAGGGCAGCAATTGGCACCCTCAGCAGGGAATTTGCATAAATAAAGGAGCTTTGCCACTGGCCAGTGTGGCAAAGGAGAATCAGCAAAGGTTGGGGCTGGAGATTAGTGAGTTCCGGGTAAATAGGAGAGACTGTAACCACTCAGAAGCACCTGAGACGAAGTCAGAAAATAGGAGCACAGCAGAGGAGCCCTTCCCGGAAAGCCCAGGAAAGGGAAGGCGGATCCAATCAGGAATCTTCTAGATGTAGTGCAATTCCTTGAATACATTTCACATTGGAATCACCTGGAGGATTTAGGTGAATAGATGTTTGTGGAAACTTGGGAAAGATTTCAAAGTCTGGGGATGAGAGTTCTGGTGAGGAATATTTGTAATGCTTTCTCACTGTGGGGGGTGGGGAGTGTGTGTATGTGTGTGTGGTGTGCATGTGGGTGTGTCATGTGATGTGTGTCCGTGTGTGTGATGTGTGTGGTTCCTGATCACAAATTAGGCCACATTTGGAGCAAAGGATTGGATTTCTCTCAGAGGCTACCTTTTTTTTTTTTTTTTGTGGAAGATTAGCCCTGAGCTAACATCTGCCACCAATCCTCCTCTTTTTGCTGAGGAAGACTGGCCCTGAGTTAACATCTGTGCCCATCTTCCTCTACTTTATATGTGGGATGCCTACCACAGCACAGCTTGCCAAGTGATGCCATGTCTGCACCTGGGATCTGAACCAGTGAACCCTGGGCCACTGAAGCAGAACGTGTGAACTTAACAACTGCGCCACTGGGCTGGCCCCACAGAGGCTGCTTTTTATGTCCTTATTACCACATGCCTATGCTGGATTAAGTCTTGTGGGAAATACAAGTAAAATATAAAATATGGTATGCTCATCAGTAGTTTACAATCTAATTAGATGCATAAAAAAGATCATGTAAGCATTGGAACAGTATATGATAAATGAGAAAAATAGATAAGTTGTTTAGTGTATTCAGAAGAGAAAGTCATTCTGGGCTGGGTTTATGAAGAGGTAAGACATGATCTGAGCCTTGAAGGATGAATGAATGGCATTTCCACAGGTGGAGAAGAGATGTTCTTACCAAGACAGGCTCATTGCCTGATGCTCATAGAAGCCAATACTATGGCACCAGTATAGAGAAGAAGAAAGCTTTATTGTGGGGTTGGCCAGCAAGAAGACAGGAGGTGAGACTCTCAGATCTGTCTCTCTGATCCAAGGTTTGGGGTAAAATTTAAGGGATTAGGGAGGGCAGGTTGGTATGTGGAAGTGCTGGCAGGACAGATTTTGATTGGAAGGACTTTAAACAAGACCATTTATGCTAAGATCTGAAAAGAGGCTTTAAAACCACATCTTCCTGGACAACAGACCCCTCGCTTCTGAAAATGGTCTGGCTTTCAAGTTTCAGTCATGTTCCTTTAGTTCTGTGGTGGGTGGGGGAGAAACTTTGGTTCTGGATGCTATTCTAGGTCAAAATCTTCACCTCTGCACAAGCCTCAGCCATATGTCTTGCAGTTTTGGTTCATTTCCCCTACAAGATAACTTGGACATTCTGTTATTGATATGAAAGGGCCCATTTGAACTGGTCCTGTGGTTACGGTGTTACATATATGACCTGGGGGTGCCAAGTCCCAGGTTTTGAGTGAATGTGTTTGGCTGGCATAGAAGATCCTTGTTGTGTGAGGAGCTGAGGCAAGGAAAGTTGGGGCATACTTAAGACTCATTACAGTCTGGGCCTTGACTGTCAAGCGAAGGCATTTGAGCTTCATCAGTTCGGCAATGGCGAACTGTGTATGGTTTTTCACCCGGGAATTCGTAAGATCAAAGCAGTCCTTTAGAAGTTCCTTTAGCAAAATTATCCAGGCTGGATTAAAGGGAAGAATCTGAAGGCAGTGAGAACAGTTTCCCAGATCCAGGGTGTCAGTTTCCTAAAACCCTGGAACATTGTATCATCTCCATTTATCCAAATGTAACTTGGCCACTGTAAGATCATTCTCGGCACAGGGACATACAAAAAATAAAAAGAACTAAATTTTTACTACATTCTTTTAATCTTATTGCATAATACATATAAAAAAATCTTTAAAATTCTCTTCACTCATTTAAAGGATAATTTTTTTAAAAAGAAGATAAAATCATGATTCTCATACAGATATAAATTAAAGACGTGTTAAAGATTTTATTTAACTCACTAAAGAGGGAACCTGTAAGATGTTACAACAAGTTCAAGAGAGAGCCTAAAGAGCAGACACATTTATAGATCAGGAATATTGAAATGAATGTACAAATGGAAGTGAGACTGAATTTTTCTACAATACGAGAGGGAGGTCAATTGAACTTCTATCAGATGGAATTTACATGTCTAAAGACAAGAACCATTTTGAATTGCTATAAGTTATCCACAATTTATAGAGTTACAAAATAGCTTAATGGCAACGAAAGCCTAGAATCAGATAATTCAGAGGGTGTGCTCTAGACAATGTGGAATTTTCCATGGAAACACAATTTTTTTCTAAATTTCAAAGACTTATTATCATCCTTCTCTTTATACCAAACTTTATTTCAAAATGTTTCCCACCTTCACCTCCCTCACACTGGGCTACTTCCTCTCACCTCTGAATCAGTTCTCTTTTTTCAGGAGTAGTTCCAGACCCTTCCTTCCTAGGTAAATTAATTAATATTTTCTTGCTTCTCTCAAGTTCAACTTCTCCGTAGAAGGAAAGTTGTGAAAACATGTAATTCATATTTTCTCCCTCACACCCATACAGTCAAATTTTTATGCAGCTATTTTGGATCAAAAATGTTTTTAGATTGTGATCCTGATCACTGCTTTTCCCCTAAAGAGTGCAAAAGACAAAAAGTGGGTAGGAAAGGTCTTCAATTTTTTTTCTTATTCTTCTATACATCTCCTACTAAGGGATCTTCTGGTTTACCCTTCTTTCAGAGCTGAAGCAGCTGAGGTCAGTTAGGGTGAATGCCTTGTCCAGTTAGAATAGAGATGAGACAGGATGTTGGGTTCCTTGGTCCAAGAGTCAGTCATACAACACAGATTTGTTGACTGCCTACTATGTGCCAGGTCTTTGTAGAATGTATATTCGATGTAGAGGAGACAGGCAATAAATAAGATAAATGAGTAAATTGTGCAGTGTATCGTATATACATTATATTATATTGTGTTATGTAGAATATGAAAAATGCTATAAAGAAAAATAAAGCAAGGCATTTTAAATAGGATGATCAGGCAAAGCCTCCATGAGAAGGTGGTATTTGCACAAAGACTTGAAGGAAGTAAGGGAATGAACCATGAGGACATTGAGAGAGAACATTCTGGAAGAGGGAACAGGAAGTATGAAAGCTCTGAGGTACAAGTATGCCTGGTGTGTTTGAGGAACAACAGGAGGCCAGTGTGGCTGGATTGATGAACAGTTCAGTGGGAGACGAGATCAGATAAGTATGGAGGAGGGTACAGATCATTGTAGGGCTTTCTGATAGAGGTGGGAAGCCACTGGAAGGTTTTGAGCAACATTATATGTTTTATATTTTAAGAGGATTATCCTGGCTGTTATGTTGAAAATAAACTGTAAGGGGACTAGGATGGAAGCACTATAGGCAGTGTTACTGAGCAAGGGCTTGCTGCCAGATGCACATAGAAGCCAATACAATGGCACTGACTTTTGAGGAAAGAAGAAGCTTTTATTGCAGTGTTGACCAGCAAGGAGACAGGAGGCAAGGCTCTCAAATCTGTCTCCACAATCCAGGGTTCAGAGCAAAATTTAAGGAGTTAGGGAAATTTCAAACCTGGCAGAAGCTGATTGGCAAGACTCAAATTAGTCCCTATAAGGTAATCAAGCTTCTTGGGCTGCTGGAAGCTGGATATTATTTATTGAAGGACATCTTGCTTCATAAATGGCTCTGGTGGCAACATTTCTGGAGATTCTTGGTTCCAGGGTCATCCTGGGCTATGGGTTCCCCGCCTGGCACATGCACAGTGCTGTCTCTCTTATTGAGCAAGGTTTGATTAAGCAACAACCTGTTTTAAGGAAGCAAAATTAGTTTAAGCTGGTCAATGTTTCATGTGCTGTTTTACCTCCTTATCCAGGAGAGGAATGACAGTAGCTTGGAGCCAGGGGGTAGCAGTACAGGTGGAAAGCTGGTCGGATAATGGTGGGTACAGTGTCGACCTCAGGTCCGTTTGCTTCAATTATCAAACAATTTGGTATATTTGTTAGTTTTCTAGGCATCTTGCTAGGGACTGGGATACAGAGTTAAATAAGATCCAGTTCCTACTCTGAGCAGCCCCATATTATATGAGACAACTATAAAAAAATGTTATGAACAGTACAGTGTGTTGTGGCAAGCACAACAATAGAAATATGTTCAAGGTACAGGTGGAGACCCCAGAAAAGGAATGGCAGGCAGAGAGGGCTTCTTCAAGGAGCTGTATTTTGAAAAAGGAAAAAGGGCTTCACAGAGTCCCCTTCCCAGGTAGAGGGAACAGCAAGATTTGGGGGGAACTGGAAGCTATCAAGTCGTCCGCTTTTGTTTTATTCTTGGTGATGCAGCAGATTCAAAGTGTTGAAACAAGACTCCGCAGCGCCACTCCCTGTGCTCCAGGGACAGCCCAGCTGCCCTTCTGCTTTAGGGTCTGTTTCCAGGCAGAGCGAACAGCCAAGTGTAAAGACCCTAAAATGTAAACTTGCTCTGTGTGTTAGGAACATCTGGAGACGGGGGGCTGGTCTGCAGTGGTAAAGGGAGACAGCCAGCCAGATGCCGGGGGCCACGGGGAGGAGTTGAGGGCCATCAAGGCGTTCATCAAGGAGTTTTCCCAGGGGAGGGAGAGCAACTTTTGTACTTTGAATTGAAAAAGGAAGTGACCTAAGAGGGGTGAGGTAGCTTCTTAGAATTTGAGAAAGAGATAGGGATTTGGGTATTCCCTTAAGTCTGGATATAAAGGCATCTTGTGGTGAGAAAGGGGCGCATGGACGCTTGTGTGGGGGCAAGTCAATAAGCCTTTGGGAACAATGATGAAGCTTCTCTGTGGCCAATCCTGCAGGCCACGGAGAGCTGTGCTGTGACAGGTTGTAGAGTGGAGTGGTTAAGAGTGGGAGTCTGGAGTCAGGCTGGGTCCAGGTCCAACCCCAGCCCTACCACTCCCCCTGGGAAATTACTTGACCTCTGTGCCTTGACTTTCCCAGCTGAAAAATGGGCTTAGTAAGAATAGTACCTACCTCATAAGGTTGCTATGAAGAATATGTAAGCAAATATAGGCAAATTGCTTGAAACAGTGTCTAGCACATCATAAGTGCTCTATAAGTATGTGCCCTTATTATTACTACCCTCTGGGGTAAGCAGTGCCCGTGCCTGCAGAGAGCCTTGACAGAGGCATTAAGTAGCAGAAGGAACGGTCACAAGAAGGGCAAGCGCGTGGACCTGGGACAGGGCCTCTCCCAGTGTGAGCCCTGGGATCCTTACAGAACTCGGTGGAGAGAGGAGACCGAGGGTCAGGACTCCAGTCTCTGGGATTGGGTTTCTTACCAACACTGGCAAAGAAAGGCTGAGCCAGTTTTAATTTTATCTAGAAAAATAAAGAAATGTGATGTTTCTCAAGTGTATCATGAAGCAAATTCTTAGTGGTTACGTGTGCTTAGGGAACTATAAGCAGCTGAAAATTGCTGAAAGATGGATTCTGAGGTGAGGATAGGTGGCAAGTAATGGTGAAAAGGCGGGCGAGGATCAAATCAAGATGGACCTCAAATGCCCTTCAGTTGACCTTGGCCTTTATTCCACACATGCTGGGGAGCCAGAGAAAGATTTTTAAGCAGAGGTGACATAATCCGATTTAGATCTTTAATAACTCTGATGGCGGCTGGAGCATAGATGTAAAATTGTCAAGATGAGAGAGAAAAAGCGATCAGTTAAAAGGCTGTTGCAACAATTCTGAGGAGGAAGAATCGGGGCCTGGAGTAAGATGTTGACAGCAGGGAGAAAGAAAAGACAATGGAGCTGAGACATCTAGAAGACTTGGACCTGATATTGCAAACAGGAAAGTCAGGCTCCTGGCTGAGGACATGGGGGCACCAAGAGAAAGAACAGATTTGGGGATGACAATGAGTTTCATTTGGGTCCTATTGGCTTGAGATGCCCATGTCCAAGAGGTATCAAGGTTGGGCAAAGATAGAGGTTTGGGAATCATCAGGATGGAGATGGTTAGAGAGGGAGTGTAATTGCTTAAGGCAAGGCGGTAATGTCAGAAGAGAACTCTGGGAACATGAGAGGTTTTGGTGAGGATCACCAGGAAGAAATGGTCAGACTGATAGAAAGGCCACAGGGAGACAGTAGTTGCCAAGGAACTGTGGAATGATTTTCTAGGAAGCCCCACGATTCAATTCAGAGAGTTGGAGAACAGAGGACTTTTGCTGGCGCATGGCAGTCAGCTGGTGGAAAGAGAGGGCAGCCTTTAGCAAGTCAAGGAAGGAACAAGTGAGGATGTGGTGAAGGCGAGGTGTGAACCACATTTGGAAGAAACTTAGGTACAAAGTAAAGATGAGGATTGTAGCTAGAGAGGCAATACCACATCAAGCAATATTCCCCTCCAGCCCTCCAGTTTGTAAGAACTTATTAAATAGGCCACGGAGAAGTTCTCAGCAGAGAGAGAACATTTGAGGATTCATACATGTGTCCTTAGAAAGCAGGGATGTATGGAATGGTTTTAGAACTCTTTCTCTAAAGCACTTGCTTAAAAAATTATCAATTCAACTGTCTGAAAAATTCACATAAGTAAGATGACACGAATGGGATGTTAAGTGAAGAATCCTTATATTTAATTGACATTTTCATTTTGTTTTCATCAAAGTTCGAGGCTTGTATTTTCTAAAATAGGTTTTATTCCCCATAAGTAAGTGGCTCTCCAGCAGCTTCATCTCATTGCATAGCTGTGTGTGCTTTGTCCCATAAACTCCTTTTGAAACACTCTTTTAAACTTGATATAAAAGTACACAGTTTATCTTACAGCACAACTCAAAAATTTAAAATCATTAGTCAAGTGCTGAACGGTGATGAAATCCCTTTTTATGATTCAAAAGGGCACAGGTTTCACAGCAAAAAGGAACG
Source organism: Equus asinus (assembly GCF_041296235.1). NCBI lineage: Eukaryota > Metazoa > Chordata > Mammalia > Perissodactyla > Equidae > Equus > Equus asinus. Next base: position 37,534,592 of record NC_091793.1, read on the forward strand.
GAGCTTTTATTTTGGAGAAATGAAGGGAACACTGTGGGAGGTATATTTGGGATAATTGTAAATATAGTTTTTCCTTGCACGAATGAATCTTAGATTGTTAGTTAGGAATATTCTGAAACAATACAATTATCAGCGAGAAAACACTCAGATGGCTCATTGTGTTCAGCAGTTTCTTTTATTAACTGTAACACCTGCCGATTCACAGCCTGTGCCTCTCTCTCCAGACACAAAGTGAAGGGGGTCCTGCAACAAATATTGGGCTAATTTAAGGCTCCAAATAATAAAATGGCAATCAAACTGCATACTGAGCCTCAGGAATCTGGCTGTCAGGTAAAAGCCATTTTCTTCTTGTCAGAATGAGATATATTTGATCTGAACTGTTCATTTAACAAATGGCAATGAAGTGGCCTTTATGTGCCAAGCTCTGTGCTAAGCTCTGGAGTTATGATGGCAATTCAAATGGACAAGGTCCTTGGCCTGATGTCATTAATGTTTTTGTGTATCAAGACAATACTAAAAAATAATTACATATGTGAAGGATGAAGGGAAAAACACAGTGGGGTCTAGTGATATTCAGCAGGCAGGGCCTAGATAAATCAACTCTATTTACCCTTTACTCTTACATGATGTGGGTGAAAACACTGACTTGCCATTCCTGACGTTTCCTCCATGTGGAAGGACACGCATTAGACGTCCTGCCTGGCCTCTGCTCCTCCCTCACTTGCCCCTTCTCATGAAAGGAGAGGAGACTCACTTAGTGGTGAGGTCAGGAAGGGACCTGGGCACACCTGGCTCAGCCTCTTCCCTTTCCTTGTAGGGATCTGCTCTGTTTCTCAGCCAGATCTTCAGGGGCAACTTCAAACTACTGGAAGGCGGCTGAGTTCCATGTGCCCTTGAAAGCACCGCCTTTCAGTGATGAGTGCCAGGTGGTAGAGATGGACTGCTCCAAATAATGGGCCTTCTAATGTTGGTCTTCAGGCCAGGGGGGAAGGCCCTGCAGGAGCTAAACTCTTGGATTTTATATTCTTGACCATGGACTCCTTAGGATACACCCACTATAGGGTCTCACTTTGGCTCTGGATAGTCAGCTATCTACACTCTGGCCAGAGACTTAGACTTGCAAAACTCAAACAGGAGCTTCACCCTAAAGAGATGTTAGATTTTATTTAAAAACCAAAAAAGAAAGAAGGGACCCTTAATATAGAGAGAATATGCCATATTCTTGGGTCGCAGTAGAGAATCAGTTCAGTGGAATTTTTGCAAATTCAAACGCCAGGAAGACAATTCAAAAAGCCTGTATCTGGGCCTCTCCATCCCTGAGACTCGAGTTTGTTCAGGAAGTCAGGCAGGACCTGGAAAGGTCTGGAAAACATGCTTTGATCTTGCTAGCAGAACAGGAATAGTGGAGGAATGAAAGCCAAGAAAGCAAGATTGATCAGCTAGAGGAAAAGAGAGATTCTTTAGATGGAAAGATGGGATATTCTTGAGAATAAACATGCATGAGAATAATAACATTGAAGGCCAGGAATAGACAGATACAAAAAGTAAAACAAGGTTCTTCCAATCCTACCTCTTCCTAAAGAAAGTGCTAGAAAAGGAAGACATTCATTCAATAATCAGTCATCACATGTTTATTGAGTGCTTCCTATATGTCAGGCACTGATCTTGGGTAATGGAAATATATTAGTGAACAGAAAGGATTAAAAAAACTATCTCTGTGGATTTTACATTTTACTAGGAAAATGAGACAATAAATAAATTATATAGTGTGTTAGGAAATGGTGAGTATTATAGAAAAGAAAATACATCAAGGTAAAGGGAATTAGGACTTCTTGGGAGGGAAGGGGTGATGGTGTCAAGGTGGGCCTTACTAAGAAGGTGATATTGGAGTAAAGACTTGAAGGAGATGAGGGAGTGAGCCATATGGTATCAATAAGAACATAGCAAGTAAAGGGAATAGCTGATGCAGACAGCCTAAGGCAGAAGTATGTCTGGTGTGTTTGATGAGCAAGGAGGCCAAGGAAGTGGGAGCAGAGTAAGCAAGGGGGAGAATAGTAGGAGATGACCTTAGCGAGGTAACAAGGGGCCATATTGTGGAGAACCTTCAAGGTCACTGGAAGGACCTTGACTTTTACTCTGAGTGAAGAGTAAGGAAGTCCCAAGATCATTGCCACAATCCAGGAGAGGGATGAAGGTTAGCTTGGAGTAGGTGGTGGAAGTGGAGATTGGTCAGCTTGTGGCTACATTTTAAAGGTGGAGCTAGTAGGATTTTCTGATCGATTGGTTGTGGGATGTGAAAGAAAGAGAAGAAATCAGGAATGACTCTAAGGATTTTGGTCTGAGCAACTGGAAAGATCCAGTTTAGAAACCTTTTGGTTGTTATTAGATCAAAAATCGTGGCTGGGGCCCAAAGATTCTAGAGAAGAGAAGCAAGATCTTAAAGAGTTAACTGGAGTGATTCCAATCATGGGAGACAGTATCCAGGAAAGCATTAAGAAGTAGTCTCTTAAAGTTATAGACAGAATCCACCCCAAAAGCAACTGAGAATTTACCCCTTCCCTTTCTCCCAAGAATTTTGATAGCTATACTACTGGTTATAGATAATCTGGATAGATTTGAGGGAGAGGACTAGAAACATCAGTGTAAAATACTCAAGGGATTACTGGGTGACTTTCAAGGTGATGTGGCGGTGGCGGTGGAGAGGGTCATATGCTCAAGAAATGTATAGAATTAGCTGTAAGGATGGCACATGAAAGAGGAAACATTAATGGGGAGCCAGCTGGATGTTAATAGATGGAGTCTGAGTCTCGAGTAGTTGTTGATCTGATGAAAACATATGTCCTAGTTGGTATTATTCCATTAAGGAAAGTAAAGATAGACAGAATTTGTTTGAACAAGGAAGCCTACTGGAAGATGTAAAACTCACAGACTTGGTAGCTCTCTCTCACTGTGGGAGATCCCACTAGACTCTTGGGAAGAACATGTTAGAAAAACAGATGCCTTGGCCAGAAAACAAAGGGACAATATAAGGAAAAGAGAAATTCAGTTTCAGCAAACAATACTAGATGTACTTTTATTAGGAACAAAAGGGGCCAATTCAAGAGATGAAAGCTGTTTTGAACTCTACTGAGCCTTCCTGAATGGGATAAAGAGGCAGTGTGGGGAAATGAAACTCCAGAGCATGCCTTCCTACAACAAAAGATGATGCATGTGGAAATGCTATTTTATCTGGAATATTCAAAAATTTTGAAAAGAGTGTCTTGGAGATCCTGTGGCAAAGGTATTGATTGTCACTAGGCTGCTGGGAGCTCAAACCTCAGAAGCTTCGGTTCAGGAATCTGCTGAGGGTGATTCTGCAGTTGGAACAAATGTGAGTTGAGGAGGAAGCTCCCGGAAAGTCAGGTACAGTTTCAGAGGAGAGCAATGCTAAGGCACAGGACAGAAGATGTCTGCTTTCGGGGACAGTGGAGGAGTAGAGGTCATGCCACCAGACAGAGCCCACTGAGGCCCATGGGGCTGAGAAGAAAAATGGGAGTTAGGAGATTCTGAATATCTCGGTTAGGAAAGAGAGACGTTTCTCATCTTTGCTAGAAGTCAGCGTTGTTTTCTGAGAGCGGACACATCGTCTAGTGGGATTTTTCCCCAGATGTGGTCAACAAGATGACTTGAGTAGTCTGCTGATGGGCAGTTTCTTCCAGTAGAGTTGAAGGTCCTAGGCCATGTATTCTGGGCACCTGGCACGCACTGGCTGACATTCTACTGAGGTGAAGACCCAGGTATTCCTCACGTCCTCTTCTTCCTTCATAAGGTGCTGAGTCTTGACTCCATCTTTGGCAGTACTGAGCATTTGGTTCTGGGCCTATCATTTTGAAGAGGAGAAATGCATTAGTAGTTGGGGATTGGTTTCTTTGCTGAACTTGGTGGATGTGGGGCCAGGGCTGACAATCTTTTGTAAATCCTTTTAACTTTTCACATATATGAAAGGCATTCATCTTTTGAGGTCCTGAAAAGTCAACGCCTGGGCTGTGAGGGTTTAAAGAGGAAATGTGCGTAAAGCACTTAGCAAAATGAGAATATTAATGATAATTATTATTAGTCAATAGAATGGCTTTCTTGTGCAAAGTAACGTGTTTTTTTTGAGTTTTTAAGTCTGCCAAAATGGTGAGAGGTGGGACAGAGAGACGAGAGTGAGAAGTCACGTCAGATGGGGCTGGCGTCCTGAGGAGTTTCGACTTTATCTTGAAGGACACGTGGAGCCATCAGGGACTTTGAGCAGGAGAGTTTGGTGATGACACTTCATCTTAGAAAGTCACTCTGGTTGGAGTGTGGAGGTTGTGGATGGGAGGACTGGGGAACGGTGGGCAGGGACATCAGTAGGGAGGCCGTTGACATAACACACTTGAGAAAAGACAGTGGCCTTCACCCAAGGCAGTGGAGTGGCGATCATATGGGAAGAGGTGGACACCTGATGGGCCTTGGTGAATGGATGTGGAGGTTGGGGGAGGAGACGTCATCAAGAATTATTTTCGTACTTTTGGCTTGGACAACTGGGCAGATAGTGATGTCCTTCAAGAGGAATTTTAAAAACCCCAAACAAAACGAAGGCATTGGTAGTCGTAGTAGTTAGAGCTATGAACATTTTTTGGGCCCTTAGTAAGTGCCAGGCTGTGTGCTAAATACTCTATATGGATTACCTCACTGAATACGTGCAACAACACAATGTGGTAGTTACTATTGGTGTCTGTATTTTACAGGGGAGGAACCCCAGGCTCAGAAAGGTCAAGGAACTTGCCCACTGCACACATGTAGGAACTGGTGAAACAGAAGTTTGGAATGAGACAGATCTGGGCTCAAATCCTGGATCACCAGTCATGGGAACTTGGGCATGTCCGTTAACTTGTCTACCATGGAGAGAATACCTGCTATCTAAGACTCAGTGAGCTGATGTCTGAAGGAGCCTGCGGCACAGTGCCGGTATAAGGTAAACAGAGCAGGTGGTAACTCTCACTCTAACAAAGTGTTCTCCAATTATTACCATAAGCCTATGACCTAGGAATTATAAATATTCCCATTTCATAGACCTGTAAAGTGTAGCTCCAAAAGCATAGTTAATTTACTCATTTGTGACTTGTCAGGAGACTTAAATGAGTTTTTATGATTTTCAAACCCATATTCTTTTCATTACAACGGGTTGTCTTTCATTTTCTTGGGAGAGAGTAAAATGATCAATAATTAGCTTTCAAATGTCTTGAAAAGTTGCTAGTCTCCAGTGAAGCTAGAAACTCTGTGGGCTCCCTAGCTCACTTTTGTGTGTGTGCCTGTGTTGTAAATTACACCTAGAGAACTCTAAGCTCTTGATCTGTTGTTATTATTAGCTGTGATAGGTATTAAGGACCTGGGTTCCCTTTCCAAGAGAGTTTTACTGCAGATGTTCCTTCCTCCTTTTCTGTACCAGTACTTTCTTACTTTGTTACACTTCCATTTCCTAACTTATTTTTTCAATATAACTTGTGATAAAGCATTAGACGTTTACTCTATTATGGATTCATTCTTTCAGCCAACATTCACTCTGTGCTAGGCACTATGTTGGAAGAATAACGACAAATGACACAGCCTATCCGTCATATCACTTGAACACTATGAAAAAGACCAACATGTTGGTGGCCACCTGCAATCCTATATAACATAGTGAGACAAACAAGAAGGCGGTGTGCACACAGAAATGGAACTGAATGATTTTGAGTGCCTGTGTATGGTTGGGGTGATGTGGAGAAGGGCGGTCACAATAGACTGAACAGAGCGGGTGTCACTTGAACTGGTTCTTTCTTAAAGAAGCTTTCTAGGTGCAGAAGGAATAGAGACATGAAAGGAGTCAATGGATGGACTCATACTTCATAGATCAGTTTGCCCATTAAGATCACATGGGAGTCTTTTTAAAAACTTCCATTCTCAGACCCCACCCAAGATGAACAGAAACAGAATCTCTAGGGGTGGGGCCTGAGCACTAGCGGTTTTCAAAGCTCTCCAGGGGGTTCCAGTATGCCCTTAGCATTGAGATTCATGGTCCTGGAGAAACTCCAGCACAAGAGCACAACAGACTGTATGTTCACGGCAGCACTGTGGGTAATAGCAAAAAATCTGAAAACAAAACAAAACAAATGTGCTTTGACAGAAGATAGGATGAATAAATTGTGCAGTGCACATTCCCTACTGGAATTTAAGCACTCTGAGGGGAGAGATTATATCTGTTTTGTTCACTGCTGCATCTCCAGTGCCTAGAACAATGCCTGGTACATAGTAAGCACCCAACTATGTGTTTAGCAATGAGTGTGATATATTTATATAATCTCATTATGTGGGATACTTGACAGCAGTGAATAATGAATGAATTACTGCAACACACATCAACACGGGTGAATGTCAGAAACGTGAGTGTAAAATGTGAGACAAAAGAATCACCGCATTATAATGCCACTTTCTATAGTTCAAAATCTAGCAAAACCAAATAATAGAATATTGAGTTATATATCCACATATGATAAATCTCTATGTAAATACAAGAGAAGGATAAAGAACCACAATTCATGATCGTAGTTGCAACATTAGAGGGGTAGGAGCCCCAGAATGGCTTTGAGGAGGAACGCATAGACACTTCTCTCGGAAATGTTCTATTTCTTAAGTTGGGTGGACGTTTCAGGGGAATTTGTTTTATGATGCTTCATTCATATCTTACATATATTCATTAGTTACACAAATATTCTGTTAAAACAAAGAGAACTGTTGGTAGTTGATCAAAAGGAAGTGGGTAACTAACAGAAGGAGCTATGTATCAGGGATGAAAGGTGTGGGCTTTGTTTTCTTCCTGGTTTAGTAGGAGATCCCACTATGGGAGGCCACAGGAACCCCCTGGAGTCATCACCGAGGTGGCCTTTCCTAGGAGGATGAGTGTATGCAGGCCCCTTGGATTCCTTGAAAAGCAGCTGTCGGGGGAGGGACTGGCCCCACCTCTGGGAGGGAGAACAGCCTGGAACCACCAGGAGGGCGAGGGGCCCTAGTCGGTGTTGACGAGAGAGCTGACTGTGGACCTTGTGTTCACCCCAGCGCTTTCAGAGGCTGCTGGCGAACACCCAGGAGGGCTGTGCACACAGCCTAGGATTTCTTCTGGATTCTAGTTGACCCACCCTCTCATTTACTGTGTGAACTTGTTAGAGACCACCTCTCTGGGCTCCAGCCCCCTCATCGGTATAACTAAGGGGTGAGACAAGAGCTGTCATCTTCAAGCTGAGTCTGTGTCACTTGTAGAATTCCCTGGTGATACTATTGGGTCATTTGGGGGGGGCGATGCAGTTGAAAGGGAGGTTTCAGCCTTGCCATCCACAGTTCAATCAGGGCAGCCTCCCTTATGGATTTTACGTTTAGGTTTCATGTACGATTTCACTTCAGAGGAGGGTTCTGCTGCTAAAACAAAAAGCGATAAAAATGCAAACAATGAAAAGTTTGGAAACTACTGGTCTAGATTAATATTTCACAAACCAACTATGTATCAAATTATCCTGAGGAATTAAAAAAAAAATACAGAATCCCAGCCCTTACCCTTGATGTACTGAATCAGAATTTCCAGAAGCTGGGTCCCCAGGGGCTTTTGTAACAAGCCCACTATGTGGATCTCCCAGCAGCAGCCCATCTCTGGCCTGTAGCTTGGGTTTCGAAACCCCCTATTGTGTTGAAACTTTGGAGTTCTCCTCTAAGCACTAACATACCATGAGTCTGTGTTTATTTTCCTCCTGTGTATAACACCTTCTGTTCCATTTGTTTATTTTTCCCCATTTCTACCAAAACAACAGCTTCTAAGAACCAGAATATCAAAATGAAGCTGCCACCCTATTTTTATTTTTTCCCCATGTACAAAACTTAGGGTTCTTTTTCTGTTTTTTGTGTCTCCCCCTCTCTGAACATTGTGTATAAAAATAGGCTTTTTGTTTTTCTACAGTGCCTACCGCTGTAGCTCTCACATGCTTTGGAAATCATGCCATTCAAGTTTGAATAGATACTAAAGGAGCCCAGGGAGCAATTTCCCCTTGTATCGTTCGGGTGACAAAATATTTCCAAACTGTGCTCTGACACTGACTTTGAAATATTTCTCCCTTCCTGTTTGCCCCCACCCCCTGAAAACATATAAGTGTGCTTGATTGAATAGTCCACTAGAGAGAGTTAAAGATAAGGCTGGGAACACCTGCTCTTGAAATAGTGTCTGTGGTTAGTGCCCCTTAACAAAGAAATATGATTCTTAGAAGGGCCAGTGGAGGGCAGATGAAAGAATTAAGGGAATATGTGGGCTGAAACATGAGGTCAAACTAAGAAGATTAAGACTTTCAGCTCACAGAGATGAAGGCTGCATGGGGAGATGATCAAAGTCGACGGAGCCATGAAGGGCATCAATATGTTTGTGTTCACCAAATTCCAGAGCACGAGAATGGGTAGGGAGGACTCTTTGAAGCCTGAAAGAGGAGAAATTTAAGACAAATAGAAAAAGCATTAGTTTACACAGTGAGTCATAAACTTTTGAAACAAGTTGGTCCCAAGATATGGTCTGGGTTGAAAATAATAAAGGTTCACAGAAGGTGTAATGTATTTATGAGTCACAGAGACACAATGGTTTCTTGAGAGTGAATTATATTGTCCTGTGCACCTCTTTGACATTTTGTGTTTGGGCTGGTACCATGTCTGAGACAGAATGCTAAGCTATGTTTACTCTGCAGGTGATCTCATATGACAAAATGTATGTACGTAAGGGGCAAACACCTTATTCAGGCAGGTGCCTTAAAAATTTTAAAGAAGAGAAATAGTTTTCTCACTATGTAGGGATATCTTGCTTTAAGAAAACTCTGCACCCCACCTTGAAGCCCCATGGTTTGTCAGTTGCTGGGGCCTGTTTTTATTAACAGGGTGGGGTTGGGGAGAGAATGAAACACCTGTAATGGTGGATGCATTATAGGACCCCAAAACAGATTAGCCAGAGAGGGAAAAGACAGGAGGAGACCTCCAGTGATGCTGCTGATACGCCATGAGGCCCATACCAATGAGAAAGTCATGTGACTACTCCTCAGTGCCACACGTGGGAATTCCTTTCTGAGGCGGGCATAACTTTACGCCTTCCCATCCCTCCTCAGCCATGCAAAGGGCTGAGAGTTGAAGCTGACAGACAGGGGAACGTTGCATTCTTGGATGTGAAGTCAGCCACAGAAAGAGGTGGAGATAAGAAGAGACATCAAGGCAAGCATTGTTAGCCTTCCTTAAATTCTTCCTCGGTTTCTAATGAAATATATCCATAGATAAGTTATTCTAGTAATAGTATGCCAAACAGCAGCATCAAGAGTCTATTCCTTCTCAGCCTTTCAAAATTATACTGTATAAATGGCTGAGTCACATAAGAAGTTTGATTAGAAGCTTGTTCTGGTTATCTATTGCTGTATGACAAACTACTCCAACACTTAAGGGCTTAATGCAACAACCAGTGAATTATGCTCATGGATTCTATGAGTTAGTAATTTGGATGGTTTGTCTCTTCTCCACAATGAATGGGGCCTACAAGTGGCTGGGGCTGGAATCATCTGGAGGTTTCTTCACTAGCATGTCTGGCACCTGGGCTGGGAGGACTGGAAGGCTGCGCTCAACTGAAAATTTCAATTAGAGCACCTACATATGGCTTCTCTGTGTGGCTTGGGCTTCTCACAGCACAACAGCTGGTTCTAAGTGGGAGAATCCAGAGATCAAGCAGATGGAAGCTATGTGGGCTTTTCTGGCATAGTCTAGTTTCAGAAATCATGAAGTAGTCACTTTTGTTGCAGTCTATAGGCATGAGTGAATCACTGAGGCCAGCCCATATTCAAGGGAGGGGTATTTGACACTACCTCTCAATGGGCGAATGGTAAGGTTACATTGCAGAAGAGCATGTGGGAGGGTAGATATTGTCATGGCCATCTTAGAAAATGAAATACAATCTACCACAAAGATATATATGTATGTGTGTATGTATAAATAATCACCTTTTCCCATGTTAAGATCTGAGAAGGGAATTCTATTGGCATCCAAGTGACAAGGAATGCAGGACGTGTTTATTAGGGGGTGAGAAGAGGGTAGGGACTTAAGAGAAATGTTTGCAACTTACCCATCAGAAGAGAGGAACTGGATAAAACTCTATTCTGTAAAGGATGAGCAAGCAAACAAATAAACCAAGATGGGGCCTTTGCAAAGTTTCTGCAACTTGAGAGAAGGGATCATTGTCTTGAAGATACAGATGGAATGTATTTTGCAAATGACCTGTTAAAGGAAACAAAAGCATATATTTGAAATCTTTGAGAGGAAGAAAGAATATAACTAAATCTGCAAAAAATTGCATCAGTTACCATGAAGAGAAAGTTGAGAGGCCTGTTTAGAATGCAGAGGAAATGATCGAAGAGATGACCATGATAATAGCAAAGTTGATCACTATGGAAAGCAGAGAATAAATAATGAAACTATGAGTATCAGGAGTTTGTGAAGATAAAGTCAATACAAATGGTATCGAAGTAGTAATAAAAGATAGAAAGAAGAAAACTTTCCCGAGTAGAAGAAAGATTGAGTGAGTGTTTGAAAGCACTCAATAATTCTCATAGAAAATAAACAGAGTAAGCTTTGCTTTCAGACATGTCCTGGCAAAAATGTTTGAATTTTGTAGACAAATAAAAACATTGATGCCAAAACCTGAATTCCCAAAAGTTTTTATATGGGGGAACAAAAATCAAACTGAATTCAGACTTCATCTCTACCATATTAAACACCAGATGATGATGGAGTAACCTCTATAATATAAAGCACTAGATGATAATAGAATTGTAAGGAAAAAAGTTTTGACCAAAGTATTCATCTAAGTTTTTATTAATGGGTGAAAGTGACAGAAAAGCATTCTCTGATATAGAAGGATTCAGAAAGACTATCACACATGTATGATTTCTGGAAAAGTATTAAAGACATGTCAGCTGATGGTCTCTGGAATGAGAAAATACACGTTATGAGAAACAATAATAATTAAGTGGATTTCAGATTTCATATTGGATTGACAAAGGCTGACAAGTAGTTAGACAATGCTGATGTCCTTAACTTACATGGACAAAAGTGACAAATGTACTGTTTCCACTTCTAGAAAGCAACTTGAAGACTGGTGGAACAGGATGGAGAAAACTCCAGCCATAATATTTGCAGAGGAGGTGACACCTGAGGAAGGAGCCAGCCTGCCTAGAATATTCCAAAAAGAATCTCAACTTCAAGCTCAGAGATAGCAGGTAACTGAGAAGATGGGAATGAGTGTGCAGAAAGCAGAAAATTCAAGGCTTATATTTAAAGACCTGTTTATACAAGGACACATAGTCTACTTTCTCCTTCAGAAAGTCTGGCAACCAAATATTTTCCTCCAGGCAAAAACAATAACAGCAGCAAAATAAAAACCCAGAGTGTTCTTTTCTAAAGAAATTGAACACATATTTTGGGAGAACTTGGCTGTTCATGTGCGTGTTATCACCCTGGAGTTCTGTCATTTAGATGGCCCATAAATAAAGCTGGCTGTCACCTCCTCACCCTGTCACCCTTAAGGGAAGCCTGTGAGTTAACAAATCCTGCTCCAAATCAGCCTTATATTTGAGGACATTCACAACATGGAAGAGAGAGTGAAAGTAATCATAAAAAACTGACCTCCCCAAAAACAGAGAATTCAGGGAAACGAAGATAATTTAAAAATAACAACAATGACAACTCCACTGTCCTCAAAGAGATTTAAGAAGATATGGGACGCTATTTTTCCATAAAAGGAGAACAAGATGCTATGAAAATGAAAATACAAACAACAGGGAAGAACCCTTGGAAATTAGAGAGATGGTGGCTCAAATAAAACATATCCTCTGCTGTAACTGGGAGAAATAGTTGAGGACATCTCCTCAAAAGTAGCCAAATAAGAGAGGATAAAGTCAGAGAACATATAGAGGTGAACTAAGGTGAGGATTTAAAAGTGTCCAGTGGATGGATTTAGCAAAAATGAGGCTATTGGTGATCTTGCCAAAAATAGTTTCAGGAGAGCAATAGAGTGAATACAACGTAAATATCCAAATGATGTGATTCTATTTGTCTGGCTTAGGAAGATTGCTTCAGTGGTTCAACGTTAGTGGAAAAAAACCCTGTATCTCATCCCAAATATAAGATCCTAACCCATCCATATAGTTCAATGGATAATGACTTCACCATCTTGAATTCTTACTTAAAACTACCTACTGCATTATTCGTCCCTTCTGGTTCTAGGTGGGTGGCAGTGACCTCAGGATAGAAATGAGCTGTGTCAATTGTCCAGATTATTAATTTATTTTTCAGGGATCTAGGTTACATACCATCAAGGATCTTAATAGTATCGTTAATATTTAGTTGTAACTTGGCCATCTCTATAGGAGAAGGCCATGTGAGTCATTGGATTCGTTTATCCATTACCATATCATAAATTAGTAAATAAGTTCTTATATAAGCAGTTAGAGAATTTTCTAGGGCTAAGCATTTTCATTTTCTGCACACAAATTAAAAATCTCAGATAAATATTAGAAGAAACAAATGAAGATTAGGTGGCAGGAAAAATGATCCTTAAACTACCTTTTTCAAAGATTTCCATGAAGTATTCACTGAACTTCAAGTAGTAGTGTCAGCACCCTGAGAAAGTGGTAGCTTGCTATATTGATATTATTATTAGATTTTGAGAGGGAGGAAAGGGTGCCTTCCAGGTAAGAACTGTCTTGGAGCTCATTGTTTAACTACAAACAAAGGGTTTCCAGCTCAGCAGTGCTCTTTAACTTTGTACCATTGGCAGGAGGCAAAATGATAATGGGTAATAGCTAAAAACGTCACTTTTTATATAGCAAGTGAGCTTGAGACTTTCAGCCCTGCAAATTAAGTTAAAATGAATGGCTTCTGAACAGCACATTGGGTGACAGGAAGTTTATAAATGTTATGTCTCCTGAGATGTTCCAGTAATAGTAAGTTTGGGCAAAATAAGCTTTTTCTGTAACAATCTCCTTGGAAAGACCAGCAGTCTCCAGAGAGATTGGTTAATAAGTCAGTTACCTGAGTGTTGAAAATTAAATAGAAGAGGTAGGGGAATAAAAAAGACTCTGAAGGAGAAAAACGTTAATTTAGCCAATTCAGTGCTTCTCCTCCCAGAGTGATATTCAAGGCTGGCTAACCCACCGCCTGTGGTTTTACTCTGATTCCAATTTGTGTGATGGCCTCCATGAACACAAAGTTTTGTGTTTTGATCACATAGAGCTGATATGGATAAGCCAGTGGATGTGAGATCTAGGTTTGGTGCTAGGAGAAGGCTGGAAATGGCATTAGGAAGACCACCAGTTGTGCTGTCTGATTGGACAGCCCTGTGTGTGGAATGTGGTGTCGTTGCCATGAACTACCCTTGTTCTACTGTTGCTTTTGCAAATCTCAGTGGGAATCGAGGTAATGGTAAGTGGTATATTGGTATGTTACGATCTGACAGTCATCCCCAAAGAAGGGTTTTAATTTTCTCATGTGAAAATGCTGTCAGAGGAAACACAATTAAATGGCTTCTGAAATGCCTTGACACTTTGAGATCATTGGACAAATAGTGCTCTATAAGTTCACAAACAGAATGTGCTTGGATGTTTACAAGAAAGAGCATCTCCTTGAACAAGGCAGTGCTGTTTGCCTGAAGTTTTATTTTTTTCTCGTCCTTGGGATGGGATAAGATTCTAAAACAGTGGTGAGAGAGAGAAGGTTGAGGTCTCTTAAGATTTCACAAGCCACCAACCTGGTGAGTCTCATGGTTTCGTTTCATACACGTAACCCTACATATATTTACACATAGTTTCTCCTATTTTCTGGTAGCCCAGAAGTTAATAGTGTTGTTGCTAAATAAATGAATGTATTAATTTTAATGTGAAATGATTTTTGAAAAAGCGGTAATGTTTTTCAGGAAAGCTTCATGAAGTATTCATATTTCTATCACTACACTGTAAATCTACTTGCCAGATATAATCATTTTAAGATTTAGTTTGCTTGCTCTTTGGTTATTATTTTGACCGAGAGGGTAGGGAAGAGAACATGACATCATTTTCTCATCTCTCTTCTACCTTCTTTCTTCATTTCTCTGCTTCAGTGCCACTGCCTCTGTTCAGGCTGGCAGCCCCCCTTGCCTGGACTACTGCAGTAGCCTCCTCTTAACTGGGTTCCTTACTCCAACTTCGTCCCTATGCAGATCCTCCATACAAAAGTGATGGGTCTCAAGGACATATCTGATCATGACAATTCCTTCCATGATTTCTAATGCTTAGAAGAAAATATCCAAATCTCATGCAAAACCATTCATAAAGTGACCCATTTCTACCTCTCTAGTCTAGTGATTTTCAACCAGGGTCAATGGTCAGTTTGCCAATTTTGCCTAGAAGGGGACATCTGACAATGTCTGCAGACATTTTTCATTGCCACTATGGGTACGTGTGTATGTGTGTGTGTGTTTCTAGCATCTAGTGGGAAGAGGCCAGAGATGCTTCTAAACATCCTACAATGCACATAACAACCTCCAAAACAAAGAAGTATACAGTCTAAAGTGTCCCTAGTGCTGAGGTTGAGAAACTCTGCTCTTACTTAATTTTCTCATTTCTCCTGTGTTTCCAGAACTCCTGGAACTGCTTGCCCCTCCATGAATATTCCATGCTGTTTCTCTTGTCCTTGTCTTTGCACTTGCTGTTTCCTCTGGCTGGAATGCCTCCCTCCCCTTTTACTGTCTGGAGGTAAAGTGTTAGCCTCCGGGGGATCTCATAGTACCTTGGGCATCCATCTAATTTGTGCTATGTTACATTGTAATGTTGGTTTAAAAAATGTTTCCCCTTGTTCCCTACTGCGAAGAGCTATTCACATCAGGCTTCATGTCTGACATCTTTCTGTTCCCGCCATCTGGTACAAATCTTGTCCTGTGACAGGTGTTCGGCCTGCTTGTTTATGGGAGACTTGTCTGGATGTATGGATGTATAGAATCTATATTTAGATCAGATGATAGTCAGAGTCCAATGTTGTTTATAACCCAGGGCTACTAATATTCCAACTTAGAAATTAATTCTTCTTCTAGTCCATTCCTTTCAGTGTCAGCTTCTGGATTATTTTCTTTTGATTCCTATTTTGACTGCTAGTGTGTTGAATGTGGTAAGTGATCAGTAACTATTTATTAAAGGAATGTTGGTCATAGGTCTAGGTTTAAACAGATCATAGCATTGGATAACCTTAGATTCTTTATGTTTAGAAAGGCAGGAAAGAGATTTTTTCTTTCAAAATTGATCTCCCTGGGCCACTTTGTTCCTACTCTGTTGCCCTCCACCTCAGTGGTATCTCCCTACCCCACACTCCACTCACCACAGCTCAGCACACCCAAAAACTTGGCTACAGAACTGAAGATTCCTGGAGTGAGAAGGTCTGGGGGCCGCCTACAGATACAGCTGCTTTAGTTCAGTTTGCCCAACTCAAGTTCAGAACACTGAATCCCGTCCCTGCTGCACCAGTAATGCCAGAGATTTATCTCCTCTTCTAGCCACAGCCTCTTCTCCAGGTTCTATCCCCTTCAATTACAAATGCTGGTTATTTCACCCTGCTTCTACCCTTAGATCCCAAGTTGAGCTATTTCTATCTTTAGCCTCCCTTTTGTCATCTGAAAGAGAATGCTCTATCCAATTTCTACTGAATGTCCTTTCTTCCTCTGGCTGGAGACATGGATCATTAGGGGGAAGAACCTTTCTTGGGTCTGTATTTGAGTGATTTTCCATTTGCTTGTTCAATGTTCCAATTCCCACCTTTTTCGCTCAATACAGTCAGTCCACTGTTGACAGTCCCTGGTTTTGGACCCATTTTCTTGTTCTCTGGCTCTTTCATTTTATTATAGATTCTGGTCCTCCTCTATCTGCAACATAATTGTTTTCTTTCTTATGAAGTCTTGAGTTATTCTCCCGGACTCTTGGTCTTTGCCCTCATCTCTCTATCAGTACCTGTTAGCACTTAGATCTCTTCCCTCTGAATTTACCATATCCTTTTTAGGCGATGGTATCTTTTCACAGGACTTTCACTTGAGTCTTCTACCTATTGTGCCTCCTGAGTAGCAGATGCTGGGTAGCCTTACTCTTTGAGTTTTATTGTGTCGAGGGAATGGAGTTGGATGGGGGTAGAAAGGGAGTCTTTAAGGAAGAAAGAGGCAAGAGATCTTCATTTCACTCTTATCAGAAAAGGGCAAGGATGACAGCAACAGGGATTCTTTTCTATTAAACTCAGCTCTGGGTTTTGTAGAATTTCCTTTTCTTTCTTAGAGCCTTGATCCATTCTTCTATCCACAAGCAAAGTTTCAGTAATTTATCTGCAGAATTTGAGAAAGCAAAGCCAACCTCAGCAAGGTCGCTCTTGAAGCCTATTCAGTATAGGGCATGGCATGGTAAGAAACACATACCTCCCCACAGAGCAGCCAGAGGGGAGATGGGTGTGTTCAATACTAATGGCATTGGATCAGAAATAAACTAAGGAAGAAAAGTCAGTTTTCAGTAAGGACTCCAATCAGGAAGTTATCCTTCCCACAAATATAAAACAGAAAACTTCTCTTTCCCATGCCACACGCAGACCAAAAATACAAAGCACCCCACCGAGAGCTCAGAGTAGACAGGCAATAAGTCACAACACATCATGAACTGAGAGACAAACAGTGTATTCCAGGGGTTTACACAAAAGGTAGGCAGCCAGTGTGTTACAGAGGATATTGGCAGGAAGCAGAGTATCCTGAGCAAAATGATTGGTAATGAGAACGCGTAAAGTGAACTCTGATGCATTAAGTGAGATTTAACAAAAGGCCACCAATGAGAAATGCAGCTACTCCACTGTAGACCAGGGTGGAATAAGAATAGGAGGGTGAAGATGGAGGAAAAAGAGCAATTCAGAGGATATCAGGAGCGCAATCCCCTACCCTCAATGGCTAAGGGTTTTCAGTAGTTTTTTCCATAAGAAAGAACAAAGCATTTCTTTTAGAATCCTACTCTCTTTCCTTTATATTTGTGTGTGAATAAAGTTCAGTCGTTCTCAGCGCACTTATTCATCTTCATGAAGTTGCAAGTTAACCTCGCCTGGTTTTATAACATACAGCCAGCCAATCCTATTTCAGCCAAGGGACTGGCATGCAGGATGAGAAAAGTAAGTAAGCAGCACCATTCCAGAATGTTGTCATTACCAAGCTCTCCCATCGTCTGCCATAAGTTCTTTTGTATAAGGTAAACCTCCTGTAACCAGAACCCAATTAACCAGAATGTTTAAAATAGTCCCAGTTCCCACTCCCACTCACTGTGGTTTTGAATATTTTTCTAAAATTCCCTCAGAAACAGGTCAAATATCAAGATATTAGATGGAAACAATACTTAAGGATCCTGAAAACTATTTATGACAAATGAATAAATATTCTGGGGTTAGTCTAGATCCAGTTCAATCTCCTTTACATGACTTAAATCAGTAGCTATGGAAACTCCTACTTGAAGTTTATTATAATAAGCCTGAAATGATGACCTCTGTCATCAAAGAAAGACTCAGCTGTGTTCAGGATGGTGAAAGTACTTAGGCTGGAAAGGGAACTAATAATGCATCTTAGAAGGATTTAAAACAAAGGTTGAAGCAAAGGTTCCAAGAACATTCTGAATCCCTGTTTTTGAAAACTTTTTTTAATGAAAAATTTCAAATATACACAAAAATAGAGAGGATGATATAATGATCTAGAGGTTCAATTAGATTCAAGTTCAATTTTTAGGCCAGGCTCTTTCCTGGGTGGTGCTCCATACTTCCTGTGGCTTCATGTCATGAAGCCATAAGATCTGGTCGTCCCACTTTAAGTGATGTTAAGATCAGTGAGAGAGGACAGGTGGGTCAGCCTCATCCTCCATTATAAAGTTCCTGTTCCTTGACAATTATTGTCTAGATCCGTTATTTCATTTAGGGCTTACAAAAGTTGATTTTCTAGTTGCATTATTCCTTTTGCATTTGTTAATGGAAATTTTCCCATAAAGAAAAAAATTTCTCTCATTAACCATTTGATTACCATGAATCACAGGAAGTGTCACTGGAAAGTACAGGAAGGGCAGGATAAATGCCTGATTCATTCCTTTCATCTCTCAGCCTTCAGAGTCACATGTTGGGGCCCCAGCAATTAGATTTGTGGTCACCTGACAAATGTGACCTGGGAGTTTGTTTTTAAACTCCATTTGCTAAGGTGATTGATGAAATGCTTGTGTCCAATTCTAGAATTATATTATTTTTCTTGGCTAAATGTAACCCACTTACCTCCCTACACATACCATGACTTCAACAAAAACTAGTAAAAATTCTCAAACAGAAGTGACAGTAGAGGTGTTGAATTGAAGGAAGAGTTACGGTTTTCGTGTTCATTCTTCAAGTATTTTATGATTTGTGTTTAATACAAGGACCTCCCAGCCCTGACATTGCAAGGATAGGTGTAAATATAAATTCCAACTGTTGAGAGGTGATATATGGCCTCCTCCTTCCCTTGTGTCAGGCCTGTTGGAAGGATGTGCACATGCTTATGAAATATGGACAGGGTACTGCTGGGACAGTAGCATTTCTCTGCATTGGGCCTCATGCATCCCGGAAAAGACACTTTTGGCAGTACCAGCATACTCCATCAGGTATTTTAGGAAGTAACAACAGCATGCTTCCATACGAGATTTCCACCATGCTGTAAACTGCGTCTATCGTTGGCCTTATGCAAGGAATCATGGGCAACACTACTAGGACTTTATTTGGGGGGTGAAATGGCATGGACGGGGCAGGAATTATTTGAAAGAGAAAATAAGTGTATTTCTTTACTTATCATTCTCCCCCTTTTCTAGCATCCCTCGGGGCTTCTCTGAGTTCAGAATTTGGTGGCCACAAAATGGCGGAAGTAAAATGCTTATATAAGATTTGGATAAAAAGCTTGATGAAATTTAATTCTTCAAAGCTGTTTAGGCTGAAATCTTTTAGGGAAGAGGACTAAAGGCAGCACCAAAGAGAACTGGGAGGATGGGGTTGCCAGATAAAATACAGGATACCAGCTATTGTTGAATTTCAGATAATTTTTTAGCAGAAATGTATCTCAAATATTGCATGAGACATACTTCTACTGAAAAAATTCCTCATTTATCTGAAGTTCAACTTTAACTGAGTGTCCTGTCCTTTTATTTGTTATATCTACATATATCTACAAATATCTATGGCCACTCTCCTTGGAGAGCTCAGGGAACAATCTTGAGAGTTGTTTGTGGTGCTGTGTGCTGGGCCTCCAGCCCTTTAATTATCTCAGGAAAACTCAGGGGAGTCCTGGTCATGACCATGAATATGCCTATGCAACATGCTGATATTCATCAGAGCAAAGCCTGCTGTTCCCTAATAGGCACACCTTTTAATGGCCCTCTTACTGTATAAAAGTGAACATCAATAGGCCTCGAGTTTTCTGGGGGGTCTGGAGACCCCCAGCTAATCAGTCTTTCTCACTGAGCATCTTAGTTATCTGCAGTCGTCGCCTGGGAGCAATGAAACTCCAGGAGCCGGGCAGTTGTCTTTAGATGAAACGGTTGTCTTTAGATGTAACCAGGTGAAACGGAAGTTAAATAAAATTTTGCTTAACTTGTTCAGACATCCAGTGAAGAGGCCAGTGTGAAACTTGCATTTTTCATGACCTGCCTATAGAACTGGAGAAATTAAAGGAGGTCTGAGTATTTGTTTGTTTTAAATGTTGTTGCATGAAATAGACCACATCAAAACCTGTATTTTTGGCGATCTGAGAAATCTACACCTGGGATTTCTCTTATTAGGATTATCGACAATGCTTAGAGGTGTTCTTTTCTCCCATTACAGTATGTTTTTCTGTTGACTTTTATAGTGTATGTAAACCTGAAATAGAAACAGAAATGACACCCCAGCCATCTCGATGTGATATTGAATAATTCTCAGAGAGAAGTCTTTCTTATAAGATAAAAAACTACAATTCTACACAATTGAGCATGCAGGAATTTATGGCTTTCTCTCTCCTTTTCTAAACTGTATTTCCTTTATTTCAACCTTGTGGGTCTCTAGGGGCTGCCATTTTATAAAACATATCCACACACTCAGTTTCTGCTGATTGGTCCAGGGATGGTTACGTGATAAAAACTGGACCAGTCATAATAGAGCTCTGTCCTTAACCCTTCCTGCAATCACCTGGTATCTTCAATATTCTTCCAAAAAATCAATAAATTCCTTTTTTCCACTAAGCCAACAAGTTTCAAGTTAGATTTCTAAGATTTACAACCAAAAGTCCTGACTAATAAAACCCAGAACTAAATTTTAACAAAATATAGTGCATTAGCATTTAGATTGCTTTAAAAAAAAAAGGCAAAAAATTAAAACCCAACCTCCTCACAGCCTACTCTTGAAACTCTTCTATTTACATTTATTTTAATGCTGGGTCCCCCTTGAAGCTTCTTTTGATCATTTTTTGAAATTCTTTTTTGCTTCAATGAACTACCATATTTCA
Source organism: Equus asinus (assembly GCF_041296235.1). Taxonomy (NCBI): domain Eukaryota; kingdom Metazoa; phylum Chordata; class Mammalia; order Perissodactyla; family Equidae; genus Equus; species Equus asinus. Next base: position 37,555,212 of record NC_091793.1, read on the forward strand.
TAATTTGTATCACTCATCACACTTTTTCATTTGGTATTGTATCACAATTATTTTTGCTCACCTCTGTTTTCTGTACATGAGAGCAAGGGTCAACCTTTTATTCATTTTAGTAGCCTTTGCAATATCTACCTTGTAAGTAAAAAATAATATTTATTAAATGGATGAATAAATATTCTCTTGGCTACTTTTTCTTAATGGAGTATAATAGAGGTTTGGGTTCTTTTATATCCCAGAGAAGCTATTTACAATAAAAAAACTTTTTTGATTACTTAGAGATGTACACGTAAGCATGTGAATGACATATGTCACACAAAATAGAAAAACTCGGTTTTGACAATCTGATTCAAAAGATGATGGAAGGATGGATTGGCTTGCAAAGAAGGAAGTATTGCCCGTCGAGGTCTCCATGTGCTCTGAGATGAGCTTCCACCAGTGACAGAAGTGTGAGGGAACTTCTTAAGTGTCATGGACAATTGGAGAAAGTGGAAAAGATTCCCAGCTACATCCTTGAGTTGCCTCTAGGAAGAAAGCAGAAGGAGGCACATCAATAAAGTTAGGCTGTGGAATGGACTGGATTCCTAGAGGAAGCCATGCTGGATGGAGGTACCTGAGAGACTTGAGTGACATTACTCCAAGGGAAGACATTTAGAGGTTGGCCAGAGTGCACTGGCTGGGATGTCAGAGAGAGCGTGGCTCCAGGTACAATACCTTGATGGGTCCTAATCTGAGCCTCTTGCACTAGTGTGTTCTGGTGCCTAGGGAAGAATCCTGTCTCTTGGGGCCCATGAACTCTTCTGTGGAGAGCCATAAAAGCAGGTTTTTACAGGAAGTGGGAGGAGCTATTTTCTTGGCGAGAGATGAATACCAGAAGTTGGCATTTCCGAAGAGGCCAGCAGAGGCAAGGACAGCCACGGGGGAGCTGTGGATGGAGATAAGGAAAGTGAGGTGAAGAGCAGAGGGACTGTGGGGCTCAATTCCATGGCCATCTTCCTCCTCAGTCTCCTCTTCTGTCCATCCCAGAATCAAGGAGGGGATATTTTGAGGGAGGTATTCCTGAAAAAGTCTAGACTTGCTGATAATCAAGCCAGTGAGGATTTATAGATTAGTATTATGGTAAACATGTGCTAGCATATATATAACCCATATAGTGTTATAGTATATAATATAATAACATATAGTATTATAGTATATAGTTCTATAGTATTATAGTAAATGTATATAATTTTGTAGTAAACATGACACATTTGTATACACCTGGATGAAGTCGAAGGACATTAGGGTAGCATGTAATGAGCCATTTATTTAATCATTTCCAATTGTCTGACAGTTGTTTCTAATTTTTCACTGTCATCAATAATATGGCCATGAACCCATTGTATATGTAAATCTATGTCCATCTCTCTGATTATTTGCTTAGGGTAAGTTCCTGGAAGGAGTATTAAATCCAAGAGTATAAATAATTGTATGGGTCTTGATACCCACTGCCAAATTGCTTTCTACCCGTAGTATACAACAGTTCCTCTCGCAGTGACAGCACTGTGAGCTTTGAGTGTTATCACTAAAATGAAAATCATGGCATGGGTGAAAAATGGGTCTGTTTTGAGTTTTCCAGATGCTTTTTACTCTATTAATATGACATATTACATTAATAAAATTTCTGTTATTGTACTCCTTAGATAAACCCTATTTGTTTGTGTTAGAATTGTTTTTTCAAAGAGCACCTTGATTTCCTTTTCATAGAAGAAATATATTCAGGGTAGAAAGTACAGGCAAGCAGAAAGGAGAAAATAAAGATTACCTGTAATCCTACCTCCTGGAGCTAACGACTATTGAAGCTTAGGTGTTTAGTCTTTTTTTAATGAATACATTTCAGTGGTTTTCAAGCATGTTTGCACATCAGAATCACCTGTGTTGCTTTGAAACGAAATAGATGGCCAGACCTCATCTCTGGAGATTCACATTCAGTAGGTACTTTCTTAAAACACTCTATACCATTGTGTTTAATGGTGTTGCACTCACCATACCTTAAGGTTTTGTTTATTACCCACCTTCCCTGGATCATCTCATCGATTGTCAAAGCTTTAATAACCTATCGAGAGGTGACAATTCATATCCTTAGTCCAGATGGCTATAGTAAGTGTCAGAACTCTATCTCCCAGCAAGTATTCTTCACCTTAACCTGGGTATACTACAGATCTCCCAAACTCAGTATATCCAAAACTCATCTCATTACTTACTGGCAAAAACTTGTCACTGCTTCAGTACTCCCGCTAATATAGCCATCCACCCTCTTATTCATCCCAACCCACATAGTCAGGCAAACTCAAAGGTGGCTACCAATGATCCCTGCCTTCTGATATTCATATCCTTGTGTAATCCCCTCCCCTTGAGTATGGACTGGACTAACAACTTGCTTGTAACCAATAGGTGGCATGTCACTTCCATGATTAGGCCACATAAGATTGTGACTTCCCCCATGCTGACATTCTCTATCCTGCCTGGCTTTGATGAAGCAAGTTGCCATGTTGTAGAGAAATGTTCCATATAGAAAGAAACAGAGACCCTCAGCCCAACTGCTGCAAGGAACTAAATCCTCTCAAAAACACATGAGCTTCGAGACAGATCCTTCTCCTCTTGAGCTTTCAGATGAGACCACAGCCCTGGCCAACACTTTGACTGCAGCATTGTGTGACAGCATGAAGCAGAGGACCCAGCTAAGACATGCCCAGACTTCTGATCTGTACAAACTGTGAGATAAAAATGTGTTTGTGCTAAATTGGTAGTAATTTGTTATGCAGAAATAGATAACTAATATAAAATTAATCCCTAAGTTCTGTTGTTTCAGTTTCCTTAATATCTCTGAAATCTGATGTATTTTCCATGAGTATAAACAGCCATCTAGGTCAGGCATGATCATGAGTCTCCTGAATTGTTACAGCCTTCTAATCCTCACCCTCCCATTAGTTTTTGTGGCCTCCATTCCTAATTTTTCTTTCAGAATCATCTTCCATAGTGGAAATTGGATCCTATTCCACTGCCTAAAACCCTTTAGCCCTCTCATATTATTCTTGAGTTAAAGTCAAGAGTTTTAAGCATGAGTCACAAGGCTCTCTATGACCCAGACCCCTGCTTGCCTGTCTGTCAGGTCCTAAATGCATTGTGCTCTGTTGGGTCTAGGCCTTGATCCTTGCTGCTCCTTCTGCTTGAAGTGCTCTATGTACTTCTTCACTTGCCCTGACACCAAACCTTTCACCTACTACAACCCATTTTTCATATATAAAAATTTCCTTTAGCAGGTCTTCCCAATTGCCCAGGTCTGAGCTGGATGCCTCTGTGGATCATCTACTGGCTTCATGCTCTTCACCTATTATTGCATCTATCATTGCCATTACCTCTTTATTTGTCTCATGTCCCCTATAGACTGTAAGCTATGGAGCACAAGGATCATGCCTATTCAAGTTGCTACTTGGTTGGCACTCAATAAATATTGAATGAATGAATAAATAAATACCAATGGAGGATTTTTGTTCTCTAGGTTTGTGGAAACCTCTGAAACAGAGACTAGTTTTCTATATGCACTGTGTCTGGATCAAGTTGTGATTTGATACTTGCAACCAGTATCTAGTCTCCTTTATAATCCAGCCCACCAGCTCACCAACACTGTGCCAGTTTTCTGCTTAGGTGGCTGCCAAGTGGATCTTGGGGCCACATTCTTTCCAATGTTAATGCTAATAGGGGACAAAATGGAGTGAAAGTGGTTCCAAGTTGCCCTAAGTCCAACCCAAGCTTCCAGCTTAGGAATGTCAATAAGGTTGAGCCAGGGCTTCCTTCACTTATGTCCTGGGTTTGCTGCTCTTTCTCAGGAGGGGACCATGTGACTGGAACACGTTCTAGATCTTCTCTCAATCTGACTTTATCATCAGTGGATGAGAGTTTTTAAAATTTCTCCATGTGAATGCTATCCTTCCTTTCCAGGGCTTGCTGATAAAGGATTTCCCTTATTTTCATTTGGAAAGTGGAAAGGAAAGAAATAAATGACTTTGCTTAATTTAACCTGAAAAAAATATTTGCAATTATTTAAGCTTAGCTCTTTACTTCATATAATGCTCTCCATGATCCTCTTATACGTGACTGCCTGATTTCTAGGCTCCTATTTTTAATTCATCTTTCTTCATGGGAATGTATCTTTAAGTGTATTTTTAGGATCCTTACATATCTGAGAATGTCTTTATCTTTGCTTCATACATGAATAAAAAGTTGATGAAGTAGAAAATATTTAGATAGTAACCTTTTCCCTTCAAACCATGTAGCTGTTGATCTGTTGTCCTCTGGCCTTTACTATAAAGAGAAGTCTGAGATCAGCCTGACTTTTTTCCCTTGTGGATCACCTTTTTTTTTTTTCCTATCTGGAGTCTAATCCGATTTTTTTCTTTATCTTTGTAATTCCATTTTTGGTTTTTTTTTCTGAGAAAGATTCGCTCTGAGCTAACATCTGTGCCAGTCTTCCTCTATTTTGTGTGTGGGTCACTGCCATAGTATGGCTGCTGGTGAGTGGCATAGGTCTATGCCTGGGAGCTGAACCCATGTAGCCAAAGTGGAGCGTGCCAAACTTAACCATTAGGCCACGGGGCTGGCCCCTCAATTTCTTTTTTCTAGTATGTAATTTCCACTCTTAATTTTGCTTAGAACATAGTAACCCTGTTTTGTCTGCATGCTGAAGTCAGTTTTCTAGTCTTGGAAAGTAATTTTCAATCATGTCTGATTATTGCTTCTGTTTCATTTATATGAGTTTCTTTTCAGAAACGTTTATAATTCTTAGATGGGATCTCCATATCAATTGTGAATTATTTTTTTATGTCTGAGGGCTGCTTTTGTGCAGAGAAAAATGTTATGCTGTTATTCAAGATTTTAATACTCACTTTATTAAAGGTACAGTTTTTTAGAATCCAGTTTTTCTCAAACCTTTGAGTTCACCTTACACACTTTATTATTTGATTTATGAATCTAGTAAATTTTAACAGTAGCTTTCAAGGGAGACTTTGAATAATGCTTAAACAATTTAAGTCGAACACATTCAACTCCCAAGCAGGTCCCTTTACAACTTAGTTAATAAAATCCCCTTAAGTATTTAAAATCCATTTATACATTTAATGCATTCAGTTTTCTTTTTAAACTTTTCAAATGCCTGACCTACCAGTCAAACCTTAACAACCCCAGAAATCTAATAAATTAATCTTAAATAATGAATCACATGTTCTCCTAACCATTCCAGTACTTTTAACTTGATTAAATTCTCTAAATCTTTCCACTTAAAGGTAAAAGTCTAAAATCTATTACTCAATTATGCCTTTTAAATTGGAATCCCAAGGCTAATCTGTCATATTCACTGATATGCCACACACTCTTAAACATGAAATCTCTTTATGTACGACATGCATAAATATTGCACCATCATTAGAAACCTATTCCTAAACTTACCACAAAAGTATTAATTCTGCAGGTTTGATTTACTTTATCATTTCTATATTTAATGCAAACCTTCCTGGAGGAAAAAGATACTTACCTCCTAGCTTGTATTATCTAAAATAAATTGAAGTTGTCATTCCAAACAAGTTGGAGTTACTGTTCAGCGAGAGCTGGGCGCTGGTTCTGTCAATTGGCGGAGAATGCATATTGGCTAGAGATTTTTCACCAGGATCCATACGGTTTAGGGTGATAGTATAATATTGTTGTTATGACAACGAGGTACTCCTAATCCATTGCCTTTAGGTGAAGCTTGTTCCTTCTGCTTTAAATTATGTAGTTCTTCCTTTTGATTCAAGTAAATAGGATCTTGCACCCCGTCTTAGTATTGTAACTTGTGCAATGTTTGGGGTTTGTATTTCTCTAGCCTCTTTAAATTATTTTAATGTATTTCTCTTCATCTCTAGGGCCATCCATATAATTCTTTTCTCTGATTTGGGTAATGACAACAACAACACAACACAACTGACCTATTGAGCATTTGCTGTGTGTCAGATTAAGGGCTTTGCATGACATAACTCTTTTAATCTTCACTGCAGTCCCATGAGGAAAGAACTATGATTATTCTCATCTTATAATTTAATTATAATTTTAATCTTTTAGTCAAAAAGAAAGAAAGTAACCTGACCGAGGTCACACAGTGACGGATACAGGATTTCAACCTTGCCGGTGTCTTTGAACTTACTCAATATGAAATGCTATTTATTTCTCTGTTATAGTTTAAACCAAAAGGAGCTTTGAATCCAGACTCTTTTGAGAGGAGTGACCTCTCATAGGTTCAAGTTACGCCTTTAGTTTTGTAATATTCCTGCTAAGGTTGTAGTTAAGTTCCTTCCCAACTTCTTTGCTGCCTGATTGAACTCTTGATTCATTTACAGGATCTTCATGCAAATGAAAAGCCACCCCTCATACAACTGCATTGCTAATGTCTCATGCCTTTGCTGTATCTGTTATCACAACTGATGCCGTGCTAAGCACGTGCTGTTATTTGTCCTGCCTTCTTACCTGGCGTTCATGGAGAATGCGGTACTCATGTTCTCCGCACCCCAATTTCTGCCCGGATTTCCTGCACTGTGAATTCCTCTCTTTACCATCTTCAATGTGAGTTTTAATTTTGTTAGTGCAATTTTAGTTTCTTGAAAATCTCTCCTGGTCCCTAGCTCCTTTTGCACTCAATTTATTGTTTTCAAAACTCATCCTATTGTCTTTTATTCTTGACCCTTTCTTTACTAATGGCTTCTTTGGATATCTTAGAGGGCACACGTCTTGGACAGTATCTGACTGAGGCTGCCAAACTAATTCTTAGAATTTCTTCTGATTTCCCTAAGAAAAGCATTTTCAGGAGTGTGCTTGTCCTCTGAGATCCTGGATATCTTCCCTCCCTCTTTTTCCATACAACTTTTCAAGCACCTTGGGGAAGGGAAACCGTCTTCCCACAGTGGGCAGCAAGAGAAGAGGACGTAGTGCGCCATTCACTGTCTAGTTCTTGCTTTACTGTTTCTGGGAGTTTTAGCCTGAAGAACTGGAGGAAGACGGGTGAGTTAGAGGAGCTGAGAGGAGAGAGAGGAGGGGGAGTAAACAGCCTCTGGCAGCTCAGGCTGCCTTTCTTCAGACCAGGGTCTCCGAGGCTGCAAGCATAAATTTAAATCCATGTTTGTGAGCCATATATTTAGTTGAAATACTTCTCAGAGTCTAGTAATAGTTGTCTGTAACTTATGTTTTTGATGGCAGTGTGGGTTTTATATTTTTCTATGACTTTGTGAGTATTTTAGCTAGGAATCAAGAAAGGCCATGTCAATGGTTGCCACCCAGACTCCATTTAAATCAGGATTCTTCAGCTATAATACCTGACGACCTCTATGGAATAGGTTGGATATCCCAAATGACTTATTTCCTAGATGTTATAGTGGACTTAGATTTTTTCTTTTTTTTATTATTATTGTTTTCTTGCTGAGGAAGATTTGCTCTGAGCCAACATCTGTGCCACTCTTCCTCCATTTTGTGTGTGGGACACCTCCACAGCATGGCTGATGAGTGGAGCAGGTCTGTGCCTGGGACCCAACCGTACAAACCCTGGGGCCCCAAAGTGGAACATGTGGAACTTTAAGCACTTCACCACGGAGCCAAGCCCCAGATTTTTTTTTCTTTTTATCTGAAAGATAATAATCTTCAGAATCTTATGTTTCTAAATAACCTAACTGAATATTATTTTCTTTCACTTACTCAGTCACAGAAACCCAAGCAATGTATGCAACTTAAAAAGATAAATATAAAATCTTCTACTCACCTACTTTTATAATAGAGTAGAAGAAAGAACACAATGTTTTATTCTGTAAGTGTAACAAATAACAAGAGGACGGTTGGCCAGAATAAGAGGACAGAGAGGGGAGGATTCTCAAAGATGAATCTTTAAAATCCTTCCAGAAAATACCATGCTCTCCGTGGTGGACAGTAGAGCGTAAATCCCTTTGCCTGGAAGTCACAGCCACCTGTCCTTTGGATCCCATCTGCTTTTGCAACCCTCTCTCTCACCACGTTCCTTTGTGAACCCTGCACCAGAGATGAAGCCGTCTACTGGGCCAACCCTTGCATCAAATCTTGTGTTTTCCCACCTGTATATCTTTGCTCACAATATCCCCAGGCTGAATATTCTTTCTTCCTACCAGGTGGGAGGCCCAGCTCTTGAACCACTCCAGCATTTATGATCCAACACTGTCTCAGATTGCAGCCATATCTGAGTTCTTGTCTTATCTTTCAGCTTGATTATACTTTCCAGTCTGACAAGGGCCCCACGTTGCATTGATGTTTGTCTTAAGGCCCTGCAAATTGACTTGCACAGAGTAGGACCACAAGGAATAGATCGTTTGATTGAAAAGAGAGTTATAGTGAGAAGGAAAAAGGGCAAAAAAAACCCCAAGTAAAATAAAAAGGAGAGATAGGGCAGACCAATAAAATAGAGATGACAGAAGAAAAAAGAAAGAAAGAAAAGGCAGGCAGACAGGAAGAGTGAGATAGGCAGACATCACTTTCTTTAATTCAGAGAGATACATATATTTTTTCATTGAAATGCTTGTTAGCATGCCAGCGGCCTCAGCACTGGGGACAAGAGCCTGTCTGGTTTTATTTACCAATTTCAAAACTTATATTGAAATAAACATTATTTTCCCATGGAATGCCACAGATTTCATATTGTGTCAAAGAATGTGTTTGGATTTTTAGAAAGTGTTTTGGAAATGCCAGGGTGTCCATCAATTTTCTAGTTATTCCTGCGAGTCTCTTTGACATTCACATTCTATCATTTTTCCTAATCTTTGTTATCTGAGAGATTAGGGCTGTCGCGTTTCACAATACCTGAACGATTCTCTTTGAGACTAGCATTTATTTCATTGTGTGTACATTTTTTCAAATCAAAGCTATCATTTTCTCAAATCCAATCACTTCGGCTTTTGTTTTAACTGTTTCATGGTGGGGATTATATGTGGAAGAAACCAAAGTTCGAATGCAAGAACTCATCGGGAAGAAATGAGTTGCTTCCTGATCACAGCTCTTAAGCCGTTCTTATTAAGCCTCCAGAGTCTGAATTCCGAGCTCAGTCACCTCATCGCAGCCAGCAGAGGCTGTGGGTTGTCATGTTACTGCTAGTTCAACACCACCTCAGAACGCCTTTCCTCGGGCCAAATGAAACAAAGGTTGTATGTGACTTCTAGGCTATTTTCCACTTTTGCTTACTCAAAGATTCCATCCAGAAGGAGATCGAAACCCCCTGAAGCCTTTGTGGTATGTGCCCTTGCTTAACTAGAATCGAACTGGCTTTATGGCTTCTTGAATTCACATCATTCCTTTGTGGGAGTGAGTTTCCAAACTTTTCATCTCAGTCCGCTACTTGGTGACAGATCTTAATGTCGTGATTCTGGACTCTGGCTGGCAGCCTTGTCTCCCTCACTCCCATTTGAGGGCATTTCTAGGGGAGAGGGAGGTGGGTCTGAAGCTCTCGGGGAAGCTGTTGAGAATGGTGTATTGTGAATGAAGCTTCCAGTGTTGTGGTCAGTTCATAACATGAACTGGATGAAAGGATACAGAAACCCCCAGCACTAGTGGACAATTTTGGCATTAGAAAACCCAGTTAGAAGGCGAGACTACAGCAGTGGAGAGGCAGGGTGGGAAAGGAGAAAAGATCTTTTAGGTAGAGGCATCAGCATATGTAAAGACCCAGAGGCAAGAGAGAACTGTGTTCTGAGAAGCGCAATGTAGGTAGAACATGGTGTGAGATTGGGGGAAGTGGAGAGAGGTGAGTCAGGAGAGAGAAGCCAAGAGCCTTGGACGCCAAGGGAAGAAATGCAGACTTTGAGCTTTGGAGAATAAGCAGAGCTGGCCCCGTGAAATGGGAGTAATGGTAGCGCATGCCTGAGGATTCGGTTTGGTAACCGTAGCCTGGTACAGCATTTAGAAAGGGCTTAAGGCAGGGCTGCTGCTGCCTATGCAGAACCTCTGCATGAGTTAGAAGTGGTCCTGGAGGATGGTGTCCCAGTTATCTGTTGCTGGATAACCAACCGCTCCAAGCAGAGAGGCATAAAACAACCATTTTATTATGCTAATGGACTCTGTGGGTCAGGAATTCAGACCAGGTCCAGCAGTGATGGCTTGTCTCTGCTCCACAATGTCTGGGGCATAAGGTGGAGCGACTAGAAGGCTGGCGGTGGAGCAACCGCTGGGTATCATCTGGAGGTATCTTCACGTACATGTTTGCCGGTTGATGTTGGCTGTTGGCCGAGACTTTAGATGAGACCATCAGGCAGAACACCTGCATGTGGCATCTCCATGTTGCCTGGGCTTCCTCAGGGCCTGGTGGCGAGGTTCCAAGAGTGAGTGTCCCAAAATGCAGCAAGAGGAAGCTGCCACTTTGTCACTTCCAATATTCTGTTAATCCCACGTCGTTATAGGAGAAATATCAAAGAATTTGGAAGCCGTTTTTACTATTACCACATACTAATTGGAAAAACATACTCCCACTGGGCAGGCACATCTCTTCAGGCAAGAAAAAACTACCCCTTTCTCCAAATAAATGTAACCCTAGAGCAGGGAACACAGGTTGGATTCAGCCACACTCAACACCTTTATTGGGAGCCCTTATGCAGTTCACAACCTGTACAACTGTACATAGAGGCCCTGGACTCAGTAAATGTTAGGTCCTCACTTCCTCTCTGCCACTTCTCAAAACCAAAAGGTAACTACCTTTTTCCATGCAACTTTCAGCCTTGCTCCCTACATCAATTTTATTTCCCTCTGATTGACTCTATTTAATTAAAATTATTTTTTGTCTTGTGGCTTGTGCAGACTCTGGGCTTTTTTTCTGTATTTTTCATTTTAAAAAGGACTTATTGTCTGTCTGACTATTCTCTTGCTTTCTATGTGATATGCCCCCATGCCTTCCTGGAGCCAAAGTGTTTCCCTTTCTTCTTTTGTCAGTTGGTGTCTCCTCTTCTCTTTCTAGCTTGGGATATCTGATGAGTATGATGCAAGGATGTTAAGAGAAGGAAAAATGACTTCAGGAGTTGTAAGTATAAAACTGGCTTTAGATTGTCTAAGAATCATCTGAATATTCAAATTCTCTGTGTGGAAGAGTTTTGCCCATTGAAAGATTCTAAATAAATACATTCTGTTCATTATACATTAATTGTAAGGGACTATTTTTAAAGCTAATGGAAAATTGGTGCGGATAACATTTCAAGTTCCTAAATGCTGACTTTTGGGAAATCCCAGGTGAAATCAGAAAGACCCAGTATTTTAAATGAGCCCATCGGGATTCAAACTCAGGGTTCTACTTTAGTGAGCCCTATGGGCAAATTTGTGTTTCCTCTGAGTATCCATCACTTCACAGCACCAGAAAAACCCTGCCTTCCTGGCCTGCTGTTCCCTTTAGGAGCAGAAAGAAGACTAGAGAGATCAGGGCCTGAGGTTGCCGATGGGATGACATTTGGGGCAGGAGAAACCCTTTGTGGCCTTGCTCTGCTTGTGGCTTGTCTGCCTAAGGGATTCCGAAAGGACAATGAAACCTTCTCATTTAAACTGCCTTCCGATGTGGTTTTCACGGCACAGCCTTTCTTCCTTTAATCAGCTCAGAGGACTGTAACACTGTTGGATTATTTGTCTCCTAGATGACTCTGTCCTAATGGATCCATTTTTACCCTTGCAAACTTCGTCAAGTTTTTTTAAACTCACTTAAGAGTTGTGAAAAAGACTACTGATTTTTAAAGTGCTGCTCTTCAGGTGGATGCACCATTTTCGACTTGGGTTAAAAGCACTTTTTTGAGGAGTATCATATTAGTATAATACTGTGTCTCATCCACTCAAGGCACCATTATTTTATGTAGCATTAAGAAAGGAGAAAGCCCAGCCAATTATTGTGAAATACTGGATGCCATCAATTAAAAGATACATTCTGATTTCAGAGATGTTGAAAGGCAAAAAAGAATATCTTAGAATCAAGAAAATCAGGTGTACATATTTGATTTTTTATTACTGTATACACACATATAATTTTACACAAATGCAGTATTTCAGTGTGGTCTATTTATTCCGCCTTTTCCCCACTGTTGCTGCCATATCTATCTATCCATCTGATATAAGTAATTCTATATGTATATCATATAATTAAACTGTGTAATATAATATGTAAAAATGTAAATTATATGTAATTCGTATTTATTTTAATGATCATATAATCATATGTAAAACTATGCATACACACATAAATGTAAAATTTTAGGAGGTTTCATAATGTGATTTTTACAGGTATTTTTTCTACATTTAAATTTTGTTACTCAGAATACCCTGTGGAAACCCCTAATAGCCCAACTGGCAGAGCTGTAATTCGTTCCTTTTGATGACTGTATAATATTCCATGATGATCCAATTAATGAGCATTCACTTTATTTCCATTTTGTTGTTGTTGTTATTGTTAGCTTTTATAAACAGTGATGCAATAAATATCCTGTATCATATTCTTATGTATTGAGCTTTTATTTTTTTGGCTAGATTCCCAGGAGGGGAAAGTTTTAGGTCAGATATGTGTATTTTTAATGAACTTGTCAGATTGTTTACCAGAAAGGCTTTTATAATTCACATTTCCTTTTAAACATCTTTTTACCCTTATGCACATTTTTAAGAAATGAACATTCACATTCTTTAAGAGATGTGAAATGGACATGTTTTTAAAGCTCAACATCAACAATAATAATTATTATTCTTTCATACTTTGCCAATCTGATGAGCATAAAGGATATCTTGTTTACTTTCATTTATGTTTCCTGTACCATTAGTGAAATCAAACATCTTTGAATATTTCCTGGCCATTTATATCAACTCTTCTGTGAATTTTCTCCTCCTATTCTTTTCCTATGGGGAAAAACTGTTTGCCTTCCTATTAATTTGTAGGAGTGTTTTGTCTACATAGCATATATTAGTCTGTTTTTCCTCTATTTGTCAATATGTTTTTCCAAATATGTCTTTCGCCTATTGGATTTATTTGGGGTAACTTTTGCCCTCAAATTATTTAGTTTTTACTTAGCTGAATATATCTATTTTATCTTATAAAGTACGTGAGTTTCCAGTTTAGATCAGGATGGTCTGCCTGCCCCTCTCAATCATGCGCATAGCCTCCTGGATTTTCTTGCAATATTTTCTGTTTAATATCTTTAATGCATCTAAAATTTGCTTTGGTATATATTGTAAGATGGTAGGCCAAACAGTTTTTTTTTTCAGGTGGATAACCAGGATAATTTATTAATTCATTTTTTGCCCAGTGAAACGAAATGCTACCCTTGTCATATATAAATCCTCATGTGCTGGCATCTGATTCTTGGTTTTCTATTATGCTTCATTGGTTTAATTTTCTATTTCTAAGTTAATACTATATTGTCTTTACAGTATGTTCTCATATCTGGTAAACTAAGTCTTCTTTTATTCTTCTTTTTTATCCTTTTCTCAATTGTTCTTAGGTATTTACCCTTTCACATAAAATGTATGATCATTATAGCCAAGATTTAAAGGATGTCATGTTGGAACTCTAATTAAAATTGCACTAAAAGTAAATGGATAGATATAGATATCTATACAGGCATTTTCATATTAAATCTTCCTGTTTGATAACATGGACCAATTTTTTTTTTTATTGAGTTATTGATAGGTTACAATCTTGTGAAATTTCAATTGTACATTAATGTTTGTCAGTCATGTTGTAGGTGCACCACTTCACCCTTTGTGCCCACCCCCCACCCCACCTTTCCCCTGGTATCCACTAAACTGTTCTTGGTCCATAGTTTTAAATTCCTCATATGAGTGGAGTCATACACAGATTATCTTTCTCTCGCTGGCTTATTTCACTTAACATAATTCTCTCAAGGTCCATCAACATGGACCAATTTTTAAGTGACATTGTATTAGTGAGTTTTTTTCCTACTGTCTTATCACAATTTAGTATTACAGTAAAGCTAGATTCACCTGGTGAGATGTCCTTCATTTTCTATGCCCTAGGATAGTTTAAGTAAGGCTGGAATTATCTCTTCATCAGAGCATTTGTGTTATGCTGGCGTTTTGGTTATCTCAGTGATGGTGAGATGCTAATGTTATTTTGTATCCAGGAACTAGGAATGGGTTAACGTCAAGCAAGGCACAAGACAGTCCTGTATAATGAATTATTTTCCCATCAAAAATGCCAATAGTGTCCTGGTTGAAAAACACTGGGCTTGAAAAACTCAGCTAAGAAGCCATCAGATTTCAATGGCTTCTTTCTAATGATAGCCTTTTAATTTTTTAAGTCTTTCGAGCCTCTGTGCTAATGATTCTCTTTCCCTTAGGTTTAAAAGTATGTTCCCAAAGATTTTGGTAGGAAATATTCTTCTTTTCATTGCTTTCAAAATGGTTTGTTATTTCTCTTTTGATTTTCTCTTAGGTCCAAGAGTTTTCTGAAAGTGTGTGTCTTAATTTCCTAGTAGTTATACCCTTTTTTGGAGGAAACTTTTTATTATTTATTTCTAATTGTATCATTTTATAATTGGGATATGTGGCATGTATATTTCTCTAATATGTTAGAAATTTTCTTTGTGGTTAAGCATATGATTCATTTTATAAATGACCCATGAATCATTTCTCTCTCTCTCTCCACACACACACACACACACACACACACTCTATTTGAGAATTAAGAGATTCAATATAGATTGTATTAGTTTGCTAGGGCTTCCCTAACAAAATACCACAGGTTGGGTGGCTTAAACAAGAGAAATTTACTTTCTCATAGATCTGGAAGCTAGAAGTCCAAGAGCAAGGTGCTGGCAGGTTTGGTTTCTTCTGAGGCCTCTCTCCTTGGCTTGTAGATGGCTGCCATATTGCTGTGTCTTCATCTGGTGTTTCCTCTGTGCACACACCTCACAAATGTCTCTGTGTCTAAATTTCCACTTCTAATAAGGACACCAGTCGGATTGGATTAGGGGCCACCCATATAACCTTATTTAACCTTAATTGCCTCTTCAAGGTCCGATCTCCATATATAGTCACATTCTGAGGTCCTGGGGTTTAAGACTTCAACATATGAATTTGGGGGGGGACATAGTTCAGCCCAATAATGTAGGTTTATTAAGTAAAGTTTATAAATTGCACTATTCAGTTTCTCTTTGATTTTACTTATTTTTTGTGACTGGAGTTGTGTAATGCTCAAAAAGATATATTTATATTTCAAGGTAAAATTGTATTTTCATCAAGGTCTCACATTTCTAATAATTTTTGTCTTTTATATTTAGCTACCATCTTATGGAATTATAGTTATTATATCTTCTTAGTCAATGTCTTTTATCAAAACCTAATGACCCTACCCTCTGTTTCCTGTTTAGGGCTTTTAACATTAAGTTCCATTTTGTCTAATATTATATCATCTTTGCATTTGTCTTTGTCCATACCATTGTTTTCAGTCTTTCTTTTTTTCTTTTTGTTTTTGGCTGAGGAAGATTCACCCTGAGCTAACATCTGTGCCAATCTTCCTCTATTTTGTATGTGGGTCACCACCACAGCATGGCTGCTGATGAGTGGTCTAGGTCAATGCGCGGGAACCAAACCTGGGCTGCAGAAGTGGAGCATGCCAAACTTAACCACTAGGCCACGGGGCCGGCACCTTCAGTCTTTCTTAATCACTTTATTGTACAATTATTTCCTTTAAACTTCGTAAGTCAAGGTTTCCTTTCTCAGTGCAACTTGAAAGTCTTATGCAATAAGTGAATTCAGTCTATTTTTTTAAGTGTAATGACTTGATCTTATTCCTCTCTGCTTCTTTATGATTTATGTTGTTGTTCTGCTTTTCCCTTATTCTAATTTTACTTGGTTTGATCATTTTCTTCTTTATTTGGAAGATCTACTGTACTGTTTTAGTCCATTAATGGTTACCTTTCCTTTCCTTGTACTTATAGTTTGATGTATATTTTTCTAATATTGTTTAAAAAATAAGATGCTAGTTATTTTCTTACCAAGAGGCACTGTTCCCCTCCATTTTCCCCACCCCAATAACTGAGCTTTTGGTCATTCCACTTACTCCCTTCTTGCCCTCTAGTCCGCCCTTCCCTCTCAAGATTCTTACCATCCTTTCCTCTCTGTGGTCTGTAGATGACAGTATTTCGTCATCCTCTAGGTCTGAGTCTTGCAGATGAGAAGTCTGATGCCTGTCTGATTCTTTTTCCTGTGTGGTACCTTGTTTTGTTTTGCCTGTGTCTGAAAATTTGTTAAATTTTCTCTTTATCCTTAGAATCCATGAATTTTATTAGGATAGTCTTAAGTCTGTGTCTTTTCTTATTAATCTATGCTTGAACCATGGCCTTTTGTTTTGCAGATTCAAGTCTTTCTTCAGTTCAGAGAAAATTTTCTCTATTATTTGTTTAAACCATCATATGTCTGTCATCTCTTCCTGTCTTCTTCTGGAACAAAAAGAAGAAAAAGCTAAGTTATTGGCTTTTTTCTCCAAAGCTTTTTTCTTTTCTCTTAATATTTCTGACTTTTTATCTCTTCATATTTCTATCTCTTTATATTTATTTTTTTGTCTCTTTATACCTGGGCTTTGCATTTTGAGATGTTCCTTACACTTGACTTTCCAAGTCACTAATTTGGATCTTATCAGTAACCATTCACTCTTCATATTCATCTCCTAAAATGTTTATTTGCAAAATCCTGGCCTTTGTTTTGATTTTCCTCCAGAAAGTCCTTTTTGTTATTCACTTTACTTGTGATTGCTCTTATTATGTACTTTTTTAACAAAAAATATATTGTTTACATCAACATTGTTTATTTTCCTCAGCAATTCTATTTTCCTAGACATGGTTCTATTTGCTCTGAATGATCTTACTATCTCTGGCTTTGTTATAATTTAAAAAATATATTTTATGCATTTATTCATTCGTTTATTTTTTTTGGTATCCTCACTGAGACTCAGGTCTGGCTGTTGGAGATCTGAGGTGGCAGCAGGTCAGGAAGTGAGTGATGGAAGGCAGTGTGGTCTCTGCATTGTGGGCAGGTGGCATAGCTGTAGAGCCTCCCACAGAGGCACCAGGAACAAGACTCCTGTCCCAGTTTTCCTTTGACTCTGCAGAGCTGGGGACAGAGAGGACCAGACCCAGCTGCTTAGTTACTTCTTATCCGCGTATCTACTACTTCTTGTCTAAGGATCCCAGTGGGGCTAGAGCTTAGAACCCACTGAGTTCTGTGGGCCGAGGTCTTTCCAGCATCTTAAGGGTTGTGATCCTCAGGCTAGGACTCTCTGAGGTTCATCTCCTCTAATCTCTTGCTCATTTGACCCTTTGTAGAAAACTTGAGCCATCTCCTTCTTTGGGGACTTACTCTGAAGAGAGGCCTCATTTCCACCTGGCAGTTGTTGGACCCGAGGCAAGCAGATAGACGAGAGTTGGGAGGCCAGCTATAACAAACCTTAGCAAGGTGACCATATTTTCAGAATCCCTAGAGGCCTATTTTAAAATGGTTACACTATAAATCAACAAAATCTTAGCAAAATTCAGAGTTTCCCAGCCTTTTAAATCTGGAGAAGTAATCAGTCTAGGCTTATTGTTTGCCTTAATGCACACTGGCTATGGGAGCTTAAATGCCAAATGATGTTTTTTTCTTTCACATGTGTGAGGGAGGAACATTTATTGTAAAAGTTAAACAGAGTGACAGCTTGCTTGGGCTGATGTGTAAGAGTTCTTGACTGGGCTGCTTTCCTTTCTTCCATAATAAGTAGTTAATAGAAATTCACTGACCTGCAGTGCAGACTTAATTTATCGCGTATATCAAGTTGATTTAACAGGAATGGAATGTGGTGGAACAATAGCTTCCCTCTCTCCCCACCTCTTGGTGAGCCTCCGACATTTCCCCTGGAAAGAAAATCAGATTTAACACCATGTAGAACCTTTGTGATTTTAAATAATTGGGCTATGTTTGAAAAAAAGTATTTAATCAATGGCAATAATCTGTTTATTTGAAAAACCATTGGGTTGGGGAGGTGGTATTTATCTATAAAATTTTCTCTTGTAGGAGAGCTGAAGTGGCTGAGTACATTATGTGCTTTGCACTGTGCAAAAGAAAAACTGAAAATCCTGAATTGCTTCTTTCTTTCATGGCATGCTCTCTATTTAGAAAATCCTTAATTAATTTTGTGTGAAAGCAGACGGTCAAAGGATTTAAAGAAGAAGAAAAACATCTTGAATTCCCTACTGCTTGCAAAGTGGGGAAAGCGAAAATGGTAAACTGATTAAAAGAAGTCATCTTGAAGTCTACCATTATAATGAGATGTAAATAACAGCAACAAACCCGAATCACTTAAGAAAGTTTGCGGGGCTTCTTCCATTTGAAATGCATTTTTCCCCCCAACTTTGTTCTCTGGAGACATCAGCCATTTAAAAGCATGATATTGGAACTGACCCAGCATCACTTTTAATTAGCACAGAAATGCTAATTATACTTTTTTCTGTGTGATGCTTAATGTGAGCTGTCAGAACAATGTGGCTTTTTTTTCACTTCGGTTGCAGTGAGGTACCCACGATCATCAGACCCATTTTAAAATCATAAAGGCCAATACATCCAAACTGATAATTATTTTTAAACTATAAGAATCTGCTAAAAGAGGCATGAAAACAATGGCATCAAAGTGAAAAAAAGTGAGCTTTTTATTTACTCCAGACACAAGCGTACTTCATTTTATTCAATATTTGTGGTCTGTGCAAATCAAGTTTCTTACCATTGCATCATTTAAAATACTACATAAAACTTGATTTTGAAAGAAAGCTACTTTTTCATGAGAGTCTCTTTTGAAAAGCAAATAGCCACCCTTTCTCCATTTTACAGGTTTGGGGCTTTGCATTTAGATTTTCTCAAAGGAAGGCTTGTGTTCTTGACGTGATTTTTTTTTTTTTTAAGCTGACAGCTCTAGGAATGCAATGGATACTATCCTTTAATAAAGTCTGTTGTATAAATCTAATTAAGCGCAAATTTAGTTAAGCTTATTTTATTTATCGAAGACAGTCAGACTTAATTCTTCCCAATAGTCAAACACATAACCCTCCCCCCCACCAAACCTCAAAAACAAAACAAAACAAAACAAACACATCTGGTTATAAAATCTAAGCCTTAGATTTTATTAACATTTATCAGAAGCAAGATGAGAGTCTAAATGGCTTTTAAGGTCTATACTCATCGTATAATTCTGGAATTCTATATGATAAAAGGGATTAATTCTATATTACATTAATTTTTTTTTAAAGTGTGGATGTAATGACCACTAAAGTCAGCCAGAAAACTGGGAGGGAAAATTCGACAAAACTTTCTATTTCGGAGGGCATGCTTTTTTTCCCTGAACTAAAGAAAATCCTCCATAATTTTAGCTCACTTGGAAAAAATTCTGAATTATTCTTTTAAAAGTCTGAATTGTAAAATATTATATAAGAAATTGAATTTGATGGCTTTTGGTACACTTGGCCTTCTGTATAATGATAATAACAACAACCCAACAGTGATGCTTGTAATATTTATTGACTGCCTGCTATGGCCCTGGCACTGTGCTCTGTGCTTTACATAATAACCATACCAAGTCAGAGCCGTTAGTGTCTCCATTTTATAACAGAGGACAATATGGCTCTGGACATTATGGAGCTTGCCCAAGGCTTCTCAGCTAGCAAGTGGCAAGGATGGGTCACACTCAGATCTGTCTGTTACTAATGCCTTCTGTTAACCATTGCACTATAAGATGAAATGTGCGTGTTTTTAGTGATGTAGTAGAAAGTCCTACAGGTCATTTTTTCTCCCTCTGAATTCAGGTTTAATATGACTTCATGATCATGTTTTCATTGTTCTTAGGAAACCACTTTTTTTCATCTCTGGCAAAAGCAGATCTCCATCCAGGATGCTTTGAATGCTGACTGCTATAGACTGAATTGCATCCCCCCAAAATTCCTATGTTGAAGCCCTAACCTTCAATGTGATGGTATTTGGAGTGCGGCCTTTGGGAGCTAATTAGGTTTAGATGAGGTCATGAGGACAGGGCCCTCATGGTGGCATTAGTGCCTTTATAAAAAAAGGAAGAGATACCAGAGCTCTCTCTCTCTGCACAATGTTAGAGCACAGCAAGAAGGCAGCCATCTGCAAGCCAGGAACAGAGCCCTCATCAGGGAACCAACTGGGCTAGCACCTTCATCTTGGATCACAGAGTCCTGATCTTTCAATACAGAGTCACTGAAGGAAGTCAGATGACAAGAACTTAAGTCTAACAATAGCAAACACTTATGAGTCCTCCTCTGTGTCAGGCATTGATCTGTGTGCCTCGAGTGTGTAACTAACTTGACCAATCCTCACCGCAATCCTCTGTGGTAGCTACTATTAATATCATCCTCCCCATTTTCCAGTTAAAGTACTGAGGGATAGAGAAGTTGAGCAACTTATCCAAGGGCACAGCTAGATAGAATCAGAATAGAACCAGAATTCAAACTCAGGCAATCTAGCTCCAGAACCTGTAGTCTTTCGTTCTTATTCTCCCAGAGGCTTTTGTCAGCTTTCTTATGTGTAAAATGAGGATCATGGCTGTCCTATTTATAGGGTAAGGAGAAATAGGTGAGGTCATGAGTGTGAAACTACTAAAAAAAAAAACAAAACAGAATATAAAGTATTAATATTTATTAGCACAAATTTTCAGAATTGATATTTACTTAGTGAATTTATTTCTAACGCAACTCCTTCAAAAAATGTCGAGATAAGCAACCCAAAAAAGGCATCAAAATAATATCAGTAGTAAAATCAGATTTCAGCAAGGGAGGAAGACAGAGCAACAAAGAATGGTAAACCTTTCAATACCTGAGACAAAATGTGAAACACAAGCTACATGGTTTTATCAATAAAAAAGAGAAGAGGGTATTTTTTAAGGAGAGAGAAAGTTTTTTCCCCACCATTGCATTTAAAAAGAAATTTCTCATGTTGGAGCTCCTGAAGTGAGCATAATGATCAATGGTTCCACAGAGTAAGCAATTTGATTGATTACAATATCATCGCTTTTGCTACTCTCTTCTTGTCGTGGTAGAGAGATTAAGGGACCATGAAACCTTCACATTTGGTCAGCAGGAGGGAAATGTTGTAGAATATAAGGATGTAGATAATTTAAGACTGGATAACCAACCCTTAAATTGTCAAAAATTGACTATTTTCCAAAGAAGACCTCCCAAGTGTGCCAGATAGATCTGCTATGGCTGTGACAAGGCTAACCACCAGGTCATTTCACACCGATGCCACGTAGGGTGTGATGTGGGATGCATAATTAGATGATTGGATGTGGTTTCTGCTCTTGGGGCCCAAATGTCAGACTAGACACAGCATATTAAAGCAGGAAAAGGATCAGAATATAGATAAGGGAAACGTATATGCACTGTAGAATATGTAGAAAATATAGAACATTTAAGGAAGAAAGTCAACATTGATGAAATTACCAACATGGTTACTTTTTGGTATATGTTTCCTTCCAGTCTCTTATTCTCATTCTCATTCTCTCTGTAAGGAGAGACATAGATACAGATACAATATAGATATGAAATAGATATAAATATAGGTATAGATAGATATAGACACAGATGCATGCGTGTGTTCACACACACATATTCGGAGGTTCAGAGAATCAGAGGGTAATGTACCTTTCCCAAGGTTTCAGAGCTAGTAAGTGGCAAAGATGGAGCTCAGATCCGTTTTGATCTGATACTAAAGCCCCATTCTTTTAATTATATATTCTGAGTGTGTCAATTTTTTGACCTATTATTTTATGCAGGTAGAAGTATGCGTTATGTAGCACTCCGTACTCTGCTATCCTTTCCCCAATCATCTTGTATTGGGAGCAATGTTTCAGGTTATTAATATTTTTCTAAACCATGATTATTGATATTGCTTAATATTCTACCATAGACCATCATTTATTTACTTATTTCATTATCTTAAATCTTTAGGTTTCCAATGTTCACCAGCTGTTATATGTCACTCATAAAGGGGAGAGTGGTCAGCTCTGCATGTGTATGTCAGGAAAGGCTCCATCGAAGAGGAGGCACTTGAGCTGGATCTTGAAGTTGCCCGGGGTTGACCAGTCAGACATGTAAGAGAAGAGCATACCCAGCAGAGGAAAAAAACATGGCAAGTCTGGAGAACTGAAAGTGTTTGAGGTGGCAATATAGTGTAATCGTGAAGAGTTCAGACTTTGTTTTCAGACAGACCTGTGTGAGTTCCAGTACTGGCTTTAGCACCTCTTAGCTGTGTGATTTTGGCTAACTTGCTTAGCTTCTCTAAGGCTGGGCTCTCTCATCTGTAAAATAAGGATTGCAATGAGGTTGTGTGAGCGCACAGAGAGCTCTTTGTGTAGAAACTGATGCCTAGTGAGAACTCAAAAAATATGTATATATTTCTAATTAGTGTTAGTATGATATCAGCCACCTTAGGGTGTGTGATGGGGAGTGTTGAGTGATGAAGCAAGACAAATCCTAGAGAGCCTTAAATATCCTGCTGAGGAGCTTTGTCTTTATATGATATGTAGTCAGGCCTTGATAGATTTCTAAGTTAGAAAATAGTGGATCAGATTTGAATTGCAGTACGGATACAAGATTATAAGTAGGAACACTACAATTCCAAGTGAGACGTTATAAGGGCTTGAGGCATGTCAGTAACAGTGGTATCTGAGACGGAACGAATAAGAGACATGTTACAGATAGAGAATCACTGGAACTCAGCAATTCTTTGGATCAAGGGGTAAAGGGAGAAGAGGCGTCCAGGATGATCTAGAAGATATATGATGTTTCTGCCTGCACAGTGTTCCTCCTTCCTTTTTTCTTTTAAATAGCATCTCATTTTTCCTCTGGGTAATTACTCCTCCCCCATTTTTGGTCCATTCCCCAATCCCATTCACCCGAGATGTGTATGAATGACCCAACAATTTCATATCCCTGACCACAGTAACTAGTCAGGAGTGGGTCAATGATCTGACTTGGTCTGCTGGGACCAGGACACTTGCCAAAATTTTCAGGAACAAGAAATTCTTTTCTTTGGAATTAAAGCCAGATGAATGCAAGCTTGGCATATCCAATCTAGAATAGAGCCAACAGTGGAGAAGAGCTGAGAAGAGAAAGAGAGCAGGTGAGTAATTTTATAGTATCACTTAGCTGGACCTAATCATACTTAGAGATAAAAATCTCCTTTTAGGCTTTCCAATTAAGTATTCAATAAGTTATATTTTCTGGTCAAGCTAGCTTCAGCTGAATTTCTTTCACTTGAAACTAAATTTGAAATTCCAGCAAATACAGGTGATTCTCAGATTTTTTTGTCTTGGGTGATTAGGTGGATTAAGCAGTATGTGAAACACAGAGAGGTACAGGTTTGGGAGAAAATGATGACTTTGGTTTGGAGCATATTGAGTATAGATTACTCATGGGGCAAATGGGTAGAGATGTCTAGTAGATACCTGGACAAATGAGCCTGAAACTTAGGAGACAGATCAGAGCTGGAGAAACACGTTTGAATTCATCAGATTTTGCGGTTAGGAAAGAATTTCTTTCTTTTTGAAGTTCTCCTTTTTTGGTGCAAAGCTGACCCCATGGCAGGCACTCAGGGTGTATTAGTAAACCAAAGGGAAAATGGCAAGTAGATAAACACCATGTATAGGACACCTATGTATTGTTTTGGGGTGACTACCATTTGTGGGGTTTGTTTGGTTTTTTTGCTGGGAAAGATTCACCCTGAGCTAACATCTTTTGCCAATCTTCCTCTCTTTCTTTTCTCCCTCCCCAAAGCCCCAGTACATAGTTGTATATTCTAGTTGTAAGTACTTCTAGTTTTCCTATGTGAGCTGCCGCCACAGCATGGCAACTGACAGACAAGTGGTGTGGCTCTGTACCCAGAAACCGAACCTGAGCCCCTGAAGCAGAACGTGTTGAACTTTAACCACTAGGCCATCAGGGCTGGCTCTTTTTTGTTCATTTGAAGTTCATTTGTATCACACTATTGATATATCAGTAGCCTTGTCAGGTAACTAAGACATCAATTTTCCATCTCAGGGAAAACAAAATGTATATTGAAAAGCATCCTGTGATTTTCTTTTTTAGGGACACAATAATGTATACAATGCTTTCATAAACCAGAAAAGGACTGTAGTGAGCCTGACTGCTTTGAGGGTGGATGTAGAATAGATAGATGGGTTGGTAGAAAATGGCATTTCGTTATTTAGTATTTTGTAATCACTAGCTATTTAAATGAACTAATATAGCTATTTAAATAGAGAAAATGAACAGGTTCCACCTATCTTCCTTCCCAAGTTGTGTGTCCAGCCGATAGCCTTGGGCAGTGTAGCTCAGTGCTTCATGGACATTGGTCCCTGGATGTTTGGTATTTGAGTCATCTGGGGAGCTATTTAAATCCACAGGACTTTGCATTCCACTCCCTAGAGAGCCTGATTTTGCAACTCTTTGTGTCCAGGGACCTGTATGTTTGCTCCCAGGGGACTGATACTTGGCCAGGTTTGGGAGTTACTTAGTGGTGGGAACAGATGCAGATTTAGTTCCCAATCACAGGTGTCCTTGGACTGGCTATTTGGATTCTTTGGGTCTTTGTTTTCTCATTGTTTGACTGAGGGAGTTGACATGATGATGTTTAAGGTCTTTCTTCTCTAAACATACCCTTCATTTCATTCACTCATCCAGTTTTTTTCTCCATTCATATGTGACTCATAATGTGCTTCTCCTACTTCATAAAGGAGATAAAAAAGATAAAATTCAAACCAGCATTTCAGCTGTCTTTTGACTGCTGACAAGACGGCAGTTTTAGGAGTGTCTTGGTTTAGTGATGTGTAACCGTAATGATAGTGAGCTATGTTGTGTATAATTTAATCCTTAAGCATGCATCTACCACTTAAAGTTATTTTCTATACACTTAAAATGATAAAATAGTCTTTATCAGAATTTTCTTTAACTTTCTCTATTTTGTTATCATATATTGTGCTATTCCCACGGGAGAAAGCATAGTGATGTTTTTCTTCTTTCCTTTGAAAATCAAGCTCATGCAAAGTGACAGGTTTAGAACATATTTCTAAATCAAAGAATGACCGTTATAGGACTCGAACATACAAGTTACTTCCCTAACTACCATTTATTTGTGCTAAAATTGGCTACATTCCTGATGATAATTCTGCAAGACAGCGGTAGAATATGACTTGCCTTCCCACTGTTTGATATAAATCTCCACTGATACGAATTGAGTTCAGCTGCAGTGAACTTAAATGCTAATGTTGAAAACATAAGGCAGCCTGCTGTTTCTTTTATACTAGAAAGTTTTAACTTCTACAGTCTTCTGTATCCCCCCTCCCACCGTAGGTTAGATCAAATTAGAACCACTCCATTTCTGTCTGAAGGGTGAAATGTGCAAGCTTGATTTACATAACTCAACATGAAAACGGAAGAGGGAATTAATTATAAGGATGGGTGCACCACTCTTGTCCTTGAATAATATACCACAACGGTCATGGGAAAACAGTCAGTGCAATAGCATTTATCAGATAGCCAACCAGTATTTGTTAAGTGCTGACTCTTGCCCAGTACTGTGTAAAGCACTCTAGGGTCTAGAAAGTAATCATAATAGTCAAAATGATAATATCGAAAGCTCACTGTGTGCCAGGAATTGTAGTAAGCACTTTACAGTTGTTATCTCATGGAATCCTCAAAATAACCCCGTGAAATAGGTACCTATTATTATATAAATTTTACCGATGGAGAAACTGAGGCCCAGAGAGGTTGGGAAAAAATGTCCCAAGGACTCCAGGAACCAGGATTCCAGTACAGGTTTCCATACTCTTGGCCTCTTGATGTTCCCTAACTTTAATGAATTTACAGTCTAGTTGGGAACACTAGGAGCATGGCTCTTCTAGAAAAGGCCCAGCATTGCAAGGTAGGCATAAAACAAGTAGCATTAGGGCTCTTCCCTGATCATACGAGATGTCAACAGAGGTGAAATATAATTCTAAAGTGGGAGCATGGCCCAGGTTAAAGAAAAAAGCAAAAATGGGAAAGAAGAGTCAGTTTAATTGTACAATACTTACCTGGTTGACACCTAGGACATTTCCCTCAAGCTTACCTACATGTACTTTATTCATTTTACTTCTTCTGTTCTGACTCAGATTAAATCCTGGGATGTCCTAATATTAGGTGTGCCTGGAATATTAGATGTTCAGTACGGCTGATGCTCTGAACTTGAAAGGGAGAGTAGAAAGAGATGTGTCAAAGCAGCAAGCAGGGGCCAGATGGTGGGGGCCATTGAAGGTGTCATGAGGAATTGGGTCTTTATCCTAAGCGGGCCAGGGGAGTGACATGCTCAGAATTGTTTTTTTGGCAAGATTATTTTGGATGTGGGGTAGGGAATAAATTGAAGGAGAGGCAAGAGTGATACATGTGAGTGATGATAGTGATTTAAATTTGAGTTAGGACGGAATGAATGAGGCATATTTGGGAAATATTTAGAAAATAGAGCTATAGGATTTTCGATTTATGCCTTCATCATTCCTCTGACACTGCCCCTGTCATAGTCACAGTCACTTAATGTTGTTGAGTCTATGGACACTTTTGTGTTCTCTTTTTTTTGGACAGTATTCTAGATAGTTGATCTCTTCAATTTTGGACTCCATTTTTTCTTGTTTTTATTTTTACCCACTTATCTCTTTCTTGGTTTATTTTTGCCCATTTCTCTTCTTTCTAACTTACCCTTTTGTCTGTTTTTAACTGTTTTTCTCCCTTTTAACCATGATGGAGTTCATCAGGGTTGATCCTGGGATTGCTTCCTTTTTCTCTCTACAGTGTACTGCCCACACTGTTTTTCTAGGTGATTTTATTGTCTATGTGCTGCTGACTCACAAGTTTATGTCTCAGGCCTAGACTTCTCCTTAAAGGTCTAGGTTCATAACCCCAAACACTACTTGACAAGCCCATTTGGAAGTCTAACAGACATTTTGAACTTAACACATCTAAAACTGACTTGTTGATTCCCTACCTTTCCACCACCTCAGTTAATAGCAGTATCATCCACCCAGATATTCAGTTGAGAAGCTGGAAATATTCCTTGATTTCTCCTTTTCCTTTGATGCCTCCATCCAATACTACTGTTTTCTCCAGTAAACTGTGAGTTCCATGAGGGCAGAGACTTTGGCTGATTTGATCACCTGATACAGATGATAGACTCAATAAATATTTGTGGAATGAATGAATGAGTGAATGGTTAGACTTGTGGTTGATTTAATGTGAGTGATGAAAGACAGAGAAAGGAGAAAAAGATGCCAAAAATCATTCCCAGCTTCTGATTTGAGTAAGTGGTTACTTGGTTAAGCCATTTACCAAGATAGGAGCAAGTTTTGAGAGAAGTTAAGTTCCTTTGGAGACATGTTGAATTTAGGATTTTTGCAAGAAAACAAGTGGAGATGTCCAACTGACTTTTGGATATACTGGGCTGGAGCTTACAAGTCAGTTTTGATGTGGAGCTATCGAGGGCAAACTCATCAGCTGAAGGATGGTACTTGAAGTCATTGGAGTGCTTAAGCTCTTTTAAGTGAGAGAAGTGCCTCAGTCATAGCCCAGAGAAACATCAAAATTATAGAACTAGTAGAAGATGAGAAGTGACCAAAGTGTTAAGAATAAAACTTAAGAGCATATGTTGTCAAGAAAAAACAGAATTTCAAGAGGGACTGGCCAATAGTGTCATATGCTGCTGAGAGGTCAGAAAATTATAGCTGAAAAGTGGCCTTGGGTTCAGCAACATGGGGGACAGTGGTAATCTTGGGGAGTAGTTTCAGTGGAATGTGAAGTGGAGATCCAGGTTTAAGGGACATGAAGAGTGAGAGGGAGAAAATGAAGATGGGGCAGAATTTGTTTAGGACACAAAAGGGATAAGAAAGAAACATGTTACCTGGAAGTTGGATGGAGCATTGATGGATTTTTTTGTTGTTGTTAAATATGGAAGAGACTTGAGTATGTTAAAAGCTTTCCAGGAAAGAGAGACTGAGAAAGAGAGAGAGAGGGGAGATAATGAATAGTGATATATGGAGAAGAGAGAGGTAATAACCAGCATAGACAGAATGTGAGAGGAAATAGAAACTAAAGTAAAATTAGGAATGACTTTCCACTAGAGGAAGGTACAACCTGTATTGTAACAGAAAGGAGAAGAGATCGTGTTCACTGTAGACTGACTCCTGGATTTGGTCAAAATTGCAAGAGCAGGATGGCTTCCATTTTCTCCATAAAGGAGGAAGAGAGCTTTGTGCCAAGACCATCCCTTTTAGGGGCCACCCCTCCTCAGTAAGGACTACTCTAAAATATTCTGTATGGCTGACTTCTCTTGAAATGCTTTCTTTCAGTGATAGTGCAAAAACGAGCTCATCTGCTGGCCTTCTCTCTCTTAATGGCATTGCCGCTCTATGGACCGTCAGAGAACTGTGACCAGTGTAGTAGATTTGTGGATGGGTCCTTAGTGTTCCCATGACTAATATAAAGTTGTCTATTTTTCTTTTGTTCTATCTTCTTTTTTATGGCTGTTTTGCATTTCACCTTCCTGTTTGTTGCCAGGCATGATGAGCTGGAACTGATATACTTGGTATAATGGTTTCAAATTATAATATCAGTACACTTTTGATGGCCCTAGATAATTAATGCTGAAATTCACAGTCAGTGGTGGTAACAGGAGTCAGAAAACAACTCTAAAAATAATGCAATATGCTTAATAATTGATTCATTTTTTTTCTCTGCATAATAATCAACTTTATTTTTACCTGCTATGACAAAAACTGGTTGGGAAAAAACTTGTTATGTAACAGTCTCCTCCTTGACCCCATCCAAGTCTAAAATATATTTTACTTGCTCAGCATGTGACTGGGAATCCCAGGGGATATCGTGGATCATGGCTTTCCTGTTTCCATTTTGGAAATAATAGTAACTACAACTTTACTCAACTCTTTGGAGGCCTGAGCTGAAGCATTGATAGTCATCTCACGTTGGTTTATTGCATGACCATTCATTCAACAACTTCAAAAATCAGATTTTCACTGTTAATAATTAAGTAATTAGGGAGTTACGAGCCTTGACAAGAGTTCTTCATCTTTGGATCCCTACAAAGAAAATAAACATAACATAGTAAAGTTAATATACTGAATCCACTAACTGGTTTTCAAGTCCTACAAAGGCCCTGCCATTGAAATTTCAGGGAGTTATGGACTAGGCACCTCAGAAATGCGTTATTTTCCTCTACTCTTCCAATTGTATGTTTTATTGGAGGTCTTCTCTCTCTTATCCCAGGGGTAAATCTGTGTGATATTGACTGGGAAATCCTTTGGGAATTTCCCGTATTCAACCAGAGGTTTGCAGAGCCCTGAGAACCCATTTTGAATGGCAATAGAATCTGAGGAATGGTGGATAGGGTAAGAATTGAGAACTAGGAAAGAAGGAAGACCTTGGAGTGTTATTTTTGTCTTAAAGTAAAACAAGCTGATCTTAAAGTCAGCTCTTGGCTCCATAACTTATTATCTTGCTCTTTGGCAAGTTACTTAATGTCTCTGAGCCTCAGTTTCTCACTTGTATAAAAAGGATAATGATATCCATTTCAAGGATTCTTGAGGATTAAATAAAGCAGTTCATGAGAAGCTCCTAGCACAGAGTCTAGCAGATATAATTCTCAATATATATTAGCTTCTTTCTCTTTTCTCAAAATAAGTTTCTTTATAGCTCCTGAATATCTAAAACCTCCTTTAAAGATTCCTTTTGTTAGATCTACCCTGTGACTATCTCTTGCATCTGTATCTTCCTTCCATTCCAGCTACCAGGAATGGCAGGTTGATATCCCAAGTTCAGACTGACATCCTTCAAACATGATTCCAGTTGTGTGACAGGCCTGCTCTGAAGCCTTCAGTGGATTTCCTTTGCATGCCTAGAAAAATCCCAAACCTCTTGGCCCAGATAGGTGGGTCCCTCCATATTTGAATTTCCTTCTCTTTCCAGCCTCTTCACTGAATTCCCTACATACGTCTAACTAAATCACCCTATTCTTTTCTCCCTGGACACTGCTCATCCTGGCCTGCCTCTTTGCCTTCTCTGGCTTAGAAACTCCTCTCCACCATCTCAGCTTGGTAAAGTCCTACCCAGTGAAGCCAGTGCCAGTGTTCCATCCACTCCAGGATGTGCCCTCTGTCCTCCCCTCCCACCATCAACAGGATTTCTCCCTCAGAAACCTCCCACAGCAAGTTTTCTTTATTTGGCCATGTCTCGAATATTCTTCCCCAGCCTCTCAACCTTGTCATCTCGTATCCATCCTAAGGTCTCACCCCAAAATCATGTCCCTAGCTGTTGGGTCTATATCAGTCCCCTTTGGTATACGCTACCTTCAGAACACTTACCTCAGTCCGTGATGCCATAGTCATTAGTCTGAATCATTCCATTAATGTTTGTCACCCATTCACAAGACTGGAAGCTTCTTGAAAGGAGGCAGGGTGGCTGTTTTTCTCTCTGTTGTATCCTCAGTGCCTGGTAGAGAAAGCAATCAGTGAATTCTTGTTGAATCAATAAATGCAGTATACTACTTGCCGTGTGCTGCCTTTCTTTATAGCTCTTTTTGTACCCATGCTTATCACATCTATGTCACTGAGAACAAGGGTTATGTCCTGTTAGTTCTAATTGGCGCTATGGCACCTAGCTCAATGCCTTGCTGGTCAGAAGCACTCACTAAGTATTTGTTAGTAAAACGTGAGTGAGCATAAAACAGAGAACTGTAGAGTGAAGCCTACTGCATGCACTTTAAGTCGTATGGTGGCTCTCGATATGGGAGGGGGACACTAAGTCCGCTTCAGGGTTAGTAGGAATCTTCTCATTTTGTAAACAAAACACTTATTGTGGGTTATGAAAACCTTGATTTTCAGATCTCATTCATAAATGATAAGATGGTTTTTTCAAGAAAAAACATTCTTGAAGCAGAGATTAAAACATAAACCCTTTTGATAACAAAAACAAAAGCTGCCCCTCCACCCCCGTGTTTCCGGTGAAATGGCCTTTCTCTCGAGATATAATTTCCTCCGTTCACCATCTTTCTTTGAAATTGCCCAATCAATCAGGAGAGGGGATTTGCGCCCCACCTGTGGCGAGACGTTTTAAAGAGACGAGACATTTGATTGCTATGTTTAGATTTATGGGGATTGAGATGACCCTGAAGATTAAATGAAGAAGCAACTGTGAAAAAGAAACCGGAACAGGGAGAAAATTGATTTTTTAAGTTGAAGACGTATTGGTGTTGAGAGGTTTAAATGAGGAGATAGGTGCGAATGATAAGGTCCAGGTGGGTGGGGAGGGGGTACCCTGAGGGCAAGCCACATGGTTTAATTGTCACTGGTGTAATCCCTGTTGACCTTCAGGAGGCTCAGAGAATGATGATATCATGAGACTTGAGTTTTAAAATCACATTTAGTGAACACCTAATCAGAGCCACAGATGGGGTTTACATTTGATCCTCCTGATGAAACTGAATTAAGACAGGGTAGAAGACCGATAATAAAGAGTGACTATGAGATGAAATTCCTCAGAGTTATTTTTCATGATGCAAGAGGCAGCCAAAATATATAGCTGGCTGAAACAAAAGAAATTTAATCAGTGCAGATAAAAATATGATTATTTTTTCCAAAGGGAAAAGCATGCCTCAGAAACTTCCCCAAAATGTATGAGAAGTTTCTTGAAAGAAGGTCTATTTCTGCATACTCGAAATCGATTTATTTCTACTTCCGTCTAGGTCACTGGTCTCTCGTCTATTCTTCCATATTTTGTACTCTAACATCGTTCCTTTTTGCCTTTTCCCCGTCATCTTTTGGTGACTTCAAAAACACCTCTCCAGGACTGGGTATGAAACTTCAGTGGCATTCAGTAAATATTTCTTGGGTACTTGCTCTTTGCTCAGCAATATTGTAGGACTTAGACTACAAGAATTTAAAGGGCTTTTGAGGAGACAAAGCACATACACAAACTAATGAATAAGCAGTTAAGCCATAGACATCAGTCTAGGAGGAGTTCAGGAGAAGTGAGAAGGATCCCTCTGGGCTGGCTGATCGTGGTGAATGATATAAAGGAGATGGGACTTAGGCAGGGTGCTGGGGAATGGAGAACTCATGGATAGCGGAGTGTGCAGGAAAATAGACTAGAAAAATGATGGAGCCCAAATTGAAGATGGGGGTGTTGAATGGACGGTGAGGAGACTGACCAGATAAGACTAGAAACTGGTTATTAAGGGGAAGTGAGGGTCAATGGAAGTATAATCTATGGACTTTAGGTAGCTGTGGTAAAAGAGAATTATATGTTCTGATTATTTATCTGTTAACATGATTGTATAATTGTTAAATCATTTATGTGTTGCACTTATGTATTTGTGCATAAGTACATATGCATAGATACTGGGTCCTACAGTTGTGTTTCTTTGTTTCTCATCATTGAAACCATTCTGTTTATATACACACACACACACACACACACGCACACGGCATGCAAAGTACTTTGCTAAACATAAAGCTCCACACAGAGCTTAATTAATATGATCGATTTTTTTTGAGAGAGGAGGAAATAGCAAACTTTGTTCTGAGTACATCCTTCTTACTAGATAAATGAGCTAAAGGGATTAATATATGGCCTTCTGCTTGGGGAATAGAAATTACTAGACACAAAAAATTCCATTAATGAGTGCAGATGGGAGCAAAATTATGGCAGCTAAATGGTTTAAGTACCAGATTGTTCTTTAGAAATGTACGTTTAAAAAAATATGAAGTAATGATGTTTGGACAATTAAATAGATATCAGGAACAATACAAGAATATCTCCTAATGTATAGGTAAGAGAGATGAGTAGAGAGAAAGGATTTGCTTTTGGTAATATCATAAAAAGAATAATGAAGCTTATTCAAGCATTGAATTGTAAATCATAGGAAACTAGAGCAGTAAAGAATGAGAGGATAAAATGTAATGTATTTGGAGGCAGCATGAATTGTTGAATAAGTGAAGTGCTGGATTGAGAATCTATGAAAATTTCAAATTCCTTGTGCAAACTCAATTTCTCCATTTTAAAGGAATCCAAAAAGAAATAATAATAATAATAATCCCCACCAGCCTCACAATCACCTTTCTTAGACAGCCCTTTGCTTATTTGCTTTCAGGTCCCTTTCTTGCTGTTTTCCTGTTCTACTCTGAAGAGCAGAAGCTTGTGTTTCCAAAGGTCCCAGGTCAGCTGGCATTTTGCTGGGTTCAGCTGTGGAAGGTACTTGCAGGAGATGGGAGAGTGGGAGGAAGGGAGGAGGAGGGTGTTTCTTCCCCCTTCTCTCTGCCTTGGCTGCTTCTCCATCATTCTAGTCATTCCAGAGAGGCCCCATTGTTCTGGCTTTAGTTAGGTGACTTCGCCCGTGGGCTCTGGAAACCCAAACACAACCTCCTCTGTTGGGTTCAGAGGAAGAGACTTCTGTTTCGCTAATCTCTCAGTTGCTTCACTGTCCCCTTGGTTATTCATCTCTTTCATCACCTGTTCAACAAAATCCTCCAGTATTAAATTCCCTTTATTTTAAACACTGTTTTCCTGGTTGGACCCTGACTGATATGCTGGTTTTACATGGATATACAAGAAATGAAATAATACAGTAGATCAGACTGAGAGACTTGGAGAAAGGCAGTTACACATGTTCAAATAATTTTTATTTGATACCTCGTGAATCTAGAGTAATCATATTTAACACTACAGGCTTTCACAGAGGTATTCCAATGCTTACTCACGGGATAAAAATCTCTGGTGACTCTGAAATTATCTCTAAGTATTGCTTTCTGGATTGTCACCAAAAAATTGATAAATTCCCAAGTTCTGGAATGTATCCAATGTATATAATACAAAAGCAACCCAGGTAGATGCTTCTCAGTGTTAAATTTATTTTAGCTCCTTTCACAGGAATACCTGCTTCTTTTCGCTTGGGTAAGTTATTGTAATGTTTCCTCCATTGCTTAATTGGTTTATCCCAAAAGCAGAAGATTATGGTATATGAAAGTGTCTACTTTTGTGAATCAAGTATATTTCAAAACAGTTCCAGCACTGCTAATATGGGTAGTACTGTATGAACTCTGTCGGTCTGTTAGGCATGGAGTCCTGATTCTGTTGGGAAGTCTTTTAATGTGATATTGACCTATAATGGCTGAACTCTATTCTGGTCCTCTGATACTTTGTCCATATCAATTTCTCTCAAGTGTAGTTTAGGAAATGCTTACACTGGAATCACCTAGGGGTGCTTGTTAAAAACACAAATGCTGAATCAGGACCTCGGGAAATAAGGCATGAAAACTTGAATTTTAAGAATAAGATATTTTCTTTTTACCCACTAGAGTTTGTAAAACACTGAGTACCAACGACTGCAGAATTCCCGTTAGTCTGTATTCTGTCTCCTCAGTGAGATCAATGGCTCCCAGAATAAAGTTTTCTTCTTCTAGTCGGTCTTCCCTACATTGCCTGGAAGAGTAATAAGCAATTAGTAAATATGCAATAAGTCTTTGTAGAATTGATTTGAATCCCTTTACCAACCCAAATATGAGGAGTAATTTCTTGAGCATTAGCCTAATGATAATGATTACTGTTATTCTTTAAAAAAAAATGAACAGCACTGACATAATTATCTGGCGAAATCAAGGTAAATCCATATTGAAAGAATAGAATGAACATTAATAGAAAGTCTACAGGCGTTGATGAAACCTATAAAGATAATGATAATAGACATTACAAAATAGGAATTTAAAAAGAGCAAATCATGCCAGAAAAACTTGATTGCTTTTCTTGATAGAGCTACAAGATCAGTAGATAAAAGTAATAGAAATTGTAGATGCAGTCTATCTCAATTTTGATAAAGTGTCTGATAGTGTCACATGAAACTTTCCATTCGAATTAATTGAAATTGGCTTTGGTGTGAACCTCTTTTTGTCTGCTAGATGCTACAAAAGGCTCCTAAAATAAATTAATGATGCATCTGATGACAAGCTATTTCAGAAATGAAGGCTAAGTTTGCCTTCATTTGCCAGCTTAGTGTTTGATTTGCAGACTGTATTTAAATAAGTTGGTGACATTTTACATTTGTATTGCATTAAAACTTGTTGGAATCACCAGGGAAAGAGAAATTATACTAAGAGGTGTTCAAATATCATAAATATTCATATTTTATACCATTGACAATCTTCAGGCTTTTAAATATTCTACCAACTTGCACAGTTATGTTCCCATATAGCCTTTTCTAGACTTTGTGAATATACAAGTGTATACCTGTTTCAAACATGTTAAGGGTTGCCAGATTTTTCAAATAAAAATAGAGGCAACCCTAAATATGCTTAGAATTCATACTTAAACACAGATGTATCAGGAGATCTTAAGAAAAAGTTATGAGAAAAATGATAATAATTATACTTTTTCATCTAGTCTTACTAGTCAATTCTTTTAGGGCTAACCTGCTTTCATGGACTGATCTAAATAGCTAGTTGGAAGTGTGATTTGGCTGTCCAAGTTGGTGTGTTTGGATGAGAATTAGAAATAGGAGAATTGAAAGGACATTGGAATTTTCTTTTTCCTATGCTTCTGTGGGAGACATTATCTGAATTATTGTTTTTTAAAATTGTGTTTGTGAAAGTGATAGGAATGTTTAATGCTAAAGGATTTGGCTCATGTAAGTTAGATGAAAAGAAATAAATGTGTAGTTGATTGAAATGGTAACTAAAGGATGTGGTGTGTTGAGTAGTATCTACTAATATCCAAAGGGTAGGAACACTGCAGAATTAGTTACCATGGGACTAAATAGCAATGAGTGACATTAAGTAAATGAAAATTTAAAGAGAGTGATAGCAGAGTGAACTATTTTAATTATAAAACTCTTCTAAGTAATTGTCAGGTAGTCTAACTTTTAATATATTTAAAATTAGACTAAAACCCAGCACATGCTTGGAAAGACTTTTAACTAGAGATGACAACTTCTCATGTCTCATTTTCTCTGTAGGAATTTTGCATTTTTCTATATAAGAGAGCTAATGATAGTTAACTTTTATTTGGTGCTAAGCATGAGACTTTCACTAAGCCTTTTTTTGTGAGGCAGATTGGCCCACAGCTAACATCTGTTGGCAATCTTCCTCTTTCTTTTTGCTTGAGGAAGATTGTCACTGAGCTAACATCTGTGCCAATCTTCCTCTATTTTATATGTGGGATGTGGCCGCAGCATGGCTTGATGAGTGGTGCTGGGTCTGCGCCTGGGATCCGAACCTGTGAACCCTGGGCCACTGAAGCAGAGCATGCTATATTAACCACTAGGCCACTCAGCCAGCCCCTCATTAAGCACTTTTATGGGATTAGCTCATTGAATCCTCCCAACAACCCAAGAAGTAGGTATTCTTATTATCCTCACTTTATAGGAGAAGAATCTGAGGCTTTGATGAGTTAAATGACTTAGCCAAGGTCACATAGGTAGGAAGCTAGGATATAAACCCAAGCCTGACAGTTCTCTAAACCTGTGCTCTTAACCACAGTCCCACACAGCCTCCCACGAAGACTAAGGGGCTTTGATTCACTTCACAAAAGAGATTACTATTGTTTTAAACGGGAAGCTTCACAGGTGCATTTGAAATTGTTCAATTTACCCAAATTTGATTTAAGCACAACTCTTTAGGAGCAGATCTGTTGGGTAAAGTGAGATGTGTCTTCAGTGCTCTGATCTCCTCCGATGGTCAGAGACATCAGTAAACCCACCTTGGTCAGATTCCATGAGGGTAGTGATGGGAGATTCATGAACAAAAAGAATGCTTCATGCAATTTTCCTAAAGTTTCAATGGGTGATCTCCCAAGACTAATGCTCCCAGAAAATGTGAACAGTCCCTCAGAGGAAAATCTGATAGTTCAGCCTAGTGGAAAATACGTTACCTGCAGAGGATCTGAATTTATTTCTCCTACCTCTTTCTAACATCGTTGTACAGATAGTACTTTAGAAAACAGTTGTATTATAAGGAAGGAGATTTAGTTTTTAATGGGATGTTTGTTAGTTTCTTTGTTTAACCTCTCTAATCCCAAATACTTCATAAAAGGTAGGGTAGCAGTTATCGGCTCAGGTTCTGAAACCTGACAGATTAGCTTCAAATCTGAGCTTGAGGACATCTGCTTGTGGCCAAGATGGAGTGATAGGGACTAGATTTCCCTTCCTTCCTGAAACAACTAGAAAACCAGACGACGTATATGACATTGGACAGATTTTAAGACACTGGACATCATGCCATGAAGGACAGTGATCCCCAGATAGGGGAAACAAATAAGATGAGTCCTACAATTGCCCCTGCTTACTGCCTGGAGAGAGTTTCCAGGCTGAGGTGCAGGGAAGAGGGAAGGGGAACCCAGGTAGAACAGAGCAGTCTCCCTGAGCTGAGAGGATGGAGCTGAGAGTCCAGGGAGGCCAGGGCTGGAATTTATGGGGTAGAGTATTGGAGAGAAGAGAGCTACATGGAGCGAGAGCTCTGGTGTCTGCAGAGCCTTCCCCCTTGAGGCTTTGACTGATCAGAGGAAACCACCGAGGATGGGGAAAGAACCACCTGAAAGGATGAGAGGTCCAATACTGGGAGCCCATATGACCCTGGGACCAGTTCTTGTTCCCACCAGCCAGAGTATAAAACCTCCTAATCCATGCCCCATCAGGTAGTGTATTCTGAAAAATTTTGCCTCAATAGTGGAGAATACTTAGCTCTTGACTAAACATGGCTCTGGTCCTGCCTAGCAAAGCTTAAAAGCAACAAGACCTGAAAGAATCAAATTGTTTCCAAGTAACTTAACTACATTCCAGAACACAACTCAAGAAAAGAATACAAAAATATCCAGCATCTAACAATGTAAAATTCACAGCATCCAGTTTCCAATAAACTTTGTTTGTTAGTTTCTAACCAAATCTAGACTTTACCAGCGGTACCTTGAGAAGGAATTTGGACTCTCTAATCCCTGTTTCATCATTTTCAAAATGAGGATGATTGTAGTACATTTTATAGAATTGTGAAGAGCCATGAGCTTCATATATGTCCAGTACTTAGGACAGCGCATGACATATAGTAAGCACTTCATAGATAATAGCCATATGTTGCTGTTATAATTATTTCTGAGCAACCACATTTGTGACACAGACCTTCAGGACGTCCATTGAAGACCCTTCCACCTCTAACATCTACATGCCCATAAAGTACAGAAGAATACTTTTCACTCTTAAGACCCCCTCGCTAAGGTACATTTTGGGTTTTCGTAGCACTCCCCATGCCCAATTTTATGATG
The DNA here is from genome assembly GCF_041296235.1 of Equus asinus. NCBI lineage: Eukaryota > Metazoa > Chordata > Mammalia > Perissodactyla > Equidae > Equus > Equus asinus. Next base: position 37,593,629 of record NC_091793.1, read on the forward strand.
ATAAGTAGTTGGGAATATATTTAGTGTAAAAGGAATGTAAATACTCTACCTTGACAGACAAAAACCTGAGTTCTGTCAGTTGCAGATTTTTATTTGTTGAAAAGGACAGCAAAAAGAAAATACTGACATAAAAATGTCATTATTTGAGAGCCTTTTCTGACAGGAAAAATGAGACCAGGATTCACCAGAAACTTCTCTTGACTACTACCATCTGCCAAAATTTTGGTCAGTTCTGTTGTAACTGCCTCCCAGGACTCCTTATTCACCCAGGGTCATCCTATGTTCTCCTTCCCATTTTGCTCTGTCACCAATCTTATTCAAATCCCTCCGGGATCATGGGGACCTAGGGAGCAAGAGATATTTGGTGGTGTGGGCGCTCTCTCAGCTGATGATCCCATCTCTGGCTCTGAACACCATTATTTTGAACATCTGTGGCCGGCTCTATTAATTATCTTCCAAGTACAACTACATTTTTAGCAAAACAGAATAGAATCCATTATATTTAATTTGGTGCTATGGAACTTAACATAAGAAAGTAAACTAATTGAAGTGATTTCAATTTAGAAGGATTTATTTCTGCTTCCTTTCATTTTACAGTGTGACTCTGTTATTTCTAGCATTTAGCAGATTTCCTATATGTATATATTTTAATGTTTAAGGGTCCTACCCTGTTATTTCCTTTCATGACCTTTTTTTCTTTGGTTACTGGATTCTTTGTTTTATTTTATTTGTTTTTTAGATGCTTGCACACTGCACCTCCAAAGGTTGTTAGCATTTGTCAGCTCTCAGAATGACAGTTCTATTCACTATAGGAGACAAGTCATTTTCTTCCTGAAGAAAGGGGAAGCTAATCTCCTCCCACAGTAACATGTTTTGAGAAGCATAATGCAGTGGGAAAATGTACCAATTATTTCACTGCAAATTGTCTCCCTTCTGCTAGATAGACAATCATATCAACATTTTCGGACTCTATTTTTTTTTTCTTTGCAGTTTTATAACACAACTTGCCTCCTGCAAAGTTAAACTTGATGTTCAAGAAAATGAATGAATGTTCCATGAACTATATGAGTGATAATGTATCGCTGTGTGGTTCTGGGCAGCTATCATTTGAGATTTCATTCCTGTTGATAGCTTCCATCCAAGCCCTTTAGCAAGAACATTTGTTTTCCATCTTACAGGGGCAGGAGTGGGGAAGATGACTGGATCCGTTATTCTTCATGAATTCGGTAGGGGAAATTAGATAGAGGGTGTTTATTATATGTCCACTTCCCTCTGGCCTCTTTAATGACTAGTGGGCAGTGGGAAGAAAGGAACTCCTAACCTCTTTGTTGAGTCCATGTGCAAACCGGTTTGCTCATAGCTTTAGATTGAGAGTCTGACCTGAGTGCAAGTACTTGAGTCCTGCATCTGCTGGCTGGGCGGCCTGGGGCAAGTCGCCCAGCCTCTCCAAGATGCATCTGTAAAGTGGAGATAATCGTAGTACCTTCTCTGTAGGGTGCTTCAGAGGATAAGGGCCCCGTGCACTCATTGCAGTCCTCAGTACTCAACAGAAGCTTTAGGATGCTGACCGCAGTGATCATGACCATGGTCTTAGACATATATTTAAGTTAAATGGCTTTAAAATGATTAGAACCTCTTTTAATGTAAAATTAGCCCTGCACAAACTCCATTTGGTACCTTTTTTTCCCGATAGAGTATACCCATACTGCAGACGCAGTCAGTACACGTGGAAGTGGCTGTCACAACTCCTGATACATCGAAAGTGTCTGGCTTATGTTATTTCCTATGATATCTGAGGGTAGGTGAACTTAAGTTAATTGAAAATTTTAACTATTCAAAAATAAATGTAGAATTGTTTTCAAATTCAGATTAGTCATTCACCCTGATAGCTAAAATGTATTTGTCCTACGGGGCCTGCTTCAACAATTGGATAACACCTTAATTTCTAGAAATTGGAAACACTGGTTTTCTAATTCAACCACTGAGTTATGATCGAGGAAACTGAGATCTACAGACTTTAGTTTTTTTCCAGATTGTGTAATTTATTGCCAACAGAGTGAGTATGAACTCAGATTTCTTCCAGCCTCATTGAGCACTTTCCTGGGATATTTTCCTGTCATTCACTGGCTCTTTTGTAATTTCAGCATCGTTTTCATGCAAACCATGTTTATATCAGAGGTCTCCTAAATGTAGACGTAAGGTAGCTATCTTCCCTGCTACTGTTTGCAATGTTAATTTGCTGTAGAATTCTTTGTTCAGTAAAGTTCTAGTTAAAGAGTCACAAATTTGGAATTAGTATTATCCAAATGACTATTACTTTAATAGTGTCTGTAATTTCATTGTACTTTGCGTGGTTTTTAACAGCAAACCTTTCGTTTGCATGCCTGTGCATTTTCCCATCTTGAAAAGATAAAAATTAAGCTTTTTAGAGATAATACCCAACCAGGTTTTAATATGACAGCATGAGTCACGTGCGTGCTAGACTCACAGCTTGCATTTTCCCCTCACTCTGCAATTATCTGTAAATACTGTACGTGCTCGGCTAAAATGCTAGGAAGTCTACAATTATATTAACGTAGCTCCTTAATTGCACATAATGGGATTTTCAGGCTACTGCAACCTATCACATTTATCATATACCTAATAAAATTACTCAGTTTTTGTCTAAGGCCTTTTTATTTACTCTTCGTTTAATTTAGAAGAACTCTAAAAAATAATTTAATTCTTGAGAAATTAAATCATTTGAAATGAAGGAGGAAAATATGAAATCCAGGTTAAGAGCTGAATCCACTTAAGAGGCAGTTACCCAAAACCCCAAGTCTTGTTGATAAGACATTTTGTGCCCCAGGCGGCAAACGCCAACAAGTGAGTCGTGTTAGGACTCTGCTTATAAGATTTGCAGCTGTCCTTTGGGGAGGAACAGAAATGTTCGTAACTCCTTTGATGTTGAAAACAGGTATCCCTTGATATATAGAGTAGACGTATTTCCCTCCAAAAGTTAGCTGCCTTTAAGGCAAATTTCTTTTGCACGGACGGTCATTAAGAAATCCAACTGGCATTTCAAGACCAAAGAATCTTCAGCATATATATAGTTTTGAGTTCCTAATAAGAGAAAGAGACTGGTTTATAAGAAAAGGTTAATAGTATTCAAAAATCCTTGAAAAATACCCATGCTGACCCTCAAAATACCAAATTCAGTTTAGACCTGTAGGGGAGAGAAAGGAGAGAACCAGGCTCTGAGGAGCTGGATGAGCAAAGGAGGGCAGCAGCCCCCGGCGGGGTTCCCCGTGGGGGCCCAGAGCGGTCAGGGGTGGGCACAAAAGAGACTAGTTAGGGACTAGTTATGTATTGGCTTGCTCACTGTCTCCCATTTGCTCTCGTTCTTTCTCTTCGAATCTCTCTAACCTCATAGCACATGTTCTTTGATTGCTCAAAGATCTCCATTCTGGTTTATTCAACCCTGGGTTGAAATACCCTCTCCTTACAGTCTGGTTGGAATCCGCCTTTTCTTCCTGCTTCTGGGGAACCATGCCATGGAAATAGAAAGTGTCTTCCTGGTCTAACCAGCTCTATCAGAGTCATCCCTCCAGGAGGACGGTAGCCTCTGGCTGCTCTCCCGAGCTCAGCGAACACTTCCTCTGGCCTGTGGTCTCTGGCGTCTGAGAATTTCCTGTCTGTGCTGGACCACAAAATTGGTAGAAGAGCAGTGTCTTGTTCTAACAGAGCTAAGCTTCCCAGAGAACATCTGGCCATTGATGCTGTGGTCCAGGAGCACTTGGAAGAGAGAGAGAAAGAGAGAAAGCAAGAGAGTGTGTGTGTTGAGAGGTGGAGGATAGATAGTGACCTCTAGTCAAGTTCTGGTTCATCTAAGTGCATTGGGGACCCACAGGGACAGTAGAACACGGGGGTAGCAAACCAGACAATTGAGCTCAGATTTAAACCACAGTACCAATTCTTCTTGGCTGTGTCACTTTTGGAAAGTTGTTTGTCCCTCTGTGCCTCAGTTTCATCATCTGGAAAATGGGGCTAACAACTTTTATAGGGTTATAGTGAGGCATTACTAAGGAACAGAGAGTAAGTGCTAATACACGTGAGCTATTATTACTAGCAGCCTAGAGTGGAATGCTCAACTCACCCTTCCTTATTACATGCCTTGTCTTAGATTTTGGATCAAAATGTTGTACATCTTTGTGTAAAATTAATAGACTAGGAATTTTAGGGAATGTAGGCAGCATTTATTTACTTCCTGTTACATGTCTACTGTCACTGTGAACTGCTGCATGTCAGGCCACTCTGTCTTGAGAAATATTTGCACTGTATGCAATACATATATGGGAGGAGGGTGCCCAAATACTACAGGCTTTAACTGTAACATCTCTAATGACAAAAAGGCTTTAGGGTTTTTTCCCCCTAGAATTATGTCTGCATATTTTCTATGAACCAAATACTTTCTTTCACGAATTTTTCTTTGGTAATATCTCAGGCTCCCCCATCCATCTCCCCAGTCCCTAATTCTAAGTACTAAATACCCTATCTACTAGTGTTATAGGGAGGTCAGACAATGAGGGTCCTTTGATTTATCTTTATTCTACTGAGAGCTATCATTCAGGTTTTATTGGTGGATATAAGGGTGATGAAGCGAATGTTAAGAGAATTGCTGACTTTCAGTTTCTTCCTCTTTGCTTTTTACAGGGATTCATCTTGTGGGTTAGATAAATAAAAGAAATACCAAAGCTTGGAATAATTTTTTCTCAGTCTAATGGAGTTAGAGTTTTGCAAATGCTGAAATAGAGTGTGATGTGTGGAGGAATACTTTTTGTGGCTCTGCCTGGAGAGTGCGAGAATGTTTAGGGCCAGCGCGTTATTTGCCAGCCTGCCTGCCTGCTTGACCTGATGCATCGGCATCGGAGAGAAATGAATCTCAGGAGAGAATTTATTTGGGTCACCATGGCAACAGAAGAGGGGTGCAGAGATCAGTCTGGAAGCCTATAAAGAATGCACACAAGTTGGTCTGACAACTACAATACCTCCTTCTCTGAGTTTCAATGTTTCAAGGAAAGTCTAATATTTAACTTCTCTGGTGGCATTCAAACTTTTCTGTGGCCATTGGTGGTTAATGTGGCATGACTCAAGCTTTGACATCTGATGTCTTTTTAAGAAGTTAGGTTCCTGTAGGAATTCAGCAACGATTACATTTTGAGTCATAATACTCCTGTGGCAGTCTAGCAGGAATAAACTTTTTCTTTTTTAATTATCTTGTTCTATCTTTTTGGTTTCTGACTAATAAAAAAATATTCTTTTTACCAATGTGTACTAACACCAGGTGCCCTTCTTTATCATTCCATTACCGAGCTGAACATTTTAAATGTCATTTAGAAGAACATTATATTGAGCTGCTCACAAAGAAATGCCTTTCATGTTGGGATTCAGTATGGGAATTGAATTCAGCCTTGCACTGAGATACTGGAAAGATTAACAGATTATAGGATGAGAATGGAAATTTAAATGACAGATCAAAGGGAGTTGAGTAGGCTGTCATCTTGATTCCCCCAACTAAGAGACAGATGAGTAAAATAAAGCACATGTATTTGAAAAAGAGCAGGTATAAAAACAAGTTATACACATTTCTTTGAAATCTCTACACTAGAACCTGGGTGTTGGAATCTGTAGATACAGGGAAATCTGAAGAGCCTAGAGTTTCCAAGACAATGATCTTCTTCCCACCCATCATATGTTTTCGTCTTCGTCCTGTCCCAGCTCAGTCTTTTTCCTACTCCATTTCCTGCTTCAACTTCTTTAGTTCCTGTGCACTGGAACTGAATTCCTTCTAGGCATTGAGTAGGTTGACCAACGGTTCTTGTTTGCCTGGGACTGTCACATTTTTCGCATTGGAAAGTCCCATGAAACTCCTTAGTCCCTGGTAAACTGGGCAGGTTGGTTACCCTAGCACCCAGTGTTCTTTGAATATTCCTTCCTGTTTTCCACTTCCTATTTCCCATCATGGCTCTGTTCTCTGCTGCTTTATGATTTGCCAATTGTCCAGGCAGGCACTGTACAATATGTCAGCCACTAGCTACATGTGACTATTTGAATTTAAAATTATTAAAATTAAATTAAATTAAAATTTAGTTCCTCAGTCTGTCTAGTCAAGTACTCAACAGCACATGTGGTTAGTGGGTACCCCATGGACAGTGCAGATACAGAGCATTTCTAGGATCTCAAACATTCTGTTGGACAGTGCTGATCTATGTAACAAACCTGAGAATGGGGCTAGGGTAGTGGTGGGGGCAGGCATACAAGTTTTCCTTTCAATTTATGGCTTAGATATAATATTCGCTGAAAACATGAAATGCTAAAAGAACCAAGTAATCTGTAGGTTCCACTCTTTTTGAATTTCTCCTTGTACCAACTATGGAACATGTAATAAGGCTATCTGTCATCATTATTGGGTCATTTGTCAAGCAGGTATTGAGCACCTGTGCTGGGATACCATGATGAATTATGGTGTCTGCCTTCTAGTAACTTATGGTCTAAAATGAGAAGAAGAAGAGTTGTAATGGTTATCATATAATGAGACTCTTCACAAGGTACGTGGGAGGGGTTGATGAGCAATTAATGTTGGTAGTCAGAGAGGGCTTTGCAGTGGAGATGATACAGAGCCAGGAACTGAAGAAGCAGAAAGAGGCAGTACAATGTGTGCTTAAGAAGCTGGACTGCCTGGGTTTGAATTTTGCCTTCTCTCTCCTCCCACCAATTTACCGGCTGTGTGATTTGGGCAAGTTTCCTAACTGATCTGTGCCGAGATTTCTCCTCTATAAAATGAGGAGAATAATAGTATCTCTTTCATAGGGTTGTAATGATTAAATGAGTCAATACTCATAAAATTCGTTGAATAAGACCTATATATAGAAGATGATAAGAGCTATATAACTGTTTGTTAAATACAATAAATAAGACGGAGGGGTAATTGAGATGCAGAATATGAAAAGTTCAGAGATTGCAACAGTATAACAGGATTAGAGAACCACAGGCTTTCTAGAACTGTGGGAGTTAAAATGGTGGCAGTGGGTGGTGGTCATGCCAGGGTGTGTATATGTGGAAGGGTAGGGATTAGGGAAGGGGGAGACGGGTGGGGAGGATTGAGGAGAAAGTAGATGGACATATAAGTGTGGCAAACTAAAGAGTGGGGACATGATTCTATACGTGACAGGAAGTTGATATTTTTTAAGCAGGAAGGGAGGAGATTAGCTATGCAGTGTACAAAGGTCCCTATCTGACGGCTAGGAGGATGTGTTTGAGAAGATTGACAGCGTCTGAAACATGAGGAAGCCTGAAAGGAGATGACAGATATGAGACACGTTCAGGAGGCTTAAATTAAAAAAAAGAAAAAGAAAAAGAATTTGGTGGCTAATCGGCTTGGGGAATGAGTGAAAAGGAGAAATCCAGTGTGACAATATATTAGTTAACCCAATGTACTTGAAAATAAGAAACGTAGGGTTAAATTTGGGGGCTAATTTCAAAGACAGTTTTCCCTGCCTCTCGAAGATCTTGTCACAAAGAATATGCTGTTATTCTTACTTATTGCTCTATTGTAAACTTGTAAATGGAGTTTTAATTATTTTTTTTGAGAAAATTTCCCTGTGATATGGAGAAAGAAAATGGGAATATTTGAGGGTGGAAAGTGGTAGAAAGTTTAACATCATTCTGTTATTCTAAGCTATCGCTTTGTCTTTGGGAAAGTAATAAAAGCTTATTTCCTTTATAACTTCATCTGTGTACTCAGGGCTGTCACATTAACCCCACGTTAGTATTAGATATTAATGGAGGACAACATGGCAAGAAGAAAGATGTTTGCTAAGTCTAGAGAGCAGGCCATATAATTTCATTTTTGGAGTACTTGTAATATTGTTTTTATTTTTTCATTTTCTTGAGAATGATATTTGACTTTGTCAAATAACTACAACAGAAAACAAAGGCTGTGTTTGAATAATACTTGGGAGGTATTGCTAAGCAACGTAAGCTGGGACTTCTGTTTCTTTACCGGTTTACTTTTTTGCAGCGTTTCGGAGCGTTTGGATCCCTTGCTTGGAAGAGTTCCTTGCATTCATTTCTGGGCTGTCTGAGACACGTTTTTGAGGATAATATTCTCTGGTCTGCTTCTTTCCTTTCTTCCTACATTCCTTACTCAGTGAGTCTGGTGATTATGTTATATGACCTCATGTACAATTTCTGAGCCTCCAATGGCTAATGAGCTTTGTCCTCAACCCAGAGCTGGTTCCTGCTGCTCACACACCTGAATGACATCCTTGGAATGCTCCTTCTGAGCACCTCTTCCCTCACAGTTCCTCTGTGGGTCCCAGGTGTCTCATCCTGGCATTTCAGGCCCAGATTTTTCCACAGATGGACGATCTCTCTATCTAGTATCACCACCTCCCAATCCCCACCCCTGGAAGCCCCCTTCTACCCAGACCATTAATAGTTTATCATTTCTCCTTTGCATTTTGCTTCTTGGCTTTAAGAAGATTAGAAACAAAGGGAAAAGCAAGGGGTTGCCTATTTATATTTCCTACAAGGCTTGCTGGAATATGGGAGAGAGGCTGAAAATGTCAAATACATGGAATTAAGCAATCGTCTGTGGGCTTCAGTTATCTAAGTCCTGCCTGCCCCATGGTAGTAATAAACAATTAACAGTCACTAGATTTGTTTTGGCATTTTTCCAGATATATTTTTCTTGACTTCCTGATTTCAAGTGAGGTCGGTGGCCTCCTTCCTTGAGCCTTTGATAGCATCAAAACATAATAACAGCTAACATTTTGGGTTGTTCCCTGTGTGCAGGGCACTGTGCTAAGTATTCTACATTCATTACTTTTTTAGTCTTTAATATAACCTGCTGAAGTATGTATAGTGCTAATCTATACCTTACAGGTAAGGAAATTGGAGGTCAGAGAGGTTGACAGATTTGTGAAAAGTGATACAGTAGAAAGCGAAGGAGCTAGGATTCTGATCTGGGTGGTCTGGCTCTAGAATCCACACTCTTAACCAATACCTTATAAGTATTACTTTCCCTGCCAGCTGCCAGCCTTTCACACATACACCTTGCTTTACTAGAAGTGCCACATGCAGTAATAAAGTCTGCAGAGATGTCACTCTGCAGGATCCTGCAGAAACCAGATTTCCTTGCCTTTCCTGTTAGGCACCATGAGCATCTGAATCATACTTCTCAATTCTTCCCAAAACGCTCCTTAGAGACAGAGAAAATGGCTAAAACTCAGCACCTACGTGTTGAGTTTCCACAAGAGTAACTTTCTCCTTAGAGGACATTTCCATAGCGTGGCTCAGATTTTTTGAGGAGCAGGGCACAGTTTTTATCATCCCCATTTTTATAGCTGGAAAAAGGGACCCAAAAGGGTTAAGTGACTTCCCAAAGTTTGAGTTACAAGTCTTCAGAGGTGACAAAAAGGCTGACGAGAAGATAAAGAAATCTCAACTTTCTTTCAAAGTCCTAAAGTTTGGGGCTTATAGGATTCTCTTCACTTCTTCTGCTTGTATAATACCACTCTGCGTGTCTGACCTGACCTCTCATTTTTCCCCTGAGAGAGCTAATGCAGCTGCAGCAACAGGTTCTCTCGCGTGGGCCCAAGTTGGTTGATTCGGTTAACAACTGCCTTTTGTTGAGTTCTTCCTGCTCAGGAAGGGCTCTCACTTTTTCTTCTGTGCTTACTCAATCACACTGCCCATTTGCTGCTGAGAAAGGCCACAGAGTATTTTTATTCCGGTCATCCTCTCATTACCCTTGGATAAAGTAGCCACAGGTGCAGTGTAGGTAGCATTTACAGTGGTTTTCAGTAGAGTTGGCATTCCTTTCTGTTTTTCCAAAACACAGTTAAGAAAAATCTCCTGGTAGTTGGAAAGAATGGAAGCTGCTCACCCACAGGTCAAATCCTATTACAGAGAATGCGGCAACTGCCAGTGTCTCTGGATGATGAAAAGGGTTTTCGGCTAGAGCACCCATCTTTCAGAAAGCAACATGGGACTCATTTAAGCCTCCAGCTACCGTTTCATCTCCTTCCTTTCATCTTAATCACTTCTGGAGCACTATTCCATCTCAATACTGTAAGTTCCCAGAGACCCCTTTCAGAATAACCCTTATTCCTCCAAATTACACAGAGCTGCACAGAGTCCACCTCCCTTTGCTAAGACTGCTGAAGTCTCCTTCATCTGTCAGATTCACAGGCTGCTTCTTAGCTCCACTGCTTCTGGTGCTAAGAGCTGCCCCCTTGTACTTCACTAGACTGCAAACTCGCTGAGGACCCAACACAGTGCCTGGTACATAATAGGAGCACAGAGAAGAATCTCCCACAGTGACTTGGCCTCTGAGGAATGGCCTCAAGTGGGCTGCCTATTGTTTCTCTGACAACCCCTCTATACCTCTTTTTTCTCACTTAAATACCTCTGGAGCTTTAGCCAGAGTTTCTAAGTTTTCCACCTCTCTTTGTATTCTCTCTCTCCTGATTTATCATGTGCAACCTCTGGTAACAGTTCCATCTCTTTCAACCTCCACAATTTCTTACTCCCTTCAATACCTATGATGTTCCTTTTCCCCAATCCACACACACACACACACACACACAAGGACACTGCAGACTAAATACTCTTGGAGACTGCTTTTAAAGGGGTTAAAAGTTTTCTTCCCTTTAGGCAGCAACCTTGCTCCCTTTATCTGTTCACATAGTCCCCTCCTCTGTTGACAGATGTATAAAACTGACTTATCAACTCCAAATGGCTTTGTCTTCCCAACCTCCTAGACCTGGGGGTCAGCAAATTTTTTGGTGAAGGACCAGAGAGTAAATATTTTAGGCTTTGTGGGCTATATGGTCTCTGTGGCAACTACTCAACTCTATGATGTGAAAGCAGCCATAGGCAATATGAATGAATGGGTGTGGGTGTGGCAATAAAACTTTATTTACAAAAAAAGCAGGTGGGCCGGATTTTGTTTGTGAACCATAGTTTGTCAATTCCTGACCTAGACTAAGTGTTTTTTTTATTAGCCTGCAATCTTGGACCAGTGAATGGGATTCCCAGGTCATTTTCTGGATCAGGTCCAGGTCAAACTGCTATGTTTTGTCCCCAGCAATGTTACCCCTGATCTTTTCTAGAAGGTGTGCTCAGATATGTTTAAACTTTTCTCTCACCCTGGTTGAAACTTGGGTCCCGCTTTCTGCTGCTTTTCAGATCTCTGTTGATTTAGTCCTTTCCAGAGTCCTTGCCTTAAGCAAGTTCTTTTATTTAACTTCTTTGATTCTTTACCCTTTTCAGTCATAGTTATGTTGCCTTAAAGTCATCTCTTGGGTCTTAGGCAGCCTGGATCCAGGTTTGTTTGGTTTTTTCTTTCTAGACAATTTCTATCAAAAAGACTCTTTCTAGTGACAGGAAAAGCATGAACATGGTGAGGAGAGCATGACGTCTAGACGATCCATTGGGTTAGCCTCAATCCTTTAGCTGCAGACAGCAGAAGTCATTCTAGGTAGTTTAAACAGAAATGGTTTTATCATGAGGTATTAGGTAATTTGCAGACTTTCCAGGCTAGGGAAATCGTTTACATGCTTTGCAGCCAGAAATAACGTGGCCAGCAGAAACACTCCAAAATGGGAAGGGACTTCTCTGGAGAAGACCCCACTGCTAGCTCTGCCTGCTGCTCATCTGCCTGCTACTCCTAAGAAGTGAACATATCACCTCCTTGACTACCGCCCTCGAAGAAGGCTCTGCCCTGTGCTTGCCAAAGAATCCTCTCTCTACTTGCTGCTCATGTCCACCTTCCTCCTCTTCTCTGGGTGTATCTGCTTGGCAGAGCCTAGGTCACTTGTAGGACCAGAGCTGCAAGGAAGTCTGAAAACCATAGCTCTCTAGCCTCCATAGTACAAGAAGGTGCAATGGAAGAGAGTTGAGTGGGTTAATGGTAGCACCCAATACAACTATTTTCTGGTCACAACCCTGGGTGAATTACTTTGTTTGAATTTTCCTAAAGATACGATGGGAATAAAAGTACGTTTCTTATGGTGTTGGTACGATTGTCTGTAAAACACCTGAGACATAATAAGTGCTCAAAAAATGGCCATTACGTTGTGATAAACAGACAAGAAATAAACATTTTTAACTATATAAGTATGCAATGAGCACATTAAGGAAAGTTTTCTTTGTGTTTAAAATCATACAGAAATAATATGAATGGAGCAAGCTTCTCACCTCAATAATTTTAGTCTTCTGACTTGCCAACATTCTGTCCTTTGATCAGTTCAAACTAATATAAAAATGCTCTTGACTCGTGTGTGGTCACTGAATGCAAACCCTTCAGTCCTACTCCAACCTCTAAAATATACTCACATATTTTTACCCTTAAAATATGTTTTCTGGTTAAAAATTTATACATGATCACTGTAGGAAAACTGGAAACTATAGAAAAGTATAAAGAAGGTAAAGATTACAGGTAATCCATGCTCATTCCTGACTTAGGCATGATAAAGTAAAAGGCGCTCGCGGTAGCCAGTACAGATGTTTATTGCTTGATGCTAACGGGATTGAGGTTCAGGGTCAGCAAAAATTTGAGCACAGGCCACTGTGTTTGGTGTTTGAACATGTGTTATTGATTTGTTTCTCGTTAACATTTGGGGAGGCAGCAGTAATTGTCACCCTCATTTTGCAGTGGAAGAAACTGTCATAGAAGGATTCACAGTCTGTGTTTTGAGAGGCCAAGATTAGAATTTGGGTATTCAGACTCCCAGTCCAGCTCTCTTTCCACTCTCCTGTACTTCCCTTTTCATGGCTTGTGTTGCCTTGTGGTCAGTCGGTACCATACAGAGAAGAATTCCATTACATTCCTACTGATTATACTCTCAAGGTGGCCATTCTTTTCCACCCTGTGATAAAGAGTGTATTAGTATCACTCTCTCAATTTAGGAAAGACCACAGCTTGCCAAAGATTGTGCCAATTAGTTGCTTAAAAATAACTTTGGGATGATGACGTAATGAATTGACAGCCCAGCACAACAGGTGTTTTCTTGTATTATAATCATGAAGGTATGAATTTTGTTGTTTTGACTACATATGCTTAGCAAATACTATAGTCTCAAATATATTTTGAATTCAATTCATGTCTATAACAAAAGTATTTGACCTTTGGGAAAATATGTTTGTAAATTGTTTACTGGTGGTTATCCTAGTCTTAGGAGGAATTATTTCCTCATATATTGATCAAATGGAAATAAAAGACAGCAAATGAAGACTAATTTAAATTTATTTGACTGTTTTTATTCTTTTTGTGTTTTAAAATGCATTCTCACATATTTCAGTTTAGAAGTGGGATGAAGCAAAAAAGAGAGAAAAAAAAGAACACCTTGGATATGTGGAAGACACACCAATATTCTCTTCCTTTTGGTATTCAACTGCAGTACATTCAATACAGAGCCCAAGCTCCGTTGTTAAACTTATGCAGGTGCTTCACTGTACCGAAATCTATTCTCAATTGATTCAATTTCATGAGGGCTAAAAACAAAAAAAGAAAAAAATCACCTTGTGTAGCTGGTAGAAGATAGACCCAGTTGATTTCTAGGGACGTTGGGTCCCACACCAGGGCTGTGAGTAGCAGATTTGATTCTACAGGTGCAGCATCTCTTCGTGAGACCTGGCAGAGCTCAAAATCGCCTACGCATGCTTCAAGTCCACATGCATGGAGGGTAAGTCATGTCGAGAGACAGTGTGGCAGCCGGAGCAGTGGCCGGGGGGCATCATCCTTGAGGCATCTCCGTCTGAGTCCTAGTGTGACTCTGACTCCCTGTGCAGGATGTGCACAGAGCTGAGATTTCTTCTGGGATGTCACCATATTGTCTTAGCCTCTCTATAGAAACCACTCTTATGGAAAGGCAAATCCTCGCTTTAGGAAACTAAATGTCAAATATTTCAACATATCTTTCTCTCTTTTTGTCGACACATTTATTGTTTTCTGTGGAATTTAATTGCTTTGCTCCTTAGCTGGCTTTTTCCTCATTGTGTTTCCTACAACTTTAAAAAATGGTCTCTCACAAGACAGAAGGAGCGGAGGAGGCGAAAAGGTATCAGTTTTCTCCCCTCTCATGATCACCTTCTAGTCACCAGATGTCTCCAAAGACAGCCTTGCTTTATACATGATTCTAGGGTTTGTTCGGGAGAAATATTTCCAAGCTTGGAATAGGTTATTGTGATCTATTTTAAATGCAAGCCAAAAGGGATATTTTTTCCCTGACACTGTGCTTTACTTGTGCTGTTAATGAAATTATAAAGTGCTTACAGTTGTGAAGTTCTTTAAATTTACTTCGTAGTAAAAATAACAATTAAAGATGAAAACTCTCCTAGTTCTTTAAGTCTTGGGGAAAACATGAATTCTGAGTGGGAGTTTAGTTCTTTCCCTAGGGTTAAATTCTATCTTTAAAGACATGTCACTTATAAAATACTCCTTGTTCCCTCATTTTCTTAGAGTAGGCAGGCGGACATATTTACATTTGTTCTAGACCAGTGATTCTTAACCTTGGCTGCACATTAGAATCACACAGGGGGCTCTAACAAGTATTGGTCACATCCTCATGGAGTCCCATTTAATTGGCCTGGGGTATGGCCTGAGCGCTGGGATTAAAAACTCCCCAGTGATTCTAACGTGCAGCCCAGGTTGAGAACCACTGATCTAGAGCAAGGATTTCAGAGCACATCGATTGGATTCTTGGTTTATAGCTATTGAAATGGACTCTTGCCAACTTATGTACAAATGGAATTTGTTAAAGGTTAAAGAGAAGCTCGCTGAGTCAAAGGAAGAGCTGCATTACCAGGTCTCAGAGAGGACAGAAACGAAGACAACCATGGTGATCGAGGTGGCATGAACTAATGGATGAACTCTTTAGGCACTGGTGGGATGAATCAGCTCCAACCATTTTCTGTCCTTGAAGTTCTGCTTAAGCTTCAAATTCCAGAGGGAGAAAGAGGATAGGCTAAACTCTTAGCTCTACCCTTAGGCAGGAGAGGATGGGGTGGGGTAGTTCCCCAAAGGAAAATTGATTTGCTCTTCTTGGAAGACGGCACTGTTGATTCTTGGCAGACAACACCAACAGATGTCCCCACACCCTGAAACCATTTTGCTCTGGATGGGGAGGATGTAAGAAACATTTCTCTCAGAAGGCAGTTGGCTCAGGATCAGACTCCCTTGGTGTCTGCTAATTTGTTCATGGTAGTTATTCATTCATTCAGAAAATGGTTATTGAATATCTAGAATATGAATGTCTCTCTGGGAATGCCAAGTTGAGAAAGTACTTGATGCTTTTAGGGTGCTTATAATCTCATAAGAGTAAGAGGCATCAAATGTAAGCATGATATGCCAGGCATATCTCCAGGCATTACTCCGCAAAGTAAAAGCAGCATCAGTCAGACAACCGATATTTGAGTGCCTACAATTTGTAAGACCCTCATAGCCCCCGGCCAGTGGAAAGAAGGTGGGGGATCATCAAATGTCCCTAGACAAGCTTGATCCTTGCATTGGTTACCCACAGCTGGAATTTCTCATCTTCTGACTGAATATGTTTCTATTGTTTCTCAGTCCCTCGGACCATCTTACCAATGGCACCTTCCTTCTAAAGTACCTTGACTCAGAACTGCCTTCATGCCTCTTGCTTTAGTTGAATTTTCTGGACAAATCCTCATGTCTGCCTAACTCAGAACCCTTAACAGCATCATTATTTTTTTCTGAACCACTGTTCTGACATAGGCCCACCTTCTTGCTTTGCTTTGTCAAACAAGGTCCAAGAAAACAGGTTCTCTCCTTGGCCTTGGGCACAGTCAGTCTTTGTTAGGCATGAAGAATATGCTACACAGTGGGCAGCAAATATATTCTTCAACTGCTCTCCGACCTTCTATGCTTATGCTCTAAACTCACATATAGTCAGGTGAAAATTATGTCACACCTACAGTGTACTTGGGTCTATTTATCTAATTGTATACTGAGAGTATGGTGGAAAACTGCCAAAGCTGTCAACCCAGTGGTGGTGACAACTATAGAAATCAGAATATGTGCTGATTCTTTAATTAGAATACAAAACTAAAAGTTCCAAGTATTAATAATAATGATAGCTAACTTTTATTAAATATTTACTATGCCTAGTCCATGGTATATAGTAAATGCCCCATAAAGATTGGTTGTGGGTTTATGGTTATTTGTGAATGTTGTTGTTGTTATGTGGCCTGGCAGCTATTGTGGTACATACTTTCTATTTACAAATGTAGTAGGTCAGTCCTCACAACAATCCTATGAGGTCAAGGTACTCTTATTATCCACATTTTACAGAGAGGACACTAAGTTACACAGACATTCAAGGACTTGTCCAAGGTCTCACAGTTAAAACTAAATGGCATAGTTGGGGACTAAACTTTGGGAGTGTGGCTTCATTTTCTTAACCTCCAGATAGTTATTGTTTATTTTTATGAATGAATATAGTACTTGCAAGCAGTTGCTTCACAAATGTTTGTGGAATGAATGAATGATTTGTGGGTTCTGTGGCTGGCTTTTTTCCAGCATGCTACCCATCACTCTGATCTGGAACACAAGAATTTAAATGTATTTTTAATTTTAACTAAAACATGTTATGATGCCAATTTATCTATAGAAAAAAATCTGCTATGCCCTAAAAACCTTACTTCTTGTTTTTATTTTGATTTATTATTTTCTCCAATTTTATTGAGACATAATTAACATATAACATTGCATAAGTTTAAGGTGGACAACATGTCAATTTGATACACTTATTTGGATCAAATGATTCCCACCATAGCTTTGGCTAAAACCTCCATCATGTCACATAATGACCATTTTTTTTCTGTGGTGAGAACATTTAGGATCTACTCTCTGAGAAACTTTCAAGTATATAATACAGCATTGTTAGCTATAGTCACCGTGCTGTACATTGCATCTCCAGAACTTGTTACTCTTATAACTGGATGTTTGTACCTTTTGCCCAGTATCCCCCCATTTCCCCAGCCTCCATCCCCTGGTAACCACTGCTCTACTGTTTGTTTCTCTGAGTTCAGCTTTTATCCAAGTGTTTGGTTAACGTGGTTCCTCCTGATTTTACTAGTTTGAATCACTGAGATTTTCCTTCTCTTCGGAAGACTAATGATCTGTTTGACCAGTGTGGATAGTGCTTCAGGAAAACGCAGCAACAACCAAAAGAAGAGACGGGGCTATTTCATTCTTGTTGTCTTCCTGATTCTGTTTCCTGGGCTTGCTTTTTCTCGGCTGGAGGTGACTCTCCCTGAAGTTAATTCCTCAATTGTCCTTGCACTGTCAGATGCCGTTCTTTTCTGAAGGATTTTCTTAATCCACTGTGGTTTTTTAAGTGGCTGTCTTGATAACACCAAATGCTGTCTGGCAAGTGAATGACCTTAGCTGACTATCCACATATATTGTCAGAGGAGACTGTGAACTTTGTTCTGGCCTTAATTTTAGGAAACTGAATCCCAAGGCAGGTGTACCAGACTTAAAGACTCGTCCTATTTCCTGTTCCTGCACTTTGCTGGAGAATAATAGAAAATATTACTCTTTTTATTTGTGTTTATTTACCTATTTTTGAAAGAGCTACTTATTTTTAAGTGACAGAGAAAGAAAGCCAATAAACCAATACCTTGGTAAGTCACGGATTGAAAGTAACCCTGCCAGGGATGTCACAAAGATGCTACCATGTCTTTCAAGCCAGGAGATTTTGAAGTCGACTATTTACTGTATCTCTTTGTAAAAGTTTGCCCTTGGCTTAAGGTGTACTAAGGCAAAACAAACGTCTCTGCTAAACACTGGGTTCTAGTCCTCCTGTGCCTGGAACAGCAAGAACTGGGCACACTCCTGAGTGTGGTTTCAAGAAGATGTTCAGTCTTGGAGGCAGAGTTAGCCTGGCTTCTGTGCTGGAGCAAGTGTCCAGGCAGAGCACCCAGCTGGGGCTGGCAGCATGGGGAGCCTGGGTGGTGTTAGGTGAACTCATCCCTGTCATCACATAAAAAGAAAGAAAGGGAAAGTCTCCAGGGATGTGGCTTCTCAAACAATCCTGTGCTAGGAGCGAAACCTCTAACTCAGACCAGGGTAACTTGGAGGAAATGACCTTCAATCTGGGTCTTAAAGAAGTTAAGAGTTATCTCAGCAGACAAGTAGAGGAGAACATTCCAAGGAGGGCTACATGTCTTGAGATTTAAAAAGAGAGAAAGAAACTGTGAGTGTCTGATATAGCTATGTGTGTGGTAAGGCGGGAGAAGTAAGCAAGGACCAGATGATAAAGGCCTTATTTCCCCCAAATAAAGCTTTCTCTTTTATCCTGAAGGCTTTGGGAAGAGGGATAAGGAAAGCAGCAAAGTGACATCATTGGATTCTTACTTTTGAACCATCATTCTGATGTGAAGGCTGGGGTGGAGGTGGCTGAGAAGTAGAGGCGGGAAGACCAGCTTCAAAGAGTGGGGGCAGGATGAAGAGGAGGGGGCTGGATTTATGAGATATTTTAGGAGGTAAAAATCAACAGAACTTGGTGAGTGACCAAACTTGAGTGGAAAGAGTTAAGACTTTCTCCAGGCTGGGAGACTGAGTGAATGGTGGCATTGATTTCTAAGACAAAATGCTGGAGGAGGAGAAGCAGGTTTGGAGGAAAAGAATATATGTGTATCTACCCCTAGAAGCTGACAAGATTTATATACTGGGCTATTTTTTCAGCCCCAACTTATGTCAATATGTAGTGGTATTTAAGTTCTCAGCCTAGGCTGATGCAGTCCAGCTGTCCTTGTTAAGATTGTCACTACTGATTCTTGCCTGAATCATTCCAAGACCATAGGAGCTTGAAAGCAGAGATATTTCTAATCTCAAAATGACTTGAGGTCCGTTCTTCTCCCAGTCTTGAGCCTTAGAAACTGGAGAACCAAACAGTGTTTCAGCTAACTGGCCTCTCGGAGAGTAGACTGGTAGGACAGCAACTATGCTGCATCTAGCAGCATTCAAACCACTGGATCTAAAGGGAAGATCTACTCCCACTCTGCCCCAGTCAGGGTCTTTGGCCTCTCAACCCCATGGAGACATGGGATAGGCTCACACATTTCTGCTTCTCTTTCCTTCGGCCCTCACAGACTTCCTGCAACGAAGGATCCACACCTCCTGGACCCTTGCCACCCGCAGGCTCTTTGTAGACCAAAATTTTCTCATTTCCAAAACTCATCCTTCAAATTGCAAAGTCTTTCCCCAGGTTAATGGGGTCTCAAAGATAATAACAAAAAATTCTATGGTTCTTGCCTTCACCTGCATAGTCCTTCCTAGCCAAGTATTTCTAGGGGTGCTCAGACGGTGATTCACGCGTGCTCTAGGAGTCCTCACGCTGTTCTGTTCTGATTGGTCACCACAACCAGCCACCACTGCTGCTCCTGCTGGTGTCTTGTGCTTTTGGTGGGATACTGATGTCTGTGCAGAGGGTACTCTAAGAATCCCCAATTCGATGCTGTGATGGTTGATTATAAAGTGTGAACTTTGCTAGGCTATGGTCCTCACTTGTTTGGTCAACCACTAGTCTAAATGTTGCCATGGACTATTTTGTAGATGTGATTAACATTTACAAACAATTGACCTTAAGTGAGGCAGATTACCCTCCATAAATGTGGGAGGACCTCCTCCAATCAGTTGAAGGCCTTAAGAGCAAAAACTGAGGTTTCCCAGAGATGAAGAAATTCTGCCTCAAGACTAGAACCTAGAAATCCTGAGTTTCCATCTGCTGGCCTGCCCTATGGATTTCAGGCTTGAGAGTCCCCCACAATCACGTAAGCCAATTCCTGAAAATTATCTGTCTATCTATCTATCTATCTATCTATCTATCTATCTATCTATCCATCTATCTATCTATCTATCTATCTATCTATCCATCTCTCTCTCTCTCTTCTATTGGTTCTGCCTCTCTGGAGAACACTGGTGATACAGATGTTTATATCAAGGGTACTCTGAGCATTCATGTTTGTTGAATTTCCAAAGAATTATGGCTTTATCTACAGGGAGCCTTTATGCCTTTCCCTTACCTCTGTCACTAGGGCCCGAAGTGACTCTACCCATGTCTCCCTGTCTCTCAGTCTCCCTGAAACCTTCTTGAACACTTCTCCCCTAGTATCCACTTGTAGCTCCTCACTCCACACCACTCAATTACAGGTCCTAGAAGGCAGAGGGCCAGTGTTCTTGCCTGTAGCTGTATGGAGGGCTGAGTCCACATCTACCTTGTTCACCCATGTGTCCCCAGTTCCTGGCAGAGTACTTAAATTTAAGATTTAGTTTTTATTTGGGGAGTTGTCATGAAATAGTACAAGCCATGTAATAGGTACTAAATGAACATTTGCAGATTGACACATTGAGACAGACCCTTTCTACTATCCCCTTTACCAGCACTTTGCTTAGATCCAACAACCCAAATGCAAATCAACTTGTTCCAGCCCTGCCCACGACCAGTATGCTCAGATCAAGTCCAAGTACCACTTTAGGCTCTAATTGAGGGAGTGGGGCTATGCCATCTCCTTTCTCTCTGGCTGGAATTCAGCCCCCACCTGCTCCCTTCCCACACGTCCTGGTCATGCAGAATCCAGCTCATCTGTCTCACTTGGCATTTTAATTACTTTTTCCAGTGATCTGTCTCCCCAACAAGAATGGAGCCCTGGCTTATATATCTTTGCCTTCTCAGTACTTGAAACAGATCTGGAGCTTCTTAGGTACTAGACAATTTTTCATAAAGGAAGAATGGGTCAGGGGGAGGGAAAGAACATGGCAGAAAGGATGGGAAAGAGGAAAGAATGAAAGAGGGAAAGAAAGATGGGGTTGATTGCAGACATAAATCCCTAGTTTTAAGACAACCTCCACTCTCCCTTGGAATTGCATTTAGTTCCGTAAGATTCTTCGGGTAATAAAGTTTGTTTCAGCTGAGAAATGAAGTACTTTGAGAGTCCTGCTGGTTTGAAAACTATGGGTGCAATACATAGACTACACTCTTGTGGGTTGAAGGAATAGAAGTTATCTTAAGACCTGAGAATTCAACTCATTGAACCACAGAACCCTAAACTTATTTCCTACACTAGCAGTCTGGATCAGACACTTAGTGCTGTAATGGAAAATAATCACATTGCATGATATATTTGGACTAATGAATGTGTGGGAAGGTGCTCCTGCGACTGTAAGGCACATGGCTTTTAATATGGCTGAGTGGGACTGATGCCTGGTGTGCTGAAATCTAGCGTTAGAATTATTGTATTTGCAGCCAGATCCTAGAGAGACTCAGACAGAAGACTCCACCACAATTAGAATGTCAAATCACACTTCCCCTCTTCAAGTTGCATTTCTAAAAATAAGATAATGAAAATATGTATTTGTGTGGGAAAGGGCTTATTGTAGAAAGCTGCAAATAAGGCTCAAGAAAATGTCTGTGCTCACAAATCCCATTCAGAAGGAGGCTTTCGCTGCAGGGAACTTCTGGGCCATGAAGAAAGCTGCATAATGTGCTCTGCGCACAAAAGGGTAGCAGCCAGGAAAGCTGATTGCGTTTCTAAGCTTCTAGAATAAAAAGGCATGCAGACGACATTGTTTCACCAGTTAAGGCTAGTTTTTCCTTCTCCCTGTCATCTGATTTCAGACATTCTTTGAAGGGAGTTGGGGAGAGACTTATATGGTCTATTAAACCTCGCTGCAGCTTTTAAACCTTTAAAATGGTTCATTATTGAATGCATTTGTGGCCACTGTGTAATGGAAGGCATCTAAGGAGTCCAAAGGATTTCTTCCATACTTTCTTTCCCCAGCTTCCTATTGTGCAGATAAAGCGAAACATAGTAAAAGCTTTGGGATTGCTACTAGTGGCAAGGGAAAGAATCAGCTGATCTGTGAGTTTCCTTCCGTTAGGAGATTATTCTCCAACAATGAGGATTACTTGAGGTAATCTCTCTTTTGGAATGAGAGACAGTGTTTAGTGGAAGGAGAGGTTTGGGGGCACCTGTCTTCTTAAGATTTAGTTTTTATTTGGGGAGTTGTAATGAAATGGAATCCTTTTCAGACCCAGGAATAGACATTTGGGTTGTCCTTTTATTCCTTTTCTAAAGTTAATGGATACTTTAGGAATATAAAGTTTCTTTGATTCAAGTGAAGGTGGGAGTGAGGAAAGTATTCATTTGGAGCAAGAGAGAGGAAAGGTTTGTTGACTGAGGAAAAAAATTCACTACAATTCAAACAGCAGATATTTATTCAGGCAATTAGAATTGCAATTCGAGAGATAAAGATTCAGATAGAAACCCAAAACATGTTCTGATTACAGCAGAGGGGCTTAAGGTTTTTGTGGGAAGAAGGGAGCGTGAGGTGAGTTGTATTAAGGAAGAGGTCATTGGTGCTAGATGAGGGAAGGCTAGGTTTGTACTTCATCGATTGGCCTGAGGTTCGGTCATCAGGCAAAAGGCTAGACTTGTACCTCTTTGAGTGCTTAGCGATCCAGTCATCAGCAAAGTCCAAGTTCATCAGTCCTTACCGACAGGATGCTCTTGTCTTTACTGACCTCTTGGAATGTTGGCAGTTCAGTCCAGTTTGGGAGATAAAGGAAACAAGATGTGCAAGGCAATTCCTCTGAAATGGCTGCTCCCGCTCTGTTTTAATATGGCTCCACTCATGTCATCTGTCACATGTTACTATTTTAATAGTTAAGCACTTCCTAAAAGATAATCAGTGTGCTAGGAACTGGCCATAAGTTGTTAAACTCTTTGCTGTTCTGGAGATTATTGACAGATTTTTGACATTGTAGGTTTTTCATTGCTTTCTGTATTTCAATGTTGCTATTTCAGATTATTTGCCTTCTGCTCAAAAAAAATCCCTTTGGTAGTTTTATTTTTTAGTTCATATCTGCTAGAAAGTATTCTTTCCATTTTGGGGGTTTCTCTTAAAAATCTTAATTTTCTTTTTATTTTTGAGTGTAGAAATCTTGGTTGGTTATTTTCTTTTAACATTTAAAGACGTCATTCCATTGTCTTCTGGTTTTCATCATCTCCTGTGAGAAGTTAGCTGATTTTCCTACTGTTGGTCTATTAAGGATACTGTGTCTTCTTTCCCTCTCTGTCTACTTTTAAGATGTTTTTCATTGTCTTTGGTTTTTCAGCAGTTTGGCCTGATATAGCTAGATATAGTTTTCTTTGCATTAACTTTGTTTAGGGTTCTCAGAATTCTCAAAAATGTGAGTATTATCTTTCATGAGTTTTGGAAAGTTTTCAGTCATTATCTCTTCAAGTGTTAGTTCTCTTGTTCCATCTCTCTCCTCCTCCAGGATGTCAGTTACATATATGTTAGACTTTTTGTTCTACGTATTTTTATGTTCTTTTCTGTCTGTTTTTATTCTTTTCTTCTCTCTTCTTCAGTTTGTGTATTTTTATGTCTCTGTCTTCCAGTTCAATAATTTTGTCTTTGGCTGTGTTAAATCTATTCAATAAATTCTTAATTTCAGTAATTGCATTTTTTTGGTTCTAGAATTTTCATTTGATTGTTTTTTACACATTTCAATTCTTTGTTGAGATTCTCTATCTCTTCATCTATTTAAAAATTTCCCCTTTATTTTCTTCAAGTTATGACTCAGCTATTCTAAAGTTTCTTTTCTGTTAGCTCAAATATGTGGATCAATATGGACCTATTTTCATGTCTAGTTTTTCTTTGGGTTCTTGGACATATTGTTCTGTATCTTGGCAGGCCTGGTAATTTTTAAATTAAATCTCAGGCATTGCATATAAAAACAAATTGTGGTAGCTTCAGATAACTCTTCCTTTAGCCCATAGTTTACCTTTTATTCTGCTAGGCAGAGTGAGGGCTGTTTCTTAATCCAAGCAAAAGCTGTGTTTCAATTTTGGTAAGTCTCGGTCTACTCCTATTCACCTCTGCTCACAAGGCCTGACCCTCATGAGAGCTTGAGGAGTTTACTGGGTCCCTCACCCAGGTGGGGCCTAAACTCTAATCTGTTTTTCCTTACTGATTAAGATTCCTAAAAACTCTGCTTTGCCATTCAGCATATCTGTTCAGCTTCTACGGCTCCTGGCCAACTTCAGAATTTGGCATGTGTATCGAGGGAAAAGATGGCTATATATCAGGCTTAGTTCTCTGTTCCTTCCTTGGTACCAGTATGTTGGCCTTTAAGTCTTAAATTTTGTCTCTCTAGCCTTACAAGACAGTGAAAAACTGCTCATTTGTCTGTTCCCAGTAGTGACCTTCTGTCTGGGCACAACCCAGATTTGCATTCTCTTGCTCTGAGTCCAGAATCATCAAAAGAGTTGCACAATGTCAGTGTGTCTTTTCTAGTTCTCCCCTTTCCATAATCTTGTCTCCTCTAGTGCTGGTTATTTCAGCAGATTCTTAATGTCTTTAAACAGACTTTTGGGGTTTTTTTTAATCCTAAATTTTAAGTTACTCTTGGAAGTGTTGACCTGGCATCATACTGGATTTCTTTTGCAGGGAAGAACTGTTTTTGTCAGCATTTAGGATGCATCAGATACTGTTTGAGACATGAGTGCAGAGGTGAACAGAGCTGATAAATTTTTGGAGTAGATTTGCTTCTGTACAGGAATAGGGTCCTGTTATGGATTGAACTGTATACTCCTCAGAAAGATATGTTAAAATCCTAACCCCTAACCTCAGAATATGACCTTATTTGGAAAGAAGGTCATTGCAAATATAATTAGTTAATATGAGCTCAAGTTGGAGTAGGCTGGGCTCCTGATCCAATATGACTGCTCTTCTTATTAGAAGACAGCCATATGAAGACACAGAGACACAAGGAGAATGCCATGTGAAGATGGAGGCACAAATCACAGTAATGCATCTAGAATCCCAAGGATTGACAGCCACCACTGGAAGCTAGGAATAGGTAAGGAAAGAATTTTCCCTGTATATTTCAGAGGAAAATGACCTGCTGGCACCTTGATTTTTGATGTCCAGCCTCCAAAACTGTGAGAGAATAAATTTCTGTTGTTTTAAGCCACTTAGCGTACAGTATAGCAGCCCTAGGAAATGAACACAGGGCCCTTGTCTTTAGATGTCAGAGAAGCTACTCTAAATAAGAGAGAAAGATTAATGAGGAACTCCTATGGGATAACAGAGATGAGAAGGGGCTGGAAGGAGGAGAGACAGCAAGTTAGAAATAGTGTTTTGACATGATGCTTTGTGTTGTCAAAACTGTTTGTGACATTCTAGGTCTTTGGTATATCCGAGAAATGGTACTTAGTTGATAGGATTAGAGTTTTTGAAGCACCTGGAAAAGGGTTTGAGAGCCATCTCCAGGAAGTTGTGGGACAAAACCAAATTAACACATATGGGTGTCAGAGGGCAGAAGACCCATGAAACTTCAAGCCCCTCACATTCACAGAAATCTTAGGGAGAATTTTGAAAGTCTGCTGTCTCTGGAAATTGTCTTTCTTTTTTATTTTTGATGAGGAAAATTGACCCTCTAACATCTGTTGCCCATCTTCCTCTTTTTGCTTGAGGAAGAGTGGCCCTGAGCTAACATCTGTGCCAGTCTTTCTCTATTTTGTATATGGGTCACTGCCACAGCATGACTTGATGAGTGGTGTAGGTCTGTGCCCAGGATCCAAACCTGTGAACCCTGGGCCATCAAAGTGGAGAGTGCCAAACCCAACCACTGCACCACCAGGTGAGCCCCTGTAAGTTTTCTTCAGTGGGAGTGAGGAGGATTAATTTTAAGAAATTTCACCTTGAACCCAAGAGTCACGACATATGGTTTATTCATGTGTTCATTCACCCAAAATTTGTAGCATTTAGTTCCTTATTAGCCATATTCTTGGGTTATGCTTTTGGAAGGCTGCTTTTTTCCCTAGTTATTTTTTCAAGCACAGTGCCAATTATATTACTCAGGACAGGCTGGTTATGCTGCAAGAATAAATTCACCCTGAAATCTCAGAGGTTTTAACAAAGGGTTAGTTATTTTTCATGTAACTTCCAATGTGGATAGTAATGAGGATTCTGCTCTAGATGGTCACTCAAATACTCAAGATGATGGAGCTTCCACTACCTGGATCATCAACATTCACTATGACAGGGGAGAAGAGAATGTAGAAAATTGTGTGCCAGCTCCTAACTCTGGTGGTCTGGAAGTGACACAACTACTTTTGCTTACAGCCCATTGATCAGAATTAGTCATATGATTCACTTCACTGCAAGAGGAATGGGGAGCATATGGGAACACGGAGTATTTTGATAAGCATTATTGCCCCTGCCACTTTACTTTAGCCTATAGAGTGGTTATGGTGACCATCCCCATTAAACACATCGGGACATTTGAAGCATGGAAAAGTTAAGTAATTTGCCCAAGGTCACACAGCTAGTGAGCTGCAAACCCAGGCAATCTGAATTTGTAAGCATTGTGCTATATTATCTGAAGAGGAAAGAGTGACCAATTTGCTTTGAATTTCAGCCTTCCTAGTGCCCCTCCCTGTTCTCCCAAATAGTGGAGATTTCTTTATACTTCTGCTTCCTTAAGATAAAATATCAAAAACTGTTGAGTGAAGCATGTCTTTCACTTCTTTTTGGAAAATGAACAAAATACATTATTTTCCAGGAAATCAGTCTTAACTAGCTGTTTTAGTCTGCTCAGGCTGCTATATTGGAATACCATTGACCAGGCGGCTTAAACAATAGACATTTATTTCTCACGGTTTTGGAGGCTGGCAAGTCCAAGATCAAGGGGCCAGCAGATTAGTGTCTGGTGAGAGCCCACTTCCTGGTTCATAGACAGGGGTCTTTTCACTGTGTCCTCAGTTGGGAGAAGGAGTGAGGGAGCTCTCTGGGGTCTCTTTTATAGGGAAACTAATCCCATTCACAAGGGCTCCACCTTCATGACCTAATTATCTCCTGAAGGGCCCCACCTCCTAATACCATCACATTGGGAATTAGGTTTCAACTTCTGGATTTGGAGGACACAGACACTCAGTCTATAGCAGTAGCTAAAACTGATCTCTCCATGCTCTGAACACTCATTGTGCTTGGATTGCATTGCAACAAGGAGGAATTGGGGTAGATTAATTTTTCCATAATCTCATAATCCTATAATATTCAATGTGTCTACCAGACACACAACACATATCCATTGGCCTCCCTTCTGTATTTACAACACACACATACCTCTTTATTATGTGCAATTGACATGTCCTCATTCTTACATATAGTGCTGGCAAATATGGCTTTTAACTTCCCTTCTAAGCAGATTGTGGCCCCTAAACTATTTCTATGTAGAAATTCTCATGCTATTGTTCACATTTGGGGCATCATTCTTTCCTTAAGTAGTTTTGAGTACATATCTTGTGCTACTCAACTATGGATGTAGCAGTGAATAAGGTACCCATAATCCCTCTCTCTATGGACTAAAGACAGGACCAATAAATACACAAAGAAGTGTATAATCACTTGCTGTAACCTTCCCATGGTTGACTTCCCCAACTTAATTGCAAATTTCTTGAAGGCATTAGGCACATCTTATACTTGTTGGGTCCTTCCACCATGCTTGGTTGAACTCTCAGTAACTCTTGGTTGATTATTAATTATCTGACCATCTGGACTTGAGAAGAGATTCTAGGTTTAAGGACTTTTTGGCAGAAAAGGAATTCTCTGAGGCTGATATAGATTCCTACTTGGCTCCAACTTTTTCTATTTTCCCACTTAGAAAGATGCTCAAGTTTTTGACGTTGGTTTATGATGTGGTCAGAGGTTAATTTATTCTATTAGAGAATCTGTGTTTGCCCCTGAAATTCAAAGTATTTGACTGAAGTCAGAGGTGCTATTTTCTGTAATTGACTGAAGTTAAGCAGGTGAGTAATACAGTTTCTAACACAGGTAATAGTGCTGAACTAGCACAATGCTGGCTCCATCTCAGAGATCCCTGAGCAGTAGCTTGTCTAAAATAAGCCATAGGGCTCTTTTAACCAAGTTAAGCTCTCCCCTACTTTCTGACCCCCTGAACAGGGCAGGTTTCATCTTATATTCCAAGACGACATCACTTGTGTTATCACACTTGGGACTTGGTTAAAAGAACTTTTATTGGACTACAGCCTCTCATACTGCCTGGAATTCTCTTGTCATGTTACTTAATAAGGTTAAGAGCTGCACTGATATTAAAGTGACCACACAGCCCCAAATCCAGCAACCTGCTGAGAATAAGGCTGAAGCCTTGGCAGAAAGAGCTGTGCCTCTTAACTGAGAGAATGGGCTTGTAGTACACCCTAGAAAGGAGGAAGCTGGCAGGAAGAAAATAAGGTCACAACCTCCACCGTTCTCCTTTTTGTGCCAACCAATTATGGATATAATTTAAGAGTCTCTTCCTTGAGCAAGGCATTTT
This sequence comes from Equus asinus, assembly GCF_041296235.1. NCBI lineage: Eukaryota > Metazoa > Chordata > Mammalia > Perissodactyla > Equidae > Equus > Equus asinus. Next base: position 37,622,047 of record NC_091793.1, read on the forward strand.
CTGCTTACGTTGTGCTGCTGAGACAAAGGAATGCTTCCAATATGTTCAGATAGATTGCTACATTTTGGGCCTCCTTTGCTTTTAAATTAGAGGTATGTCCTGATAAAAGGAAGCAGTTGCCTTCCAGAATGTGGGAATCACCGTTGCCAGCATGTTTTTTCAATGTGGATGGGGGACTAAATAGAATATGACTCAGTTGAAGTTTTTATGTTCAATTCGTAGTTAAGACTGTTCCCATTGTCAAGAATACAGATGGAAGTCTATGATTCTTTGTTCGTATTGTTTGTTTCACGTAGGCAACAGTCAGTCTATAGATGTTGTTAAAATAAAAATCTGAACTACCTGGAGAAATTAGTTTCTAACTTACTGTATTAGTTCCCTATGACTGCTTTAACAAATTACTGCAAATTAAGTGGCTTAAAACAACACAAATGTGTTATCTTATAATCTGGATATCAGAAGTCCAAAATGGGTCTCACTGGGCTAAAATCAAGGTGCTGGCAGAATGCATTGCATTCTGGAGGCCCTAGGAAAGTCTGTTTTCTTGCCTTTTCCATCTTCTAGAGCTCATCACCATTCCTTGGCTCATGGCCCTTTCCTCCATCTTCAAAGCCAACAACCTCAGGCCCAATCTTTCTCATGCTGTCATCACTCTTGTTCTCTGTCTCCCTCTGCCCTTTCTAAGGACTCTTATGATTACCTTGGGCCCACCTGGATAAACTAAAACAGTCTCCCTAATTAAGGTCAGCTGTTCAGCAACCTTAATTTCATCTGCAACCTTAATTCCTCTTTGCCAAGTTATCTAATACAGTCACAGGTTCTGGAGATGAGGCCGTGGACATCTTTGGGGGGGCCATTATTCTGCCTACCAAAGGAATTAGGAATTCTTTTCCATCTTTTAAAATTCGATTTTGATCATTCCAGGGCTTGCACCCTGGTTGCAGGTTTTTATCTGTCAAATATTTAAGAAAGAATCTTTGAATTTAGATCTTCCTGACTCTTCCTTGGTCTCAATTCAGTATCACTTCACAGTAGTCTGTTTTGCAGCTGAAGCCATTAGACACGGGCATTGATTATCAACCAACTATTTCATGAGACTAGAAACTGCTGGTGAATTACTTATTGATTATGTATGACTGTGACATGATTGTCTCTGCTTTATTGAGGGTCTTTGCTGTGATTTTAAGATAGGATCAGATCCAAACTTGTTTCCAATATAACTTAACATTCCCAGACCACCATCCCCAATATGCAGCTTCTTGGAATTTCTAATCTTCTCTCAAACACATAGACTGGAAGCTTTGGTGTCATCTTTGACACTCCAAAGTGTCTGTCTTAGTTTCCAGGGCCCTGACACCCAGGATACCCCAGTGCCCTGAATATTGCAATAGCTTCGAATCACTTGTCCTGATTGTAGCCTTTCACCCCTCTATCCATCCTGCATACTCCAACCAGAAGCCTTTTTCTAAAATGTCAGTTTCACAACTCATTAATTCTTGTTCCAATCCTTACTAGCTGTGTGACCTTGAAAAATTAGCCTCTCTGTGAGATGCAGACAAAATGGAGCTAATATACCATATCTACCTCTAGGGTTGTTGTGAAGATGAAATGAAATTTAATACACATAAGTTACTTTAAACTGTGTCGGGCAGATACTAAGCACTCAGCAAACATTTGCAGATATCATTATGATTACCAATAGTGTTATTAATATATCAAGCAGTGTGCAGGCCTCTGCTCTTGTCTGCACGATCCCTCTGGCCCAGCCATCTCCTGTGGAGAGCCAGACCTCTCCCCTTCATCTTCCCCCTACTCACTACCCACCCACCCGCAACCCTTGGACCCAGAAGGTCTTCTCTGCTCTTGGGCAGGGAGAGGTGGAAAGGCTTCCTTTATCTCATCAAGCCTTCTTGCCTGCATCCCCTCTGGGCCTGAGCTTCTAAGACCTAAAAGGCCAGGCTTTGAACTTCAAAAAAGCTGCTTCTCTTCTTTTTGTTCTGACAACCCTTCCTGAGTTTGAAGTTTCACTGTTTGGCTTGAATGGGGAAAGTGCCAGAGTGTATAAAAAATACTAGGAATCCCCCATCCCTGCAAACACACACACACACACACTCACACACACCAGTTCGATTACTGAAATATGATCTGGTTTAAGAAGTATTTCGAAAGCAAGAACAGCAAATATCTATGAAGCTTTTTTTATGTAGCAGGCACTGTCTCTGACGCCCCACCAACATGTGCCACCTCATTTTCAGCTCTGCTTTCATAGGTCCTCTGCATCTAACCTGCACTTTACTCCCTGACCCTGGATTTGCATCTCTACCACTGCGACTTTGCATCTGCTATTTCCCCTGTTTGGATTGCCCTCCTCTTTCTTGTCAATGTACCTGAATCCTCCCCATCCTTTATGACCCATCTGTAACACTGATCACGCTAAAACCCACGGTTCCTCCCTCAGCCAGGAACAATGAGAGAGAAAAATGAAGCAAAAGGAAAGGATTTTCCACTGAAAAGCTAACCGAGGACTCAAGACCAACGCAAGACACAATAGAGAAAACGCCACAGTATTGTTAAATTCTGGGGCAAAAATCATAACTGTTGCACAATTGTCCAGAAGCATAGTCAAATGACCAATTATAATCCTAAATCGACGCATGTATAGAATTGACCAAATCCTGTCATCCTTGAAGCAGATTTCCGTTATGAGTTTGTGAACCTGTTCTGGTGACTATGTACAAATTAGTTCAGGAGCTTCTCAGTTTCAACAAAGCTGATACATACCAAACAAGATTTACAAACATTTTGGGTTGTGATCATTTCCACCAAAGGCTCACCATAAAATTTCTTCTAAGGAGCAAAGATTATTTGCTAAATAGATTTAAAACATGATTCGATTTACAAAATGGTTTTGTTTGCATGGAATTTCAGGACAAATAGCCATTGCATAAAAATGAGGCAAATCTATCATGACTTTCCCAAGTAGCCTGGAGTGCCACGAGTTAATGCAATTCCACAATAAGCTGAATTCATTCCCAGGAAGTAATCTGAATTTCAGTTTTGGTAGAAGGTATTAACAGAGCATGTCCAAGAGATAATTAACTGCTCATATTCATCAATTCGGTTGCCCTGGGGGCAGTCTCACCTCTGTCTTTACTCATTTATGGCCTTATTTATGAATAATGAGTTGCTACAAAAAAGAGTATTTGAACCAACAGAAAGGAGAGATCTTGAAATTTAGATTGGTTCTGTCTCTAGAGCAAGCGTTCTTAAATGGGATTCTCAAATCATGCATGAGTTTTAGGGAGTTCTCAGAAACTGGAAATTGTAAGCCAAAAGTTGTGTGTCTATATGTGCTTTTTGTGAGGAGACTACCGTAGCTCTGATCAGATTTTTTAGAGGGAAAAAGTCACTCCTTCCTCTCCCATGGATGAGTGTAGGAAGTTCCAGGAACCTCCTTGATTTGTATCACCATCTTGTATATCAAATATACCCGGGACAAAGCCAACTAGGTCCCCACACTCTCCCCCTCCTTTTATTTCCCCTTCCTTCACCCTTCCCTACTCTGGCATGAGCATTTGCCTATTTGGATTCCCAGAACTTGACTTTGTACCGAGTTTCATTAAACACATTTTCCTCAGTATTGTCAAATGACAAAACTAAAACAATACATTAACGAGTTTGCTGTCTTTATTCAAGGGGGAAGAATCCATGGATTGGGGGAGTACAGTGCCTCATTAGCAGTGGAGCACCCTTCCCGAGGTGGGACAACAGCAAGTTTTCTAGAATGTTAGATGAGGCAACGTGGAAACAGGGCACGACTGGCTAGGAGGTGCAGGATTTCCTTGTAAATCCAACAGGTCCTATTTTCCAGGGTAAGGTGAGCTGGCTCAAGCTGATTTGGAGGACTGTGATTGGTGTTGGATTTCCTTGACAGCAAGGTGTGTCCCTTCTAAGTGCGAGCTGACTTAGGTTTAGATTTGTGAAGTGGGTGGAGCCACCAGAGGGGCCTCCATTTTGTGGGTCCCAATGTACAAGTTCACGTTATCAGCGTGGTTTTTGTACTTCATGAGCATCTGAGCCTTAAGAGGGATCGCCAGGTGGTCGTCCTTGCATTTTTTTATTTGTTGTGAGTTGTACAAATGTCTCCGTTCGGAGTGGGCATCTAGTTTTGGCCAGAGATAATTTATATGCCGTGACCCTTCTGATGACAGCTTATTCAGTGAGTCTGAGATTGTTTGTATCATTGTCATTGGTTTATTTTGACTTTACTGGAATGTTTTTCTGCTTTAAAGGTTGAATTACTTAACAGAATATCACTTGTAAACCTTTTTATGAGCATTAGCTCAATCATAAGACAAAAAATAGTTCCATAGGAGACCCAAAAAGGATCAGGGCAACAGCCGTACTGTAGAATAATCAATGAAAGGAAAACTTTTCGTTATGTTCTGTTATGATAATGAATGTTAACTATCGAAGTAATTGAGCCCACTGTAATGGGATTTGATGTTGTTTTAACATAAATGCCTATCAATTTGGAGGATGGAAATACAAAACTTTTTCTCATTGACACTGATTGTACGGTAATAACATTTTTGAGAACTAGCCCTACAGATCCTACAGATTTCTTTTCAGGAACAAATTACTCTCCAATAGATGGTGTAAGACTATTCTCCTGTCTAGAAAGACTCTTCTCGGATATTTTCTGACCTATGGCTATATTTACCTCCTCTAGTTTTAGGGAAAATGCAGTGAATGTGATGACCATTCTTTCTTGTTACAGACAGGTGAAGTTTTTTGTTGTGAAAGAAAAGCTCACACTATAAGCATTTTCATCAGCATCAACTAGAAGTGAGAATTTTCATCAACATTGAGTAGAAATGCCAAAAATACTACGTAAATCTATGGGATGTGTGTGTGTGTGTGTGCACGTGTGTGGTGTATGTGTTGGAGGATATTAACTTAGTAGGATATTGAGAAGAAGCAGAAAGACTGTTATTGGCTCTGAGGTGCCACAGGAAGATTTTGATAGATGCTGTTTACCGTTGTCGAAGATCTGACTCAAGCTTTCTGGAGAAAGGTCATTAGTGACACTCAACAAATCACTTTTATGTTGTGGCTGATGTAAAAGTCAAATGGAAATTGTTTTTCAGTCAATCAGAGCGAGGCTCCCTGTAAGTCTGGTTAAAATAACTTTTCCCAAACTTAGCAGTTTACCCACTAAAAAGCCATGACCAAGAGTAATAGAAACAATGAAAGAGAAAAGATCTGGCTCCAGTAAACACTGTGGGAATGAGGGCCAGGAAGAGAAATGTTTTTCAGGCCAATCCAGCCCTTCCAGAGCCAGAACAGCGCGGCCCCCTTCGGCTTCACCTCAACAATGTGAACACTTAGCACAGAATGCCACCAGCGCTGCTGGACAAGCCGCCAGGCAATGACTGCTAGCTCAAGCAGAAAGACGCGAGGGAATTGCAGTCCGTGATTAGGAAATTGAAGACCAGCTGAAAACCTGAGATTTCCTGTACTTAGCTGGGGGCACTCATGAGAGATTTGATTGGAATGCTCACCAAGAGGCCAACTCTTTTGTCTCTTCAGCTCAACGTTGGACTGAAGTGGTGGGGTGCCTTCCAGCGCCCTTATTGCATTTGTCTCTGAAGATTTAAAGCATTCGAAAGTAAAATTCCATTGATCCGAAAGGTCAGGAGGGGCAGGAAAAGGCGTTACAGGTTTAATTTCCAGTTCTGGGTGACTTCTGAGTACTTTCTCTCCGTGATTCAGTATCTCATCCATAAAAATGGGGGAAATGCGAGAAACAGCATTAGGCAGCAGGAAATAATTTCGTTCCAAACATGGAGCTCTTTCAGACATTGGTAACAACAGATACGGGATGTCATTTGTCTATTTTTATTCACCACAATGCCCTCATTGCATTTCTGTTTTTCAAAATTTCCTTCAAGATTTCTTTTCAGATGAGCTTTTCCTTTTTTATTTTTTTGAAGACTGGCCCTGAGCTAACATCCATGCCCATCTTCCTCTACTTTATGTGTGGGACACCTGCCACAGCATGGCTTGACAAGCAGTGCCATGTCCACACCTGGGATCCGAACTGGTGAACCCCAGCCCATCGAAGTGGAGCATGCGAACTTAACCACTGTGCCAAACGGCCAGCCCCTAGATGCGCTTGTTTTTGATTTTAGGATCTGTTTCGAAACCTAGGTAAAAACCTGTGATTCAAGCATTTTGCCGTTTTTCATGTTCTGTGTCCACATTGAATGTAGTACCTCCAATAAATTGATAAACAATTTAAAAAAATGGAGGAAATGTTAAAAAAAAGAACATAAAGGAAACATTCCTCAGAAGTGATACTAATGAAAAATAAACATGCTAATACTGCCAAAAGAAGTTAGTAAAAATGAACATAGTATCATTTCAGCCTAAATCCTCTAGAACTTACTACGATAAGTAAGAAACAAAATAAGACAAAAAAATTGTGTCCAGTAGTAAATTATGGTTAATATGAACATAAGTATTTTTCAGAAAGGAGGCTGGGGCTCCACCATAGCTTTGCATCCATACAATGAAATCTACATATCTAAAAGGAAACCAAAAAAAAAAAAAGAGGAAAAGACCAGACTAATTGGGTAGATTGGAATACCAAGAAATAGTCCACTGTGGGTGACTTGGTGGCTCCTGACAGGTAGGCAGCAAGACGTGAACAAAGTTTAAATGTTGTTTCCATGTCTCTGGGAGCCCTGATGGCAAGAAGATGCTTTTCTCTTCACCAATATAAACTCTTTCCAAGTTAGCCCTTTGATTAATTCTGCCCATTTCATGTCCTGCCAGAGTCATTTTGATTTGGTGACATTTTAAATCCATCTCCTCTGTTTTCTTCCTCCTTCGGTCTAAAGTTAGCATAGCCAGATCACTTTGACGTACAGCTGCCCTGTGCTTCTGAACTTGAGTCTCAGAGAGAGCCCTAATTTGGCGCATCTGACTTTCCTCACACAGTAGAAGGCAGAGCGGAAGCGCATCTGTAATGGAAAACATCTTCCATAGTGAGTGTGAACGGCCTCGCTCTCTCCTAGGTCACATTTCCTGTTTAACATCAATTTCATGTGCCGGCCTTCCTTTCTTGTCTCTCCACTTCGTACTTTCACATCAGGATTCTTTCTAATCATTTCTAGCTAAATCACTTCCCACAATGGGGATGGCACAGTACTGTTTACGTTCTAACAGCCTGTTTATAACACGGGCATGCACCATCAGAATCCTAGAAAAAATGAAAAGATGAGGAAACAAGGTGTTTGTTATTCATAATTATGTCTCTAGTACCTAATGTTCCCCCCTAAGGTGCCCAGAGCCTTGCCTGGCCCGTATTAGGTGGTGAATGTGTATTTTTCCAATGGAATAATCTCATCTATGGGTGGAAGTGCCCATGACCAAAACTGATAATAAAACCCTGGTTCCCAGGGTCATTTTTAAAAATTGGATGTTCTGAATTTTAGGTGGAAAGGATATGTATAATATGTTTGTAGTAAGCACCAAAGTCAGGGAAGGCTATACTGTCCACATTGGGGATCCTCTCTGTTCATTCCATGTTTCTTGTGGGTAATTAGAAGCTATGGGAATAATTTCTTGTCTTGATTTGTCCAGTGATATTGTCAGTACAATCTGATGTTATATTTTCTTTCCCCGGCATTCCTTTCCATTTTTAACAATGTTCCCATCCTGCCAGCTTCTTATACCAAAGACCTTGGAGTCATCCTATACTTCCTTTTTTCTCTCACTCCCACATTCAGTGAATCAACACATCCGTTGTCTCTACCTTCAAAATATCCAGGGTACCACCTGCTTTCACCACCCAGGGTTCAAACCACTGTCTGTTATCTGAAACATCATGCTGGCCTCCTGACAGATCCTCTTTAGACTTTGATCAGCACAGCAGCCAGAGTGATTCTTTAAGATCTTTTTAAGTCAGATAATTAAATTCCTTTGCTCAAAAACGTTTATGGCTCCCCATCTCACTTGGAGTAAAAGGTCACTCCTTACAGTGGCCTTGGATCTGTCCACGTCGTCTCTCGGACTTCCTCTTGGACCTACTCTCCCTCTCATGCTTCCACCTGCCGACCACACTTGTCCTTGCTGGGCCATGAACCTGCTTTCCCTTCTTCTCACACGCATCTTCATGGCTGGTTCCCTGACTTCCCTCAGATATTTACTCAAATGTCACCTTCTCTGAAAGTCCTTGTCTGATCAGTCTATTTAAAATGGCTCCCTCTGGACATTTCTATCTCTGCTTTGTTTTTCTTCATATTACTGATCGCCATGTGACATACTTATTTTTACTCATTTATCGTTAATTGTGGGTCTTCCCCACTGGAAGGTGACCTCCTTAAGACCTGAGGGCCTCATCTGCTCTGTTCCTTGCTGTATCCCTGAGCAGGGAGCTGACTCATTAAATATTTGCTGAATGAATGAATGAATGAACACTTGGCCACTGTTCTGACCAAGCAGCAACATTTGTTTCGATTAATCCACCTTTTAACAAGCCAAGTAGACTGACTCTATGATATAGCTTAATAATATGATTTAATATGTATTTAAAAGTAGATGACAGAAAGAAACTCCACCAGACCTGTACTCCTCAAATGAATATAGCTCTGTATGTAATTACTTTAAACTTTATGGTAATCAAACATCAATCTAGAATTGCATGCTTCTTTATCGAATTGCCTTTTATTTTTTTATTTATTTTTGGTGAGGAAGATTGGCCCTGAGCTAACATCTGTGCCAGTATTCCTCTATTTTCTATGTGGGACGCCACCACAGCATGGCTTGATGAGCAGTGTATAGGTCTGTTCCTGGGATTTGAACTGCAAATCCCAAGCCATTGAAGCGTGCTTCTACTCAGATTCAGCATACTAGAAGTCTAGAGGTTTAGTTACATTGCCTGCCTATCAGGGAGAAAAAGATGCAAGAGGTTAGGAAAGTGGTGGAAAATATGGTTATGGTAATATTCACACAGATAGGGTAAACCAGCTGTAGCTGATGATTTATTATATATAAGGGACATTCTGATTTTTGGAAATTATTACAGTGTGTAAACTCTGGTAGATATTAGTTAAATCATCATGTCAAAGGTAAAATCATTACGAAAAGGACAGTGTGAAGTCTTTTCTGAACGTTTGTTGGCATTACTGACTGGATGGAGAAAGCTGTAACAATATTTCTCATACACAATAGTGACCAAAGAAAAGTAGACCCTTAAAGAGTTGATTGTTCTGGAAAGCCCATTAAAGTACTGACTGCATTCCAAAGTTCATTAATAAGCCTAATTAATGGCATCCTATTTCGGTATTAATGAGACAACTCTTTGACGTGGCCCTTGGCTTTGTAACAAGAGAATATAATACAAAGAATAGTGAGATGTAAAAAATAAAAATGGACAATGCTTGCTCCTGTTACTCAGCCCAAGAAACTTGGAAACCACTTGAGTTTTCTAGCTGAAAATGCTTTAATAGAATTAATTACTCATGTGAATTGATTTCCTTTTGCCTTTAAATTGTTATATAAATACATTTATATATTTGTGCTTATGTGGATATTGGAATATACTCAAAGATAGTAACTCTAGTAAAATGCGTTATTTGGTGTAGAAGTATGGTCAAGTGGTCATCTACAATCAGCTAAGTCATCGTTATTTTTCTCTTATTTAACTTGTAAAATTATTGTCTGGATACACAGTCTTTTTGGAAGTCCATTTTCATTTCCTTTATAAAACACTAATTTATAGGGCATAGACCATGGCAGTCTAACATTTTCCCCATTATTTGAAATAATGCTAAATTTGCCTGGTTTAGAATATCGTGATAAAAAATCTATGGTAAAAACTGATATTAGAAGAATGCTTTTTTTCCCCCTAAGTTTTCCATTTAAATCACCACCAACTAATATTGGGCAGGTTTACTCCTGCCCATAATACTTTGCAGCTTAGGGTCCAACGGCCGTTACACATCTTGTTCCCTCCCGCTCAGTGATTAAATTTGTATCATAAAATGTGTGACAGCAATGGAGCTATGCATACAAAAGACCACAGCCTGATTGACAACCATTGCAGACCCTGAGAGAGAGTGTCACAGGTGGAATTTGAGAAGGAGAGCGGATGAGATGCTATTGGATGGGTGTCAAGATGTGTAGCCATTGGAAGCCCATTGAATTGGTTTTCTGCAGTCCATTTTCATTTCCTCATGATGCTTTTTATAAACATTGACATGTAGAGCCAGGATCTTTGCAGAGGTGAAGTTTTCTCTTTGCAAACAAAAATATTTTAAAGAGGTTGCTGTTGATAAAACCAATGGAAGCCACACAGCTGGGTTCTAATTCCATCTTTGCCACTTACTAGTAATGTGACCTTGGGCAAGTCAATTTCTCTTTGCCACAGTTACTTAATCCATAAAATGGGGATATTAACCGCACCTTTCATAAAATCTTGATGTAAAGATAAAATGAGAAAATATATGTGACATTTGTAGAACAGTGCCTGAAACAGTAAGCTCTATTAAATGAATGAATGGGCTTTGAATCAAATATGTCAAGGTTTGAATCTTTGTTTTTCTAATTATAACCATGATAAGTCATACAACCTCTCTCAGCCTTGGTTTTCTCATCTGAATGATTGGGGAAATAATTTCTATCTCCTAGAGTTGTTGTGCAACATCAAATGAAATGATACTTTTCACTATTAGAATGGAAAAATCTATACATTTAATTCTCTGTACTTTTGGAAAAATATGGGAAAATGGTTCATAGTCTATTAGGAGTATAAATTGAGGCAGCTATTTTTTTGTGTGTGTGAGAAAGATTGGTCCTGAGCTAACGTCTATTGCCAATCTTCCTCTTTTTCTTGAGGAAGACTGTCGCTGAGCTAACATCTGTGCCAGTCCTCTGCCATTTTACTTGGGATGCCGCCACAACATGGCTTGACGAGCAGTGCCAGGTCTGCGCCCAGGATCCAAACCCGCAAACCCTGGGCCACCAAAGTGGAGCGTGAGAACCTAACCACTATGCCACTGGGCCGGGCCCTGGTGCAAGTATTCTGAAAGATAATCTGTCAGTATCTCCTATCCTTTTAAATGCATATACCTTTTTCCAGCCATTTTACTTCTAGAAGTTTATCTCACTGATAAATAAAAATATATGTGCAAGGATACTTATTACACCGTAGTTTGTAATTGTAAATAACTGGAAACAATTTAGATCTCCATCAACTTGGAACTAGTTAAAAAAATGACGATAAATGTATACAATGGAATTATATGTAGCTATGAAAAGGAATGAGATGGATGCACAGATATAGAAAGATGTCCAAGAATTATTATTATATTAAATAGCTAGTTGAAGAATAGCATATGATGGGCATCATGTACACACACATATAGTAAGTATATATAAACATAAAATATGTATCTTTTTTTTAAAGATTTGCACCTGAGTTAACATCTGTTGCCAATCTTGTTTATTTCTTCTTCTTCTTCTTCTTCTCCCCAAAGCCCCCCAGTACATAGTTGTATATTCTAGTTGTAGGTCCTTCTGGTTGTCCTATGTGGGACGCCCCCTCAGCACAGCTGGTGAGCAGTGCCATGTCAGTCCCCAGGACCTTAACCTTCAAAATCCTGGGCCACCAACATGGAGCCCACAAACTTAACCACTTGGCCACAGGGCCGGCCCTTATGTAGTATCTTGTATGTAACCAGTTTGATATGTTTTGCTAACTCGGTACAGAGATAAATACATCTCCTATTTTTCCCACTAATTGTTCAAGCGTCCACCTGCCCTCATCAATTGTCTAAGAACTCTAGGACTTATGCTGTTCAAAAGGGGTATGTCAGTCCAGCTCCCAACACCAGGGGGAGCCAGCACAGCAGAGTCTGCTCAGTCCTCTCCTGGCCTTGCTTCTCCTTCCCGGGCTAAGTTGTACTCACCGGTCCTGGCTCCTGCTGCCAGGTGCCACTTGTCCAAGACTGTTGGAATGCCTCACTCCTTCAGGATCCTGAGAGGCTGTGATGTTTGTGCTGTGGAGGGATAGCTGTTTTTAATTTGCACCCATGGACTCAGGCACAAGTGCTGTCTTAGCCACGTTCCCTGCAGAAGCCCTTCCTGGGAACCCCGGGCCCTGGGGATGAGCTGTCGTCCTTTGGCTCTCCTGGTGAGGCCTCAGCATCCTTTTCCTGATGGAGCCACCGAACCAGTTTCCCTAACTTCAGGCACAGGTTGAGGTTTAGATGTCCTCTTTCCCAGAGGACAATGGGGACAGGGGTCCTTTTTCAAATCAGTCCATCTTCTGTCCAAACTCTGCCTACCAGGCATAGGAGTGGCTCTTGGTAAAGCACACATGCCTGAATTGTCCCCTTGGCTCTCTTCCCAGGAGACTGTGTGTCTGCTGGCCTTGCGTTTACATAACTATGAGCAGCTGCTTTTTCTTTGCAGAACGCAGACATTTCCTTCAAGGTGCCCTGCTAGATTTGCCTGTTCAAACGGGTGACCACTTTGGGGATACAGGTACTTATGCCTGCCTTACCAGGTGTTCCATTTATCTGAGTATTTATATGTCTCAAAACCACAGTTTTTATTTGTTTATTTATTTGTTTGTTTGTTGATGGTGCAGATGTGTATAGAAACTTCCTGGAAGAATGCTCAAGAAATTATTAATGTTGTTTATCTCTGAATAGTAGAAATGATGGTTAGGAGGAAGACTATTTCCTTTTACTTTATCCTTTACTGTTTTGCTTGGATTTTTGAAAATTTACTTTGGAATAAAAATAAAAACAAAAATAAATATAATTTTGAAAATGAGAAAATGTATTTCCTAGAGTATGACAAATATTAAAAAATGATTGTTTCCTTTCTCCAGCCGTAACTGACGTTTTTGTGACTCTGTTGTCTGGACAGGGGAGGCTGAGCAGGGCTAACATGTCCATTGTTGATGAAAGTGTACCTCTGTGCAGAAATATGAGGGAAGGGTCAGAAAGACTTGAACTGTTTCAAAGTGGGCCAGTGTGTATGAGTATTCTTTATCATAGTCTTGTACAGTTGTCTGCCATGTACAGACTGCTATGTACAGTTGTATGGGATGTGCACTGAAGAAGAGTGTCATATCTAAAGGCTATGTTCATATAACAAACATAGTAAGTTGGTATACCTATCATTGCCTTTGCCTGGAAGATACAAAAAGTGTCCTGTTCAAACAAAAACTGTTGTATTATGACAAGTTCATAATAGCTGGAAGGAAAGCACAGGGGTCCTGTACAGCAGGCCACAGCACTGATGGTCACTGCCAGACGTGATCATCTCCAACAAAGATGGAGAAGGCCATTCTCCGCTCTTCTCTGACTTCCAAGCACTTTCATGGTTGTGCTGTAACGTGCCGCCGAATCCCTCTCCTATAGCAGGAGAAAAACAGAGGAGGGCGTACCCGCCCCTCTTCCCTGAGTCCTCTCCTTCTCCAACAAGCTACCTTCAGAATTAGTGGATGCACTTATTGCCATTTTCGGTGAACGAGGGTGGAAATGCTCCTGTGGTCCTTGCTGACGTCGGCGTGCTCTTAAGTAGATGTGACTGAGCTTAATCTCGATGGCATTGTTGTACCTTCAGACAGAATCCTCTACCTTCAAATTGTGGTGGCCTTTGAGTGATGGGGAACTCTAGAGGATTGAGAACCTTTGCTTGAGTTGATTATTTGGTACATTTGTCAAAACATAAACACTGTAGTTAGTGCCCTGCTTAGAACTCTCCAAGGTGTACAGAAAATTACAAAGTATAATTTTTTTAACATGGTGCATCTTAATATTTGTATATGTTATTTAGTATTAGAGTTAATTTATTTGTAATGCAAGCGTTGCTTATGTATTTATGTCTTCAGTGTGCAGACTTCGTACTCAGGCTCTAAAAGAGAAAGTGCTACGTACACACAGGTTTCCCCCGCTCTCTGAAGTGGATCCTTCCTCCGAAAGCTTTCATAAGCCAAAATGGGATAAAGTGAAGAAGATCTGGGTGCGCCCGGTGTCTGTAATGGCTCACTGCCCAACAAACGCTGAACTCTGTTTTCACTAGTGAAAATCCTCTTCAGATTTCTTTCAGTTAGCGAAAACAGGTACTCACATAGGTCTTTCTTTAAAGCAAGGTGGCATAACACAAACTTTCAAAAAGCAGGGTATACCTGTACTTAAAGCTTATGCGTTAAAAGGAGTGCAATTCCAGGAGTCTGCCTGACAACTCTTTTGGTCTTAGCCAGGTACAACAATTAAATCCTCTGGTAACAATGGCTCTGAGTAGGATATTAAATAGATAAAAGGTTATATCAGTTAGGGCTCTTTCCATTGGAAGGGATAAAAACTCAAGTTGGACTGGCTGAAGCACAATTTATTAGACTTATTTATAAGCTATTATATTATTATCTATAATATTATTTATATATAAATATATATAAATCTATAATATTATTTATAAATTTATTAGGAATTTATTAGCTCCTATAATAGAAAAGTCCAGAAGCAGGGAAGGCTTCAGGACTGGCTTGATCCAGGGGCTCAAACAATGTAATGAGGACCTACTCTTTCAACAGTTAAGTTTCATTCTCAGGCTTTTTTATTCTGGCAAAACAGTTGTAAAAAGCTTTAGACATGCAATTATCCAGGTTCAAGTCCAGCAGAAAAGAGCATGTGCTTCTCCCTCAGTCTTACCGCATCTCTTTAAGATGGATCATGTGCCCATTCCTGAACCAATTGCTGTAGCCAGAGACTATGGTCTTCTATTTGGCCAGAAGCGAGTCACACGCCCACACCTGGCGTCAGGAGTGGAGTCAATGCTACTGTAAACGTATGGTCTAAGATCGGAGGAAGGGCTGGTTCCTCAGAGAAATGTTAGGATATCGGTAACAGAAGAAAAGACACTGGGATGCAAAAAGAAAGGGTGCCCACTCTAAAGGTGCAAGAGTCCAATCCAAAGAGAGTGGTTCGACTAGACTTCCAGGCGAACATTCCTTTCCAAAACGTGTAAGAACCGAAGACAGAACAGCAGCCTGGGCGTGCCTCGAGTTACATGTACCATCCTATTATGCCTTGGCTGTTCATTAGATTTACTGACATCTTAGTGACCTTTTTGCCTAGATCTAATGGAAAGCACTAATAACATTTCTGTTTTTAAGATGATTGCTTTTTAACTTCTTTATTTTTTAATGTAAACATTTGCTTCTTCTCTTCGCCCCAATCATATCTTTGTCAAAACTTGGAAAAATTTCATACTCTAAAGAGAAATGAACAGAATCACTCAAACTCATCATGTAAAGATTTTCACTCTTAGCATCTTGGCGTATTTCCTTTTCTCTATTGTTTTATTTTGCATTAAAAATTACGTGAATGTGGGCCTCCTGGTGGCGGAGTAGTGAAGTTTGTGCGTTCTGCTTTGGTGGCCTGGGGTTCACTGGTTCAGATCCTGGTGTGGACCTACATACCACTTATCAAGCCATGCTGTGGCAGGGGTCCCACGCATAAAATAGAGGAAGATGTTAGCTCAGGGCTAGCCTTCCTCAGCAAAAAGAGGAGGATTGGCAGTGGGTGTTGGTTCAGGGCTAATCTTCCTCAAAAAAACCAAAATTATATGGGTGATTTAGAAGGATTAATGAAATCGTGGTAATTCTGGGCTAGGAGCTTGGTGTCAGACAGGAAGATTCAGATATAAACTGTTTCAAGAGCATTTAATGTATGAAAACAAACCCCAAAAGACAGCTGCATTTTCTGATCCTGTGTTCTATCCTGCAGGCAAGACATTATTCTTTCTCAGGATCTGAAAGGTTATTTCAGTGATATTGGCTTAAATCAAAGAGTCAGGTCAATCTGTCATATGTCCCTGAGTTTTCCAATCAACAGGATTTACAATATTATTAATCACATTTTTATGTCATTTTATCAGCTGTAGAGGTCCCGGATAGGGCTCCTGTGAGAATATACAGTGTGTCATACATTTTTAATACCCTTGCCATTAGGCCGTCCACTGAGCTCCACTTCATTCATAGTGGTGTGTTCTAATATTAAATCATTTTTAGAATAACATGAAAGTAAAGCAAGACAGAATGCTACTTTTCCTTCCCTTGATGCTCTTTCCTCTTTTGCAAATGGAGACTGAATTTAATGAAAGGTCACCTGAGAGTAGGTGTCCCCGTTACATTAGCTGTGGGCCCTTGTGGCCCAGTATCGCAAATACTCATGAAGGCCATGGCTCCCCATTAGTTACTGAACAAGATACAACTCCCCATGTTCTTTTCACAAAACCTGGTATCAATGCCTGATGGTTCAGACACTCCTTTCAGTTTTAAATAACTATGCCTGGATTAGCGACCACTGAAACGGAGGGCATAAATCATGAATATTCAAATTCAGCCACAGCCAAGTTCTGGCGGCCTACTAGTGCTCGGAATGTCTCGACCTTATTCCCGCCCCTTGATTTTTATGGCCACGTACTCAAATGCTATCCCACTCCTATTCGTTCTTCAAGGCTCCAATAAGCTCCCCCTAGTACCGAATGTTAAATTGGAAGTATCCGAAAAGGGGATCTAACCATAGAATCTTTAAGCAATTAGCATTCACTTGCTTCCCTCGTCAGACTTCTCAGTATGTGGCTTCATCATCACCCACTTGGCCAATCTGTAAAGTTCAAGGTCACTTTAGACTTCTTTCCCGATCCTTTATCAGCCCTCCACTAGCCCCAAACTGTGTGGTGTGACAGTCTGCCAATTCCGTGGTCACAATGTCTTTAAATCCCCGCCTGCTTCCTTTTTCTCCAGCTTCACATCTGATAACAGCACCTGCTTTTCTGGTGGGGAACCAGACCACCCTCATTCCACATGCATGTGGTTTGCAGGAGGCTGACTGCACTTGCCTCCCCATCTTTAGGCCAATCCCTGGGCTTTGCAGGACCCCTGAGACAGAGGCATTCCCCCGCCACTGCGGTGCTACTGGGGCTGCGTTTGGCCATTTTTCCAGCACTTTATTGGAGCCTGTCTGAAGGCAGAGATGAGCAGGGCAAGAGAGGATTGCTGAGACACGGCAGGGTGCCTGGATCCTGCTGTGTCAGCTTCTGGAGTGACTGAACCATTACAGTCCCTTCTCTCCTTCGATTGATTTGAATTTGGTTTCTATCATTTGCAAGCCAGAGTCCTGAGCAATACAGAGCCTCCCGGCATTTCGATATGTTCGATTCTAGTGAGAAATCCTTCCTTGATGCTGTGTCTCGTCTTTAGCTGCTGTCCTTTGCCCTCTTCTCCTTTATAGCCAAAACTCTTGAAAAAGTGGCTTATCGTAACTTTCACAATGTCCTTGCTTCCAATTTATGCAACCAACTGCAGTCTGACTTCTATTCGTTCTGCTCCCCCACCCCATGGACGATGTCTTTACCAAGATCCCAGCTTCTCCTTATCACAGGTCCTGAGGCTGCTGTGCATGTTTACTCTGCCAGCAGTGTTTGACACTGAGGACTATTTTCTCCATCTCCGCGCTCTCTCTGTTTCTCCTGGCTCTCATTCTACCTCTCTGGGCCCCTTTCTCAGTCTCCTTTGTGGGTTTGCCATGTCTGGGCTCCTCAGGACTCTCTCCCAGGTCTACTTTCCTTCTCACTCTACACATTTTCCCTGGATGACATTGTCTATTCCAATGGCTTTAATCACCACCTAAATATTGATGATCTTGAGTTAGTTAATGCTTTCTGGGTTTCAGCAGACGGAAGCCCAACAGAAAGTGGCTTAACCTTAAAAAAAGAGAGTCTCTTGGTTTACATACTGGAAACATGCAATGCTTGACCTGAGTCAGGTCTGGCTGCAACTGTGTGCTCAAACAATGGCATCCAAGTTTCATCTCTTCTCTCCATCTCTGGGACAAGGTCTCTTCATGTTCACTTGGCATCCCGGTGAAGAATGAGGGGTTTCTCCTCCATCCCCAGGAAGGACTCTGATTGGTTCTAGCCAATCCTTACGGCTAGAGTGATGCATATTCTGATTGGCCCGTTCCAGGTCACATTTCCACTCCTGTGGTAGCAAGAGAAAGGAGGTGATGTCAGCTCCATTTGCACTATGTAAAATAGATTCTCTATGGAAAAGAGGGTCTTGTTTCCAGAGAGAGAGAAGGAGACATTGGGTGAGTAAAGCCATCAGTGTTCAAAACAGCTGTGAAGCCTGGGATTTCAGCTTAGATTTCTCTCCCAGACAAGATTCTGCCTAACCAGCTGGCTAGTTGACAACTTTTCTTTCTCAGACAGTCCTGCTCTTTCTCCCATGACCACTATCTCTAAAATTTTTCCACTTCCACACAGTTGTCAAGGCCAGAGATCCATGTCTCCTTGGTTCTTGCTCCCCTTTCTTTGCATATCCCAAACCAATGCTTGTTCATCATATGTCATAAACATCTCCCGTGACCATGAAGAAGAGGCCTAGAAAATCATAGAAACACCAGCTCTGTCACTGTGGAACCACTGCATAAACACCAGTCTACCTCCTGATTTCTTATTCTAGGAGAAAAGTACCCCCCATTTGTTTAAGCTGCCATCGTTTGGGCTTTCTCTTCCTTGCAGCTGAAAGCATTCCTAATTGACACAGTGCCCCTGCTATGTGCTCGAATGTGTACACTTACCTCCCCACATACATCATTTATATTTTATTACAGTGCGTTATTCATCTATCTCCTTAGCTATAATGTAAACTAAAGTACATATCTGTCTAGATCATGGCTGTATGGTAGCCCCCAAACCTAGCCAAGTGGCAAGAGTGAAAGTGCCAGAATCAGACCTGGAAAAACTGGACCCATGGTTCCAGCTGAAGCTGAGAAGTAGATGAACCCCTGAACAGGAGGCAGCTGTAACCAATTTACCATAGTCCCCACCATTTATATTTTTGTCCTTGATGTTGAAGTCAAGGGTTAATGACCACAGTCATTGTGCCTATACTGCTGTCTAACTTCCAGCAGAGAACACTGTCTTTGTACCAATATGACTATAGGTAAGTGATTAATAAATAGTTGTTAAATGAATATATGACTTGTACCAGACCCTATCTCCTTAGGATACTAGAATCAACTTAAAGGATGCAAACACTAGTTAACTCACAGAAATCCAGGTAATTTTGATGATATCTGGGCTACTAGACCACACAGTGATAGATTTTACAAAGCTAACTTTTACTCATGCTTCAAGTCTCAGCTCAAACGCCACTTTGTCGTGAAGGTCTGCCTGAAACTTCCCTTTCCTTTGGGGTTGGAAATTCAAATGCAAAACAGGTAACATAGATGAGTATGGTGGGATGATACAAGCAGAAGGGCATCTTAAGCTGCATTCTTCCAACACAGACACTGTATTTGCGTTCAAAACGTGGAACAGTTTATCATTTCCACAAAGAAATATGCTCCTTCTTATTTTTCTTGAATGACTCTTTCCATTTATCTCTTACTGCCTCATTTTTGATAGTTACATTTGTACAAAGACAGTGTTCTCTAATGAAAGTTAGACAGTGGTGTAAGCACAATGACTATGGCCATTAACACTTGGCTTCAGTGTCAGGGACAAAATATAAATGGTGGGGACTATGGTAAATTGGTTATTGAAGCCTCTTTTTCAGTGGTTGATTCGCTATTCAACTTCGGCTGGAAATGTGGGTCTAGTTTTGCCAGATCTGATTTTTCAGAGAAGGTGAAAATCTAGATTTTTATGGGGAAGCTCTTCATTTCAAAGTTTGGGTCAAATTAAATCAAAGAAACAAACAAAGTAAGCTGTGCCAAATACAGCTGGGGTTCAGATCTGCCCATGGCTCTTGAGTTTGCAACCTCTGTTCAAAGAATCGAGCTCCGGTAGCCATTACTGGTGAATACGCCTCAACAGAGTGGGTGGATGGGCTCATGGAGAATGAAGGATTGGTCTTCCTGCTTCCGATTTTTTCTCCCTTCAATCTGTCTTCTACATAGTTGATAGAATGACCTTTATAAAATGCAAATTGGATCATGTTGTTCCCACTTAAACACCAGCACTTGACTCCTCATTCATTACCTTTAGGTAATTAAATACAAACCAACTAGCATGGTCTTGCCTGACTCCATCCTCCCATATATCTCACGCTCCAGGCACATTGGCCTACCCACCCTTGGATAGTCGAGTTTGTCCTAATTTTGTTCTTACAATTCCCTCAGGCTAGAATGCTTTCCTCCTTATCCCTGCCATATTAAATTGTGCTTATCCTGCAAGTTCCATGCTGTAACCTCCTCTATGAAGCCTTCGCAGACGTGTGAGACAGAATTAATGACTCCCTCTGTCTTCTCACATCACCTTTTTTATGCCACTGATATGGCCTGGGCTCTGTTCTAATATAGATCTATTTTTAACTGTCTCTCTAGGTGTGCTTGAAACACTCCAGGGAGGGACAAGATTTGGGTCTCTTCTTAAGTAATCTCTTATGTCTTATTGCTACTTTGTTTTTTTAATTTAACTTTCATGGGCCTGTCAATGCCTTAGCTTCCCAATTAAGTTGCAAACTCATTAGGGTAGAGATTATATGGCTCATAAGACATCATACTCTGCTATACCTAAAGTACATGTTCAATAATTACCTATTTTAAATGTCTGAATGATTGCATTAAAGTCAACACTATTTGAAAAGAATAATGAAGATGCTGTATAAGACCGGTGATGTGTTCCATGTTCTCTTTCAAATAAACTGATTCTAAGGACCATTAAACTGGGCTTATTATCCTTAATCTGGTTTGATTTTGTTTTTCAAAAAAAGTATAAAACTGGAATTATAGGTTTTGGAAGTAAATTCCCTATTTGTTACATTCAAGAAAGTTAAGCAACGGTGCTTTTAAAATCAACCCATCCATACTACACAGAATTGTTTTATGAGTGTTTAAAAGTTTGCTGGCCTTTGTACTTAAGCAGACCACATTTCACCTTTGCTTGCACTACTCATTTGCTAAACAATGAATACTTTCTACCCACATATGGTACAAAGACAAATGTCATTAGGTGTGATTGTTCCACTGTGATTATTACTACTACACTGGAGACCCATAACTACCCATGGAACCCCTATTGAACCATCCTATGACAGCCTCTAGTGTAGATCCATCTTAAACGAAGTGGTATATAATCTCTATCATCCAGGATTCTTTGGTTGCAAGAAACAGAAACTGAAGCTGCCAATTTTTATTAGAATGTCAGGTAGCTCATAGAGTCAATAGGCTTGATTTTCCTAACTCTGGCAAATTCTGATTATAGGCTATCTTCCTGGTTTTTAATTTTCCTTTGGATAAGTGATTTCACAAGAAAGTTGCTTTAATTCCTAGTCTAGCAGAATATCTCATAGTCTCCTTAATTTGAGCACATCAGAGGGCAATAGTTCTCTCATCATAACTTTGTCCACCTCAGCCCTGATTTTCTTCCTTTCTATTTTGTACTCCCTGGGAAAATGAAGTAACAACGGGAAAGAAGACGTCTCCATTCTTCTAATAGGCACGATTGCATTCCAGGCTGTAAGTGAGTTTCAATTCAAGCCAAGTGGAAGGTCAAACTCAGGATATTAATGAGAACCATATTTTTTCTTCCTTGGTGGCTATTCAAATGATAGATACCAGTGCAGTGGGCTAAAAGAAACCCACTCAAGACCTTGAATGTTACCATCCATCGTTAAATCTCACACGTACACGTGTCATTATGTGTGAGCAGTGTAAGTACTGCCAAGCTAAGGCCATGGCTGCTGCCCTGTCCTGTCTGTCACTGGGCTGTCAAATCCCATGCAAACAAAGAAGGTTCCTTTATTAGTGTTCGATGAGGAACAGCGAGGAAGAACTGGAGCCAGATCTTGGTGGATGCCTTCCTGAGCTGGGTTCAAGCCAGGGCAAAAGGGCAGGGTTCAGGCAGCAAAGCAAATTATCCCAGGCAGAATGCTGGCCTGAAAGGTGATTTGCTGAAGCGAAGCTCTGTTTCCCCCAAATGATCTTGATCTCTAAGCCTTACCTTTCTGTCAACCATTCTTGTGTTTAGTGACAGTTTCAAGGGCTGCTCTGTTACTATGACAGTGGTCATATCTGGTATTTTAAATTAGAGTGAGAGAACAAAGGAAACATGTATTGGGAGGGGCAGTGAGAGAGTGAAGAGAAAAGAATTTGGATGGGTGGTTAACATGGCGTGGATCCATGGTCTAAGTTCATTCATTCATTTACTCACTCGGTCAACCTTTACTAAACACCTTTATGTGCCAGACACCATGCTAAATGCTGGGTGTGTCAGTGGTCCCCAAGGCTACCCTCAGATTTCCTGCTTCACTAGAAGGACTCACAGAACTCAGAAAAGCTGTTACATTCATGTTTATGGTTTATTATAACAAAAAGATACAGATTAAAATCAGTAAAGCAAAAAGGCATATAAGGCAGAGTCCATGAGAGACCTGCTCAAGCTTCCAGTTGTCCCCTCTCAGTGGAATCACACACACGGTGCTTAGTCCTCCCAGCAATGATGTACGACAAGTGTGTGAAGTATTAGCGACCAGGGAGGCTCAGCCGAGCTTTGGTGTCCGAGATTTTTATTGGAGGTCAGTCTCATAAGCATGGTGCACCCGCAAGATGACCCTAGCTACTCAGTCGCCAGCCCCCACACCCTCAGAGGTCAAATTGATACAGTGGGGCCCAGCGCAAACAAAAATAAGCATTCACCATAAATCACACTGTGAGCATAAACTCTCTGGCCTGGCCCAAGGCTCCAAGTACACAAAGACGTTCTGTCAGGCAGGATATTGCAAGGGCTTTGAGGTTATCTCCTAGAAGCGGGTCAAGGGCCAGTTCTTATAATGGAATGTGCAGGGTTTGAAGACCCCCAAATCTGCTGAATTAACCCTTTACTGCATGCTGGGGATGGGGCTTTTGCTCCCAAGAGCCTGGAAGTCTGATCATGCAAACAAATGCATGTAAAACAACACAACCAATAGTGTATTCTCTTCCTTTGACTTAGCTTCATTTCTTCTTCTTCAACAGCTGGAGTGTCTACTGTGTGCCTGTGACTGCTGCAGGAACCTGGGATAAAGCAGTGTCCCAAACATCACCCCTGCTCTCATGGAGCTTCCCCTCTAGCTACGGGAGCTCGACAGTAGAGAGATGTGTTAATAACTCTATTATATGCCAGGTACTATGAAAAAAAAGTAAAGAGAGGTAAGGGGGCTAGAGAGAGATGGGGATATGGAGGTTGGTGTTTTATGTGGGATGATGAGGGCAGGTGCCGCTGATCAGATGATATTTGAGCAGAAACTTGGGGGCAGTGAGGGAGGGAACCGAGTGGAGATCTTGGGACAGGATGTTCCAGGCAGAGGCACAGTGGGTAGAAAGGCGGGGAGACAGGAGCTTGCTTGATGTTCAAGGAAGAACAAGGAAGCCCGTGGCACAGAAGCAGAGGGAGGATGGAGAGCGAGGAGGAGATTTGATCACAGACAGAGTAGGGCCTAGATTCTTCCTCTGGGAGAGATGGGAAGGCTTGGGAAGGTGTTGAGAAGAGGACTGACATGATCTGAATTGTGTTTTCAAGGATCTCTCTGGTTTCTGTGAGGAAAATAGATTTCAGAGGGCAAGGATGAAAACAAGGAGATGAGATGGGAGGCTATTGCAATATGATGGTGTCTTAGACTAGGCTTATGGTGGCAGCAGTGGAGGTGGTTAGAAGGGGTCCCAATCAATATCAGTCTCAAAGACAGAGCTGTAGGATTTTCACATGGAATGGATGTGGAATGTGAAGGAAAGTAGGAAGAAGTAAAGGATGCCTTCACTAAGATAAGTAGTTTCTTAGTTTGGATTGTCCCATAACCTTTAATTTCTAAAATATTTACCTGGTGCTTCAGGATGAAGCACTCGAAGATCAAATGTAATTAACACTTATACAGAGTTTTATGATTAACAAAATTTCAGTTAATTGTTGAGATACTACATGGCATATGAATTAATATTCCCATTTTATAGATGTCAAATGTTGCTAGAGGTCAGTTCTAAGTATTGGTGAAATTCGGCAGGCATGATTGGTTCAACCACTTTTCATGTGTGACATCTTTATTCTATTAACCTCTGTATCTTTAGAATGCTTTTGGCTGCAAGTATTAGAAATCTGATTCAGACTAGCTTAAACATTAAAGACATTCCTTATGTTATAGAACTACAAGTCCAGAGATGGGGTGAGGTACAGTCATGGTATGATTAGGGCTCGAAGATGTCATTGAAGACTCAGGTTCTTTTTGTCTCTCTAATCTGGCCCTTAACATTGACTCCCTGTTAATGGTGTTTCTTCCTATGGTTGCAACATGACTGTCAGTGGCAACCTGGGCTTGATGCTTTCTTGTTCAAGTAAGAGAGAAACTCATCCTCCAAATGTAGGATGAAAGTCCTTCCCATGAGTCTTACTGGAGCAGCCTACCACCCTTGGACCAACGGCTATCACCGGGTAAATGTCATGCTCCAATTGGCTTATATTAGTCAGGATCTATGCCTGCATCTGGGGATGGAATCACCTTCCTCTCATTTATATATGGGGCTGTCAGTGGGAACAGTTAGAGCAAAGGTTCTAAAGAGCATGCCTGGAAAAGTCTAGAAATGAGAAGGAGATTAGAATGGTGGGAGGGAAATGAAATAGGGAATGAGGTTAGAGGGTGACAGGGGCCAGATCATGTAGGACGTTAGCATCTGTATGACTAGCAATAGGAAGCTATTGCAGGGTTTTGAGCAGAAAATTGGCATGATCTGACTTATATTTTGAAAGGATTCCTCTGACTGTTGTGATAGAAATAGAGTCTAGAGGAGCAAAGGTAAAAGCAGAGAGACCTGTTCAGAGGCTAATGCAGTTATCCAGGCAGGAGGGATGGTGGCTCACACAGGTGGTAGCAGGGGAGGTGTGAAAAGTGATTGGATTGCTGGTATATTGTGAATGCAGAGCCAGCAGAATTTCTGAAAATATTGGATGTGGAGTGTGAAAGAAGGAGAGATCAAGGGTGTCTGTAAAGTAAAAATGGAATCACCGTGAACTGTAATGGAGAAGACTCAGATAGAACAGATTTCGGAGGCCTACTCGAGGTTCACTTCATTTAGGCGTGTTGATTTTGAGATGTTTTTTAGAAGCCAAAGTGCAAACACTGAGTAAGCAGCCCATTGTTCAGGGAAGTCAAGGCTAGAGAGATAAATAGAAGATATGTTAGCATATGCGTGACGTTTAAATCCACAAGACCAGAGAAGGTCACCAAGGAAGCAAGAGTAAATGAAGAAGAGGACCAAGGACTGAGCCCCGAGGCACTTTAAATTGATAAGGTTAGGGAGAGGAGGAGAAAGCAATTAAGATGTGACTAGTGACATAGCAGGAAAACTAGGAGAAGCCACGAGCCAAAAGGGCAGCATGGCGGAGGGAGTGACAAATGTGCCAAATGCTGCCACGCGGAGGTCTTTGGTGACCTTGACAAGGTGCAGTAGAGGGGGCAAAGGCCTGATTAGAGTGGTTGCCTGTTGTTATTGTTATCATCTGATTCAAACAAACAAATTATAAAGCTCTTACTTTAAGTACTTTTTAGGTATTCAGGTCTTTGAATGCTGCTAATTGTGTATAGCTCTCTATTCCAAAACAATCAGAAATGATAACTCTACGTAGCGTTTTTTTCCCCTTCTATTGGAATACTTTTCTTCTGGTGAGGAAGCCTATACATATTGCTGTGGGCAAGAGAATCTTTCTTTGACATTCACAATATGAACAGAAAGGAGAGATAAATTAAAGGTTACTAATGTTGAGGGCTAACATTTATTGAGAACTATGATAAACACAGGGACTGTTCCATTTGGTACCCATAACCTATGAAGTAGATGCAAGTATTATCACCATTTTCGAGATGATGTGACTAGGATTAGAGAGGTTATGTCACCTAGCAGAGCTTTTACTACGCAGATGGTAAGGCGGCAGATCTGTAATTTGAACCAGGTCTTATTTATATAATTAGTTCTCCTGGTATTACAAAACTTGGATTACAAAATTTAGTTTATGTAAAATGTATGGTGCCTAATAAAATTGTAAGTACTACAAAAATCCTCGTGGAATTTTATTGAATTTAATTACATCATTGGGTACATCGAGACGCCCAAGCTATGCCCGGCATGCGGTATTCTTTGGCCAGCTACTCGTTTTCCCAACTGAGATATTTTCCTCTTCTTCTCCCTGCTACACCAGGCAGACAATTTCAGGTTGCCTGGTTTAAAAGCAATTATACCTCTAGAGAATCTTGTTGCCTCTGATTTCTAAGTGCTGGTTGTTTATAGAATTACTGCTCAGATCCCTTTAGTTCAAAATGAACATGCCAATGAAACTGAAATGAGAATCTGCACTTCTAAATTGGATTATCGGCCTCCCTAGCGTACCAGTTTGCACCATTCCTCCCTCAGCAAAGTTGCCAGTGATTCTCAGCAGTTTAGTTTTACGACTTCTGCGCATGGTCGGAGCTGGGTGCATCTAGTTAACTTATTAGTTATGTTGCGTCTCAGGGATGACTGTTGCCACAGTAACAGACCAACAGACCTTCCTAACCTTTTAAAACATGTTCTAAACCTTTAAAAAAAACAAAACCAGAAACAAACTATATTGAGAGGAGGGTAAGGTCGAATGATCAGTTCTCCATTAGCAGGCTCCAATGCAAAAATTAAAAAACAAACAGGAAATATTCCCTTGCTTCTTTCTCTCTTGCTTTCTGCTTGGTAAACCCTTTTCTGCTTTTCTTTGTAGAACGGAGTTGAAATCATAGGGCTATTTTGATACAATAGCAATTCATACAGCATGTTTCCAGTGCTAACTATTTTTGTGTGGCACAAGTGTAATTGACTAATGTCAACAGAGGTGGCTTAGCGTTTATCAGTTAACTCGCTGCACAGCTGTACAGAGAGGGGAACACGATGCAGTGTTTTCCTGAGCTTGATAAAAAGAGTGGCTGGGTGGTGTAGTTTCCCTTGGAATGGAGTATTAGGAGAATTAAGGACTTTCTGGAACACAGTATAACACAGGTAAATCAGCTTGGGTTTAATTTCTGTTCAGTTATTTTTTAATTTCTAGAAAAGAATTTATCTAAGATTTGTTGAGGACTTTTCTTTTAAGTGCAGTTGCAATGATTATGATTAAATACTAAGAAAAAACTCACTGTATTCCTAGGATTTTGAAAAAACAATTAATTATAGAAAGAGCAGCTGGATGTCAAAGTTGAAGAAACCGAACACGGGGATAAATGTGTGACCCGGGAGCTGGACCCCGAGGTCAGATGGAGGATAATTTATGCTCTTGTTGGACAAAGGGAAGGATGCGGGTGGAGGCTGATGATGACATACCATCTTTGCCATCTTCTTGATTGGCACATAGTCTTTGGGGAGCAATTCGCCCTCTCTGCCAAGGGAAATAAAAATATGGCAACACATTGGCATCTGCTAATGAGAATGAAGAGGCCAAATGGGAAAAATGGAATATGTTATATTTATTTAGCTGGCTGTGGACTGGTTTTAAAAGATACTGTGTCCCACATGCCATGCACCCTCCCAGACAGAGTGGGAAATGTTGCCATTTCTTTAAAAATGGAACTAAAGTTGAGGACTCGATGCTCACCAGCAAGCTCACCAGGTGATGCCCCACACCGCTGCTTGCTGCCCTGTCTCACGTACACAAAGGCTGAAGCCGTGGACTCAACCTCAGCTTCACGTTAGAATCGCCAGCGTGATTTAAGAAATCTTACAGCCCAGATCAATCAATCGAGTCTCCAGCATTCTTATACTCTAAAAAAAACATACCAGGTGATTCTAATGTGCAACCAAGGCTGAGGACCACTGTTCTGGAGAGGATGCTCTTCTGGCCTCCCAAAAGGGCAAGACGGGTGGAGGTCTTTATTGTGCAGAGGAATCACTAATTACGGGGAGAAAGCATATTTTATGGTTGTGGGAACCAGAAGAAAATATTTCCCACGGTGATGATGTACAACATTTTTAATCAGGAAAAATATTTTTAAATGGAAATGTGTTGGGCATAAGAGGCAATAACGACAAATGTCAAATGTGCAAGGGCCCTGAGTAGATACTTTTATATGATGTTTCTTTCGATCTTCACGGCAATCCGATGAGGTAGCAAGATTTATCCACTTGACAGATGGAGAAATAGCGGGTCTGGGAAAAAGAACTAAGATGGCACAGCTGGTGGAGCTGGAGTCACATCTGGAGCCGAGAGGTTCCAAAGATGACTGTAAATCCAGGAAGCAGAGAGCTACACGACTACCATTATTTGCATATATTCAACTCACAACACACATTTCATTAAACCAATAGGGAACTGAAGGGAAGCAATCTCATTGTTTCTCTGAGATTTGAGATATTTTCTCCAGTGTCAAAATTTGACCAGACATTTCCCATACTGTAAAACTTTACTATTGCAAAAGGCTCCACACTCTAAACGAGGGAGAAAAAGTGAAAGATGAAACTCCCACACTGTTGGTTTCTATAGTTGTTGATTTGTGCACCCTGGGTAGGCGCTTACTATTCGAGTTTGTCTGAGGAAGCCCACTGAGATGCTAAGGGTGTGACCTAAAAGGACGACTAGAAGAATGTGTAAACTCGAGGTGGGCCCTTGTATGAGTCATGACGAGTAATGCCTTTGTCTGCAAATGGATGATTAGCTGCAATTGAAATTCCTGTTTCCAATATAGTTCAAGAGAAGACCTATTAAAATATCAGGAAGCTGCATGCATTTATATAGCGTTGCGGCAAATATAATTGGTGAGGTTCTCATTTTTCCATGTTCCTCCTCCCCCTGACTTATTTATGAGTGTTGCATAGTAATGAAAAAGATAGGCTGTAATGAACGACTGCCGTGTGCAACATTTTTCCACTGTTGCTAAGAGTTTCTTTTCTTTCGGACAAAATTGTTCCTTTCTGTCTCCCCATAGTCATTAGTCTGTGTTTTGCTGGAAAAACAGGATTAAAGGGGCTGCCTTGGTGGCATAGTGGTTGGGTTGGCACACTCCACTTCAGTGGCCTGGGTTCACAAGTTTGGATCCTGAGTGTGGACCTCCACACTGCTCATCAAGCCATGCTGTGGCAGTGTCCCATATAGAAAATAGAGGAAGATTGCTACAGATGTTAGCTCAGGGACAATCTTCTTCAAGCAAAAAGAGGAAGATTGGCAATGGAGGTTAGCTCAGGGCCAATCTTCTTTTTTTTTTTAATTTTTAAAAAATTTTGTATTTATTTATTTTTTTGAGGAAGATTAGCCCTGAGCTAACTATCGCCAATCCCCCTCTTTTTGCTGAGGAGGACTTGCCCTGAGCTAACATCCATGCCCATCTTCCTCTGCTTTATACGTGGGACACCTACCACAGCATGGTGTTTGCCAAGTAGTACCATGTCCGCACCCAGGATCCGAACCAGCGAACCACCGGCTGCAGAGAAGCAGAACGTGTGAACTTAACCGCTGTGCCACAAGGCTAGCCCAGGGCCAATCTTCTTAACAAAACAAAACAAAACAAAACAAAAGCAGAGTTAGAAAGTTTGATATCCATAATTAATACATGTTTACCAACCCAAATGGTTCCTGGCTAGAGAAAACATGGCAGGAAGCAGTACAAGAAGGGCTTCCGTTCTGTGAGTTTTCAATTAACACAGCCACATTAGTTATGTACTGTAGGGTGCTATCTTAAATAGCTGTGGTTTGGAGTGGGGTACCACCAGAGAGCTTATTTGAATGGAATTTCCTGGGATATTCAAGGCATTTACTGCATTTCTTGGTTCCTTTTTTTTTATTGGACATAATTAAAAGGTGGAAACAAAATTGTAACAAATCTGAAAAAATAATTATACTAGCAGCTGCAAATTTGAAAAACCAAACCAACAGTACCGTTGTCCAGCATGGCAATCCCCACTGACGTTCCTAAAATAAGATTAATATTAGTTAGCAATTTGGAACATTGGCTTATTCGTAGTTTTTACACTGAAAGAAGTCCCAACATTTGTGATGGAAATCAGAGATAATGTATGACTTGCCTCAAGAATGATAGCTTTGTATCTGTTCCTGGAAATCATTAAGCCTCATCTTCTCCCTGTTATATAACCCCATGTTGTGCCAGAGCCATAGAATTTTCTTCCTGCTACTTTTTATTTGTGGTATTTATGCATTTTATTGATTATGTGACATAATAAAACATAGCAAGTTGGAGCCGTGTGTGCTATATATTTTGTTCAACAGCCAAACAGAATGTTAGGGCTCTGCTCTCCACTTGGAGAAACATCTTGCTGGGATATAAATAGATTTATAATGACTGCTAGGCTCTGTGCCTGCAAAATATCCTGGTAGGTAGCTCATTATAGAGCTAACATCATTAATAAAATAGCTGAAAAATTTCACAAGTACAGGAGTATCTTTTATATCAGTAGCTGTAAGGAAAATACCTAGCGTATGCATAATTTGAGACTCATTTTAAAGCTATAATTTATCATCATTATCTACATATTATAATGGCAAAACAGGTTTAATTGCTTTTGACTGGACTGGCATGATGATGAGGAGAAAAGTTAGTAGCAGATGGCCCCACTGTCAAAACTGCAGTCTCTTAGCCCAAAATAAAGTAACAGACTGAACAGAGCATGTTTCTGGTTTCTAGCTCTTTCTTATCTTGATAAGTATGAATTAGCATTTTCTGGTATTATAATTGTCTAGAGAAGAGTGGAAAGAGTAATTATTTACAGAAGACTAAAATAGCTGTGAAATTCAACTTTAGCAGGTTTAAATTGTCTAACGTTTTTGGATTAACAGAAATATTTACTTTTGGTATGACTTAGTGAGTTTCCAAAATATTTCCATTCCCACTTTACAATATTAAATTGCTGGCATGTGCACATTTTAGAGCATATCCATTTTGATATTGCATAATATTTATTCTTCTGGTCTTCCTACAAAGTTCTCCATTCTTTTAATAATATCAATGACAAAAATTATTTTATTTGGAATAACCGGCCTGTTTGTGAACAATAATTTATCCAGCAGCCCTTAAAGATGCACTCTATCTACATCCCACTGTGTTTGAAATTTCAGTATTGCTGCATCAGTTACAGTACAACCTGAAATGATCCTCCTACATTAAACACAACATAGATGGATAAATGTGGTTTGTTTAAAAAAAACAAAACCTCCCCCACCTCGTCATGGAGTTCCTCAGCAAATCAAAGAATTTAAGATCAAATCATAAGAATTCAAAGTATAAAATTGCAAAAATTAAGTCTTCTTCTTTGTCTTTTAAGCCTTTGGTGGCCCGAGAAGAACACAATTATCAGGTGGTAGATTACATTGTTGGCTGGTCAATGCAAGGAAATTAACTGCTTCAGCTGCTAGAAGAGAAATGCCAGCTACAGCAACTTAAGTGAAGCTGACATGCTATCTGCAAAATAATGTGAATTCGAAAGTGCAGTTTAACCCCAAAGTAAAGGGGTGGGGAACAAAAAGAATGGAGCAATCTGCCAGACTAAAATAATGTGCGACAGAGAAATTATTCAGAAATGGAACTGGTTATAGAGATACAGATTTATTATTTGGTTGCTGTCATGATAAATTTGCCTCAGCTATGCCCATACATGTTACAGTATTCATGTCTGAGATGAGAGGAGATGTTGCAAAAGGCTTTGCACAATTGAAAATTCATTCTGAAAATGTAAATGAGTAAATGCTCTTTCTTAAGAATCTATGGAGACACAGACACACACACACATATATTTCATATTTAAAAAGAAAATGGTCAGTTAGTGAATTGAGATGTCCACACACCAC
Organism: Equus asinus; assembly: GCF_041296235.1. Classification (NCBI taxonomy): domain Eukaryota; kingdom Metazoa; phylum Chordata; class Mammalia; order Perissodactyla; family Equidae; genus Equus; species Equus asinus. The sequence goes on from NC_091793.1 coordinate 37,653,916, forward strand.
AAGGAATTTGAGATGATACAATGGGTTTATTATTATTACCTATTGGTATAAATGGTTTAGGAAACCATTTCAATGGCTATAAAATGGTTATTCTAATCTAATACCAAATAGTGACTTTCGGGACTAGACATCATGTGGATCAACATTACTAATGAGTATTGTTTATTGACTATTAGTAACATATTTAAGCTAAATAATTCAATTTAATCTAGTCATGTTTTTTTGTCTTTGTCTTTGCATACAGCAGTTTTTGCTAGCGCGTAATATATTCATCGTGAAATAGACTTAGCCAAATGTTGTGAAAAGCAGAAGATTCAGAGGACATACAATTACTTTTGGTATAAGAGAGAAATGAGATAATTCCCCTAGCTGAGATTCCTGGAGCCTCTCATGGCTTGGGAAACCATCATTTCTTGGCTTACTTGGTGAGGAGACTCACAGTTTGTTTGGTAGACTTCCATTAACAAATCATACTACAATCTTCTTTTCTACTGATCTGTTTTCTCCGAGAAATATTAATGCATATGGCTCCAGTTTGGACAGTTCCAATGGTATGAAGCTCGTCTCTACTCTGAAGTTTTCTGCTGAATGATTATTGTCATTTGTTAGCAGAGTTCTGCTTCTGATTGTTCTTGACATCAGACATCCTTCTGGGGCTGTGTGAGGCGTCTGTGACTACACCATTGTCTTCAGCTCCTCATCTCTTCCTTTTAATTAAACATGTCCCTTGACTCCTTTTTCTTCAGTCACTCCTGTCTCTAGCACTGAGGCATTTCACATACCTCCCACCTGAAACATTGTATTTTGCATCCAGTGTAGGAAAACAATCTTTCTTCGTCTCCTTATTTTAGGTTCATTGGTTGTGGCCCTGCAAATTGGATGGACAGAAGGCAGATTAATAAGAGAAAAACATACAGAAGTTTATTAACATGTGCATCATGCATCTGTGTGGGAGTACTTGGTGATAAGTATTTCAAAGGAGTAATAGAACTTGGGGTTATATAGCATCGTAACAGAAGAACAATAAATTTGTAGAGAAGGGACAAGAAAGTAGAAAAGGACTTTGAAAGAGCTTCTAGAGGCAGCACATTGTGGGAAGGTAAATATATGAGGAATCTAATGGTAGATAAGGGCTGGTTAATAAGCAAGTAGGGTTTGTTTATGTACTCTTTCTCAGTGCCATCTTGTCCAGGTGTTAAGGTTGTTACCCCCTTCCTGGTATGGGAAATGCGGGGAGGAGAACACCCTCACAGGGGGAATTTGTGTTCTGTTTTCAGGTAGATAGGAGGAGGGCAGAGAGCTCATACTGTATCTGCTTTTTCTCAATTCCCTTCAGCTCAAAATAATCGATATGCCCAGTGGCCCAGTGGTTAAGTGTGCACGTTCCGCTTTGGCAGCCCGGCGTTCGCTGGTTTGGATCCCGGGTAAAGACATGGCACTGCTTGGCAAACCATGCTGTGGCAGGCGTCCCACACATCAAGTAGAGGAAGCTGGGCACGGATGTCAGCTCAGGGTCAATCTTTCTCAGAAAAAAGACGAGGATTGGCAGATGTTAGCTCAGGGCTAATCTTCCTCGGGGGGAAAAAAGTTGATATACCAAAGTGGCATATTTTGGGGTGGGATATTCTGCTACCCTTCATAAGCGATAGAATGACAATGTATTCTACATGTGTTTGTGTATGTGTGCCCGCTTCTGATCGCCTTAAACTCTGGTTTCCAGGCATCAAGAAGGTCATTTCAGGTGTATTCAAATATAATATTTTATGGTGCTTGAATCCTCAGTGTCAGCACTGTTGTCACCATCATCATCTTCATCACTTCATCCTTATCGTGTAAATTACCTGACAGCTTATAACATGCAGGCACTACCTCTGTGTGCATCATCACATTGGGTCCAGCAGCTCAGTGAGGTAGACACTTTGAGGATCTCCATTTTACAGATCAAGAGACCGAGATTTAAAGAGTTAAAGTGCCCAAGGCCACATGATGAATGGGAGTGACTTGAGATTCCAACCCATATCTTTTAGACTCCAGAGTCTATGTTGCTAGCCACTAACCTTTGCTGTTGTCTCAGAATTTCAGAATTTGGATTCTTTATAATTAAATGCAGTCATAGTTACTTAGTCTATGTATGATTTTTGGTGTTGCCATCATTCTGGAAATACAATTTTATTTTATTCCCTTTATTTGCAAAATATAGGCACATGACGAGTCAATTCATTTTTACTTAGATTCCATATTTATGAAATTTAAAATGAAAGATTTTCCTGTAAATAGTCTCTTTTATATTTAAACTTATCTTGAAAATATGGGATTGGTTAGAGTTTTTGAAATGACTGGTGTTTGACAGCTTATTGAAAAAAATAAGAAAAAAGGAAAAGTAAGACCAATGAAAAGGGAGAAGAATAGTAAGTAACCTCTTTTTGTTTTATTACAGTGGACTTATTTAATGTTTTGAATAAGTTGGAAACAACAATAAAATTAATGTAAAGTAGAAGCTATTAGTTGGGGGGAAAGGAAGGAAGTTTTACTATAGTAAAATTTGTTTCTTTAATTCCTGTGTGATGATTTATAATGTTCTCTAGAACAACACAAAAGAGCATTTTGGGACTATGCTGTTGAAAATGCACATTTTACCCCTGTAATGCATAATTGTAGCCTACTATAGCAGCTTACATTATCTTTTAAATATTTATCCCTTTGAATAATTGGATTTATGAGATTTTAATTCATTTAGTGAATATGGTATTAATTTTTCATATATTTTGATAGTATACCAATCGTTCACTTGTCAAGCATCTGGTAAATGTTGCTCAATAGTGTAGAACTTTACAGCAAGATTATTCATCTTTCTGGATTCTTTTGAATATTTATATCCAAAATAAAATATCTGCTACAAACTAAAAAAATTCAGTTACCGCCTTACTTCTGGTGGCAAAAAATTAATTTGACTAGCCTACTATTTGACTTCCTTTTGTAGCTGAAAGTAATGGTTAAAAATAAATGAAGACAATATTACATCAAAACCATTCCAGAGCTCAAAGAGGCTTATAGACTGTTGCCATGGTATCCAGCGTGGCAGCTCACCAGCGGAGTTTGGCAATAGCGGCCTCAACAAAATGGGCCTAACTTTTGTTTTCTCCAGGAACAGTAAGACTCCAAAGGCCTGTGTTGACAGGTAATGAGATTTGATTCATAAGAGGACAAAGGAAAAAAAAGCGGGGGAGAGGGAGGCGAGAAAATATCCATATTCATTGCTTAATCAAATAAAATTCTTTCAGAGGATTCTGGGAATTCTCCCCAGTTGCTTCCAAAGCTTTCCTTTGATAGCTGTAAACAAATTACCTTACGAATAACTTCTTAATCAGGGAAGAGAAGCGCTCTTCTCTACTTGATCTTTCCCTTTGGGTGGTCCCAGCCAGAGAGCTGCAGTCTTCTCCCCATAGCTAGGCTTCTGAAAGGCCATATAGCATTCTGCTGACAGCTGTAGACCTCTTTTTTGTTAGGATAACAAACGTCCTGTGTTGAGGACAGCATCGAGCCAGCTTGCAGTATGCCCAATTAGAGGAGCTAAAATCTCATTTGTTTCACCATGGGAGCCCCCTGAAAGCACACCGTTTTGGCCTCATTACAGTATTTTTAACTTTACAAAAACAATTTCATTATGGAAATTAAAGAAGCTCATTTGGCCTTAGCATGTATACTGAAGTTAATAAATTCCAGAAGTATTTCAACTACCGCAGCATGTAATTTTGTCTTCACTTAATCACAGCCAGTAGTTGCTTTGTAGAAAATATGGCGGGTCCAAAGAAAATTATCATTTTCATTTGCTGTTTGCTGTGCTTTGATTAAAAAACAAGCAAACACGAGAAAAATATTAACTTCAACTGTGTCCGAATAGAATGGATTCATGCAATTGGTGTCTTTGGGGATATGTTGATCTCACGAATATGTAAGCTCGGCATGGTCTGTTCGTGTGTAACTCCTTTGGATGGCAACCTCAACCTAAAGAATGAAATTGAAAACATCTTCTACCACTCAGTGCCCATGGAGTTGTTGGTTGGTTAAAGAAGTGCTAAAAATTTCCACAGTTACTCGTCCTTGAAAAAGGAGACATTTTCCTGTTTGGGAAGTCATTGGCTTTTGTCATACCAGCTAAGAGGAAAAATAATACAACAGGAAATCAAATGATGATGTTTAGTGGGATTGGATTTTAGACTCCAAATAGCTTTATGTAAGACAATACTCCTGCAACTTACCAAGGGATGGATATGCTGGGCTGGTCCCCAGTTCTGTTCACTTTGGATCCTGTGCTGGGCTACGTAGAACTCAGTTACTTACTTCTGAGAGGAGAAACTATGGACCAAAACACATTACATCTCTTTTTCCTTTTCTTCTTCAAGCTTCAAAGATTCTGAGATGATCTCATCTAGATCAAGTTGCAATCAATAATGTGATGACATTAAACAGAAGACCTCTAAAATTACAATATTGAGACTTTAAATTATTTAAGATATAAATACATACTTTTCTTTCCTCTGCCAGAAGATAGAAAAATGGTGTATTAAATAAAAAAAAAAAAAGGAAGAGAGAGGGAGAAAACAAAGATCTATTTATAAGCTAGAGAAAAGAACCTGTCAAAAAACATTACAATAGTTTGGTTTGAAAAATAGAAGATAATGAGCCATAATTCCACCTTTCTGACACACGGAAATCTATTATTTATTTTTGTGTGTTTTCTGCTAGTGACTCTGTGTGTTCATTCAGCCCCCCACCTGCCTCCCTTCCCTCTCTCTCTTTCTTCTTTCCTTCTATCCATCCATCTGTCTCTCCATCTATCTATTATCTCTGTCTGGAGAGTAGTTGAATAGTTATAAATAATATTCTTTGTAACATAGTGTCTACTCTGCATTTCATCACTGAGTGCTGTTCATTTGAAACCGCTTCTCCAGGGATGTCGAATTCCTAGGGGCAATACAAACCCAGGTGAGATTAGTTCTACTATCTATCTTCCGTGAAGATAACTTTGCTACCTCATAGTGAAAAGTTCTGTTGATGTCTCCAAAAACGCTATTAGCTATTTAAGCTAGATATTCATGGCCTTTCTCATTCTCAAAGGTAATGAGCAGCAACTTGATATAGTAGAAAGATTACTGGACTTGGAGTCAGAAGGCTTGAGTTCTGGTCTAGCTCTGAGTATTGGTTAACTATTGCTTCAGAATATATTGGGCCAAAACTTAGTGGCTTAAAACAACACTAAACATTTATTATCTCAATACGGTCCCCGTGGTTCAGGAATTCAGGAGAAGCTTATTTGGATGGCTCTGGTTTGTATTAGTTTTCTAGGACTTCTGCAACAAAGTACCACAAACTGAGTGGCTTAAAACAACAGACGTTTATTGTGTCACAGTTCTACACTGTGACAGGGTACAAGTCCAAAATCAATGTGCTGGCAGGGCCATGCTCACTCTAAAACCCATCTCATAAGGGAGAGTCCTTTCTTGCCTCTTCTATCTTCTGGCGTTTGGCTGCAATCTTTGGTGCTCCTTAGTTTGTAGATGCATTGCTCTAATCTCTGTCTCTGTTGTCACCTGGCTGTCTTCTCCTGGTGTGTCTCTATATCGTCTTCCCTCTGTGTGCCTCTGTCTCTGTCAAGATCTCCCCTTTTTATAAGGACACCAGTCATATTGGATTAGGGCCCACCCTTACGACATCATCTTAACCTGATTACATCTACAAAGACCCTATTTCCCAATGAGGTCACATTTACACATACTGGGGTTTAGGACTTCAACATGTCTTTTGGGGGAAATAAAATTCAACTCGTAACAGGACTCTTTCACGGAGCTGCAGCCAAGATGTTGGCCAGGCCTGCAGTCACCTGAAGTCTTAACTGAGGCTAGAAAATCTGCTTTCAAGGTGACTCATTCATATGGCTGGTATAGGAGACCAGAATATGCCACCCCAAAATATGCCTCTCTGGCATGAGGATAATTTTGAGAAACAGAAGACACAGGAGAAGCTCTGAAGACAGAGCATAAGTTCCCCTTTTCTAAGGGAAATGACATTTATAAAGGAAATTTCC